>NC_134534.1:75722500-76440000 GCF_050624435.1 Tenrec ecaudatus | reverse complement strand
TGCATACACCGATTTAGCAGGATTTGTGAGGTCAAACTGTGATCACGATACTGGAGGGAGGGAGTATTAAAGAACTAGAAGGAAGTTATGTGTTTCATTGGTGCTACACTGCACTTTGGATGAGTCGTCCCTTCTGTGTTTCCCTTCTGGGAGGGAGTTTTCAATTATCAGCAGATGGGCTTTGGGTCTCCTCTCTGACCCCTCTTCTTCACAACAATATGATTGTTTGTTTTTGATCTTCTGATACCTGATTCCTTTGACACCTTGTGATCACACAGGCTGGTGTGCTTCTTCCATGTGGGCTTTGTTGCTTCCCTGCTAGATGGCTGCTTGTTTAACGTCAAGCCTTAAAGACCCTAGATGTTATATCTTTTAAAAGCCTGGCACCATCAGCTTTCTTCACCACATTTGCTTATGCACTCATTTTATCTTCCGTGATCGTGTCAGGAAGGTAAGTATCATACAGTGCCATATTATTAGAACAAAGTGTTCTTGTGTTGAGGGAAGAGTTAAGTAGTGGCCCAAAGTTTGCCTGCTACTTTAGTGCTTTACCATATATACACATAACCCAATACTCCTAGCTTTATATATTAATATATTTGCATATCTACATTTATACCTCATTATATAGGTTTTACCTCCTAGTTCTTTCCTTATTTCCTTTATCTTTACTCCTGCCCTATCTTCAAGTTCATTTTTCTCTCAGCTCTCAGTAATTCCTCTTAGCTATATAACAATTGATCAAACACTATCAGGCATTCTACACCCTCCTCGCCATTGATTTTCGATCCCTTGATGTTCCCCTGTTCCTGAATTTGTTGGCTCACTGCTCCCTTCCCTCCACCTCTTCCTCTCCTATGCCCCCGCTCCCATGCCACCCATTCCCCATTGTTCCAGTTGTTTTCACCTTGGGATTGTTTATCCTTCATATATTACATAGATAGATTATGTGAAAAAAAAAAAGGCCTGTACATAGTTCCAGGTCTATCTGTTGACCTATGTGAATCTCCTCCAACCCGGTCATATGAAGTGCCAATAGTGCCCCAGAGTCAGAAGTCTATTTTTAGGATTCCTCAGGGACTTTGTGACTTTCCTCCCATTTCTGATCTGTTATGGTCCTTTGTGATTCACCCCACTGTGGGAGGCAGGGGCAGGGGCGGGTACGGGAGGCTCACAACAGACACACTGTCCACACAAGTTGAATTTCTCGTTTGTCTTCCATGGCACCCTATTCTTTTGGTTTTTAAAAATCATTTTATTAGGGACTCATACAACTCTTATCACAATCCCTGCATACATCAATTGTGTAAAGCACATTTGTACATTCACTGCCCTCATCATTCTCAAAACATTTGCTCTCCATCTAAACCCCTGGCATCAGCTCCTCATTTTCCCCCTCCGTCCCCACTCTCTCTTGAACCCTTGAAAATTTATAAATTATTTTTTTGTCATATCTTGCTCTGTCCAATGTCTCCCTTCACCCATTTTTCTGTTTTTCGTCCCCCAGGGAGGAGGTTATATGTAGATCCTTGTAATCAGTTTACCTTTTCCAGCCCACCCTCTTTCCACCCTCTCAGTATTGCCACTCACACCACTGGTCCTGAGGGGATCATCTGTCCTGGATTCCCTGTGTTTCCAGTTCCTATCTGTACTAGTGTACATCCTCTAATCTAGCCATATGTGTAAGGTAGAATTGGGATCATGATAGTGGGGGAGGAGGAAGCATTTAGGAACTAGAGGAAAGTTGTATGTTTCATCGATGCTACAGCGCATCCTGACTGGCTCGTCCCCTCCCCGAGACCCTTCTGTAAGGAAATGTTCAGTGGCCCACAAATGGGCTTTGGGTCTCCACACCTCACTCCTCTCATTCACTATGATAAGATTTTTTGTTCTGAAGATGCCTGATACCTATTCCCTTCAACACCTTGTGATCGCACAGGTTGGTGTGATTCTTCCATGTGGTCTTTGTTGTTTCTGAGCTTGATGGCTTCTTGTTTACCTTCAAGCCTTTAAGACCCCAGATGCTAAATCTTTTGGTAGCCGGGAACCATCAGTTTTCTTTGCCACATTTGCTTGTGCACCCATTTGTCTTCAGTGATCGTATCAGGGAGGTGAGCACACAATGATATGTGCTTTTTTTGTTTTTTGATGCCTGATAACTGATCTCTTCAGCACCTCGTGATCACACAGGCTGGTGTGCTTCTTCCATGTGGACTTTGTTGCATCTGAGCTAGATGGCTCCTTGTTTACCTTCAAGCCTTTAAGACCCCAGACACTATATCTTTTGATAGTCGAACACCATCAGCTTTCTTCACCACATTTGCTTATGCACCAGCTTTGTAGTCAGTAGTTGTGTTGGGAAGGTGAGCATCATAGAATGCCAGTTTAATAGAACAAAGTCTTCTTGCATTGAGGGAGTACTTGAGTGGAGGCCCAATGTCCTTCTGCTACCTTAATACTAAACCTATAAATATATGCACATAGATCTATTTACCCATCCTCATATATAAATATATTTGCATATGTAGATGCCTTTATTTAGATATCTATAAATGCCCTTTGCCTCCTAGTTATTTCCTCTATTTCCTTTGACTTTCCTCTTGTCCCACTATCATGCTCAGTCTTCATTTGGGTTTCAGTAATTCCTCTTGGTTACATTACCCTTGATCATGCCCTAACAGGCCTTCTACACCCTCCTCACCACCAATTTGGGTCACTTGTTGTTCCCTTGTCCTTGGGTTTGTTAACACCACTACCTTTCTCCCCACCTCCCCTTCTCCCATGTACTCCTGGAAACATCAGTCCCATTGTTTTCTCCTCCCGATTGTTCATACAGCCAATCTTGTTTAGAAAGACCTGTGGAGATAATAACATGCACAAAAACAAGACAGAGCAAAACCAATCAACAATATACAATAAAACAACAACAAACCAATGACAAAAAAACAACAACAATAAAACACAACAAGAAAGAAAAGCTTGTGATTATTTCAAGGACTGTTTGTTGGCTTTTAGGAATGTTTTCCAGTTCAGTCTGTTGGGGCACTACGCTCTGGCCCCAAAGTCCACCTTCAGCATTCCCTGGGCACCTCGCCACTCCATTCCCTTGCTGTTCTGTTGTATCCCCTTATTGTTTTGCCTCGGTGTGGTGGGGTCAGATTGGGTGCAATTACCACATTGTGTCTCTGGTGTTGCTCTTTGTAGGGTTATGAGTCAGTGAGGGATGTCATGTCTTATAGTGGGGCCAGCCGTGTGGTCCTCTCTGTGGACTGGCTGCTCTAATCGGGAACATTGTCCTCAAGGGTTGGTGGGCCAGGATGTGCTCCACTCTCTCCTCCTCCCCCTTCATCTGCTCCGGTGTGCTCTGATCAGATATGTCCTTCTCCCGGAGCTGTCGTCCTTTGAAATAAATTCTACTGAGGCGAGGGACAGGGTACTCTATTCTTTATGATAATATCATATTTTGATCATTGCCAGTTCATTACTTTATATTCACCTCTAGACTGTAGTACAAACGTCAGCAAAGGCTATATCCATGTTTCGAGGCTGTATCTCTAGCTGTTGACAATTTTCATTCAAAATAATTTCTTGATAAATATCTACTGAAGGAATGACTGTTAAATAAAGCTCCTTAAAATAAATAATCAGAAAGTAGGCCCAGTAATTAATACATGGCTCAAGTCTATATACTTGAAGATGATATGATTTTTATGTTCAGAAAACAGATACAGTCTTACTAGTAAAGGAGCAGGAAAGCACTTGCAAAGCATGTAGTGAGGGCAACGAAACATTAACTGTTGAGACGCCCATCTATCATGAATTTTATGTGCATGTAATAATCATGCTCTATCTTAAGCATGGTCATTAAGCTACACTTACTTAAAAATCCAGCCTAATGGCTTTCAATTGTACAATGCATTCATTCATTCAATAAGTACTTAATTGAAAGAACCTTGGTGGCTTAGTGGGCTATAAGTGGCACTGCCAATCTCAAAGTCAATTGTTTGAATTGACCAGTTGATCCCAGGGAGAAAGATGTGACGTTCTGCTCCCGAAAATATTTACAGCCTTGGGAACCTCAAGGGGCAGTTCTATTCTGTCTTATAAGGTCAGTATAAGTTGGAATTGACTCACTGGAAATGAGTTTGGAGTTTTTGGAGTTGCACTAGTAAGACAAAGATGAGTGAAGCAAATTTCATACCCACACCAAACTTATTCTATGTTGTCAAAGAAGCATAATTGGATAACTTACCCATGATAAGTTTGAATAACAGACACAGAACATATGGTAGGCACACCTAGTTTTGACTCATAAGGAATGAGGAGAAATCTAATGTCAATCCTAAGCTGCATATACAGTGGCATCTCTGGCCTAGACCATTCTTTCGAACCTAAGATAGATGGCTGATTACTCATAGGAAACATAAGAGTCAGTACAAAGGGATCACCACTAGGGTTCCAGTTCAGATGTGCACAGATTCATTCCACACAAGACATGTCTAAACACAGCTCTGTGATCAGTGATAGCTGCAGACAAGTTTTCTCACCAATACACTGGTCTTGGTCTTGTTAAGATGTTCTCATAAAAGGTCCAACAAAAACAGTGGACTCTGAGGGGATCTGCTAGGCAAGGTAAAATCAAGGCAGAGAAGCCAACACAGGAGGTTATGGAGACCGTTTGGTGGATTCTAAATGGGTAATCTTGCTCTATTTTTCTCCAAAGTTATAGGGTGATCACAAAAACTTATTATGAAGAAGTTAAAAGAAATGGAGAGTATCACTGTTGAGAATAAGGTGAAGAAAATTGAATCAAGATCATTTCTTCTATCACAATAATGTACCTATTCATTCTTCGAGGATAGCAATGAGTGTCCCATGAGAATTTTGGGGGAAATCTTATTTCATCCATCTTACTATCCTGATTTTGCGTCCTTTTTGTTCCCCAAACTCAAGGAACCTTTAAAAGGAACACAATTTGAGTCACTTAAGGATGCCTGAACTCTCATTTTGATGTGGTATAAATCTGAGTTCAGATCCTTCAGGGAAAGGTCAGAGAGATGGAAACATTGCCTATAGTAGTGCACAGTTCTACACAGAATATGTGTTGACAGGAGACACAATAGCTTCACATTTTGATATTTTGTTTCAAAAGATAAATATATATATATTTAAATCCATTTTATTGGGGACTTATACAATTATTATCACAATCCATACATACACCCATTGTGTCAAGCACATATGTACATTTGTTGCCATCATCAATCTCAAAACATTTGCCTTCTACTTGAACCCTTAATATTGGCTGCTCATTTCCCCCCCTCCCTCCCCATGCCCCCTCCCTCTTGAACCCTTCATAATTCATAAATTATTATTATTTTGTCTTATGTTACACTGTCTGACGTCTCCTCCCCTCCCTCTTCTCTGCTATCCATCCCCCAGGGAGGAGGCTATACGTAGGTTCTTGTGATCAGTTTCCCATTTCTACCCCACATTCCCTCTACCCTTTAGGCATTGCCACTCTCACCACTGCTCCTGAAGTCATCTGTCCTGGATTCCTTGTGTTTCCAGTTGCTATCTGTATCAGTGCACATACTGTGGTCTAACCAGATTTGTAAGGTAGAATTGGGATCATGATAGTGGGGGGGGGGAGAGGGGAAGCATTTAGGAACTAGAGGAAAGTTATATGTTTCATCGTTGCTACCCTGCACCCTGACTGGCACATTTCCTCCCCACCACCCTTCAGTATGGGGGTGTCCAGTTGCCTACCGATGAGCTTTGAGTCTCCACTCTGCACTCACCCACATTTACAATGATATGATTTTTTGTTCCTTGATGCTTGATACCTGATCCCTTCAACAGCTCATGGTCACAAGGCTGGTGTGCTTCTTCCATGTGGGCTTTGTTGCTTCTGAGCTGAATGGGTGCTTGTTTATCTTCGAGCCTTTAAGACCTCAGACACTATATCTTTTGATAACCAGGCACCATCAGCTTTCTTTGGCACATTTGCTTATGCACACGTTTGTCTTCAGTGATCATATCAGGAAGGTGGGCACCCACTGATATGATTTTTAGTTCTTTGAGGTCTGATAACTGGTCTCTTCTACACCTCGTGGTCAGATAGGCTGGTGTGCTTCTTCCATGTGGGCTTTGATGCTTCTCAGCTAGATGGCCGCATGTATACCTTCAAGCCTTTAAGACCCCAGACACTATATCTTTTGATAGCTGGGCACCATCAGCTTTCTTCACCACATTTGCTTATGCACACATTTTTCTTCAGCAATCATGTCGGGAAAGTGTGCATCCTGGAGTACCAATTTAATAGAACGATGTGTTCTAGTATTGAGTAAGTACTTGAGTGTAGGCCCAATGTCTATCTGCTCCCTTAATACTAAACCTATAAATATATGCATTTAGATCTGTTTTTCCATAGTCTTATATAAATGTATTTACATATGTCCATTCCAGTCTTTAGACCTCTATAAATACCCTTGGTCCACTAGTTGTTTCCTCTTATTTCCTTTTACTTTCCTCTTGTCCCACTATTATGCTCAGCCTTCCTTTGGGCTTCAGTAATTTCTCTCGGTTACCTTGCCCTTGCTCAATCCCTACCAGGCCTCTCACACCCTCCTTGCCACTGATTTTGGATCACTTGTTACTCCCCTGTCCCTGGGTTGATCAGCACCACCTCCTTACCCCTGCCTCCCCTTCTCCTGTGTCCCCCTGGAACCAATGGTCTCATTGTTTACTTCTCCAGACTATTCATCCTGTCTATCTTATCTAGATAGGTTGGTAGAGATAATAATATGCACCAAAAATCAAGCCATAGCAAGATAGGTGATGAATCAGAACACAGCGATGTCAAAAAAAAAAGAAAACCAATTACCCATAGAAGAATAAATTAATTAAAGAAAAAAATTAAGAAGAAAGGTGAGCATAGGTTAATAGATCAAGGTCTGATTTTTTATCTCTAGGTATGTCCTTCATTCAGTTCTGATGGGATACCATACTTTGGCCCCAGAGTCTGTTCTTTGTACTCCCTCAGGGGCTCCCAGCTCTGCTCCCACAGTTCCTCTGCCACATGCCTTTAGTGGTTTCCCTTGCAGGGTCAGTCTGGGCCTGTCAGTCTCCAGTGTTGTCCCCGTTACGGCCCTGGGCCATCACGGGATGATGTGTCTTGTAGTGGGTTCTGTCATATTGTCCACTCTGTGCATTGGCTGTTCAGAATGGGGATATCATCCTCCAGGCAGGTGGGCCAGGATGTGCTCCACTCTTACTTCCTCCCCCTTCATTTACTCCCATTTGCTCTGATCAGACATGACCCTCTCCCTTAGCTGCAGCTTCTGTGCCTCCTCTAAAGTAAATTCTGCTGGGGGAAGGGGCAGTTGTCCACGTAGCTGGTATGGGGGCTGAGCCCTCAGGCCCCTCCACTGACTCCTTGCCGGCATGCTACATTCGTCTGGCACTGGCTTTATATCTGGTCCCTCTTTCCCTGTGGAGACACAAACAATATCCTCCCCTTGTGTGATTCAATGCCCTATTCCCCTCCACACACATCTTTTTTTTTTCTTTCCACTTTCCTCCCTCCCCACTCCCTTTCTAGTTGGCTAACATATGTATCCCTGGATTTGGTCTGGCCCCTGCCATACTACCCGGACCTCACCCCTCCTCGAGTGTTTGCGTACAGTAGCTTTTTCCCTGTGCCCCTTTTGCTTTTAATTTTCTGTTCTTTCTTTTATATACTTTTTGCTTTTACTTTTCTGTTTGGCTTACTTCACTTAGCATAATTTCCTCCAGTTCTTCCCATGCGGTGATATGCTTCATGCGTTCATCACTGCTTTGTGGCTATGCATCGTACTCCATTGTATATATGTGCCAGGTTTTGAATCCATTCGTCTATTGATGGAAATTTGTGTTGTTTCCAACTCCTTGTGATTGTGAATTGTGCTGCAATGAATATTGGAGCAGATGTCTGAGCTTGGTTTATTTCTTGCCTCTTCTGGGTATATGCCCAGTAGGGGAATTGCTGGGTCATAGGGGTAGCTCAATTTCCATCTGTTTTAGAAAATTGCCAAATCAATTTCCATAGTGGCTGTACACACCTACAGGTCCACCAGCTGTGGATGAGAGTTCCTATCTCACCATAGCCCCCTTCAACACTTGTTGTTTTCTGATTTATAGAACTGAGCTACCTTTGAGGGTGTTAGGTTGTATCTCATAGTTGTTTTTATTTGCATTTCTCTTATGGCTAATGATCGGAAACATTTCTAATATGTTTCTGGGCCATTCAGATTTCAGATTCTGTGAACTTCTGTTTAGGTCCTTTGCCTACCTCCTCAGTGGGTAATTAGTTTTTCTCTTATTGTGAGCTTGCAAAGTATTGTAGATTTTAGTAATAGACTTTTTAAAAAAATTAATTAATTTATTTATTTTAACAATTTATTGGGGCTGATACAATTCTTTTCACAGTTCATACATATACATACATCAATTGTATAAAGCACATCTGTAAAGTCTTTGCCCTAATCATTTTTTTCTCTTTTCTTCTTTTACATTTTATTAGTAATAGGCTTTTGTCTGATGTGTCATTGCTAAAGATGTTTTCCCAATCTATGGACTCTCTTATTACTCTTTTGGTGAATTCTTTCTATGTATATAGGTGTTTCACCTTCATTCAGTATATCCCACTTGTCTATTTGTGACTCTTCTGTATTTATATCCTTCCCTATTTCTGATAGCCCATGTATTCCCTGTGTCAAGGTTCTCAGGTTTGTCCCAATTTCCTCATTAATGGCGCTAAGCTTTTGGATTTTATCTCAAGGTCTGTGATCCACCTTGAGTTTATTCTTGTGAAGGGGGTGAGGTAAGGGTCTTGCTTCATTTTTCTGCAGGTAGATATCCATTTTTTCCAGCACCATTTATTGAAGATGGCATCTGCTTCCCATTTAATTTTTTTGTGGCCCTTATCAAAGATCAGTTGCCTATATGCGGATATTTTTATTTCTGGGTCTTCAGCTCTTTTCCTTTGGTCAGAATATCTGTCGTTATACCAGTACCAGACTGCTTTGACTACTGTGGCCGTATAGTACATGCTAAAGTCAGGTACAGCAAGCCCTCCCACTTTGTCCTTCTTCTTCAGGAGTTCTCTGCTAATTCAGGGCTTCTCCTCCCCCTCCCCCAATGAATTTGGTGATCTGTTTTTCCAATTCTTTGAAGAAGGATGGTGGTATTTGTATCGGGATAGCATTGAACTTATATAGTGCCTTGGGCAGATCTGACATCTTTACTATATTGAGTCTGCCAATCCATGAGCTTGGGATATTCTTCCATTTGTTGAGGTCATTCTTGATTTTTGAAGTAGTTTTTAAAATAATTTTCCTCATACAAATCTTTCATTTTTTTAGTCAGGTATATCCCTAGGTATTTCAATTTGTGCTTGGCTATTGTAAAGGGTACTACCATTTTAATCGTGTCTTCTGTGATCTTGTCTGATTTGTAGAGTAGTCCAATACACTTCTGTTTGTTGATTTTGTATTCTGTCACTCTGCCATATTCCTCTATTACTTCCAACACTCTGCTTGTGCAGTTTAAGGGTTCTTCGATATATAGAATCATATCGTCTGTGAATAATGATCATTTCACCTCTCCCTTCCCCAGATGAATACCTTTAATATCTTTCCTTTGTCTTATATTGTTAGCTAGGGCCTCCAGTATGATGTTAAATAGGAGTGGGAACAAGGGGCATCCTTGTCTGGTCCCCTTTTTGAGTGGAATTGTTTTCATCCTTTCTTCATTAACTACAACATTGGCTATTGGTTTTTCATATATGGCTTGTATAATATTGAGAATTTTTTCTTCTACTCCTATCTTCTTGAGTGTCTTAAACAGGAATGCGTGTTGGACATTGTTGAATGCTTTTTCCGCATCTATCAATATTATCATGTAGTTCTTATAATTTTTCCTGCCAACGTGGCTAATAATGCTGATGGTCTTTTATATGTAGAACCATCCCTGCATCCCTGGTATGAATAATTAACTTGGTCATGGTGAATTATTTTTATATATTCTTTTGTATTCTATTGTCCAGAATTTTGTTAAAGTTTTTGCATCAGCATTCATTAGGGATATTGGTCTGTAGTTCTCGATTCTTGTGGCATCTTTGCCCACTTTAGGAATCAGAATTATACTAGCTTCATAGAATGTTTGGGAGTTTTCTGTTTTTTTTCTATGTTCCTGAAGAGTTTGTATAGGATTGGTGTCAGCGCTTCCCTTAATACTTGGTAGAATTCTCTTGTGAAGCCATCTGGCCCAGGGGATTTTTTTGTTGGTAGTCCCTTGCTTATATTGTCTATTTCTTCCATTGCTATGGTTTTGTGGAGGTTGTTGACATCCATCTGGGATAGTCTAGGGAGGGATTGTATTTCCAAATATTTGTCCATGTCTTTCAAGTTGTTGAATTTGTTAGAGTATGGACCTTCATAGTACTGTGTAATTAGTCTTTTGGTTTCATTAGGGTCCATTGTAATGTCCCGTTTCATCCCTCATCCTTGAAAATGTCGTTTGTTCCTTCCTTTCTTTGGCTAGATTTGACTGGGGTCTATCAATTCTGTTAATTCTTTCAAAGAACCAACTTTTAGTGGCATTAATTTTTTCCATAGTTTTCTTGTTTTCCCTCTCCTGTATCTTGGCTCTGATTTTTATTATATTTATCCTCTTGCTATTAGTAGGGTTGTTCTGTTGACTCTGCTCTAATTGGTGTAAGTTTGTGCCAGTCTATCATCCATGAGTCTCTCTTCTTTTTTAATGTATGCATTTATTGCTATCAGCCTTCCTTTGATAAATGCCTTTGCTGTATCCCACAGGTTTTGGTACATCGTATTTTCGTTCTCATTGGTTTCTAGAAACTTCCTGATTTCTTCTCTGATCTGGGTCAATACCTACTCCTTTTGCAATAGGAAATTGATCATCCTCCAATTGTTTGACCTTGTTTTCTTCACCATCCTTCTGTTAATTTCCAGCTTTATGGTGCAGTGATCGGAGAGAGATGTCTGTATAACCTCTATGTGCTTTAATTTACTCAAGTTCAACTTGTGTCCCAGCATGTGGTCTATTTTAGAATATGTGCTATGTGAGCTTGAAAAGAATGTGTATATTTTTGCATGTGGGTGGAAACTCTGAAAATATCTATCAATTCAAGTCATCCAATTGTGCGATTTAGATCTTCAGCCTTGTTGAGTTTCTTTCCCAATGATCTGTCTTTTTCATAAAATGGTGTATTAAAGTCACCAATTATAATTGTTGAGCCTGTGATATCTTTTTACATCTTTTGGCGTGTTTGATTTACAAATTTCACAGGTCTCTCATTAGGTGCAAGTATGTTTATTATGTTCACTGTATCTTGGTCTATTGAGCATTATATAGTGCCCTGCCTTGTCTCTTGTCAATTGGTCAGATATTAAGATCGCTACCCCTGCTTTTTTTGAGTTACCATTTGCTGGTACATTTTCTCCAGCCTTTAATTCTCAACCTGTCTTTGTCTACAAGCTTGAGAGGAGTCTCCTGGGGGCAGCAGATGAATGAGTTAAATTTCCTGAGCCAGTCTGTTAGCCTCTGTCTTTTAATGCCTGAGTTCAGGCCATTGATATTCAGGGTTATATCCATCTGTAGACTCTCTGATGTCATCTTGTACCTTTTGTGTTCGGTATTTTCCTACCTACCTATCTTATCCGCTTGTGTTGTGTGTTTGTTTTATGTTTGCCTTCTTTCCACTGTTGAGCCAAAGTTATCGTGGGGACTGTTTTCTGCTTGTTGCCCTATTTGTTGAGTAGTTCTACGTTATGGTCTCTTATTTGCGCTTGGTGAGTGTTGATCTTCTGCCCATACTGGATCAGCAAGGATCTTTTGTAGGGCTGGGGTTCTTTTTATGTATTCTTTGAGGTAGTACTTGTCTGGGAAGACACTTCTCCATCTATCTTAATCGATAATTTGGTCGGGTAAAGTTTATTTGGGTTTGCATTGTTTTTCTTAAACTTTTGGCATATGTTTTTTCCATTCACTCCTCTTCATCATTTCCCCTGATAGGTTTGGGTTACCTTTATACGTGACTATTTGCTTTTCCCTAGCTAATTTTATGATCTCCTTTTCCTCATAGTTGGATAATTTGACTCTTATGTGTCTTGATGACTTCTTGGGATTCATTCTAGCTGGTGTTTTTACAATCTCCTGAATGATTGCCTGATTTTCATTTATTAAGATGGGGAAGTTATCCTCTAAGAATTCCCTCACTATTTTGCTGTTGAATTCTTTATTGTGTCTTTTTCCAGTAGTCCAATTATTCTAATATTGTTCCTCTTGATAGCATCAGATGTTGGCTCTCAAGTTTTCTTCAGATTCTCTGATTGCTTTATTTGACTGCTTTTCCCGTTTTCAGAGGTCTGCTTGGTTATCCTCTAGGGTTACTGGTGCAATTCTCTACATCGTCAAGTATATTGATAAAGTCTCTCAATTTGCCACTGGATATTATTATTGTTATTATTATTTTCATCCTTTTTGTGCATTGCCTTTATCTCCTCTATCATTTAATCCTTTTTCTGTATTGCTTCTGTCATATCCTGTATGACTTCAGTCAGCATTATGAAAATTTCTTTCTGTGACAGGTCAACATCTACATACTCTATGCACATTGTTAGGTTCATGACTTCTGGGATTGCCTTCTGTTTGTCCGGCTTTTTCTTTGAGGCTGTTAGGACTGGTTGCTGTTTATGCTTTGTTTTAGAGGAGGCTGAAACCATCTTCTAGAGAAAAAGACCATTGGCTCTCTCTTGGGGAACTAGTATGAGTGCTTCTACAAACTACTTCCCAGTTGCTATATTGAAGGATCAGGCTACCACTATGTCTTCCTGTGATTTAACTCTTACTCTAGCTGACCAGTATACTATTATTTGGAAGGTGAATTGGACAGTCCACTCATTTGATGCTGGTCAGTTTGTTATGGACCCACGATGATGTCGCTTCACTGGCTGATCTCTAAGTAAGCCTCATGGTGCTTGGAGCACCATGGGTGGCATGTGGTATTTCCCTCTGCAACTGGATTGCTGAGGAGGGCATTTGTGTGTACCCTCCTTTGTGTAGAGCACTGTAGCTGGCAGGGGAATTAGCGTAGTCAGAGAGATCACCTTGGAGATGGGGTGGATGTTTCTACAGTAGTGTTGAGTCCCACCTGTTGTGGGCAGAAGTTTCCCTCAGTCACTTGTAGAGTCTTGGGGTTTGGGTTGGAGTTTCCCCCACTGTCTGAAGGGGATAACCTCCTGCTTCTTGGTGATGGAAGAGGACTGGTGTGATATTCACAGCTGCGTGTACATCCAACAAATGTATGTGGGAGCTCCTCCAGTTGGGCCTTCTGAGTTGCCCGAGGCTAAGGTGTGTGGCCTAGAAGCCACTAAATGGCTTGTTAACAGACAGAGAGGGAGTGAATAAGGAAAAGAGTGAAAAAAGAGAACAAAAATTGGATCAACAATGCCAAACAACTCCCCCAAACTAAAGTGAAAACAGTAAAAAATAAGAAACAGCAAAAAAGGAGAACTAAATCTGCTGAGACTGAAGATATAGAAGAAGAGGAGAAATAAAGAAAAAGTGAAAGAAGAACAAAAGGAAAGATAGAAAAAATTTTAAAAACAAGGAAAAAAGAAAGCAAAGGAGAGATGATTTTAAAAATAGATAAAGAGATAGTTGAACCCCATGTCATGCCATGTTTAGAACTGTCTCATGCTGTGTGCAGCACTGTCTTAGGGGGAAGGCTAGAGCTTTCCCCACGTGGTGGGCAGTGTTGCCCTAGGCAGAGGGTAGGGGTCTGGAAACCAGCAGTTGCATCTGAACCAAAAGAGAGGGTGTTTAAGATAAATAAATCAATTAATTTTTTAAAAGATGAAAGAAAAGTAGTAAGTTAAAAAGAGAGGGAGAGGGGAGAATCATACAAGCAGAAAGAGAGGAGAAGAATAGAACAAATGAAGAGAGATGAAAGAAAGAAAAAAGGAAGAAAGAGAAAGGAGGGGGAAAGCTCAACTGTGCTCTCTAAGATTGGCTGTGATGGTAAAAAGAGAAGAAAGAGAGAAGGAGGGAATAAAGAATAGCAAGATAGTTGATCCCTTGTGTGCCCTTTTAATGCAGAGACCCAGTGGTGCTGGGTGGAATTGTCCTAGTTGGCAAGATCACCTTCGAGGTCCTATGGAGGTTTCCTCAGCAGTGCGGCACGTTGTAGATGGCTGTCACAGCTACCTCGTGTGGTGTGCAGCACTCCCACAGAGGCCAGGCTGGAGATTCCCCTGCTATTTGGGCTGATTTTCCCTAGGCGGAGGGTAGTGGCCTGGAAGCCAGTAGTGGTGTATGATAGGAAAAAGCGGGAGAGAGAGGACAAAGAGGGGAAAAGAAAAAAAAGGGGGAAAGAAGAAAGAGAGGAAAAAAACAAAATAAACCTGAGTCTGTTGAGACTACGTGTGGTGGGAAAGACAGAAGGGTCAGGGACTAAAGAAAGAAGAAATATAGTAAGGAGATAACTGAGACTTGATTACCTGTCCGCGGGGCTGGAGGAGTTCCAATTCTTCCGCAAGGTAATGGGGTGGCATGCCTGCTGGATGTAAGGTCTCACAGATGCTGGGTGGGATTACTCTCGAAGGCAAGATTGCAACAGAGGCCAGGCATCACTTCTTACTGCCGTATTGAGTGCTGGAGTTCACTGGTATACCTGTCTTATGCTGTATGTAGCGTTACACCAAGTGTGGGGGTGTTCCTACAGCCCTGTGTAGGGTCCCAGGAGAGGCAAGACCTCCCTAGCTGTGTGTAGAATCCTGAGAGGGAAGCTTGGCTTATTGTCCTATCTAGACTGTGGGTGCCTTACTAGATCAGAGGATTAAATTTTTTTTAATTTCACCCCCACCCCTGTACCCTCCAGCTAGAATAGAATCAAATTAAACAGTCTCCCTGGGTCTGGGCTCTAGCTCTGTGCTGTTAGAACCTTAGACTTGCTTCAGCGGGTCTTTGTTATGCAAAAATCCTCCAGGCCTTGTAGCTGAGTTCTGGCATTCCTTAACGTGGACTTCTTATGTTCATTTATGTTAAGTGGCCCCTTCTATGTGCTCCTTGGAGTTAAGCAACAAGGCTGGGGTTTGAGTTTTTACCAATAATATATATTTCACTCTTTTTTATATTATGCTTGGGAGGTGCTCTGATTTGGAGTCTGTTACACTGACCCCCAGAGGGGGAGTTCCAGCTTATTAAGGGGGTTGTTTTCTTCTCAGCCAAATTGGAACTGAATTCCCCCCTGGAGTATGACTATCCACCTATTTTCTCTACACAGTGATCTGCCTCAGGTAAAATTCTGCTTTTTATTCTACTCCAAATGATGGCTACCTGCCACCCCATTTCCCAGGCTATGAGCTCAAGGCATCTAATAGCACGGAGAGCTCTGGTGTGGGGCTCTCCTAGTGTCTGGGATTGTGTCCCCTTTAGGGCACCAGCCTGAAAAAATCACTACTCCTGGCAAAAGGGTGGGAGGAGCTTTTTCAGCTGGAGCCCGGGAGCCCAGCTCACAGAACCTAGAGCGATTTAGAATATTCTTGGTTCACTTTTTGAGTGGAAATCGTAAACAAAAAAAGGGAGGGGGGTTGCCGGAGAGACCCTAATATTCTAATTTCAGGGCTCCACCTCCCAGTTTCCTTCACCTTACCTCCCAATATTCTGGTCTGGAAGCAGGAGCTCCAGATGGGTGAGTCTTAACTAGTCACCATTTTCTCCGAGTCCCTGGTTTCTGAATTTACAGCAATATTTTTGACTTACCTTGTACATATCTCCTTCCATGAAGTCAATTCTGACTCGTAGAAGCCTTATATAGGGTTTCTGAGATTGTCCATCTTTAGAGGAGCAGACAGACTCATCTTTTTCCCACAGAGATTTTGTGGTTTTGAACTTCTGACTTTGAATTTAGCCCCTGTGGTAATTATATAATCTGGTGTCAATTTAGGATTTGAAAGGATTAAGCGTGAAGGGGTGGAGTCTAGTCTGTCAATCGGGTCAGAGCCAATGAGGCCTCTGTGTAGGCATGGCCTTCCCCTGAGGATTCTGGGAATTCCTGGATTTCCTCCTGGGAAAACACACACTCTCTCTGCTGACTCCCTTGGAGACACTCTATTGACAAGACAGATGGCATTACTCTGATAGACCCCATGCCCTTGGAACTGGAGGAGCCACGTGGAGACCCCTGCCAGTGCTGAGATGCTTCTACTGCCACTGGATCCACAAGACTTTGCACCTACTGGTCTGTGATCTTCCTGATTTTGGCATCATTGCATGTGTTTTGTGAGTCTTAAGAGGACTTTATAGATTGGTATTTGACATATGGGTTAATATCGAATTTGTGGACTTGATCTGGACTGAGCTGGGATATTTTCTCAATATTAGACTGCTCTTGTATATAACTTTCTTTCTTTTATGCATATGAGTTTCTATGAATCCGTTTCTCTAGTCTATCCTGAACTAGCACCACCCCCAATGCTTATCTCACAGTGCTCAATATAGCTCATGGCTATTGAGTCACTACTGACTTATAGTAACTATACATAGAATTTTAAATAGCCTCATCTTTCTTCAGTGGAGTGGTTGGTGGGTTTTAACAACTGAATTTTCAGTCAGCATTTCAACATTTATAGTGCCTTGGGGTCACATACTTTCAAATTGGTACATATTATTAACTTAATAATATATTATTAACCATCACCCTGATCTTTCTATTTTTGATCGCACTTTACTTTTATTCAGCTTCCACCTAAACACTGAGCAAATCACAGAAGTTCTCTATGATTTGATCCCTGCCAGTGTCATGATACTTATTGGCCATCCCACATTTTATCTCACACCCACTCTTCTTGACATATCCATTGACCATAATGGATGCTTCACTGTCAATTTCTCTAAAAGCAGATCCTAAGTAAAACGCATAGCCAAAATTCCCATTATTTGGAACTTCAATACTAGGAAGCAGAACTAGGCTATACAGTAAACCAATTTGATCTCTTAGATATATACAGAACATGTTACCCAACAGTAGCACAGTCACTTTTATTTTTTCCCCTCAGCATTCATAGAACTTCAAAGTAGGTCATATGTTAGACCACAGAGTAAGTACCAATAAATTATAAAAACTCCAGATTCTTCAAACTATCTTTTCAGATAAAAATGCTATAAATTAGGAAATCAATATTAGGAATCTTAAGCAAAACATTAATTACTTGGAAATTGAGTACCATCTTACATTAAAGAAACAGTGTCACTAAGAAAATCCCTCAAAACAAAGGAGAATGAAATTACAACATACCCAAACCTTTGGGATATATCAAAAGTCAGTCTCAGAGGACTAATTATAGCAGTAAGCACTCACATTAAAAAGAAGAATAAGAAGAAACCAAAATAAACACCTCAATAAAATACTTACAATTAGAACAAGACCAGCAAAATAAAACCTCACCCACCACAAGAAAAATGATGAAGATAAGAGCAGGAATACAGGAAACTCCCCCGCCCCCACCCCACAAAAAAGGAAAATCCACAAGAAAGAAGTAAGTTCTCTAAAGGATTAACAAAATTGATAAAACACTGGATAGTCTAAGGAAAAGAAAGAGGAAAAACAAACATTACAAATAAGAAATGAAATGGGATGCATCACAACAGAACCAACCGAAATAAAAAGGGTAACCACTCAAATTTGAAAACCTAGACTAAATAGACAATTTTGGTAGTCATTAGCTGCCTAAATTAACACAGATTGATACAGAAAACCTTAACACATCTGTAACACAAAAAGAAATAGATCTTGTCATTAAAAAAACTCCCAACATAAAAAAGTCCAGGGGTATTCTACCAAACATTTAGAGAAATATTAACACCAATCCAATCCTACATCAACTATTCCAAAGCATAGAAAGGATAATACACTTCTATGTTAGTCAGAGTAGACTAGAGAAACAAATTCATAGACACTTAGATGTATATAAGAAACAGGTTTATATACAAGAGAAATTGAATATTGAGAAATATCTCAACCCAGTGCAGATCAAGTCCATAAGTCCAATGTTAGCCCATATATCTGATACCAATCTATAAAGTCCTCTTCAGGCTCAGGCAACACATGCAATGATGCTGAATGCAGGAGGATCACAGGCCAGAGGATTGGAAGTCTTGTGGATCCAGTGGTTTTGTAAGCATCTCAGCGCTAGCAAGGGTCTCTGCATGGCTTCTCTGCCTCCAAAGATCTTCTTTCATTGAGTTGTAATCCATACTGGAGGCTGAAATCTTTGAATTTCATTAGCAAATGCTTCAAGTCGTCCTCCTTTCAGTAAGCAAGGTAGTGTCATCTGCATATCTTAGATGGTTCATAAGCCTTCCTCCAATCCTAATGCTGTGTTCTTCTTCATATAATGAACATAGATGTAAACAGAATTCAACAAAACATTAAAATTCACAACATTATCAAGTGCAATTTAAATCCAAGGTATAAATTGGTTTAATATTAAAGGAAGGATGGTTTAATATTAAAAAATATATCATATGATAAAAAAGAAAAGAAAATATATGATTATATCAATTGATGCAGAAAAAGCATTTGACAAAATCCAGGGTCCATTTTTGATAAAAATATTCAATCTAATAGTAGTATAAGGGAAATTTCTTAACTTAATAAAAACAGCATTTCACTTTAGGGATAGAAGCTGAAAGCATTCACCATCTAAACAGGAACTAAACAGGGTTGCCCTTTATCACTGTTCTTATTTAATATGGTTCTGGAAGTTTTAAGAAGCCCTGCCTGGTAGCATAGTGGTTATTATTTTGTCAGCAGTTGAAAATCAGCCGCAGCCCGTGGGAGAAAGATGAAGTTTTCAACTCCTAAAAGAGTTACTGCCTTGGAAACTCACAAGGGCCATTGTATTCTGTTTGCATGGTTACTCTGGACTCAGTAGCAGGGAGTTTGGCTTGATTTTCTTTGTAAGTCTTAGACACCAAAAAAAGTATATAAGTCATCTAAATTGGCATAGAAGAGGCAAAACGATTTGTAGGTGGTGTGGGCTTATATTTAGAAACCCCCCCAAGATCTTATAAAAATTACTGGAACTGATTAAGAAATTTGGAAACATAGCAGGTTATAAGAATAACAGGCAAAAGTAAATAAGATTCTTATACATTAACGAAGAGGCCTCTCACAATAAACTGTATCGTAACCATCCACTTCTAATTCCTAAAGACAAAGACTAACTTACAACCGCACTGCCAATCAAAGGCAAGAATAATGAAAGCTGTTAAGAAAGAGCTATTTGACTTAGAGCCGATTTATGATGGAGTTGTCAGGACGAAATTCCATTATGCTGGGGAACCTGCATATTAAACGAGATGAAATTGAACAGCAGCAGAGAGAGGGTCTGAAAGATCTTGTGTAGTGCCACCCTCTGAACCCAATTTTCTCACCTAGAAGGAAAGGACTCCGGTCAAGACCTCTAGTTTATAGAACCTCTGCGTGCTTTTAAGACACAATGTTCTTAGAGAGCAATTCTAAGGTCATATTTAAATAACCTAACAGCATAAGTATTCTGCTCTTATTGAGATTTTTGTGACTGAAAGGGACACAATGTGTATGTCCCAAAGGAAAGCATATATGGATCGGGTCACTTCCTTATGAGTTCTGGGGGTCAGGAATATTGATGATGGTGGGTTCATTAGACCGGTGTTTTCCTTGTAGCAAGTATTCAAGATAGATGAGACTGATGAAGGTGGGCAGCAATGTCTTTTGACCCACTTACAGATGTTGACTTAGTGTAAGGGGCACTGAGTCATAGACCTAAAGTTAGATGGCCGTGGATATTGTGGCTTCTCTTTGTTAGAGCATTCCGTGGGCCATTGTAACTTAATGAAAGACCCACAGAAATGAAGCAGACAAGACCAGATTTGAAATTACCTATGGCCGTCACCAAGGCTGAGGGGATGGAAACATCTGCCCCACGTGCCGGAAGCCAGCGGGTGGCGACAACGACGCGCTTACTGGAGGTGTTTCATCGCACTGAGACCCTGCGGGTGACCTCGCGAAACCAGCTCGCCGAAATGGCTGCTTCCAGTCAAGGAAACTTTGATGGAAATTTCGAGCCTCTGGACCTCGCAGAATTTGCTAAAAAGCAGCCATGGTGGCGCAAGTTGTTCGGCCAAGAATCTGGGCCCTCTGCCGAAAAGTATAGTGTGACCACCCAGCTGCTCATAGGAGGTGTCACCGGATGGTATACGGGTTTCATATTCCAGAAGGTTGGAAAGTTGGCGGCAACAGCTGTGGGCGGTGGATTTTTTCTCCTTCAGATGGCAAACCATACTGGTTACATCAAAGTTGACTGGAAACGAGTAGAGAAGGATATGAGGAAAGCCAAGGAGCAGCTGAAAATTCATAAGAGCAACCAAATCTCTAGCGAAGTCAAGAGCAAAGCAGAAGAGGTGGTATCATTTGTGAAGAAAAATGTCCTTGTGACAGGGGGATTTTTTGGAGGCTTTCTGCTGGGCATGGCATCCTAAGATGGACAACCTCTGTGTTGTTTTTCCCTCCATCATCTCATCAGAATATGTCAGTTGTGTTTTTCCAACCAGAAGCCTCTATACTCCATCATAGGACATTGAGTCTCCCTTCGTCTTCCTCTCCTCCTGTGCCTTCCTCCTGCACTGGCTGATCAGAATAACTCTCTATGGTATGAGATAGCTTAGTACTGACCTGACTTGAACTTGCCAATGATGGAAGAGACAATAGACCTTAGCTTGTCCAACCAGCACTCTCCCTACAGGACTAGTCTGGAGGTCAGCAAGAATGTGTGTCTCCCCATCATAAGCTGCAAGCTGGCCCACCCAGAAGGATGATTGGGTCCTAAAATGTTGCCCCAAATTGTTGATTTGGAAAAGAAATAGCAAGTAGACATCTTGTCCAGCACGTAAAGGACCTTGAATACATTTGCCTTCATGCATCAAAAAAAAAAAAAAAGAAAGAAATTACCTATGGCCGTGTTTGAATCCCTGATCTATCACAAATCAGATGTTTTATCATAGTCCTCATATTCACTGTATATTTCAAAGCCACCGTTTCTTTATTAGATGAAATAAACATTCCACAAGTTCTATCATGCTGTTCTGGGGCAGATCAACCCTGGGGAACCAATTACAAGGTTAATAATTTATAAATTATTAAGGGTTCATGAGGGAGCAGGGAGCGGGGAAGGAGGGGTGTATTAGTCTGGGTATTTTAGAGAAACAAATCCACAGAAACTCATGTACAAGAGAGAGTTTTATGTACAGGTTAAGTGCACATCAAGAAAATATCCCAACCCAGTGCTGCCTAAGCCCACAAGTCCAACATTAACCCATTAACCCATATATACAACATCAATCCACAAAGTCCTCCTCCTTCATCTCACAAAACACACATTATGATGCCAACTGCAGGAAGAAAGCCGAATCAGTGAATGTGTAAACATCTCAGCACTGGCAGGAGTCTCCACACGGCTGCTCCAGCACCCAGGGCTGCATCAGGGTAGGTCCATCTGGTTTTTCCTTGGGGATGTCTTGCAGGAAGTCAGCCTTGCCAGCTGAAGCAGGGAATTGCTAAGGCAGCTGCACCCTGGTGTGACCATCACAAAGCAAGAGACCTGAGAACTAGATAGGGGAGGCTCACAGAGCCATTTATCTCTCCACCCTTCAATTAACCTCACATGTGTTTATCGGCCAAGTTGGCACAATAAACTAACTCAAGGGGAAAAAATGAGCTGATACCAAGGGCTCAAGTAGAAAGCAAATGTTTTGAGAATGATGATGGCAACAAATGTACAAATGTGCTTGACACAACGGATGTATGTGTGGATTGTAATAACAGTTGTATGAGCACCCAATAAAATGATTTTAAAAGGTGATTTAAAACTCTATTATGCTTAAAAAAACCTCTATTATGCTTAATTGAGGTTAGATATAAAATGTATTCCTTTATTTGGCATACCTGGGTGGGGAAACAATGAATACTCTTGCTGCTAACTGAAATGGTGGAGATTCAGGCCACACAGAGATGCCTTGGAAGAAAAGCCTACTGATTTACTTTTGACAGAAAAGCAAAACCCACAAAAAAAGCCTGCCAGTGAAAACACAATGGAGCACAGTTCTACTGTGACTCATGGGAACCCGGTGCTGCAAGCTGCGGTCAACTCAATGGCATTTGTTTTTAATAGAGTAGGAAGCTCAACAAAACGATGAAAAAAAGCTGTGGTGATTATAATTGATAAACTTGGAATTGTTTCTCTATTCCTCCTAAAGCAGAGAAGGAATCAGGGAGGCATATTGAATGAAAAAATATAAGGGTTGAAAGCAAATTTTCAACGGGAAGAGATCATTTTAATTGTATCAAACTGAATTTGGGTTTCATATTAATTTTACTCTTCAGGGCTGCTTTTATTAAAACTTCCTGTGCTGTTTCCATTACTCATTCATTGTTGTCTAAATCCATAACATAATCATAGTTCTTAATTTTTGGTGGGACCTTATGCTCACTCAAAGCTTACATCACTTGTATTTATTGAATCAAGATATTTTATGACTATGGTTGCTGAAACCAAATTCATCGACATTGACTTTTGTTTTGTGTTAGAACTTGTTATCTTTGTGTTTGCTTTGTTTTTTGTTTTTGCTTGACAATGGTGTAATCATTATTTATATTTATTAAGTGTTTCAGAAACTCTTCTGTGTTGGAAATGTAGCCTCTAGCCTTTCATAACTTAGAAGACACAAGGTACAAGCTTTTGTTGTTCTTTTGCAAAAGCAAACTTTTCTTGGAATTGAAAGTTGTTGCTTTTAGGAAAACCTAGTAGATGATTTCAGACTTTTAGATAAACTGAGTTATATTAAGGACATTAAAGTCTAATATCTTAGACATTTGTTAAAATCTAATAGATTATTTTAGACTTTGTAAATGCTTCAAAATGATTAGAGGATCAGTTGGTAGGTATATCAGTTTTTCAACTTATATTTTCCAACTTACATCTTTCAAAGTTGGAACACCAGATACATCTACCACCTGGTAAACATTAATCCATGCAGACAACATTAAGCATCTGGAAGAGGTTGTTATTTCTAAGTAGAGGAAGAGCTGGAGAGGGAAGGAGAAAAACCAAGAAAAATTACAAAAACCAAACATACCCTCCTATTTTGGGTAGAAATTGTACAAAGAATTGTTAAAAGCTGCCAATGCTGACTTTTGGGCACTCTCTCTTTGACCACTCCTTTCCCTCTTTCTTTCTCTCTTTTAATTAAAAAAATTATTTAACCATTTCCTTTTAATCTATATGTAAACACACACATGCTCACATGCTTGAAAATTTGCATAAATGCCTAAAGGGACTATATCATAAATTATGGCTATAATTTCTTTCACTTTGTTATTTGCCTCTTTTCCTTTCTCTACAAATTATGTTTTTCTTCTAGATTTGTAATTCCATCAAGTAATATAGACATACAAATATGTGTGTATATAAGACTTGTTTTCAGTTCCTAAAGATGGGAATTTATTAATCTTAATTTTCTTCTCTTTTTCACTTAAGAAAATCTCAAGGTAATCTCTGCAAATATGTGATGATACAAATTAAAATTTTAAGAACAATTACTTTTCTTTAATTTTTATTTAACCATTTTGTTGCGGGACTCTTACAAAACTCATAAGAATCCACCATTCAATTGTATTAAGCACACTTGTACATATGTTGCCATCCACATCTCCTTTTATTTAATGTATCTAAACACTCCCCAATCTGAGGGGAAGTCACTTAGCCACTGTCAACAAAATTGCAATAAATGCATTTTCAAACACTTTTGGATAGTGATCACTTATTATTATGGGATAGATACCCAGGACCAAAATTACTGAATCAAAGAGTATGTTAAATGTTAATAGATATTGCTAAATTGGCTTCCCAACAGGCAATAAAGTTGACATTTCTCAGCAGACCATACAATATCTTTGCCTCACTTTAGTATCAGTAATAAGTTCCTGTTGTGCTTGAATTTTTGTCAGATGTTGTGCTCTCTCATATTCTTGTCCCCACTCTCATTTCCTTGACTACTAGTATGTCTGCATATCTTTTCATGTTAGTTAGTCATTTGTATTTACTTTTGTAAAATAGTTTTATTCTTTTTCCTTTTTCCAGGGGAGAGCACGAACACAGTCCCCCTACTACCACAAATGATGCCGTCGAGTTTCCCACATTTGGGGAAATCACAGGGGTCAACACACCCGCAGTGCAATGGATAAACCTCCCTCTGGGAAAACCACCTTCCTGATCATGATCTCTCCCCTGCCAGGTAAGTAAAATAGATTTATTCTTAGTCCAAGTCATTCCACATTATTTTGTAAACTTTTTTTTTTACAACTTTTGTCTGTCTGTCTAAGTTTACAACTTTTGTCTGTCTTCTAAGTTGAAAATGTTTTTTTCCTCCAAATTACTGTTTATGGACTTTATGCTATTTTACCCTAACTAGAAAACATGTTGTCAAACATTTTCTCTTTCCTTTCAAACCTTCCATCTGTGTTTTCCTTCTCTTGTCTCTTCCCCTCCTACCCTTATCTTTCCTTCTTTCATTACTTCTCATCCCTTCTCTTGTTTTCTCTTTATTTTCTGACAGTTGAAGATGGCTCCTCTATAACTAGATTATATATAGCCTTGATGATTTTCTTCCAACATTTTAATTTATTTCACTTCATTTGTATACTTTTTTGCAGCTAAATCTCATATATAAACATGCCTGGAATTTGTTTTGTGTATAGTGTGAATGGAACTTAAACTTAATTTTATATTTTGAATTACTAGCTCTGTCAGTATTCCCGATCAGGTGTTCACTTGAATACACATAAAATTCATATGCCTCTTAGTCATATACTCATATAGAATGGGAAATATTTCCAGATTACTTATTCTGAACCATTAATTTAAAAAAAATTTCCCCCAAAATCTAATACCATATTGATTTTATTGTAACATCTCTATAGTATTTTTCTTATTTTCATTTACAATTTGTTTATTACTATTTGGGGCCATGTTTCTTTCATATGAATTTCAAGAAAATTGTATTGAATTAAATTTTTTTGAATACTAATAAGAATTGCATTGATTTACATATTGTTTGGGGACTATTGACTTTTAATTATTAAGTTTTACCATTCAAGAGATAATATATATTAGTATTTTCAATCTTATGTTTTAAAATAATATCAATCTTCCTATATATGCTGTGCTTGTCTTTTTAAGAAAATTATTATTCATTTTATTGGGGGCTCTTGCAACTCTTATGACAGTCCATACATACATCAATTGTGTAAAGCACATTTGTGCATTCGTTGCCCTCATCATTTTCAAAACATCTACTTTCCACTCAAGCCCTTGGCATCAGCTCCTCACTTTTCCCCCTCCCTCCCCACTCCCTCATGAACCCTTAATAATTTATAAATTATTATTATTTTGTCATATCTTACATTGTCCAACGTCTCCCTTCACCCACTTTTCTGTTGTCTGTCCCCCAGGGAGAAGGTAACATGTAGATCCTTTCAATCGGTTCCCCCTTTCCACCCCACCCTCCATCTACCCTCCCTGTATCACCACTTTCACCACTGGTCCTGAACGGATCATCTGTCCTCGATTCCCTGTGTTTCCAGTTCCCATCTGTACCAGTGTACATCCTCTCATCTAGCCAGATTTATAAGGTAGAATTGGGATCATGTTGCAGGAGGAAGGAGGAAGCATTTAGGAACTAGAGGAAAGGTGTATGTTTCTCTGTTGCTACACTGTACACTGACTGGCTCATCTCTTCCCTGTGACCCTTCTGTATATTACCATATTCTACAGGATGTCCAGTTGCCTATAGATGGGTCTTGATCCCCAATCTGCACTTCCCCTCATTCACAGTGATTTGATTTTTCGCTCTTTCATGCCTGATGCGTGATCCCGGTTGTTTCTCAGCTATATTTCCGCTTGTTTACCTTCAAGCCTTTAAGACCCCGACACTTTATCTTTTGATAACTGGGCACCATCAGCTTTCTTCACCACACTTGCTTATGCCCTCATTAGACCTCAGCCATCATATCGGGAAGGAGAGCACACAATGATATGCTTTTTCCTTCTTTGATGCCTGAAACCTGATCTCTTCGATACCTTGTGATCACACAGGCAGGTGGTTCACAGGCCAGTGGATGGAAAATCTCGTGAATCCAGCGGCAGTGGAAGCATCTCAGTGCTGGTGTGGGTTTCCATGTGGTTCCTCCAGCTCCAGGGCTCTGATTCCATCAGCAGTAGCTCCATGTGGCTTGTGAGCAGGAAGATGAAGCAGAGAGAGTGTGTGTCCCACCTCCAGGGTGGAAGATAGGAGTTCCCAGAATCCTCAGGAGGAAGCCATTCCCACTCAGAAGCCTCATTGGCTGTGACCTGATGGACAGGCTTGACTCCACCCCTTCCCAAGTTGACAGGAGATACTGTAAGTGTCACAACTGCGTTGTTGTTGTGCGAAGTTTTCTGTATTTATCCAAGAGATCAATTTGATTGATAGCATTGTAGTTCTGTGAATTTGTTGATTTTATTTCCAGTTGATCTGTCCTTCCTTGAGAGTAATATATTGATGTCTCCTCTTGTTGTTGTAGAATTATCTTTCTCTTCAAAACTTTAAAAGTTTGATCAATGTAGTTTGACAGTTTTCTTTAGGTGCACAGATGTTTATTATGGTTACATCTTCATGTTCAAATGTGGCTTTATCACTATAGAATTCCCTTCTTGGTCTCTCATGATGGCTTTTACTTAGATATCCATTGTATCAAAAAATGTTGCTACTTCTACTCTTTCTGACTGCTGTTAACTTGAAGTCTTTCCCATTCTGTGACTTTTAGTCTGTGACTAAGGTGGGGTTTTTGTGAGCAGCATAGTCTTGTTTCTAATCACTTCTGTTAGTCTCTGTCTCTTAACTGGTGATATTAGTTGATTTAAGTTCAATAGTGTTATTGATTGGTATAATTTTATTGTTGTCATTTTGCTGTCTATTTTTTGTGGTTTTATTGGTGTCTTTTTTATCATAATTTTCTGTGTTGGCTTTAATTTGTTGTATTTCTTGTTATATATTTTTGTTTTTTAAGTTTTATTTGCATATAATTCACATATCATACAATTCAAGAGTTCAATCATATTAAAAAGAGTTGTACAATCAACATCACATTCCATTTTAGACTATTTTCTTCTTTCTTGAACTCATGTTATTAGCTCCAAATGTCCCCAAAACCTCCCGTGCCATACTCCTAATTACTATCTCTGTAGATTTACCTATCCTGGATTTCATGCACAGAAAATCATACAAAAGAAAAACCAAAAAATAACAAAACCAAAGTAAAACAAAGAAAAATCTTTGACTGAATAGAATGCAAAAATATTAAAAAGCAGAACAAATTTAGCATGAGTCAAAGGGAGAGAAAATGATAAGGTGTTAAATTTTCACCTAACTGCAAGCACTCTGCATGAGAGCAAGATTATTCACATTCCTTGACTGTGGCCAGAGGGAATTCACTGGAGGCTTAATCCATGCGTGAACACTGCAATTGGATTTTGCGCTTCCACTGTCATCCCTAGACTTCTGCAAACCAGGTGTTCACATTTTAGCTCTGATACCATCCCCTCCTTAAATTTGGATTTTATTAT
Source organism: Tenrec ecaudatus (assembly GCF_050624435.1). NCBI lineage: Eukaryota > Metazoa > Chordata > Mammalia > Afrosoricida > Tenrecidae > Tenrec > Tenrec ecaudatus. The sequence continues at coordinate 76,412,230 of NC_134534.1, read as the reverse complement.
TTACAATCTTTTGATCACACAACATGGTATTCTTCTTTTATGTGAATTTAGTTAATGTCTCACTAAGATGATACCTCACTGAGATGGTTGCTTGTTTGAAGGCCAGCCTTTACAACTCCTAAACCATCTCTGTCTGGTAGCTGGGCACCATATAGCTGGGCGTTTTTTGCCCCACTTTGCTATAGCATCCATCTCTTCAGTGATCTTTTCATGAGGTTGAGTGTCAAGCAGGGCCATGACATAAGAACAAATTGTTATATTGGGGCTAGAATTAAGTGTACACCCCAAATCTATTCATATATCTATGTTTCTAGTTTCTTGTTAATACAACTGTGCTGCCATGAACATGGGAGAGCACATTGTGTATTTGTGTTCTGTCTCTTATTTCTCTGGTGTATATGCCCAGAGAAGGTATTGCTGGGTCTTTGGGGATTTCTATTGCTAGTTGATTTAGGCATACTCATATTGCTTTCCATAATGGTTGTACATATTTATAAGCCCACCATAAGTGTATGAGCTCCAATCTCTCTATACAGTCTCCAGCATTTTTTGTTCTCTGTTGTTTTGAATTGGGATATTATTGTGCATGTAAAATTATATCTCATCTTGTTTCTATGGCTAATGATCATAAGCATTTCTTCATGTGTTTGTTAGCCATTCAAGTGCTGTCCTTTGTGAATTTTTGGTCCATGTCTTTTGCCTACCTTTAATTGGATTTTTTTTCTTATTGAGACTTTGTAGGATTCTACAGATTTTAGTAATTAGTCCTTTATCCATTGTGTCATTACTCATCCCCCCCCCCAAAAGTGTGAGTGCTCATTTCCCTGTTTTGATGAAAACTTTGGTTGTGTATGTTTCCTATTTTTAATAGGCCCTAGTCATCTATTTTGTCTTCCACCATGCCTGCTTCCTTTACTATAGTTGGTAATCCAAGTATACCTTGTAATAGGGCCTTTAAATTCATCACACTTTTCTCATTGACCCTGATAATTCTGGGGTTTATATTTAGGTCTCTAAACCACCTTGAGTACATGTCTGCATGGGTTCTGTTTAATTCTTCTGCAGATGGAGATCCATTTTATCCAGCACCCTTTATTGAAGATCCATTTTATCCAACACCTTTTCAAATTTAATGCATTTGGTTCTTTTGTTGAAAATCAGTTATCTGTTGGTATATGCATTTATTTCTGTGGTTTTAAGCATCGTGTTCCACTGGTGCATGTGTCTATAATTATACCTGCATTAGGGCTGTTTTGACTGCTGTGCCTATGTAACAGGTTTTGAGGTGAGGTAATGCAAGACCTCCTGCTTTCTTCTACCTTTTGAGAAGTTCTTTGCTTATACTAGGCCTCTTCCCTCCCTGTATGAAGGTAATCAGGTTTTCCATTTCCTTAAAGAATGACTCTGGGATTTGTATAGGATTTGTATTGTATATGCAGATTGCTTTAGGTAGTATGGGCATTTTTACAATACTAAGTCTTGCTATTCATCAACAGGCTATTTTTCCATGTGTGTAGGTCTCTTTTGGTTTCTTGTAACTATGTTCTGTAGTTTTATTTATTTGGTTAGACTTATTCCTAGGTATGTCATGCTTTGTGGGACTATTGTCAATGGTATTATTTTCTTGATGTATTTTTTGGAGCTTTCTTTCCTGGTATGTGGGGATCTGGTTGATTTCTTCTGGTTAATCTTGTATCCTGCTACTTTACCAAATCCCTCAGTTGTTTTCAACAGTCCTTTCTTGGATTCCTTCACTTGTTTTGCTGATTGATTATCTTGTCAATTGTAGTCAAAGTGGTTGTCTTTGAGCTCACTGATTCAATTTTCTTTTTCTCCCAATCTATTCTTCAGATCTTTTACTACATTACCTAGTTCTAGTATCTCATTGTTTGCATTCTGGGGTTTCTTTCTTTCCTTTCCTTTTTTAAAAAAAAAATTCTTAGTTTTAAATTTTCTTCTATTGTTTTCATGAATGTTCTTCACATCTCTTGAAAGGAACTGGGTATCAGTTTTTCTGAATTCCATGGACTCTTTTTCAGAATATTTCATTGGATTTGGGTGATTTTCAGTTGTGGTTGTTTGGATTTTTTGTTTGTTTATTTTGTTTTATGGTGTTAACTTCTGTTTCCTTAGCATTTTGGTGCAGTTATCAGTGGTTTGTGAGCTGCTGGGTCCTGCAGAGGTATTTGGTTCTGTATATTGATGTCGGCTAGGTCTAAGAGAGTTTTTTGAAAATATATGTTGGTGAATGGAGAAAACGGGAGATCAATAGGAAAGTGGAGAAAGTGGGGATGGTGGTGGTGAGGAAGAGTGAGAATAAAATCAACCAAACTAACCTTACTGCTATGGAGTCAATGCCAACACATGGCGGCTGCCTTGTGGGTTTTCCAGATTGAAACTGTTTACGGGTGTAGAAAACCAAGTCTTTCCCCCATGAAGCTGCTGGTGGTTTCAGACTGCCAACCCTGTGGATTGCTGCCCATCGTATAAATACTACACCACTGGGGTTCAAAATAAAAGTAATAATAATACTAATAAGTGGCCTTCTGGATTGCTCAATACATTTGTAAAAATAATGAGAAAATGTATTTTAAGAGAGATAATCAGATTTAATAAATTCCCTGAAAATATATTTCACCGGGGGTGGGGGGGGGGAAGAAGTGAATGTGTAGGGAGACATGTGGTAAAACAGAGGAACAACTTGGGGGTGGGTACTAATTTCTGTTGCTATGGCAACATGAATGTGAGCACATCAGTGGGTGTACCAAACTATAAAACACTGCTTATTTTTACCTGGGGAAATGGTATTCTCAGAAGGGTGAGGCCTGAACTGGAAGAGGAAGTTGTAGAGAACTCCAAAGTTATAATGATAGTATTGTTATAGAATGAAAGCACAAAAGCTGAAGAAAATAATATGAAGTAGAAAATAAAACTACGTTGTGGGTGGTAATTCCTTCTCTTTATCTTGGACAGTGTTATTTTGTGTACAGGTTTGCTGCATGGGGAAATGGGACAAGGTGTGGGGCGTGGGGGGCAGGGGAGCAGAGAACAATGCAATAAAAAAGGATGGGGGAAAAGAGTAAAACATTAAGCTTGGGTACTGATTATTCTAAAGGAAGGTTCCCATACACTTCTATCTCCCAGAAGCCGGCAAGGTAGTAGGGTTGGCTGATTTGGATGCCTCAGGGGCCAGTAAAATTATGGAAGTAATTAACAATAGATTCTTTTTCTTTTCTGGAATTTGACTTACATTATTTTCTATAGCTCTGGAATAATTCCTTTGATGGCTAATAAATCAAATGTATCTTTCCCAATAATTTTCTGCCTTATTTTCTGAAAAGTGTGCTAGTCTTTATTATTGCTTGTCTAGACTCTATCATCAAGGGGTTGATTATGACAGACCTAAATTGTAAAGGAATTCCTCCCAAGTTTGCTTATTAGGTAAAAATTGCAAACTGATTCTGCTAATATGCCCCTTAACCAAGAAATCACACTGGCTTCTTTCTGAGGCTCCCTTTACATAGTAATTGAAGATCAACCAATACTTCTTTACTTTATTTTGCTACTGAATTTGTGTGTGTGTGTGTGTGTGTGTGTGTGTGTGTGTGTGTGTGTGAGAGAGAGAGAGAGAGAGAGAGAGAGAGAGAGAGAGAGAGAGAGAGAGAGAGAGAATTGTACTCTAGAGATGAACTCCATGGAAGACAGATGTACTGAAAGCTTGATAATAACTTCAACTGTGGGTCAGAGGCACTCAGATTAAAATCATGCCTATGTACTTTGATCTCTTCTTTCTCTGTTGTTTCCAAGAACAATGTATACCATCTTCATGATATTAGTGCAATTTCTCAACATATACTTCCCTTACTGTTGAGTCTTCCAAGCTAGACATTCTGATCTTTGAAGGTAGGGGTTATGTCTTCACTTGCTTTCCACCAGTTTTTTATCACCTAGCAAAGAGATGAACACAAGCACACACATGCATCGCACCTGATGACTTTTACTGACCTGTCGGTTGGGAGGGTGAGGTCTGGTAGACTGTTCAGGAAAGAGCTTATTTAGTCACTGGAGTGGACCACATCAAGAAGATGAAAACTCTAATGCTGTTTCTGCAACAAACATCCCGACTGCAGAAGGCACAATTTAAAGTTAAATATCTGAGTCAAGTCAGTAGGGAACCATGAGTCTATGAAGCAATTTCTAGTGAGTCAAGTGTTTGATCCCTAAAGGCCAATGACCTCTTTTAGGGCATCGCAGGTGGTAGCAGTTGGCTCTTCTGGTGACTCTCTACTGTGTCTGAATGCCCACAAAGATGAGAAATGAATGGCCAAAATCAGGATGCCCCCTTTAGTTGGGTAGCCATCTTTGGGTTAATGGTAGAAATGATTTGGAGTTTAGGACTTTTCCCTTCAAGGAAGCAGCTTAACAATTTTAGGTTAGATTCTGTGTTGCTATTTTATACAGAAACATCAGTCATTGGTATCATTTGTTATACACTGTCTCTGGGTTGGATATTCTGTATATTCCAAGTCAACAAATCTGAGAAGCGTAATTACTCCCTTCTTAAACAATTGGAAATGAAACTGCATTTGTTAGATTATTTGCTAAAGGTCACTTAGTTGACACGCTGCTTGCATCTGGAGCACCAGCTGTTGCGAGGTGATCCTGACATCTGGAGACCCCATCTGTGTCAGAGGAGGTCTGCATTCCATAGCCCTCACATGGCTGGTTATTCTGAAGTAGATCCTCAGGCTTTGCTTCTGAGATGCCTTTGGGTGGACAAGGAATGCCAATCTTGAAATAGTAATCTCTGCATGATAGCAACACAGTAATGTGAAGTGGGTTTGACAAAGACTAGTCTCTGTTGTTCTGGGATACAGAGGTGGGTATAAAATATTGCTATTAAAATTGCTATGAAATAATAGAAACCTTTATTAAATAAATGCATCAAAATGCGCAATCATTGTTTTTCAGCAACGTGGTTTTTACTTTTCTTAAAACTTAGTTTTGCAGTGTGTGGGGGAGGTAAAGATGAGAAAGAGGAAACCCAGCACAAGGCTGGATATGTAGCCCACCCCATGGGGGATGAATGATAGAAATGTGGGTGAAGGGAGACAATGGACAGCAGAAGACACGACATAACAACAACAATATATCATTGATCAAGGATTCATGAGTGTGGGAGGGTGGGGAGGGAGGGGAAATAAGAGGAGCTGATGCCAAGGGCTCAAGTAGAAAGAAAATGTTTTGGAAATATTGATGACAACATATATACAAGTGTGCTGAATACAATTGAAGGATAGATTGTCATAAGAGTTGTAAGCGTCCCCAATAAAATGATTAATAAGACAACAACAACAACAATAAAAACAGTTTTAATAAGCCCCTATGATCACAGAAAATCTATTAAAATTATCTCATGAGCATCCTCTGAAAACAGTCTTCATCACATTCTGAGCTGATCTCTCTGCCTTCAACTTAAATGTAACTGGGCCATCTGATTCCTTAGAAGCTCATGCTGATTAGACCTTTTTATTGGGAAGCCACTTGAAGGAGACCAAGCATTGAGAGAACTTCTTGACTGACCTCAGAGACGTATTCGAACAAGTTTTATTTGTAACCAATCCATGCGTGTATGAAACGGGATCCTGGTAGCAATACTTTTTGATTTGCCCCTACAATGGTACACTGTGCAAGGGTTGCCCTCTGCATGCTGAACCCCGATGGACTCTCAGAACTGCATGTGGAGGAGTCACGAAAACTTTGTCAACAGTAAAGAGTTTCTGAAGGCCCCCCCAATTATTCAAAATCAAAACTGTGATGAACCTGAGGTGATTTTGGCAGCACTCGTCCATGTTTCAAGCTTCTCAGGCTGGGGAAACAGGGATCGAAGGGTAGAGAAAGGTTAAGCAACTTTGCACTACAGAACTCATGCAAGTGTAGACTTTCCTTGGGCATATTATTAACATAAATGTTCATTTTATTAGTAATTGTCTGATTTTCTACTTTCATTTAGTTCTTGGAAATATATTCTGGTTTGCAATTGCACATGTTTGTAAAGTTCAAGTTATTATATACCTATAAAGAAATGGAGTGGGGGTAGAAAGGGGGAACCGATTATAGAGAGCTACATCTAACCTCCTCCCTGGGGGACGGACAACAGAAAAGTGGGAGAAGGTAGATGTCGGACAGTGTAACACATGACATAGTAATAATTTATAAATTATCAAGGGTTCATGAGGGAGTGGAGGAGTGGAGAGGGAGGGGAAACAATGAGGAGCTGATATTAAGGGCTCAAGTAGAAAGCAAATGTTTTGAAAATCATGATGGCAACAAATGTACAAATGTGCTTGACACAGTGTATGTATGGATTGTGATAAGAGTTTTATGAGCCCCCAATAAAATGATTAAAATAAATAAATAAATAAATAAATAAAATGAAAATAAAATTGCAGCGAGCCACTTTGACCACCAGATGGCAGCAATGTAGGACCTTAAAAGTCAAATAGCAACTCTTTCCAGAGACTATATACTTAAATTTCATTAATCCATCTCCTGCCCTACTGAAATATACCTTTATACTATCTGGAGGAAGGGGGAGGGGTATGGTGTCATGTTTCCTTTTGGCATAGAGAAAATGAACTTAGACTGAATTATTGGAAACCAGGATGAATAAGGTTTTAATGTATAGACATGTTGATAATATAGGATAAATCCTATTTTACGGAACGAAGCACATCACTTTTAGCATATGCAAATGCACATTTTGAAGTACACATGTTTCTTATCCTGAAGTTGGACACAGAGAAACCATTACTCACAGTCAACTAGCAGTAACCTTGAGTCTGACGATGCAGACACTAGATAATAATCCTACATTTTAGTAATACAGCATATGATATAGATTGTGATTTCCGAGTTAGTCTGAATTATTTCTTATTTTACTATATGTTTCAGTCTCCAAGTCAAATATGGTACTAAGATAAATAATGATAATAACAATATATCAAAGTAAAAATTTTCTGACTAGTTAACAAAGCATTTTCCTATGTATTACCTCAATTTAGGTTTAAAAATTCAGCAACTGGTGGATAGATCCAGAAAGATATCAGAGTATTGTATTAGCTCAATAAATAATTCCCAAATTCTTTCTTACTTTCCCATATAATTATTCAAGAAAAATGCCATCGTATTCAATTAAAATGTTGTTAATAGTGAAGGGCAGAATTTTATTTATTCTAGGCATAGTAAGGCATGATGAGGACGACCTGGAAGAAGAATCACTTGGCAATTGTCTCAAGAATTCTATGAGCCCCCAAAGTGTCTGATGATGACATAGAATGGGTGAAATACTGGATCAGGAACCAGCAGAGTTGGGTTTCATTGTATGATTGTCACTGATTAAACTAGATAATCTCTTTTCCTAACTTCAAAACTCTATGAATTTGTAATGCAGTCTATCTGACTAATATTAGGCGCTCATAAAGAAATTAAGAGATGCAAAATTTTATGCAAGATCACCTTTCTCTATAACTTTTGGAAGATTAATTCTTAGGGGAATTCCTTTGAAAGGAGGTAAAATGTACCTCAGGCATAGTCATCAGTGAGATTTTAGAGAATGACTGACAACATTCTTGGATTATATTTGATTTTAAAATTCTAATCTAAAATTGAAAAAAAATTAAAATCACGTCACTTCACGTCTAGTGTCAGACCTAGGACTGATCAGGTTTTCAACACATCTGCTGATTTGTTAATGTTTCCTTTTCTGTTTTTCGCTGGCTTCTCTTGACTTCAAGCTCCGTGTCCTGATTCTTCCTTAGCCATGTCAGAAGATCTAAAAGTAACTGTCGACAACACTTACTTTTTAAAGCAGAACATTTTCTTTTCCTAAGCTGATGCTAATCATGCTGTGAGGATGCAGGAGTAGAGATAGCGCAGTTAAAAAGTAGGAGAACAGACAAAACAAACAACCGAAAGCGACAGCCAAGGCAAGGCAGTGATGAGGCCGAGATGGCAGCAGATAGCCCTGGTGACTGGGAATTGCGTGTCATGTCCGACTCTATAGCTGTGGATAGATGTCAGGGAATGAGGCTCCAAGAGGCTCATGATAATCATTTGCTTGTGTAGATCCAAGGGACCCCGATTTATTCCTGAGGAGAATGCCCCTGTGTGTCCCTGAGGGAACAGGGGAGATCTCCCTTCTCTGTGTTTGAGGCTCTGCTATCAACAGCACTGTATCTCCTCAGAACTTGTTTTGGAAGCCTAACCCCCCGTTTCTGTGCAAAGGTATTTGAATATGTTATCAGTGAAATTAACATGAGGTCATACGAAAGGAAGGTGGGTCATAATCTGATGAGATTTATAGTCCTTCTGAAAGAGGACCATATGCACAGAGGGACCATGGCCCTGTGAGGATGGAGGCAGAGACGGGAGAGGTGCATCTTCAGTCACTGGGAGCCCGCAGAGGAAGCACCTGTAGAAGGATCCGATTGCTAACTTCCTATGCTCCTAGTCTCAGAAACGTTGAGACAAATTTCTGTTTTCATAAGGCTCCCAGTTGGTGGCTTTTTGTTATGGCAGAGCCCCAATTAGGGCTAAGACAGGGTGCTATGCACTGTGTCCCCAAGTTCAACCATCCATTTCACTGTCTCTAAAAACCAGTCCATACTGGGGACTTCTCTCTTGACTCCAGCGGTATGGGGCTGCCCCAGTCTCTGTAGCAATGTCAATGCCCTGCTGAGTTGGTGCTGAACAACTTCGTTAGCATCTCCGAACATCAATAACATCATCTGTAACACCGAAGGACCCCAGTTGCTATGAGTTTGCCCGCAACCTGCAGGGTCAGCAGTTCAAAACCAACAGCCATATAGAGTGAAAAAGATGGGCAAACTCACAAGGGCAGTTCTACCCTGTATCTAAAGCTCACTGTAAAATGACATCAGCTCAATGGCAGTGAGTTTGAGGGGTTTTCTTCTGAACCCCCAATACTGCCTGATTCCTGCTCTGTGGTTATCTTTTTCACTGAATATTGTATTAATCTAATGATTGCCAAATTAGTGGCTTTAGAAAACCAGGGAAATCTTAATAAAAATGTCAAGGCTCACACAAGGTGCCATCCTTTTTAATGAGCCAAGTACATTAAAGCAATAGCTGTAAAAATGACCGCTTATTGTTAACATCATACCGTAAAAGATATGATAGTTCAATATCAGAAAGTAGGAGAAGGTGACCTTGATGGAGAGAATGCCCTTTCAAGGTGACAGGAATGAAAACAACGCTGTCGCAGTTCCATGAGTAGGAGCCTGTGTTACGGACAGAAGCTCTTGTCTTGTCACACGCACACGTATACTCACAAACTAGGGAAAATGGAGAAGCCCTAGGTGGGATATCGCAGAGGCTGGCAACCACTGTAAGGAAAAAATGATTTGGAAGGGATGACAGTGCCAAAGAGAGTAGAGTGGGCTGAGTTGGAAACTCTGGTAGGGGAGGGAGCTGTGGACTAAATGAGAGCCGGAGAAAGGTCTTTAAACAAGTTTTGGCATTATCTCTCCCCTAGAGACTGCAGTGAAAAATAAATTATTTTTTAATAATTTATGTTAATATAATTCATTAAAAACATGCTAATTAAAAATCGGGAGTGGAAGCCAGCTGCCTTGATTTAGTGAACACCACTCTGATGTCTTGTAAATATTCCTACATGGTCCTCACTTTCCCCATTTACTAGATCTGGATCATAGCGGTGCACTGGAAAAACTGCCATATTGTTGCCTCTGACAGTGGAATATGGGACCAGCCAGCCTCCGTGAAGGCCAGACTTTGCCTGCTTCCACGTCCTCAGAAGATGCCTGGGTGGTTCTGTTGTTCTTGGGCACTGTTAACATGACTTAATCGTTACCCAGGGAGTCCCTACGCCACAGGTTTGTGGCTTCATCCAGGGGCAAGCAGAGGGTCGAGTCTCTCCTTCACTATGCGGGTTTTGTGTCCAGTTACCCAAGGGGAGCTGGGATTTTGAACTATTAAGTTTCCAGAGAGTCGTTTACTGAGCACTTGAAAAACAGCCCTTCTAAGTTTTATAAGTTTTCCTTCTTGCTGCTGTTGAATATTTGCGAGTAGAGTATACACACCTCAGTGGATTGTTTGCCTACGTTTTCTTGTCAGTCAGAATGAACTTCCTCAAATGTTGGGAGAGTAGTTGGGTCCCCTAGGAAGCAGACTGAGCTGGAGATTTTGATGCAAGAGGTGCCCTTGGAGCAGGTGAGATTGCAAGACTGGGCAGAGGGAGGAGTTGAACCATGATATAGTTATAGTAAAGGCTTCTTTGAATACTGGAGCAGTGGTAGCCCTTTGCTCATTATAACCACATTGATCTCTTCTAGCCTTGGCAAGGGATTCTCTTTCACCGAAGACAGTTCCTAGATAGGGATTTAGGTAAGGGCTGCCTGCTGACAAAATTCTCAGCTCTGGGTAGAGGTCTTCAATCTTAAAGGTGGGTACTTCAGGAGGGAAGGACCTCTTCCTCTTTTTCCTTTTTCCAGAGGGTTTAGGGCACTTGAAATCCACCATCACTTAAGTTCTAACGTGTGGCACAAAGCTATAGTCCATTAGACTGAATGAAGTCTCTCAGTGGCAACCCACAGCCACCCTACAGGACAGGGTAGAACCACCACTGGGAAGTTCTGAGATGGTAGCTCTTTAGAAGCCCAGAGTGTGAGTCTAGGTTGTCAAGAGAAACAAATCCAGAGACACTCATTTGTGTGTAAGAGAGAGTTTTATATCAAAGAGTAATTGAATATTAAGAAAACATCCCAGTCCAGCCCAGATTAAGTCCATAAGTCCGATATTAGCCCATCTGTCTGATACCAGACTGTAAATTCCTCTTCAGACTCACACAGTACATGCAATGATGGAGGATGCAGGAAGATCACAGGTCAGTGGGTGGAAAGTCGTGTGGATCCAGTGGCAATGGAAGCATCTTAGTGCTGGCATGGGTCTTCATGTGGTTCTCCCAACTCCAGTGCTCTGGTTCCATCAGCATAGCTTGTCAATGGGAATGTCTCTCAGGGAGTGAGTGTATCTGGCCTCCAGTGAGCTATTTATCTCCACTGTGCCTCCAAATGAGGTCATTAAGCTGTGACCTGATTGACAGGCTAGACTCCACCCCTTCACTCTTAATAGTCTCAAGTTGACACCACATTATGTAACTACCATACCCACTCTTTCTCCCACCGACCTGGTGCTTTTGAACTAAGGACTTTTGGGGTTAGCAGCTCAGTGAAACAACTATGCCACCAGGTCTTCTAAAGGAAGCCTACTTAGTAGGACCTATACAAATAGGATTTCCGGAGACCTGAATCCCCAAAAGCCTTTTTTTGGCATCCCTTAGCCCACTTAGGCCATGCTAATCATTATTAAGATATTTTAAAAAGGGTAAAGTGTACCTGTACCTTTTATTATACCATATATTTCATATTATTATAACTAAGGAAATTGGGGTCTAAAATATTGAACACTACTCATCTGAATCTAGAGGCTATCTAAATCAGTGGCTCTCAACCTTCCTAATGCCATGACCCTTTAATAGAGTTCCTCTTATTGTGGTGACCCCCCCTCAACTATAAAATTATTTTCATTGCTACTTCATAAGTAATTTTTCTACTGTTATGAATCAGGTGACCCTTGTGAAAGTACATTCAATTCCCAAGGGGGTCCTGACCCACAAATTGAGAACTACTGATTTGACTTATTTGACCTATTGAACCCTAAGGACCAAAGGCCTGAAGATGGAGAGTTGTAAGGTGACATCAACAATGCTATCTGTTGTACTGAAGATAAATCACCTGTGTACATCGCCAAGAGAGTAACGACAGAGCCCACAGACTGGGGAAACACCTTTAGCAATGACACATCAGACAAAGGCTTTATTACTAAAATCTACCATACTATGCTAGCCTACAATAAGAAAAGAAATCAACCCATTGAGGAGATAGGCAAAATACCTGAATAGAAGTTTAATAAGGGTGGAAGTTCAAATGGCCAACACACATATGAGGAAATGTTCCCAATCATTAGCTATAAGGGAAATGCAAATTGAAAGAACTCTGAGATACCACCTACCACCTTCAAAGATGTTAGTCTAATTCAAAAAAATCAGAGAGCAACAATTGTTGGAGGGGCTGTGGTGAAGTAAGAGCTCTCATCCACTGCTGGTGGACCTGTATTTATGTACAGCCACTGTGGAAATCGATATGACGATACATAAAACAAATGGAAATTGAGATAGTTAAGGTTTACTGTGCCAACCTGGTCGATAAACACATGTGGGATTAAATGAAGGGTAGAGAGATAAATGGCTCAGTGAGCCTTGCCTTTCTTGTCCTCAGGTCTCTTGCTCTTGGTTGGACCAGGGTGCAGCTGCCTTAGCTAGTTCTCTGCTTCAGCTGGCAAGGCTCACTACCTGTGAGACATCCCTGAGGAGAAGCCACATGGAGATACCCTGATGCAACCCCAGGTGCTGGAGCAGCCGTGTGGAGACCCTTGAAAGCACTGAGATGCTTACACACTCACTGATTTGACTTTCCTCCTGCAGTTAGCATCATTGCATGTGTTTTGTGAGATAGAGAAGGACTATGTAGATCGGTGTTGGACATATGGCCTAATGTTGGACTTATGGGATGCTTTCTTAATGTACATTTACCCTTTAAGTAAAACTTTCGCTTATATACATATGATTTTCTGTGGACTTTTTTCTCTAGTCTACCTAGACGAACACAGATATCGAGCTGCCATATGAACCAGCAATGCCTATACTGGGTATATGCCCAGAATAAGTAAGAAACAGACCTCTACCATGTATCTGTTCATTGCAGTGCAGTTCACAAGTGCAAAACATGGGAAAATCCTAAATTTCCATCAACTGACAAATGGATTGAAAACGGTTATATATACAATGGAGTACTATGCATCCCTGAAAAGGAGCGATGAATGCATGAAGCACATTGCCACATAGGAAGACTTGGAGGAAATTATGCTAAGAAAAATAAATTAAGCACAAAAGGACATGTATAACATGAGTCCACTGAGGTCTGCATGGCCAGCCCCAGGCCCTGCTATGTCAACCTCCTCCCCAGAATGCACTACAGAGGACAGCGCTGAAGATACAGCCTGGGGAAAGAGGTGGGTCTGCCCAGACCACCTGGGAGAAAACTAAGAAAAAAGAACAAGAGTGAGAGGCAGAGAACTGCATCCTGGCCCACCGAGCCCTGGGGATGAGGTTCCTTCTCAGGGCAGCCAATGCACAGAAAGGTCGGTGGGGCTGGCCCCACCAGGAGACACGATGCCCCCTCACTGATCCACAGGGGTCTGGGTCAGTGCTATGGGGGACCGCACTGGAGACCCAGTTCGGATATTGTGCCAGGTCTGACTCCTAACACTGGAGCAAAACACGAAGGAAGCCTAACAGTTAGCAAGGAGAGTAGAGCAATGGAGTCCCTGAGGAATCTCAACAATAGACTTCAGAATTGGTGGACAGGGCATGGCCCTTCACCAGACCCCATTGGGGAACCTTCCGGAGGGTCAGCAGACAGACCTGGAACTATTTATAGGCTCCCCGCCCCCACCTCCCCCACACACTCCCATGTCTATCTATATAAGATAAGCAAGATAACTAATCTGGAGGAGAAAACAATGGGGCAGACTGCTCTGAGGAGACTTGAGAGAAGGAGGTGGGAGAAAAGGAGGGTAGCGCCAACCAACCCAGGAACAAGGGAACAGTAAGAGATCTAAACTTGAGGACGAGGAGGGTATAAAATAGCACCAACCAAATACACAACATTCCTCAAGTTCTTTAATGCTTCTTCTCCCCCACTATCATGACCTCAGGTCTACCTTACAAATCTGGCCAGACTAGAGCATGTACACTGGTACAGATAAGAGCTCTCGACATACAGAATCCAGGACAGATAAACGCCCCAGGAGCAGTAATGAGACTAGAGATGCCATGAGGGGAGGGGGAAGGCGTGGGAGGAAGGGGGAGAAATGGGAAACGAACTACAATGATGGATGTATAATCTTCTCCTACAGCCTGGCCCTAGGGTGACGAACAAAAGAAACATGAGCAAAGGGAGACAGCAGATGGTGTAAGCTATGAAAATAGTAATACTTTATAATTTCTCTGGGGTCCATGAGAGTGAGAGGGTGGGGGAGGTAGGGGGAAAAAAGAGGAGCTGATACCAACAGCTCAAGCAGAAAGACAATGTTTTGGAAATGCTGATGGCAGCATATGCACAGATGTATGGAATGTTAGAAGAGTTGTAAGAGCCCCAATAAAGCAATTTATGAGTTAAAAATGCCATCCATGAAGAAAGTTAATGGTTATGAAAAAGGAAAGGATGAAAGACAAAAATGGATGTTAAAACTTGCTTCAGCATATTGAGGCACTAAAGCAACTGGGGGCAAGGAAGTAAAAGGGCTGAACAGAAACATTTAAATGACAGTTCCCGAAGACCAAGTTAAGCATGGTATTAGATAGAATATGTGAAGACCTTGAGGTAGAAAAACGAGGGCAAAGAATGTGTTCAGCATATCTAAAGCTGAAAGAACTGAAGAGAAACGTCAAGTCTCAAGTTGCAATATGGAAGAATTTTCTGCGCAAGATATTGAACGATATAAGAAGATAATAAGAAAACACAGATCCACTGCATCAAAAGAATTGATTGATGTTTCAAGAGGCAGCGTATAATCCAGAACGCACGGCATTCAACACAGCTCTCACCCAGCTTCTCTGCCGTATTTAAATGTTAACTGGTTCCTTTAGAAAATACACATATTTTAAATGGACTTCTGTGATACTACCATCTCTCGTTTGTTTTTACCTTCTTTCCTGGCTTCTTTGTTCCCCTGTGTTTTAGCCCCTTGTCCTTTTAAAATATTTAATTGCATTAAAATATCTCTGTCCTTTTACGTTGCATTTTATGACATCATCTCTCTTCACTCTGTACCTTCTTTCTCAACGTCTTATTCACCCGTCTGGATTTAGTTACTGTTTATTGGCTAATGCGTCTGCAATCCTTATGCCCATCCCAGGTTTTATGTTATTTTTTGATAGCCACGTATCCAGCCGTGTGTTGGGAATTTCTCTGCACTGACTGGCCTACTAGTCTGCACTTGCTTTACTAAATAGTTTTGGGTTGCAAACTCATGTTGGACAGAAATAAAATATGAACTTGGGTA
Organism: Tenrec ecaudatus; assembly: GCF_050624435.1. NCBI lineage: Eukaryota > Metazoa > Chordata > Mammalia > Afrosoricida > Tenrecidae > Tenrec > Tenrec ecaudatus. The sequence continues at coordinate 76,397,002 of NC_134534.1, read as the reverse complement.
AGCCAAAATGAAGGAATTTCTTGGCTGCCATTGCTCAATCCTAAACAGCCAAATTCCTGCATACTGGACCTTGCCTAATCCCTTAACCTGGCTTCTCCTGAGGTGTTGAATTTATTCCAACCACGTGTTTCCCAGCCTTTCCGTGTGGCTATTGGCAGCACTTAGGCTTCTTTTGTAGAGCTTTATAGGAGGAGAGGAAAAAGTGAATTTTCCAGCTTTTTAAAAAACATAACTATGACCCTGTGAGCCAAACCGATATTTCCCTCCCTAAAGATGAATCACTGAATCATCATCATCATAATTAATAGTAATAGTTTCCAGGATGGCTACACTTAAGGAACGTGTTTTACTCCACAGGTCATATGGGCAACAATTCACATGCATTTCTGAACCAACCCAGAGGCACCTTGGAAGACAGGTCTGTGGATCTGCTTTTGAAAAGTTGCAGCCTCGAATGCCTTTGAAGGTTTCTACTCTGCATACTACAATTCCTCTTGTTTTTTAATTTAAAAAATCATGGAAAAATATATACTTTTGGATTGATTATATTAGCCACTTTAACAATTGTTAGAATGATAGCACCTCTATGGAAATTTCTTGGGAAAATGCCATCAAATTGTTGCTATTGCTGGTTTCTGCCCAGCTGACTGCCTTAGGGAAAGCCCGTGTGTGCAGGGAGAACTGCACCGTGTGATGCTAAAGGGCGCCACCTTCCTGAAGCAGTTGGTTAAAGTTGTCTCAGGGCACATTCGGTGCATTTGAAAATACATGTGAAATGTTGAGCACAAGACCTGTGACACAGCATGTGTTTAATCATTTTAGAATAGAAAACCTATCGTTTGTATGTTGTTTGGCATGTTATGATGGCTTGCATATTGCTTTGATGCTGGAAGCTATCCTACTGGTATTTCAAATACTAGCAGCATCACACGTGGTGGACAGGTTTCAGTGGAGCTTTCAGACAGAAAAGATTAGGGAAATGGAAGAAATGGTCCACTTGTGAAAAGTAGCTGCTGCTGCAAACTTTAGGGATAGCATTGCTTGATACAGTTTCAAACGATGAGATCCATAGCTTGGAAAGCACTCAAAATATGACTGAGGAGGAGCTGCCTCTCAAAATGGAGTTGGTCTCAAAACTTTGGGAACCTTCATTTGCTGATGTGGCAAATTTAAAATGAGAAGACACAGTGGCCAACATCTACTGATGATCTGAACTTGAGATGTACAGAGTATAAATCTAAGAAAGTTGAAAGTTTTCAAAAAATAAATGGAAATTCATAAAGATCTCTATCCTAAGCACTAGGGAGTTTACATGGACTAGGATTAGCCATTTTGAATTGGACAGTCCTGACCGACTATACTGAGAATGGCAAGTTGAAGAGAAAGAGTGTCCCTTTCATCATAAAAAAGAATATTTCAAGATTTCTCCTGAAATAAAATGCTATCGGTGATAGGATAATATCCGTATGCTTTTGCAAGGAAGGCCATTTAATATGGCTACTATTCAAATTTATACATCAACTACTAAATCCAAAATTCAGGAAAAAGAAGAATTCTACCAACTTTTGCAGCTTGAAATCAATCACACATACAATCAAGTTACATAGATGACCATTGGTGATTGGAACACCAAAGTTGAAAACAAAAAGGAAGGATCAGAATTTGGAAAAATATGACCATTGTAATAGAAATGATTGCATGATTGTGGAAGATTTCTTGTTAGACTATTAAAAATAAATTATTTTGAATTAGTTGAAGGTTTATAGAGCAGGATCATCAGTTTTTCACCCAACAATTCATACATGATTTGTCTCCATTTATACATTACAGTCCCTTCAATGTAATACTACTTATCCTACTTCCCCCTTGTATTCCTCGTTCCATTCTACCTTCCTTCCTAACCCTCTGAACTTCGTCTTTCGGCAATTGCTGCCCTTTTGATCTTGAATAGTTGATTTTTCTAACATGGAAGTGAGCTGTAGATCTGAAGGGTGGCAAAGGGGCATAGTCCTGGGTACCATTAGTCTTTTCTCTTGGTTTCTGAGGTAGCTACATAATCTGTTGTCAATTTGAGACATAAGAGTGGAGGGGTGGAGTCTAGCCTGTCAATCAGATTGCAGCTTGATGACATCATTTGGAGGCTAAGTTGATAAATAGCTCACTGGAGGTGGGACACATGCTCACTCCCTGCGAAACATTGCTGCTGATGACAAGCCTGATGGAGCTACACTGATGCAGCCAGGACCCTGGAGCTGGAGGAGTCACATGGAGACCCACGCCAGCACTAAGATGGATCCACAAAACTCTCCACTCACTGGCCTGTGTTATTCCTGCATTCTGCATCATGTTTTGTGAGTCTGAAGAGGACTTTAGAGATTGGCATCAGACATATGGGCTGATATCAGACTTATGGACTCTGGACTGGGCTGGGATGTTTTCTCAATCTTTAATTGCTCTTGTATATAAAGCTCTTTGTTATACACATATGAGTGTTTATGAATTTGCTTCTCTAGTCTACTCGGACTAACAGGGTCTTTTTTAAAAAAAAGAGATAATTTCTTCAGTCATAAATGGGGCATGGGTAGGACAACTTTAGAGACTTATCTTCTGGATGAAGGAGATCATTTACATGAGGTCATAGTGGTGTCCAAGGGTTTTCTGCAATAGATAGCTTTAAAAAGGACATAGAAAGTCAGAGAAAAATGTCATATAAACATGGCTGATATCAGATTAAAAGAACATATTTACTGCACAGAGCAGGATTGGGGCCATAATTGAGATACATGCATCATTCACCACACTTTGCAATAGGCCTCATATCTTCATAGTAATCACTTCATCAGGGCAAATATGGAGCAGGACCACATAAAAAGAACTAATTGTTCTTAGATTAGCATTTACAATTAAGTGGAAACATTTCAGGAAGCATTATCAGCTTCCTGAAAAATAAGTATCCTTAAATGGGACATCTGGTAATTCCAATAATAATATCATTACTCTAACCAATGATACAGAATTTAATATTCATGAGAAAAGGACATACATACATATTTAGGAGAGATTGTTAGACTAAAATACATGGAATATCCAATTACATGGATTGGAAACTTAAGTAAGCGAACACTGCTTAAAAAAACGAGAGACACAAGGCAAACATTTCAACAACGCTCATTCACTAAGTCAAAACTATGTGTGCAGACTAAACCACGTCACAAAAGCAAAGAAAATATGAAAAGAGCAAATACGTGTTGTTCTTAAGTTGCCAATTATTGGGTAATTTCAAAATGGAGACATTTGAACCCAAGTTCAATGACTTCAGTATCCATGACCTTGAGATTGCTATCATCTGCTTCTCACCTTCTTTCTCCTTGCCTCAGGCAGCCATAAGACCAGTTTCTGTTTCTATGACTTTCCTTATTTTGAGCATTTTATATAAATTGAACTACATCATGTGGTCTTAGGGGTATGTTTCCTCTCATTTAGCATAATATTTTTATTGTTCGAGCATGTTGTAACATGTGTTGATACTTCATCCTTTTCAATAGCTGAATATTTCATTTAATAAGTATGCCTCATTTTATTCATCCATTTGGTGAATATTTTTTCTTCCTATTTTAACTCTTTTGAAGCAGTTTTATTGGCACATAATCCACATGCACAATTCAATAGTTCAATCATATCAAGAGGAGTTACATAATCATTACCACCATCAACGTTAGAACATTTTCTCCTGTTTTGTACTCATTATTATACATTCCACACTTTCCCCCAACCTCCCAAAGAATTATTTTTCACACAGGGTTTGCACCTTTGTCCTAGCTGTAATAGATACTGCACACTCCCGAAAGAGCCCTGCTGGCATAGTGGCTTAAGTGTTGGCCTGCTAGCCCAAAGGCCAGTGGTTTTAACCCACCACTCTTCTCTGGGAGAAAGATGAGGCAGTTTATTTCTGTAAATACTTCAACTTATTTAAATGTATTGATTTTCATTCATATTGACCCCCTGAGGCAGATCAGAGCTGATGTATTATGTTTATGATATTGTAAATCTTTACATGTGCAGACAGTCTCATCTTTCTCTTATAGAGTCACTGATAAATTTGAATAGCCAATATTGCAATTAGCAGCCAATGCTTAACTAACTGCACCACCAGGGATCTTTATGTAAAAATTTAGTCTCAGAGACCGTATGGAGCGATTCTGTTCTATCCTTTGGAGTTGATATTATTTGGAATCAATTCAATGACAGTGAATTTGTTTTTTTTTTTTTTGGTTTGGTCCTAGTATTACTCTTCTCACCCACAGAATATTTAAAAATTGCTAACCTGTTCATCATGTGATAATAACTTGCCATCACCCTTAGATCTTAGAGATCAAAGTCCTTAATCAGTTCATATGATAGTTAATGTCATCCTTCATCCTTAGACTAGAGACTTAGCTCCTTCCTCAGAATTACAAAGACATTCGCAACTTGCCATCTTCTTACCTCTCAGGTCATACCACCTTTCCCTGTTCTCTCCTGCTTCCCATGTAGGCAATCTGAGCCATCATCTGTCAAATGCAACAGACTCTTTCTCTTAGCTCTATGTATCTGTGCGTGATGTTCACTTTCCCTTAGACCAGTGGTTCTCAATCTTCCCAATGCCGCGGCCCTTTAACACAGTTCCTCATGTTGTGGTGACCCCCCCAACCATAAAATTATTTTGGTTGCTATTTCATAACTGTAATTTTTGCTACTGTTAGGAATCAGGAAGCCACTGTGAAAGGGTTGTTGAACCCCCAAAGGGGTCACGACCCACAGGTTAAAAACAGCTGCCTTAGACACTTCCTCTCGACTCTCTCTTTACCCATTATCTCTCACTTACAAATCTCAAATGAAATGACCCTTTTTGCCAGGAGGTGTTTTCTTGACCTGCTTGGGAAACTCTTATGTGCTCCCACAGGACCCCATGATTAGCCCTGTTGTCGTACTTGCTACACGGTTTCAAAGATCTGTTGAACTGGCTGAAAACTCCTTTGGATTTGAAGCCTTTCCACACCTTTCTCAGCATTTGACATGGGATAGGTTTATATAGGTATTTATTAAATGTGCTTATAAAGATGCACGTTAACTTCTGAGGCATTGGGGTTTAATGGCAGAATGGTTGCCTTGTCCTTGGGCATCTCAGGTGCCATTTCCGGCAATGACCCGCATGAAGGTTTGCATGCTGCTGTGATGTGCATTTGCTTTCCACGGTGCTTTCGAATTAAGGACGGTAATAAAGACCGTTGAATCTATTTCCAAAAACCAGCCAGTGAGAACCCCATGGCTGTAATACATTTGTAACTGATCATGGAAGAATTCAGGGCTGGCCAACATTTTGTTCCTTTGTACACGGAGTTGCCATAAACCAGAGCTAACTCAATGGCAGCTACCACAATGAATACAACCTAAACTCTCAGCAGTTGAACAAGGCAGGATGGTTGAAAGGGGTTACTTTTCTGATCACTGCACTGACCTTACCACCCTGTGATGCCTTGGCATGTCCATGTGCTAATGGAGGTAATATTGATTATTTATGGTGTAGTCTCGGCAATCCATATTGGGGCTCACATCACTGAGTCCTACAGAAACTGGAAAAATAATCAATGATGTTGCTGCAAAGGTTTATTTTTTTTAAGACAGTTAAATTCCTGCTTTTGAATTATAATCAAGGCCTTTTTATAGCCTGTGTTTAAATTTTTAAAAGATGCTTCAGAAATATGACGGCCACACTCTTCTCCTCCTCATTACAAATCACTCCATACTAAAAATTCTATCATTTGCTCTTTACTACAAGTCACCCAGTCAATAGGCATCTATTTCATGAACAATTTTTGCATATCATACCAATGCAGAACACAATGATAAGAAATAAAAAGAATTGACTATTACTATAGACTTGTTACATTTGATTGTCTAGAGAAGTTACTTTTGTGGTGAAGGGAGTACAGTGTTTGAAATGTGTGCCACCATGCTGAGTATACTTTTATCTCTTTAGTCACGTGCCTCCCCAGTTGACCTTTGAGGGCATGTCAAGGCATGGAGGAAGTTTATAAAAAACAAGAAAGAAAAGAACATGAAAAAAGAAGCCCACCTTCCAAACATTTATTTTTATTCTGGTAATGAAAACAACAGATTCTCAAATCATATTAGAAACTGGGAAAATTATCTGGCAGAAAAAAGAAAATATCACTGCTTGTGGAGTTCTGTAGCACCAGGGTTGAGTATTCTGCTTCTAATGGGAAGGTCAGTGGTTTGAAACCATCAGTGACTGTGGAAGAAAAGACCTGTTACCTGCTCCAGGGTGAGGGGAGACAGTGGATGGAGTGAGATATGAAAAAAATAATAATTTATAATTTATCAAGGTTCATGGGGGTGGGGGATGGAGGGCAAAATGAGGAGCTGATACTAAGAGCTGAAGTAGAAAGACAATGTGTTGATAAGGATGCTGGCAACATATGTTCAAATGTGTTTGATACAATTGATGTATGTTTTGTTGTAGGAGCTATAAAAGCCTCCAATAAAATGATTAAAAATATATTACAGTGTAGGAAACTCTGTGGGGGTGATTCTACTCAGTTATGTAAGATTGCAGTAAGTTGGAATCAACTCGATGTCACCCAGTAACAACAATATGACTGAGTAGCTTAATCTCATCATAGACCATACAATTGAAGGAAGGTATGATTTGCCACACTTTTACTTAAGTGACTGAGGAGGACATGGATTTGGATAGTTTTTTACTCACTAGAGACATTCATTATATTTTGTTCATGTCCATGGGTGGTACAAAGAGTGTGCATTTGACTACTTATTAAAGACTGCTGGTTCAAACCCACTCCGTAGCACCATGCCTGAAAGACAGGCGATATACTTCTGAGCAGGTCTAAAGTATAGGGTTGTTATGAGTTGGAGTTGAGTTGGTAACAACAGATTTGGCTTTGATTTAAACCTTGTTCAAAACGCTACTCTTGCTAAGATGATCTATGATAATTTCCTCTTCTATACCTTTTGATCACTAAACTCAGAAATAGCAAAGGGTACGTGCCATAGAAAGCAAATAATAAGCTTAGGGTAGCCCTGGCCCACCGTTCATGGAGCACTTCAAAGCAAGAGATCCAAAAGAAAGTCCAGTGACCTCCAATTCCATAATACTGGGATACCAGTCAATTCTTATCACACTAGGACATTTTAACCGCAAGTCCAAGGGAGTCTGTTGGTTTTTTTTTTAATCTGCTACAGGTGAGTTCTGGATAAAGCCCAGTTTGCTTACTGGGGTTCCACACTGAGTCCCTCTAGTGCAGCCTATGAAGATGCTGTTCCCCTTGGAAAGACAGACCCTTACATCTCAGAAGCCCATAGCACATGGCATTAGTCATGAAGGCTGGATAGACCGTGGGGCAAAAGTGTCCAATTAGGAGCATTGTACCGGCATAGTCTCCCCTTGGGTTTTAGAGAATAATTGTGGAGAGTTTTTGTTTTGGTTTTTCTCCCCGATGGGAGGTTTCCCTACTTGGATTACTCACCAACAGAAGTATAATCACCTTCTCTGAGACACACCTGTCTCCTCTTTGCCCAGCCTGACTTTAATTTCCAGTAAGATTCACTTATCATTCCTGTGGGAGGAAACACCGTATTTGAAAACATCCAAAGTTCAATGTTGTTTTTGATAGACTATGGCATTCATATGCTGGTGTCCCCAGGCTGCTGGCCTGGTGAATCCATCAGGCAGGCTTTCTTTGGGGCATCTTGTTTACACAGCGTGACAGAGGACCTCCAAAAGTGGCTGTTCCCTCTTCAGTTGCAGTTTAAATCATTCAAGACTAAAAAGTTTCATTCCTCATACTGTTTCCCTTTGTACTCTCACACACATCAATGCTTCCCTGAATTTGAGTCATGTAAGGGATTCTGTTTCAACATACCAGATAAGTAACCCAGATGGAGGCCATATCTGAACTTCCCCTGACTATGCAAAAGAAGATACATATCCTCAACGACTCAAACTCAAGTGATGTAAGACAGAAGTCACACACAGACAGGGATTAGCAGTTGGATGGAGCAAAGTCTTAGGTGCTTCATGTGCCGATGTGGTAGGACTAAAAATGAACAGAAACACCTGCAAGCTTTCAGTGATAACGGGAAAGGTATGAATCCAGGAAAGGTAGCAGTCATTAAAAATGAAATAGAAAACATAAAAGTTGATATTCCGGATTTTAGTCAGCTGAAATGGACTGATATTGTCCATTTTGAATAGGATTTTATGCAATTTCCTGTAATGAAAATAACAAGTTCAATAGGAATGGCATTGTATTCATTATCAAAAAGAATATTTAAAATCTCATCTGAAATACAGTGCTGTCAGTGAGAGGATAACATCAATATGCCCACAAGGGCAACCAGTTAATAAGACTGCTATTTAAGCACCAACCACTAAAATTAGTGATAAAGAAATTGACTAATTCTACCAATCTATTTAGTCTGAAATAAGCCATGGCAGTGAAGTGGTTCCTAGTTGGGCTGCTAGCTTCAAGGTCAGCAGTTTGAAACCACCAGCTGCTCCATGAGAGAAAGATGAGACTTTCTACTTGTTTCTACCTCTGTAAAGAATTACAGTCTCACAAACCCACAGGGGCAGTTCTACACTGTCTATATAGTTGCTATGAGTCAGAATTTGACTTGATAGCAGTGAGTGAGTGATTTAATCTGAAATTTATCAAATATGTATGGTGATTGACATGGGAAAGTTGGAAAGAGAGAGAAGGGAGTGGAAAATGGAAACAATCACGTTGGTGGTAGAAATGAGGCTGCAGATCACATGATAGAATTTTCAGGACCAATGACTTCTTTATTGCAAATATATTTTTTACAACAGTAAAAATGGTGGCTATAGATATAGAGCACACCAGATGGACTAAATATAAATCAAACTGACTACATTTATGGGGAGAGATGATGGAGAAGTTCAATATCATCAGCCAAACCAGGCCAGGGGCTGACATTGGAACAGATCATCAATTATTCATAGGCAAGTTCAGGTTGAAGCTGAAGAAAGTGAAAAGATATCCATCATACAACATTGAGTATATACCACCTTAATTTAGAGATCATCTCAAGAACAAATTGGAAGCACTGAGCACTAGTGACCAAAGACCAAACAAGCTGTGGATGACACCAAGGACATCATACGCAAAGAAAGCAAAGGCCATGAAGAAGACAGAGGAGAAACGACCAAAGAGGTTGTAAGAAGAGACTCTGAAACTTGCTCTTGAAAAATAGAGTATCTAAAGAAAATGAGCAAGATGAAGTAAAAGAGCTGAACAGAAAACATGCAAAGACCTGGGTTTAGAAAACCAAGAGAGAAGAATACACTGAATTTACCCCAAGCTGAAAGAACTGAAGGAAAAGCGGAAGAAAGAATGGAGGAAAGCGCCAACATTGAAGTTCTCTGTGGACAAATCTGTCTCGGAGGAAATATAACCAGAATGCTTCTTAGAGGCAGGGGTGGTGAGGATCTGTCTAACTTTTGACTTGTTGTCAGGAGAGTCCAGACTCTGGAGGAGGGCATCATCCTCAATAATGTCGTGGGGAGCAAAAAAGAGTAAGGTCTTTGACAAGATGGATTGACACAGTGGCTGCAGCAATGGGCTCAAACCCAAGAACACTTGTGAGTCTGGTGCAGGACTGGGCACTGTCTGGTTCTGTTGTGTGTTGGGCCACTATGGCTGGGAGCCAACTTGCTGGCACTAACCACAGCCACAGGGGCAGACTAGTTAATGATGCAAGAGTCATTAAAAGACGATGGAAGGGATGCACACAATGGGTTGACATTGAACCATCTCAAGAGATAGCATAGGATCAAGAGCAGATGGCAGTGAAGGGAGAAATGCAAGCTGAATAGGAAGCAGTGGTGAAAAACAAGGCTCCAGGAATTGAAGAAATATCAACTGAAACGTGTCAACAGGCTGGTGTAGTGCTCTAAGGACTCACCAGTCTATGTCAGAATTTTGAAAAACAGCTAACTGGTCATTCAACTGGAAGAGATCTATATTTGTGCCCATTGCCAAGAAAAGTAACCTCCAACCGGAAAACAGAAATTATCAAATAATGTTAATGTCACATGCAAGTAAAATTTTGGTGAAGATAATTAAATAATGGTTGCAGCAAGATATCAACAAAGAGCTGCCAGAAATTCAAGTGAATTCCGAAAAGGAGGAAATCAGGGATTTGACTGCTGATGTCGGATAGATCTTGTTGATAGCAAAGAAGTCCATACATTTGTTTAGGTGTGTTTGATTGACTATTCACAGGCATTAAACTGTGTAACCCACTGTACATAACATTGCAAAGAAGGAGAATTCCAGCTCACTTAGTTGTGCAAATGCAGAACCTGTACAGAGACCAAGAGGTACAGAACCAGGAATACTGAATGGTTTGAAATCAAGAAAGGTGTTCATCACAGTTGTATTCTTTCACCACACTTATTCAATCTTTATGCCAGACAAGTAATAATTTGAGCTGGAATATCTGAAGAAGAATGTCCAATCAGGATTAATGTTCAGGTTCATTAACAACTTGAAATAAGCAGATTACACAACCCTGCTTGCTGAAAGTGAGTAAAACTTGAAGTTCTTACTGATAAAGATCAAAGACCACAACCTTCAGTATAGATTATATCTCATTGTCCAGAAAACATAAGTCCTCACAACTGAACCTATATATAACATCATGACAAATGGAGAAAAGACACAAGTTATCAAAGATCTCATTTTATTGGAATTCACAGTCAATATTCATGTGAGCAGCAATCAAGAATCAAAGTATTACTTTGGGCAAATCTGTCTTAAAGAGGTCTGTAAAGAGTTAAAGAGCAAAGGTGTCATGTTGAGGAATAAGGTGCACCTGACCCAAACCATGCTACTTTTCAATCACCTCATCTGCATGTGAAAGTTGGGCATGAATAAAGAAATGGGAGGAAAATGGTGCCTTTGGTGAAAAATATTAGATACATCATGTACTGGCAGAAGGACAAATTCATTCTGGAAGAATGTAAGCCGGTAGCTTCTCCTGACTCTTAGAACTGCAGGAACTGATGAACAGGAAGTAAAAAGTGAAGCAAGAAACCACAGGCTGGTGGATACCAAGCTAAAGGAATCTGACATCCACAAAATTAAGCCATGCTTGGCAGTCTGCTTATGGCTCCTTGCAATATAATAGGAGGTTGATGAATCAGATGCAAAATCCAAAACCGTCAATAGAATTCAGCTAGCTTTCCTAGACTGTCAACTTTTACTAAAAATAGGCCACACACCGAATGAAACCTCTCACAATTGTTATCAAAGCTATGATCAGATGAAGGAAGTCTGTTCTCACCAAAACTTCTTGGATGTTTCACAGAAGATGGCATCACAGATTGAATAACCCTATGTTAGATCATGTCACGAAGAATCCTGACCTTCCCTCCCCAAGTTGACAAAAAATCTTAACTACCATAGTGGCCCTGTAAGACAAAGTAGAATTCATAGGGAAGTATATTCTTCCAGAAGTAGACTTGCCACATGTTTCTCTCACTGAGTGGCTACCAGGTTGGAATTGATAACCTTTTGTTCAGTAGCCAAGAGCCTAGCTACTGCCCCACCAGGCCCCTTTAAAGAAAACAACAGTATTTCGTTCTTGGCATTGGTATTGTATTAGGTTGTTATGTAGATGATGGAAAATATGCCTTTAATGCTTTATAAATACTTTTGTTTTTAAAAAATGGAATTCAAATATTTTGTTAAAAATTAGAAATGGAAGTTAGCACCTCTGGTGGTCTTTGGATGCCATTTTGGAAAACTGATGTTTCCAACCCTGATCTTCACAATGTTGCCCCAACAGCCTGATGGCACAGAAAAGGTTTGATTACCGCAGGTGCACAGCAAGGGCTGTGAAAAGATTCTATTTTTATTTCATTGGATTGTTATCTATTTTTGGAATAGGAAATATACTCCAAAGTTCTAGATTTAAAATATTAATCTATAAAATTTTCATGTTTAAATGAACAGGGTTATGCAGCAGGCAGGAGTTTGTGAAATTCTTACTATTTTTCATCAAACTGCCGATCAAAACTGTGAATTATCTAAAAATTTGAATGGTCTTGAAATTAAAATCTGTCTGGGTTTCTGTCACACTTGACTTTAAACACCAGCGAGGAAATAAATATAGTATAACATATACCTATATATACCTACATGATACTCCCTGATAACAGACACTGATTTTTGGATAGAAGATTCCCAATATTGATGAGAAAACACATGATGTGTTGGAATGAATGGAGTCTTCACTAAGTCATAGGCGTGCTGCTGGCTGCAAGGCATAACATTTTAAGATATTGAATCCAAGAATTAGATTTGTGTTATCGGGGAAGCTTCTGAGAGAACAGATGCAAGATGCTAAGCCAAATGAGTGTGTGAGATTTTCACATCTGTCCATTTAATTTTTTGTATTTTTTGCTTCATTATCTGCATCGTTGGAATGCTGTGTCTGTCATATGCCAACAGATGGCAATATTATAAGATCATTTTTTTAGAGATCGTTAAAATGAAGGGTCCCTCTGCTGTGCCTCCCAGATTCGTTAGACCGAAGCAACAAAATCTTCATTGGCTGTCTCCTTGGCGTTACAAAGTCTTGTTTTTGTATTTTTTTCATAAATATTAGGAAAAAATGTTTTTCTCCACCTCAATGCTGCCTCTTCTTGGCCAGTTTTATTTGACCTTATGTTTAACTTTCAGCTTCATATCTCAACCCGGCTTTGCTGTATTCAATGTGAAAATCTTGATGTTTTGCTGATAATGAAAGGAAGGGGTAAAACTCTTATCATAACTGATAAGATTAGGCATATAAAATGTCTAATTTAGATAAAATTTCACTGGCCTTTTTTAAAGAACAAAAAGTAAACAAACCACATTTGTTGGTCCCCTTGCTCTCTCAAAAGAATGTATCGATTGACAAACTTGCTTTTATATTAGAAACATGTATTTGTTCAAAATCTTCCAACTCTTCAAGAAACTTTTGGAGACTCAGCTTTTCTTAGTAAGTTAAGAATTCTGTACAAACTCAACCTGTAATCAAACATCTTAGCACAATTCAGCCTATTCAGCTCAAATCTGTGTTGTTTTGTGACTCTTCTTTATTTGACCCCTTTGTTGGATTCTTCTCCTTTGCCTGGAGTCTTGGGGTGAACATGCTCAGCAGTGAATCAAGAGGTTGGAAATTCAAACTCACCTGGAGGTGCCTCCAGGGAAAGACCTTTTCTTCTGAATAAAGCCAAACAAACCTGTCAGTGACAACTCTATGGAGCTCACTTCCACTTTGACTCCCATGGGTTTACTCTGCGTCAGAATACACTTCCTGTCAGCTGGGTTGTGTTTTTGCTTTTCCCATGTACAGCTCTACCTCGGGCTCTGGGAGTGTTTCGTATAACAACTCTTTCTTGGAGAGACCGAATCCATGTCTACTCTTGAACTTTCAGACGTTGCTCATATCTGAGAGTTCCAAACACAAATAGTGAGGTCTGATTACTCTTAAAATAACATTGCACATTTTCAGATAGATTAATCCCTGGGGACTTCAATTTCCCTATGCTCAAGATAATCCCCCTATCCAATGAACCAGTTTTCTATTCCAAAGTCAATTAAAAATTAAAAATCAAATCTCCAATCTAGAAAACTTTTCCAAAGTGAGTTCCTTAATATCTGACTCCTGACAGATGCTCTAAAAGAAAGTATTTCAACATGGGTTTAGATTTATGGCAGGTACGATCCCATGGGCCTCTCATAGTGTGCCAGGCCAAAGCAAACTGTAACCCCGAACCATTGCCTGGCTTTACCCCATGGGCTTCAGGCACTGAAGCGGGTTGCACAGTGAAAGAAAAAGAAAGTATTTGAGAAATTGTGTACATTTATCTTGTGGTTGTTAGTAGGATTAAATTCTTTGTGGCTGGTGGAGTCAGGACCCCAGGTGCTGGCTGGCTACGGCTTTGAAACTACCCTCAGACCTTTGCCATGTGGGCTCTCAAAAGCTTGCTTCATCATTTTTTAAGATACACCTTTATAGTTCCTACTTTTTAGAGTTAGTCATGTAATTAATAATCTTTAATAGGTTTTCAAGTCTAACAACAACCATGAGGATGGTACAGGACTTGTCAGTGCTTTATTCTGTTGCCTACAGGGTCACTTTTAGTTGGAGTGTAACTGAACCTAACAACATCAATAAAATCAATAATATAAGGACTTCAAATTTAACATGTCCAAAATTGATTGCCTTATTTGTAATGCATATCATCATGATAAAATACTCTTATGAGATTTTACCATCTATGTAAGTGGCATCTATATATTTACTGTTTTACACACCAAATACCATTTATTCATGACTTTTTTCCACATCAATCTTTTAACAAATCCTGTTGGCTCTGCCTTTAAATGATGAAGTGGAAGACCTGAACATATTTTAAAAGGTGGGTTTCATCAGCAAAGTATGATAATGAGATGCACAAACCCCTGGAGTTAGAGAATTGAAAGAGAAGAACTTGTTCAGTATTTCCCAATCCCATCCTTTTAGGCCCCCAAATTTGGAAGATAGCTACCTTGCCAACTGACTAGAAAAGATCTCTATTTGCACCTTTTCCAAAGAAAGACGATCCAACAGCGTGTGGAACTTATCAAACAATATCGTTAATATCACACACAAGTAAAATTTTGCTAGAGATACTTCAAAACATGGTTGCAGCGACACTACCACGCACACTGCCAGAAATGCAAACTAGATTCAGTAGAAGATTTGGAAAAAGGGCTAGCATATGGATCATGGCTGAAAACAGGGAATAACAGAAACCTATGTTCTATATATTGTCTAAAGGCATTTGAAGATCTGTGCCCTTGAATTATTATTTTCTTCAACTTTTTTACTATCAGAACATGATCTCTCAGAAGAACAAACAAATCCGGTTGCAGGAAATACAATCAGAATGCTCTTTAGAAGTAGGGATAGAAAGACTTTGTTTCACATTGTTTTGCCATGTTATCAAGAGGGACCGCTTCTTTCAAAAGGACATCATGCTTGGTAGAGTTCCAATAAAAATGAGAAGAGATGAATTGACATAACAGTTGCAACAATGGGCTCAAGGGTAGCATCAACTTTTAGATGGCCCAAGTACTGGGGGATATTCATTATCTTGTACGTTTTCTGAGTTAGAACAAACTTGAAAGCCTGTAAGAAAATCACTAACTTCATAAGACATTATATTAGAAGGAATGACCCAGTCATCCATGTATATCAGCAAAGAAGGGTTTAGGTATTTCCACCCTGCAGCAAGTTGGGCCCCAACCATCCTTGAGTCCCAGCAAAGAAGGTCCAGGCTGTCTAAGAAACTGGTCAAGGATGCCTGTGGCTGTCTCCATCCCTGGCAAAGAATGTCCTGGGTGTCTCTGTAACCTAGTATCGAAGGCAGCTATGCCAATCCCAGCAACCCAACAAGAGTCAACTGCCCCCACAGCCCCAACATCCCACTCAAGATGAATAGTTCTATCACGATGTCACAGAAACAGCAGTACATTTCAGCACACAGACACAGACAGACAGACACACACACACACACACACACACACATGTATCAAGAAAAATAGGCACAAACAACTGAACAATACCCATCTCCATATGACTTCTCCAAAGTAGAGGCCTATTACCAGAAAAAGAATCAAGGAAAATGGTGTGTAGATATTTTCAACTAATGGAAGAAAGAATTAAAAAAAAAAACTAGAAACATTCACCAGATAGAATACAAGAGCAGAAGACAAACAAGAAAACAGAATTTGAAGGCACAGTAAAAGAGCAGAGTAATAGAATGGGAGGAAAGGAAAACTGAATTACTGAGCTTAAAGACAATTCTTTAGAATGAAACTGATGAGAGAAACAATCAACAATTAAGCACAGGAATCTGAAGAAAGACTAAAAATGATGTGAGATACCTTTAAAAGGACAAACTAAGTCTCAATGAATTTCTGGAGAAATAAAAACACAAAAATACCTACAGAGAAAACAGTACAAAAATGGGAGAAAATTTTCCCAACACCATAAAGGAGGAGAAAATCATTAATCCAGAAGCTGAGAGAACATCAACTAGGATAGACTCCAAAAGAAAATATCATGACATATTCTAGTCGAACTCTCCAATGTGATAGAAAAGAGAGAATCCTGAGAGCATACAGGGAAAAAAAGAACACTCATCTACAAAGGAAAACCAATAAGAATAAGCTAGGATGTCAAAGCAGAAATCATGCAAGCAAAATGACAATGGAATTACATATAAAAATGCTGAAAGTAAAACACCTGCTGCCAAGAATCATCTATCCAACAAAATTATCCCTCAAATATAAGGGAAGAAATAAGGATATTTGTAGACAAGGAAAAATTAAAGGAATATGTGAAAAGAAACTGATGTTACAAAAAATACGAAGAGGAATACTTTAAACAGAGAACCAACAACAGTCAAACCTGAAAGCAAATAGAAGTCAATAACACCCAGAAATCAATAAAATGAAAACAATATTAAAATCAACACAGATATAGAATAAGAACAAAGAAATAATAGAACACACACACGGTAACAAAGATGATAGCAATAAATACGCAGATTTCAATAGTGACACTAAATATCAATGTATTAAACACACCAGCCAAAAAACAAAGAGTAGCAGACTGGATTAGAAAACAAGACCCATCAATATGCTACCTACAAGAGACACACCTTAAACACAAAGACAAAAATAGACTAAAAATTAAAGGATGAAGAAAAATATCTTTCAGGTTCATTCCAGGCCAAAAAAAAAAAGCGGAACAATATAATAAGGAGACATAACCATATTAAACATATAGAGTCCTAAAGAAAGACCTTCTAAATACATCAATCAATATCTCAAATGTTAATGAGAGAAATAAACAATATGTCAATCATAGTAAGAGACTTCAATACATCACTCTTGAGGAAAGGCAAATCACCATCAAAGAAATTCAATAACCACACCAAAGAACTAAACAACACAATCAATCACCTCAACCTCTTGACATACACAGAGCACTCCACCCAACAACGACACAGTATACAGGCTTCTATGGCAGTAGTTCTCAACCTTCCTAATGCTGCAACCCTCTAATACAGTTCCTCATGGTGTGGTGATCCCCGCCCCCCCAACCATAAAAGTATCTTCGTTGCTACTTCATAACTAATTCTGCTACTGCTATGAATCGGGCGACCCCTGTGAAAGGGTCATTCATCCCCCAGAAGGGTTGCGACCCACAGGTTGAGAACCGCTGCTCTTTGAGCATGTAGAACAATCTATAGAACAGATCACATGTCAGGCAACAAAACAAGTCTGAGTAAATTGAAAAACATCGAGATTCTACAATCCATTATCTCAGATCACAATACTATAAAACTATAAATCAACCATAGGGTAAAAAATTAATTGCATGGAAACTGATCACACTATTTGTGGTAGTTGGCTGATTTTTTTTTTAATTTTAACAATTTATTAGGGGCTCATACAATTCTTATCACAGTTCATACATATACATACATCAATTGTATAAAGCACATCTGTATAGTCTTTGCCCTAATCATTTTTTTCTCCTCTTTTCTTTTTTTTACATTTTATTAGGGACTCATACAACTCTTATCACCATCCATACATATACATACATCAATTGTATAAAGCACATCCATACATTCCCTGCCCAAATCATTCTCAAGGCATTTACTCTCCACTTAAGCGCCTTGCATCAGGTCCTCTTTTTTTTTCCCCTCCCTCCCCTTTCCCCCCTCCCTCATGTGCCCTTGGTAATTTATACATCGTTATTTTGTCATATCTTGCCCTATCTGGAGTCTCCCTTCCCCCCTTCTCTGCTGTCCCTCTCCCAGGGAAGAGGTCACATGTGGATCCTTGTAATCAGTTCCCCCTTTCCAACCCACTCACCCTCCACTCTCCCAGCATCGTCCCTCACACCCTTGGTCCTGAAGGTATCATCCACCCTGGATTCCCTGTACCTCCAGCCCTCATATGTACCAGTGTACAGCCTCTGTCCTATCCAGCCCTGCAAGGTAGAATTCAGATCATGGTAGTTGGGGGGAGGAAGCATCCAGGATCTGGGGGAAAGCTGTGTTCTTCATCGGTACTACCTCGCACCCTAATTAACCCATCTCCTCTCCTAAACGCCTCTATGAGGGGATCTCCATTGGCCGACACTTGGGCCTTGGGTCTCCACTCTGCACTTCCCCCTTCATTTAATATGTTATATATATACATATACACATATATACACATACATACACACACTTATATCTTTTTTTTTTTTTTGCATGGTGCCTTATACCTGGTCCCTTGGCACCTCGTGATCGCACTGGCCGGTGTGCTTCTTCCATGTGGGCTTTTTTGCTTCTGAGCTTGATGGCCGCTTGTTCACCTTCAAGCCTTTAAGACCCCAGACACTATCTCTTTTGATAGCCGGGCACCATCAGCTTTCGTCACCACATTTGCTTATGCACCCATTTGTCTTCAGCGATCCTATCATGGAGGTGTGCAGTCAGTGATATGATTTTTTGTTCTTTGATGCCTGGTAACTGATCCCTTTGGGACCACTCGATCACACAGGCTGGTGTGTTCTTCCATGTGGACTTTGTTGCTTCTGAGCAAGATGGCCGCTTGTTTATCTTCAAGCCTTTAAGACCCCAGTCACTATCTCTTTTGATACCCGGGCACCATCAGCTTTCCTCACCACATTTACTTGTTCACCCACTTTGGCTCCAGCCGTTGTGTCGGGAGAGTGAGCATCATAGAGTTCCAATTTAATAAAAGAAGGTATTCATGCATTGAGGGAGTGTTTGAGTAGAGGCCCAAGGTCCTTCCGCCACCTTAATACTTGACCTATAAATATAGACACATAGATCTATTTCCCCATCCTCCTATATATATTTGCATGTACATGTCTTTGTCTAGACCTCCATGAATGCCCTTTGACTCCTAGCTCTTTCCTCCATCTCCCTTGACTTTCCTCCTGCCCTACTACCATGCTTCATCGCCACCTGGGCTAGAGTATACCTCTTCTCTAAGCAACCTTACCCTTGATCATTTCCCACCATGCCTGCCACTCCCCCTTCTCTACCATTTGGGGTCCCATGTGTTAACTAGACATTCCTGGCTGGAGGTGGAGTCAAACCTGTCAATCAAGTGACTGCTTGATGACACGTCCTTGGGGGATATGGCCTTTTGTATAGGATCTGGAAACTATCTCTATATATATACCACTTCACCTCCCTCCCTGCGGAGACTTCACTGGATTCTGTGTTTGCCTCCATTTAGGGTCTCATGTGAGAAGCCTGACCCTGACAGCTGTTGGCACCCTGCCCTGTTTCCACCACCCTTGGCTCCATGTGGCTCTGCGCTCACCTGGCTGTGATCTCCCTGCTTCACCTTTTGGCATCAGCCACATGACTCTGCAAAGGCCCTGTCTAGAATTAAACTTATGGATTTAGTGGGAGTAGATTTTTATAGATTTTCTTCATGATATAAAGTTCTTTCTTTTATATAGATGAGTCTCACAGGATTTGTTTCTTTAGGCAACCTCCCTAACATATTACTTAAAAATTACTGAGTAGCAGATTAAATATGATCATATAAATATGATGACTATATTAGTCTGGGTAGACTAGAGAAGCAAATTCACAGACATTCATATGTGTATAGGCAAGAACTTTATATACAAGAGAAATTGAATAGTGAGAAAACATCCAAGCCCAGTCCAGATCAAGTTCAAAAGTGATAATAGCACATATGTCTGATACCAATCTATAAAGCCCTCTTCAGACTCATGAAACACATGCAATGACACCGAATGCAGGAAGATCACAGGCCAGTGGGTGGAAAATCTTGTGGATCTAGTGGCAGTAGAGGCATCTCAGTACTGGCAGGGGTCTCCACGTGACTCCTTCAGCTCCAGGGCTCTAGTGTAGCTCCGTGTGTCTTGTCAGCAAGCATGTCTCATAGGGAGTGAGCGAGTGTCCTGCTTCCAGCGAGCTATTTATCTCTTTAGTGCCTCCAAATGTGGCCATCAAGCTGTGACCTGATTTACTCTTAAAATCTCAAATTGACAACAGATTATGTAACTACAACACAGGGGAATTCTACCAAGTATTCAGAGAAGATCTGAATAAGAATATAGAAAAAGACTAAAACTCTCAAACTCATTTTATGAAGTGAGTATAACCCTGATACCAAAACTAGGCAGAGATCCCACAAGGGTAGAAAAATATGGACCAATATCTTATGTGAACATAGATCCAAGTCCTATCCAATAGGGTCCAACAATATATATATACATATGCACATATATACATTTTATACATCATGCAATATCTGTAAATACATTATAGATAATAATACATTATAAATACAATTAAATGGGATTCATGCCAGATCCATAGGCTAGTTTAAAATTAGAAAAAACAATCGATATAATCTACCACATAAACAAAATGAAAATAAGAACCACATGTTTATATAAATTGATGGAGAAAATGTATTTGACAATATTCAGCACCCATTCCTTATTAAAAGACTCAACATCTCAACAAAATGGTAATATAAGGAACATTTCTTACCACAATAAAGTCCAATTTTGTGCTGAAAGTCTAAGCCTGAGCCACTAGATATCAAAAAAAAGAAAAAAAAAAAGAATACAAATGGCCAAATAAGAAGTGAAACTCTCACAATTTTTAGATAATATGATATTACATGTAGTAAATCACAAAGATTCAACAAAAATAATTTATAATCAATATGAAGAGACCTTGCACTAACCAACTCTAAGACCTATTGCACAGCCATGGAAGTGAAAACAGCCTGGTCCTGGTACATTGGTGGGTACACACAGATCAAGGCAACAGTATAGAAAATCTGGAAATAAATCCATCACTTACAGGCAACTGAACTTGAAGAAAGGGCCATAAAAACATGCAGTGGAAAAGGGAGAGCCTCTTTAACACATGGGGCTGACAAAATCGTTCTCCATGTGCAGAAGAATGACACAGGACCCATGTCTCACCCCAATACGAAAGCGAAAGCAAGATGGATCAAAGACCTACATTTAAAGACCAGAACTATAAAGATCATCAATGAGAAAAAAGGGGGCACACTTAAGAGCCAGATTGCAAGACATTGACATACTATCAAATCTAATTAAGGAAGCACACAGAGTAGAAGACAAATAGGTGACTAGGACCAACTGAAAATGAGACACTGAGAAAACAGACACGTAAGGGCATCAAAAGGGTAGAGAGTGAGCTCATGCCTCGTCAAAAAGTTGACAACACAGTGGACAACAAACTAATCTCTAAAATCTGTGTAATATTCTAATATCTTAATTAAAATAAACCCTCAAATAATCCAATGAAATAGTGGGCCAAATGTATGAACGGAAAGGTCATCCAAAATAACATTCCAATGATTAATAAACCCATTACATGGGGCTCAAAATCACTAGCCATCTGGGAATGCAAATCAAAGCCGTGGTGACCTATCACCTAATAGGCCAGCTCCCCCAAACAGAAAACAGTAAATGCTAGAGGGGTTTCAAAGTTGGAAATCTCATGCCCTGATGGTGAGCTGCAAACATGCACAACCATTGTGAAAAGTGATATGGAACTACCCAAAACAACTGAGAATAGAAATTGCATCTGATGCCGCAATATGTCTGCTGGAAATATAACACAGATAAGTAAGAGAAATATAATGAGCAAACCTATGTTCATCTCAGCACTGTTCACGATAGCAAGAAATTGGAAACAGCTCTAAATCTCGTTAGTAAAAGAATGGCTAAATACGCTTTGGTACATATAGAATGGAATACTATACACAGCTTAAAAAAATTGAAACCGCCAAGCACAACATGGCATGGATGAACTTGGAATGTATTGCATTGAGTGAAGTCAATCAATTACAAAAAGACAAATATTACGTAAGACCACTGCTCTAAGGGTAATCACCCAGGCAATAATAGGCATCTCCTCTCGGGTCATGTAATCATTTAATCTGGTCTCCTAAAAAATGTGGTGGTGTGCCTATCTCATGCTTATGATCCATTTATCATATCCTTATTTGTAAATCTCAAAAGCAACTTCTTCAGAGGAGGCCTTCCTTCAGTTAAGATCAATTTTTCAGTTCCAGGGGAGAGAGAGAAAACCAAATAGTTCCTGCCATGGATCACTTTCCTGGGATCCCACCAATAAATGGTGGTCAGTGACTTTCAATGGTAAGCCATGACTAGAGGAGGAGAGTGGTTATATTTCTGTTGAAAAGGTGATTTAATTGCTGCTGGTGGGTAAAACCAAAGAGGGGAGTCTGCCCTTCGGGAAACCATTTAACATTACTTGCATAGATTCTCAATGAGAGGATCCGGTCTGAATTATGTTGCTAATCATGCATTTTTCAAATAGTTTCTTTTCAACCCTTGGTGACCTAGGTCTTGGGCTATAGGCTACCTGGAGTTTAGATTTTATCTTTTCAAGGTGTACAGCAGTCTTTCTTGGCCACATCTGAAGGATACAGTTTGGAAACCTTAATAAGTGAAATATACTTTTACCTTAAACATATTTGTTGAGAATTAAAGGAACTGAAACATTCCTTTGAACTTAAAGTTGAAACTCCTCCTATGAGAGGTATCTGACTGCTATCCCCAGGTTATGGATGTAAGTCACTGCACTTTGAATTTCTTGCTTTTGAAGTTGCCCAATAATTGGCCATTTAAGACTACCATAGATTTTCTATTTTCATACTTTCTTTGCTTTTTTGGGGACATCTCAGTTATGCAGACATAGTTTTGCCTTAGTGAATGAGAATTACTAAAGTATTTGCCTTATGTCCAAACCTCATTGTTTTCTTAAACAGTGTTAAGTCATTTAAAATTTTAATCTATATAAGTGAACATATATCTGTGAACATATAAGCTATTTGACCAATTGTCTGGAAGAAATATATAAATATAGTCTCTCCAAAGAAAGGTGACCTAAATAATAATTTATAAACTATTAAGAATTCATGAGGGAGGGGGAAGCGAGGAGGGAGGGGAGGGAAAAAAAGGAAAACGAGCTGATTCCAGGAACCCAAGTGGGAGGCAAATTTTGAGAATGATGGGGGCAAAGAATGTATAAGGGTGCTTTACTCAATTGATGTATGTATGAATTGTGATAAGAGTTGTATGAGCCCCAATAAAATGATTTATTACATTAAAAAAATAAGAAAGGTGACCTAACAGAATGCTCAACTTATAGAAAAATATCATTGATATCACATGCAAGTAAAATGTTGTTGAAGATCATCCAACAACAGTGTTTTGCCAGGTTGCTGCCAGAGGTTCAGGTTGGATTCAGAAGATGTGGAACAAGGGATATAATTGTTGATGTCAGATGGATCTTGGGTGAAAGCAGAGAATACCAGAAAGACATTTACCATTGTTTTACTGACTTTACAAAGGCATTTGACTTGGTACCATACCGGACTATGAATACTGGGAATAGAATGAGAACCCTGAAGCACTTCATTGTGCTCATCTCGAACTTGTAGATGAATCAAAAGGCAGTTGTGCAAATAGAACAAGGGAATACTGTCTGGTTCAAAATCAGAAAAGTTGTGTGTCAGGTTTATCCTTTCACCATACTTATTCCATTTGTATGCTGACAAGCTGGCTTACCTGAAGAAGAATGCAGTATCAGGATTGGAGGAAGGTTTATTAAAAACCTAAGATATGCAGATGATACAGCCTTACTTGCTGAAGCTGAGGAGGACCAAGAACACTTGCTGGTGAAGACCCAGGATTGCAGCCTCCAGTACGGATTGCCACTCAGTGTAAAGAAGCCTCACAGCTGGACCAACAATTAACATCATGATAAGTGGAAAAACTGTTGAAACTCTTCAGAATGTTGTCTTGCTTCATTGTGAACATTTGATTCACAATCAATGCTCATAGAAGCAGCAGACAAGGGAGCAAAAGATGAGTTGCATTATGTAAATCTGCCGCACACGACCTATTTGGAGTCTTGAAAAGCAAGGATGTTACTTTGAGGAGTAAGGGGTGTCATGGTATTTTCACTTGCTTCATATGCACGTGAAAGTTGGAGGTTGAATAAAGAAGACAGAAGAAGACAGTGATTCTGAATCGTGCTGGAGAAGAATATTGAGAGTACCATGAACTGCTAAAGGAACAACTGATCTGTCTTGGAAGAAGGAGGGCTAGAATGATCCATACAGACAACAGTGGTGAGGCGTCACCTTTCAAACTTTGGACATGCTTTCAGGAGAGATTAGTCCTGGAGAAGGACACTGTGCTTGGTAGAGTAGAGTTGTCACTAAAAAGAGAAAATCTATCAATGACGTGAACTGACACCATAACTACAATAATGGGCTCAAGCATAGGATCAATGGTGACAATGGTGCAAACCTGGGCAGTGTAGTGTTCAGTTGTGCACGGGGCAGCTGTGGGGTGGAGCTGATTTGTTGTCACACAACAGCAATAAAATGGTGTAGGCACTGTGCTTACTGTGTGATATATATTACATTTTCATGAGGTGGGAGTGGTGCAAACACTGAATGCACTTGCCTGATAAAATTTAGAGGCCTGCATCCACCAAGGTGAATTTGGTGATCTATTTCTGAAAAAGCATCTATTGCAATCATATGGAATGAAGCTCTACTCTGAGACAGGGGAGTCACCAAGTCAGCTTCCCGGCAGTTGGTTTAGGTATGTTATAAATCTGTGTGTGTGTATTTTACAGTGTTGATGTGCATTGCTGGGGATGGAAATCCAACTTTAAATGGTTTAAACACACATGAAGTATATCAGGTGCCCCAATTGGCAAGGTGGTGGCTGGGTGTGTTGGGGTGGCTTCAGTGGCTTATTCTTGAGGTCCAGTTCCATTTGTCTGTGGTTCTCCTGCGTTGGCTTACTCTACTGACTCATTTTACTTCCTGCAGTTCGTTTCTTTTTTCTTTTTAAAAATCATGAATGGTATATCCCTCACACATCATACAATCTATTTAATTATTAAGATTTATACAATCATCACCACAATAAATTTCAGAAAACTTTCTTCTCATTCTCATTATTGCCAACTCCTCGTTTGCCCCCCTCCCACCCAGTCAGGCCCCTAAGCAATTATCAAACCTGTTACTGTCTCTATGGGTCTGCATGTCCTAGATTTCCTGTGCAGAAAATCTTACAAAGACACAAACAGGAAGTTCACAAACAAAAAACCAACCACAACGACTAAGCAAAACCTCGAAAAACCTTAATCAAAGAGAAAGCAGGAAATATTAAAAATGGAAACAATTTTAGAATGGGTCAAAGGGGAGATAAAATGATAAAGTATTACAAGTTAACCAAACTCTCTCCACAATAATCAACTCTGCAATGTTCTCTGCTTATATCTAAGGCTATCCACCTTCCTTCACTGAAGTCAGAAGGGATTCACCAGAGTTTCATCCATGTGGGCCATCTGCAAATGGATTTTGGGCTTTGAGATAGTTAGTTTATTGTGCCAGCCTGGCCGATAAACACATGTGGGATTAATTGAAGGGCAGAGAGATAAATGGCTTGGTGAGCCTTGCCTTTCTTGTCTCTCGCTCTTTGATCATCAGACCAGTGTGCAGCTGCCTTGCTTGTTCTGTGCCTCAATTTACAGGCTATACTACCTGTAGGACGCCTAACTTGGGGACTGTGTCACTGTAAGTTGAGGTCCTTTTAAGACCACATCATTGAAATGTATATCTCTTGAGCTTGGGACTGACATTTGATGACCAGGCATTCTGTGTAAGTACTGTGTTCTGTAGAAGTATTGCTAACCATGTTTTTTCCTGATGGGAGGTTGCTCCAGTCAGTTAACCCACCAACAGAAATGTAATCACTTTTCTGCAATATACATACCTCTTACCCGGTAGTGATTTGACTTTCACGTTCTTTTGTCCTTGTAGGAGTCTTTTAACTCATATTTAAAGTATTGTAATGTGTTTTTATTTTGTCTCTTTCTTTTATGCATTTTATTGTTATTTTAATATAAGTTTCTTTATATGAAATTCAGGATATATGAATCTATACAGATGGTAATGAGTAATACTTCCTAACTGTTATGGCAGAGCCAGTTGAGGGGAAATGGGGAGCTAATAATAATGAATATAAGAATGAATAAAATGGTCTAAAGTAGAATGTGGTGATGATTGTACAACTTGTAATATTTTTAAACCATTGCATTGTATGATACTTGAATTATATGCCAGCTGTTACAAAAAACAGCAACTTTATATTCCAGCTCAGTCATTTATTTTCACCTTACCAATAACCACCCAGGTCCAGTGGTATGGTACTCTTTAGGCTGCTAACCACAAGGTCAATGGTTCAAACCCATCTCTTGACTGGATTAGTACGATGAACCTCTAAGTTCTTTGCATGTTTCTGTCATTGCTACACTTCTGTCTATTATTAACCTATCTTCCAGATGGATTCTGCTGAAATGTAATTAATACCATGTTATTCTGTTTGAAATCCCTCAACAGTTATTAATTTCACTTAGCATAAGAGCGGACAGACATCCTTATGATTGTCTACCATGCCCGACGGGAGCAGAGCCTCTGTTGTCTCCTGATTCTCCTCCTTTCTCTTTCCCTCACCATCTGCTTCAGACGTACTGGACTCTTGATGTTCCCTGAACAAGGTAGACAAGCTCTCATGTAAATGCAACCAAATGGATGACTTGCTTCCAAATATGAGCATAGATTGTGCCTTCATCGACTCTTTGCTCAATATTATCTTATTTTATGAGCCTTCCCTGATGAGTAAATATGAAATGTCCATTCTAACTTTTGCCTAAACCTCAGTATATGCTTTTACTCAATCTTGATTTTCCGTTCTCTTCAGCACTTACCAGGTGCTCTACTGACGAGAAGTGGGTTACTGTTTGCATTGCTAACCACAATGTCTAGTTTAAAGGCACAAGTCCCTCTATATTCAAACCCACCACCTGCTCTACGGGAGAAAGATGGGACCTTTTCCCCAGATTTATAGCCTCAGGAATTCACAAGGGCAGTTCTATTCTGTCCTGCAGGATAGCTATGAGTTAGAATTGAATCAACCAGAATTTTTTGTTTTGTTTTTTACTTACATTTAATTCACTCAATTCAAGGTGAGCAAGATAAAATGGTTGGCTCCTTTGCCCTCCATCACACGACTGCATGTTTACACATGAAAGACAAAACCACTGGCTCCTGATGGAACAGTGTTAGGGAGACCCAAAGGAGATCCACTGGTGAGGAACATGGAAGGCCACTGGAAAAGGTCAAATCTCAATTAGATTGCAGACTCGGTGGATCCATGTTTTCTGTTTGGATAATAACCTGTGGCCACTTGTATATTCCCTGGAGAAAACCCAAAGTCAGCTCAGTCTAGCAGAGGGACCAATGATAGTGGGCCTGCGAGTACCCTACCCACAGCTAGGAATGGAAGAAAAGAGGCGTGGACTGTATCTTTTTTCTTTGTTTACGGGACTTAAAATAGCCTTCCTTTTCTCTGAAAACTGGTATTAAGAACGCTCAGTTTAATCAGTACAATGAACTCGTGAGAGATGCTTAAAATAGGGGGTTTTTAATTACTCTTGCTCATCTAGAGACAATTGTAAATACAATGTGTGCAGTTTCCGGCAATAAATCTGTCCCTTTGACTCTGTGAAAAAAATTAGATCCCAAATGCATTAAGGAATACATGGGAAAACAGATAATTTTAACAATCTTTTCATCCTGGAAATGTTCCAAGTGCTTTTATGTATCTGACCTAATTTGGTTATTCAGTATCTATTTATTGAATGCCAAGTTTATGCTAGTACCTGTGCTAGATTTTAAATAGTTTTACACATTACATAAATGACGAATCAAAAGAGAAGTAAAGGGCTTACTGTTGCGGTAGGGAGATGATAATAAACTATCACCACTAACAGAAAGTAACCTGGTGACATGAGTCCTCAGTAGTTGATGATGAGAGGGATATGAGAGGAACTTGGAGAGAGATGAGGCCATCTTCAAGGCCATAGGAAAAGCTTCCATTTCAATACAAGAGTAGCAAAGGGAAGTCGTCACAGGGTGTTAAGTAAGAGAACGCCATGCTTCCATTTGTGTTTCCTACTGCACCTTCCACCCAGATGCTATTCCTTAAACCACTCACACTGTGCCTATTTTTTGCTATTTTCTTGTGTTTTTTTAATATTTACCTAGCTAGATCATGGTTACCAGGGCAGCACAGTTACCAGATTGAAGGAATATAATATTAACTAATTGATCTTTCTTCCACTCAGCATAATAGTAAAATAATCTTGGCGTGAGAGGTAAATCTGAGTTTGAATCCTAACTCTGACACAAATTACTTTTGAAAACCCGAACAAATCACGTCTCTTCCTTATATCTCTGTTTTCTAATAAAAATGAGAGTTTGTATCATATACAAAATATCGTTGTACAAAATATGCGTGATATCTTTCAAGTTGTAAGATTTGCAATATTTTTTTTCCAGGATACATTGGGTTCTCCCGCAAATTCTGGCCAAATACATCTGCTCAAAATGACACCCTTTTCTGCCTCATGCGCTCAATTATTGTGTCAATATGTAGTCATAATAATTTGTCTACTGATATAGATGCTCTTAGCTTTCCCCATACTTTTAAAATAAAAAATATTTTTGTGTTTATGTTAGCAATTGGTAGTATAGTAGATTAAGAAGACATAAAGGGGCTATTCTACTTCATTACATGATCAAGCTTCATAATATCAATACAATTCAATGTTGGCCAAGTCTTCTAATTAACTAGCTTGTTTTCTAATTAGAAGGAATATAGCAACTTGCAATATTCAATGGTACCTTATGAAGTCTAATAGTTGGGGGAGTGGGGAGGGGGTTCCTCTAGGAGAGTCCTTGAATTCTCATTCACATTCATTATGTGTTCTGACTTGAGTTTAACCTAACTCACTGCCACATGGGTGTTACCTTGACTATACGGTGAAGAAAGACCCCCCAACTTCCTTGGGATGAGTGAGGTCTTCGGGAAGTTTTTGTTTTGACCTGTTGCCTCCTTTGCTTTTTTTTTTTTTTTTTGTTCTCACCACCTCCCCCATGTCCCCACGCCTCAATACCTGATGTGGCCAATTCAGATTGGTTGTAAATCAATTTTCTGTTTATGTATTTCGCAAGATGTTCTTGTGCGTGGTTAAAGCCGAAAATTGCCACTCAGGCACAGCAGGGGTTGAATTTGAGTTTTCATTTGGTCAAGTAACACACGCTCCCTCTCGCCTCCAAGGTGGCTTGGAGGATCTTCTCTAGAGTGTGTGTGTATGACAAAAATACAGAGCCATGGACCAGATGGTATGTCCATTAACTTTCCTGTATAAGGGATGTTCAAAGCGATTATATTTATATATAGAAATGCAAATTTGGGGGAACAAATGTTTTCTAACATATAATTGTTTCTTTAGATGACCTTTCTGTGGGGCTTTAACTATTAATTTAGATCTGAGCCCACTCTGTATTTCCCATGTGCTCACGTGACTTGTTTCTAAGCAGTTTGTTTATGGAAGCTATATATATTAAAATAGCATTGCATTGTTATCACTGCTCATGGCAATCTCCAGGCTAATTTAATAATTGGCATAGTACAGTTTCTCTCCTTGAATTCTGTGAGCTGTAGACATTGAAGAGGAATTCTAAGTTACCTATTGTCCCCAAGCTATACTCCTTCTCTCTGAGCAGGAATCTGAAGTTTACACAGGGATCTCTTGGTAAACAAGAGTTTTCAGAAACACACACTGAGGCCAATAGAGACTGTGGAGAGCTTGGATAATGTAATGATGTCACCATAGCTCTTGGTGTACAAACTGCCGATTTATGCAAGTGATTCATAGTGTCTTGCCAAGAGAGTCGGTAGGCTTTTCAAAAGGAATCTTTCTTTGTATCTTTTGATATCTAAAGAGCTGTAATTATAGTGGCAGAGCTTTGAATTCTCCCCCCTCCCCCGTCCTCTTATACACATTAATTTATGGACCAATCTGTATTACAGACAAGCTAATGAAAGAACCACACACTCCTTTATAATTTTTTTTTACAGTTTCACTTGTGTGGATGAATGTAAAGTAGTTAATGCTATAAATAAGTATAATGATGTATCTCTTTTCTCAATTGCCAGTTGTTGATGCTGTAGTCTTACACAATAGAAGAAAAGAATTGAATTTAAATCTCTACCCACCTCATTTTCTTTTGCTCTCTTGTGCACCAGTTAAGAAATTCAAACGTGTCTGCCATTAGGAGGTGTTTTTTTTTTTTTTAAAAAAAAAATCAAGCTAGATTTTCCTCCTCTTCCCTTTAGTTTTAGAGTTCTGGAAGACTCGGGGAAAAGAACTTACCTAACTTCTGCAGCCAAATAGCTGTCGTTGCAGTCAGTTTAGGCTTTGACAATGTCTGGGTTTAGCATATTGATTCCATTAGCTGTATGGAGTCAGCCTATGACATATGATAGTTTTATGTACAGTGTAACAGAACACGGCTGGTCCTGCTCCAAACCACGGTCAAATAGGGTTCCAATCATGTGATCTAGGTGGTTTTCGTTCAGAAGGAAGTCATCTGGCTTTTCTTCCTAGTTGTCTTCACCTGGAAGCTCTGCTGAAACCTGCTCAGCATCATAGCGAACTGCGAACCTCCAATGACGGGTGGGTGGCGAATGCACGTAGGTACATTGGCTGCGTCTCAAACTGCATCTCCTATATGGGAGCTGAGAATTCCGCTGACCCACCAATATCCCCTGATCATTGTAGTCCCTTAGTCATCCACTATTTGCAGTCACTTTGGGATGGGATGGAAAGAAGCCTCCAGTGATTAGAGAGTTTAACTTCCCAATTTTTAATGTACCATCCCATGTGTGATTCACTAACAGGAAACCGTCATTCATATATTCATGACATGCTTCAACTTCGTATGAGAGTACTTTGACCAGGAAACATGAATATGCTCCTTGAAATTTTAAAATGTTTCCTTCGATAATTTGAAATGGTTTTTATTTTTCTTGTATCCAGACAACTCTTTTAAAAATGTGGCTTAACCAAAGGCATAAAACTTTTTAAAACATTTTATGTAGAGAGCCTGCTGAGCACAAGTCTAAGATCTGGACTCACAGCTGAAGATCAACACACAGGCCACCATTGTATTCAATTTACCCAGGTCCTCTCCCTATGCAGCTATTCCTGTGATTTTAATTAAATGGAATATAACATTTTTTTCTGAGCAATATACATTGTGCAGCACTCAGGGCTGTGACAGACAGTCCACAATACCAAGGTCATGCATGCCGTTTTCTCTTTATATATGAAGTGTCTCCTCCAGGAACTTAGACCTTGAAGGGATCCATGTTATCATCTAATGCAAATGTCCTTTATGTTAGAGACGATGAAAGTGTCAACCAGAAAGAAGCCCTGGGATGCTTGGTTCCCGCAAATAGCTGGTGGCAGAACCCGGACTTCAACCTCTGTGGTTTGTGGAGAGCATTTTCTTCTTTGGTCTCATTCATTTTAATGAAACTTGTCTGTTCATGCTGGGTCAGAGATGGAGCGATCATTTTGCTAATTTCTTGACCTGTATCAACTGTAATTTCCACAAGAGCAGTGGCCTTATGGGTTAAACGTACTTTTCACGGTACCTGGGAAAATTTATTAAAATATTACCAAAGTAGAAAATGTGCAGCATGTTCCAGAAGGAACATAACAGTTTGAAAAACCACCTTCGGGCATACGTATCTGGATCCTGCAAGTGTTTTGGGAAAGCATCTTGTTGCACTTTTCAGTTACAGAGAGGATTCATTAAATTTGATGACATTCAGAAGATTTGGGGGGAAAAAATAGAACCTACACAATGCATACAACTTAGTAAACATTGAGCTTAGGCATAAATGTATAGACAAACAATAGCTATAAGTTATAGTGAGTAGTCTAACATTAGGTCAGTCAGTGTTGGTTGAACCAAGACCACGTGTTTCATTGACTTTGTGGCAGTAATGTTATTATGGGAGTGTTGGGGAGCGGGAGTTCAGAGAAAACCCATTAACACTCTCACGGGGGTCTTGGGTGATGCCAAAATGACTCTAGGGTCAATTGTGGTGGTGGGAGGTGGGCTAATGCTGAAGGAGGGGAGCCACCAATTGGTGCTATTGCTTGGTGCCACCTGTAACCCAATGTGAAAACATGCACTCCTTCCCCCATCACCACCCCCACCACCATAGTGCCTGCCTTGGGCAGAGTATAATTGTCCTTGTGGGCTTCTGTGGCTGTAAGCTTTTATGGGAACAGAAGGCCTCACCTTTATCCTGTGGAGTAGTTGATGGGTTTGAATTTCTGACCTGGAAATTCACAGCACAATACATACGCCACTATGCCACAAAGGTTCCTCCCCTTCGTCCCTCTCCCCCCCCCAACCATAATAACAGGCTCATAATTAACATAAGTATTGGCATTTTCTAGCAGGAGAGTCCATGTGGAACACTTTAATGAAACACAACCACTTTAGGATAATTAAAGTAAGCAAGTCTAGAACCTATGTTTTTACGGAGGATAGTTTCTTAGAAAATGACACTCATGTTGCTTTCATAGCTTGACATGCTCCTCTGTGTGAGAAGAAACTGTCCTTTAGAGAACTCACCTTTTCTTCTGAGCCTGGGGTTGCAACTGATGCAAAGAGGAGGCAGCAAGACAACCTTTGGGAATTTAGACCTCTCCTTGCTGGGCCTGAGGAGCCCTGGTGCTGCTGTGAGTTAGGTCTTGGGCTCCAAACTGGAACTGCAAGGTCAGTGGTTTACATCCATTGGCTGCTCTCGGGGAGAAAGATGAGGCTCTTTTACCTACAAAGATTTACAGTTTCAGAAGCTCTGTCTAGAATCGCAAGTATGAGAACTGACTCCTTGGCTGTGGGTTTGGTTGGATTGTATTTTCACTGTTGTGCCTTTGCTTCTAAATTACTTATATTGCTGACTTCTATGAAAGGATTGGTATTAGTTAAAATTTAGTTATATTTGAGTTTCAAGCCCAGACTCTGTTTCCATACACAGCCTTGTATGAAGACTTCCCTTTTGGAAAGGACACAGGGATTTCTCAGAATACTTTATATCCCCCATAATTTTACTATAGGGTATAACATATTCTGATCTATTTTATGGAAAAGGAGCCTTGGTGGTGTAATTAATTACATATTTGGGCTGCTGTCTACAAGGTCACCAGTTTGATCCCACCAGCTGCTCCTAAGGAGAAATGAGAGACTTACAACTGCCATAAAGATGTATCGCTTGGAAAACCCTAGGAGGCAAAAGTTATCTTCTTTCCTGGAGGGTCACTGTGAGTTGGAATTGACTCGATACCAGCGCGTTTGGTTTGCATTTTGGATCTTGGGGCAAGAGCAATCACGGTACCGTGATGTTTCATATCGAGTGCCCTCAGCGAATGCCCAGAGACCTGCTATGGGAGTGTCCCCCGAGTCTCAGTAGTTGTTTGACCTCCATCTGTACTTGGAAGGAGAAAATTTCTTTCCCAACACTGCAACCTAGCAGAGTTCTGTATTTTTGTGGTTCTTCCTGACCTACTTCACTAATGCTTCATGGTGGATTAAACAAACTTGGCTCACAAGTCTAAGCATGATGGAGCAAGCTTTATTAACTTTTAATGAGGAAGGAATTCAGAGGAAAAAGATGTATTAACTAAAATAAGTGTATTTGAGGGATTTTTCCTACAGGCAAGGGATGAGATAGATTGGATATGGTATACTAGAGGAAGAGGAGCTAAAGACAATTCTAAGATGTCTATCTTGGATATGGAAAGATGGAACAGTGAACTGGGAATGACTCTAGACGAAGGATGCTTAGTTCTATGTATGTGTACTCAAGACACCTATTAGACATTCAAAGAGAGATATCAAATTGGTACTTGAGTATGTGAACCTTAAATTTAGGGAATAGGCTGAAGATATAAATTTAGGATTGGCAGTGAGTAGATAAAATTCGCAAAAGGTCAAGCATGGGCCTCCTAGCTGGAAGAGTGATAGTTCAAACTCACTGAGCGGTGTCTCAGGAGGCAGACCTGTCAATCTGCCTCCAGAAGGTCACAAACCTCTATGAAATAATTCGATCTGCACACATGAACTCTCCATGATTCAGAATCAACTCAAAGACATCTAACGACAACAAAAACAGTGAGTAAAGCCATGAGCTTGCATGAGCGTAACACAATTTGAATGGTAAAGAGAAGCAGCCCAGGAAAGAGTGTGGGAAACTTTAACGTTGCACGACAAGAGGAAGAACCAGTAAAAGGAACAAGAAACTGTGGTTCTCAACCTGTGGGTCATGATCCCTTTGGCAGTCGAATGACCCTTTCAGAGGGGCCACCCAATTTATAACAGTAGCAAAATTACAGTTATGAAGTAGCAACCCAAATAATTTTATGGTTGGGGGGGGGTCACCACAACATTAAGAAGTGTATTGAGGGTCACGGCATTAGGAAGGTTGAGAACCACTGCGCTACAGAGAAGCAGTCCATGGGCAGGAAGAAGACCACTTGACTATGGTGTCCTGAAAGCCAGGTGAACGCAAGGTTTCAAGGAGGGTGATCAGGTATGCCAAAGCTGACGATGGATAAGTAATGTGATTTATTGAGTCTTTATTTGGATTAATTAGTGCTTATCTAAAATTTGCTGTTTACATATTTAAAATATCTTAGGCATTAATTAAAATCAAGCATGTTCCCACTAATGAGAATAGGGTATTATTTTGTTATTATTTCAAGCTGGTGGAGTGGAAATATCAGTGGGAACTCACATTAGTTTGGATCTTTTACATGATGGACCATTAGCTTGGTATATTTAGGTTCAACAGTAATTATGTTGTAGACACTGTTTATTTGAGTTAGATAAAAAAAATCAGTATTTAAAATTAAGAAGTCAATTATAAGCATACCCTTTGAAATTTTATATAAATTACAGGCAATTTATTCCCATAGGAGTGCTATATGTAGAAGATGCTTGCTATTTATACATATACAGCAATGTTCCTCTGATTCTCTGATTATTTCTTTGCCCCTTGTATATTCTGAAAAAGAATTATTCATTTGAAAGTGTGTGGAATTCATAAAGCAAACAGGACCTTGAATCAGTTTCTAGGATCTCACACAGTCCAAAGTTTCTAAGAATAATGCTTTTATGCCAATGTTGTATATAAAACTAATTTGGACTAGGATGGGGTTTTAGTGCCCTTAAAATACACTGGATTAACCCAGTTGTTATCTCTCTTAAGTAAAAGGCAGCTGAGCTTTTTAGAACCTATAGGTCTGGCGCAAAAGTTAGATTATAAAACTCTAACTCATAATCATTCATTTCATAGAGCAATAGAATTGAATGTGTTTTAGGTTTAAGGGTGAGGGAAATGAATATTAGGTTAAGAGCCATGAAAATCAGCACTCTTTTACATCGCTTAAATAGACTGCTATCCTTGATTCAATGTAGGCATTCACTCAGTTCCATTTCTTTACATTTAGTAGTAATTAAAAGATAGACACCTTTTCCTACCAAGTTAATAATTTTTAAGAGCTTATAATTAAAAAAATTAAATTGCATACCTACTAATTTTCACTACCAATTTCAAGGAGACTAGCAATCACCCATATCCATCCATACTTGCTCTAATATTTAATAGAGAAAGCATGAGAACACATTAAGCTAGAGAAGTCTTTTGACTTCTGTAATCTTATGTTTCAAATTGATTCTAAAATTGTGCAGAATATCTGAGAATTTTAGATCAGAAAGTTCCTTCTTTCCTATTATCCTTTGGCATTCATATATTTTAAACAGCAATTTATTTGGGAATATTGTAGAAAGTTTGCCTCATTAAAGGAATTTTCTTCACAATTGAAACTAATGGCGCGTGAGTTTTGTCAAAATTGCTGGAGAATGAAAGCTGATTATCTGGTTAAAGTAGGTCAAAGTAAATTTGTAGTCTTCTGTCTTGGAATAAGATAGGAACCTTAAAGGTGTGTACTTGAGAGAAGAATTAGCCAAACTGAATTGGTAATGTGATTAGAAATGGGTTGGTGTGTAATGCCAGCATTTGAGATTCCAGAAAAGAATCCCACGGGTTTATTTCTTCACATAAAGTTTGTATCAGCTTGGCTGGGGCAGGATTCTCAGTGGTTTGGGAGTTAAGACCTAGTAACCCCCCAGGATGTCTACCAACTCCAAGCAGTTCCCAGAATCTTCGGGAGAAGGCTATGCGCAAACCCAGGCCTCATAAGCTATGACCTGATTGACAGGCTCGACTCCACCCCTTCACTCTTAATTCTCTCAAATTGACAAGCGATTATATAACTACCACACATATACAGAGTTTAAAATTCTGCAGTGAAACTTTTTGAGAGATGTGGGGTTTTGCTGTTGTTGTTATTGTACAGGCTTTTCTTTTTAAATTCCCTATTCAATTTTTTTCCTTTGTGATGGGTCTGTTCAAATGGTCTGTTCAGGCAGTGTGTTTCTAGAAATTTGTTCCCTTTTCACCTAGGTTTTACATTTTTTGGAGTACAAACTTTCAGAATATTATTATGATTCATTGATCTTACTTGGCTGTGTTGTAATGTTATCCACCACTTTTCTTATTTTGATTCCTTGCATTTTTTTCATTATTTCCCTTTATCAATTTTGCCAGTGCCCCTTTGATTTTTTTCTCTGAAAACTAACTGCATCTTGTTTCTTCTGCCTGTTATTTTTCTGTCCCACTTATTTTTGTTTTATTCTTTATTATTTTTTCTGATGACTGTCGCTTTCTTTGGTTGCTTTCTTTTTTTAGGGCTAAGATATTGATTTTGGCTCCTTCTTTTTCAATGTACACATTTATTTCTATACATTTACCTGGGATCATTGGTTTTATATGTACACATTTTTTATATGTGTGCTTTTATTCTTACTTGATGATAGTCATATTTTTTAAAATTAAGTGTGAATTAGGTGGGGGGGTTTACTTTTCAGATAATCAATTTTGTATTAAACAATCTACAGAACTTATCAAGCATTTAATACAATTTAATAATTCAATCCTATTATGAAGAGTTGTAGAATCACCACCACAATCAATTTTAGAACATTTTTTCTTCCATGTACTCATTATTATTAACTCC
Organism: Tenrec ecaudatus; assembly: GCF_050624435.1. Taxonomy (NCBI): domain Eukaryota; kingdom Metazoa; phylum Chordata; class Mammalia; order Afrosoricida; family Tenrecidae; genus Tenrec; species Tenrec ecaudatus. Next base: position 76,359,681 of record NC_134534.1, on the reverse strand, counting down.
CCATTTCTTTCAACTCCATCTGTCATACCCACAAGAAACCATTGATCTAGTTACTGTCTCTATATATTTGCCTATCCATGTATAAAAAACCCCATACAAACAACAAAAAAACTAAAATCAATAGCAAAAATATATCATGTGTGTATATATATATATCATATACAATAACAATACTAAAGACCTCAATTAAAAAGAATGGAGAAAATATTAAAAACTAGAACAAATTTATAGTGAGTCAAAAGAGAGATCAAATGTTAAGGTGTTTCCTCTCATCTTTGGTTTCTCTTCTTCTTGTGGATTACCATCTTCTGTTTTACCAAATTTAAGAACTGTCTACCTATTAGCCTACTGTTTTATTTTCCCTCCCACACAGTTTATTTTCCCCATCCCCCAAAGTCTACTTCCTCAATATGTAAATCTTTGTCTTGTTATTTTCTTCTTTATACAGTATTTGTGATCATTTGTGGTAGCGCCATATTGCTTTCCATAATGGTTGCACATTTCTACAATGCCACCAGAAGTGTACTCTAATCTCTCTTCCTTCTTCATCATTTGCTATTTTTTTCTTTTTGTGAACTTTGCTGTCTTTGTCAGTGTTGTTTAAAATTGCGTCTCTCAGATGGCTAGTGATCATGAGCAAATCTTCATATTTTTATTGGCCATATGGATGTTGTCTTTGGTGAATTGTCTGTTTATGTCCTTTACCTATTAAAAAAATAAATCAGTCATCTTTTTTGTTGAACTGTTAGATTTTAAAAATAGATTTTAGGAAACTCCAGACCAATATCCCTAATGAATATCGATGCAAAAATTCTAAAGAAAATCCTGACTGATCAAGTGGGATTCATATCAATACTGCAAGAATAAAGCAAGGAGACATCGGTCAGTGAAAGACAGGAAAAAAACTAATTTATAAATTATCAAGGGTTCATGAGGGTGGAAGTTGGTGGAGAGAGGGGGAAAATGAGGATCTGTTATCAAGGACTCAAGTAGATACAAAATGTTTTGAAAATGATGATGGCAATATATGTACAAATGTGATTGACACAATGCATATATGTATGGATTGTGATAAGAGCTATAAGAACCTCTAATAAAATGACTTTTAAAAAAGAGTATAATGCTCAAAATAAACGTTCTTTATTAGTTAAAAAAAGAAAAGAATCGATTGATGCAAAAGAAATTTCATTTGATAAAATCCAATATCCATTCTGGATAAAAACACTCAAGAAAATAGGAATAGAAAGGACATTTCTCAGCAAAATAAAAATGACATGGACTTTGGGGAAGATGGCTATGGAGTAACACACACCAGAGGGACTGCAGAATTCAGCCCAGGAGAGTTGCTTAGAGGGAAATTCAACACTGCTAGAATGCAGGAGGAGCATCATAAAGATACCCACACACCCACAAGGTTTTGATGGGCTCGGGGCTTTTGGCTTACCACAGTGGAGGGTTGCTAGGGCTCTACCTTAGCCCCGCCATTGTCTCTGCCGGAGTCGGGACCATTTGGTGCCTGTAAGGGGGATTAATCTCAATACAGCCATAGTTTTCCCTGCCTGCCTTGGGTCAGGGACTAAACCATTGTAGCCCCAGAGGTAAGGATCAAGGTTCAGCTACATTGCTACTTTTGTTTCCTTCACTTCTCTCTATCCCCCACAGTCTTGAATGGCTGTGAAGGGGCTTTTTCTTAGCACAGCGACAGTTTACAGCCACCTCAGGGCAGGGACTAAACTCCTGTAGCTCCACAGGCAGGGGTTGGAACTCAGCTACATTTTTACTTTTGTTTCCCTCTCTTCTCTATATTCTCTCACAGTCTCAGCAGGGTTATGTTTTAATTTTTTTCTCCTCTTTGTCTCTTTCCTGTTCTCTCATACTCAACTGTTGACCTCCAGACCACTACCCTTAGCCTAGGGCATTTAAGCCTGTGCCACACCCAGCTAGGTGAGCTCCACCCTGTGCAACTAGCCTAAGGTTGGTGAAAGCCCTGCCGACCTCCACCAGGGATACTCCGCTGGGGAAGTTGTGCCTGGGGCCTAAGGCAGCCCAGTCAATGCTCCTCAACGTTCCAAGAAGCTGCAGGAACCTCTGCCCAACATCCACAACACCAAGTCAGGAAACCCATAAGACTTCTGGCTGCACTCCCCTGAGAGGGAAGCCACAGGAGGATAAAGTGGTAGGTTAATTCCAGAGTGAAATTAACTATAGGCAGTTCAAAGAAGAATTCCTATAAGTGTCCCAGAAAGAGCCACTGCTTCTTCGACTCCCTGGAAAATGGCACCCGGCTCGTCTAAAACAATGCAATGCAAACAGCCAACAGCCTAACGACCTCAATGAAAAAACAGGAGACACAAAAGGCAATGGCAGTAGATATCCAGAACATAATGACATGCATAGAAGAAGCAGATATTGAGCTGCCACAGAGAAAAAAATTTCCAGAATGATGCTTGGAGTCATGCAGCATCTGAAGGAAACAATACAGTAAAAGGCTGAAATGAAAAAGGAGATAAAGGCCATACACTGAAGGGAAATACAGGAGCTTGGGGAGGAGATAACAAAAACCAGTAACAGAAACATAGACCTTGTGAATCGACTGGAGGAAGCAGAGAACCACATCAGTGACTTGGAGGACAGCCAAGCAGACTTTAACAAATGCGAACAAAAATATAATATCATCAGAGAAGCTGAAGAATAGCTAAGAGCTATGTCTGATGCTATGAAGCAGAATAACAAAATTATTGGCTTACCAGAGGAAGACAGAACAAAGAATTCATCTGCAACAATAGGGAAAGAACTCTTGGAGGAAAACTTTCCCAGCTTAATGAATGAAAACCAGGCAACCATGCAGGAGGCTGAAAGAACACCAGCAAGATTGAACCCCAAGAGGAAGTCACCAAGGCACATAATAGTTAAACTATCCAACTTTGAGGCAAAGGAGAAAATCACGAGAGCAACAAGGGAAAAACAAGCAATCATATATAAAGGTTCCCAATAAGAATATACTCAGACCTATCAGCAGTAACTATGAAGAAGAAGACAGAGTAGAGTAACATATTCCAAAAATTGAAGGAAAACAACACAAACCCAAGAATACTCTACCCAGCCAAATGATTGAATAAGATAGATGGAGAAGTAAGATCTTCCCCGGAAAAGGAAAGTATGTACAGCCACTATGGAAATCAATTGGGTGATATCTAAAACAGATGGAAATCAAGTTACCACACGTCCCAGCAATCCCCCTACTGAGCGTATACCCAGAAGGGGCAAGAAACAAACCATGCCAGACATCTGTGCTCCAATATTAATTGGAGCACATTTCACTATTGCAAGGAGCTAGAAACACCCAAATTTCTATCAACTAATGAGTGGATTAAAAAGCTGTGCTATATACATACAATGGAGTAGTATGCACCGCTAAAAAGCAGTGGTGAATGTATGAAGCACATCGCTGCATGCGAAGAACTGGAGGAAATCATGCTAAGGGAAGTAGGCCACGTGCAAAAGGACAAGTACAACATGAGTCTGCTCAGGTAAGTTAAAAAAAATGCAAAAGGGGCATAGGGAAAAAGCCACTGTATACAAACATTTCTGGGGTGCGGACCAGATAATATGGCAGGGACCAGTCAGAATACAGGATACCTATGGTAGAAAACTAAAAAGGAGGTAGGGAAAGGGGAAAAAATTAAAAAGAAATGGGTAGTGGGGGCACAGGGCACTAACCTTCCCAAGGGGAGGGTATTTCTTTTATCTGCAAAGGGAAAGAGGGTCCAGACTTCAACCCAGTGCTCCAAGATGTGAACGTAACATACCAGTGTGGAGTAGGGAACCAGTAGAGAGGTCTAAGGGGACGGCCCCAATCCTAACTACTACGTGGACACCTGCCCCTCTACCCAGAAGAATTTATTTCAAAGGATGGCACTGAAGCTGCATCTCTGGGAGAGAGATATATCTGATTGGAGCACATGGGAGCAGATGAAGGGGGAGGAGTAGAGAGTGGAGCACATCCTGGCACACCAAGCCTTGAGGATGATGTTCCCCATTAGAACAGCCCACATGTGGATAGAGAGGACCACAGGGAGAACTACATGGTCAGCCCCACTATGAGACATGACATCCCTCAATGACCCATAGTCCTACAGGGGACAACTCTGGAGACACAATGTGGGAATTGTGCCCAATCTGATCCCACCACACAAAGGCAAAACACTAAGGTGCAACAGAAGAGCAAGGCAATGGATCGGTGTGGTCCCCAGGGAAGGCTGAAGGTAGACTTTGGGGCCTGGACTTGGTGGCCCAACAGACTGGACTGGAAAACACACCGAAAGCCAACAAATAGTCCTTGAACTAACTACAAGCTTTTCTTCCTTGTGTTTTTTTTTTTGTGTGTGTTTGTCATTAGTTTAATGTTGTTCTTGTTTTGTTGTATATTGTTGCTTGGTTTTTCTTTGTCTTGATTTTGTGCATGTTATTATGTCCACATGTCTGGCTAAATAAGATAGGCTCTATGAACAATCTTGAGGAGAAAACAATGGGACCGACAGTTCTAGGGGGACATGGGAGAGAGGGAGTGAGGGGAAAAGTAGTGGTGAGAACAAACCCAGGGACAAGGGAACAACAAGTGATCCTAATAGGTGGTAAGGAGGGTGTGGGTGGCCTGTTAGCATGTGATCAAGGATAATATAACCAAGACGAATTTCTGAAACCCAAATGAAGACTGAACATGATAGTGGGGCAACAGGAAAGTCAAAGGAAATAGAGGAAAGAGCTAGGAGTCAAAGGGCATTTATATAGGTCTAAATAAAGGCACATACATAGGCAAATATATTTATATATGAGTATAGGGAAATAGATCTATGTGCAAGTATTTATAAGTTTAGTATTAAAGTAGCATAAGTACATTGGGTCTCCACTCAAGTACTCCCTCAATACAGGAATACTTTCTTCTATCAAATTGGAATTCTATAATGCTCACCTTCTCGACATCACCACTGAAGACAAAGCGGGTGAGTAAGCAAATGTGGTGAAGTAAGCTGATGGTGCTGGGCTATCAAAAGATATATTGTCTGGGGTCTTTAAGGCTTGAAGGTTAAAAAAAAGCGGCCATCTAGCTCAGAAGCAACAAAGTCCACATGGAAGAAGCACACTTGCCTGTGTGATCACGAGGCACTGAAGGCACCAGTTATCTGGCATCAAAGAACAAAAAATCATATTTTTGTGTGCTCACATCCCTGATACAATCGCTGAAGACAAATAGGTGAATAAGCAAATGTGGTGAAGAAAGCTGAGATGGTGCTTGGCTATCAAAAGATATAGCATCCGGGTCTTAAAGGCTTGAAGGCTAACAAGCAGCCATCTAGCTCAGAAGCAACAAAGCACACATGGAAGAAGCACACCAGCCTGTGTGATCACGAGGTGTTGAAGGGATCAGGTATCAGGCATCATCAGAACAAAAATCTCATCATAGTGAATGGGGTGGGGAGTGTGGAGTAGAGACCCAAAGCCCATTTGTAGGCCACTGGACATCCCCTTACAGAAGGGTTTCAGGTAGGAGATGAGCCAGTCAGGGTGTGATGTAGCAACGATGAAGCATACAACTTTCCTCTGGTTCCTAAATGCTTCCTCCTTCCCCACTATCATGATCCCAATTCTACCTTACAAATCTGGCTAGACCAGAGGATGTACATTGGTACAGATAGGGGCTGGAAACACAGGGAATCCAGGGCAGATGATCCCTTCAGAACCAGTGATGTAAGTGGTGATACTGGGAGGGTAGAGGGAGGACAGGTTGGAAAAGGGGAACCAATTACAAGGATCTACATGTGATCTCCTCCCTGGAGGATGGATAACAGAAAAGTGGGTGAAGGGAGATATCAGATGGGGCAAGATATGACAAAATAACAACTTATGAATTATCAAGGGTTCACGAGGAAGGGGTGGATTGGGGAGGGAGGGGAAAATTGAGGAGCTGATGCCAGGGGTTTAGGTGGAGAGTAAATGTCTTGAGAATGATGAGGGCAATGAATGTACAAATGTGCTTTATGCAATTGATGTATATGGATTGTGATAAGTGCTGTATGTGCCCCTAATAAAATGATTTAAAAATAATAAAGGTGATATACAAAAAATTAAGGGCCATCACCTACTTGGGGGTGGGGATGTGGGCAGGGGAATAATTCTCCATGTGAATGAGAAGATGAATACTCTTTATCAATACTCTTATTCAACATTGTGCTGAAATTAAAAACAAATAAAAGTAATCCCAATTGGCAAAGAAAAAGTAAAACTCTCCTATTTTCGGATTATATGATGTTTTTTATATGTAGAAAACCCAAAGACATAAAAAAAAGCTATTAGTAACAATTGAAAAAATCAGAATATGAGTTCCTACATACCAAGGAAGCGAGTTTTGAAAAAGAGATCAAGAAAGCAATGCATTTACAATAAGCAATGTTTTACACCAGGGTGGCTCATTACAAGTTGGAATCAACTCAGTGGCAATGAATTTAGTTTGGTTTTGAGAGTTGTGATCAGAGTAGAGGTTTAGTATTTCTTTGATCTATTTTTTAAAAATGTATTGAGGCTTGCTTTGTGACTTGAAATACAGACTATTCTGGAGAATGATCCACGAATGTTGGTGTGTACTGTGTAGTGGTTGAGTGGAGTGTTGGGTGAAGTTGGTTGATTGTGTTATTTAGTACTTCAGTATCTTTGTTGAGTTTCTTTACAGTGGTCTACTACAGATGAAGTAACCACAAATTAGTCCATGCTTACCTTGCTTACCAGATCCTCTGTCTCTGACAGAAATTTAAAATTCGAAATGTTTTTATTCTGTAGGAAGGTGCTTTGAGGTTGCGAGAGAGACGGGTTCTAGCGATATCTAGATACTGAAACTTTAATGTGATGAAAAACCATGAAATTATTCACCATGGATTAGTAAGTATTCAAAGAGAAATAATAATAATAATAATCCTGTGCTTCCCTTTTTTACTGGGCCACCCCAAACTGACTAGTGAGCAAGCCTAGCTCCTGGCCTCTTCCACCAGACACACACCCTCACCCACATTTTTCAAAATGAAGAATAGTGGAAGCATACTTCACTCCCCCACGAAGCTGGGGACTTGAGTTCTGTTCATGGGCTTTCTGAAGTTCTGACCTCTCTAGCCTTCCTCGGTTCCTTGGCACGAGGTATGTCTGGCTTCCTTGTTCTTGCTCACATCCAGTAATTGCTGTAACCTTCTGTTCCCAGAGGGCATCTGAACCTGAATTCAGAGAGCATTGGCTGAACCCTCCTATGGGTGTTTTGGTGGGTTATGATAGTGACTTTTCTTATTCCAGGCTGGCAGCGTATTAGGTATGTGATAGATGGGGGCAAATCGCTCATCCACTCTTGATCTAGGCACCTAGAATTGAGATGGTAATACTTTGAGGTCTAACTGGAGATGGTCTTATTTGAAGGGGGCTGTGCATGGTAGCAGGTGAAAGGGAAACCCCAGTAGTTGATGAGTCACACATGGGCACACTGAGTTATGGGGTGAATCCCAGAGCCTTTGAAGTTCCATATCATCCAACAAGCACCCCAAACCCAAGGGGAGTAGGTTTTCATTAAAAAGGGAAGAAGTCAAGAGAGAGATTGTGGAACATAGGAAAACATTATCTATTTCAGTATATTTAAAACCAAACTCACTGCCCTGAAGTTGGCTCTGACTCACAGTGATCCTTCATGATCTGTAGTGATCTGGAGGACAGAGTAGAATAGCTCTTGGGGGTTTGGGAGACTAAGTCTCACAGGAGCAGAAAACCTCATCTTTCTCCCTAAATATACTGTGTTTTTGACCAATGACTTCAAAGTTTCATTTACCTCCTTGAGCCCTGGTGGCATCATAGTTGCACACCGGGCTGCTCTGAGGGAGGAAGACAGACTTTCTACTCCAAACAGTTAGTGTGTGAAACTCACTGTCCTATGGTCGCTGTGAGTCAGCACACTTGAAGGCAGTGCTTTCTAAATGATTGCTTACCAACCTCGGCTGGTTTCTCCTCTATTTCTCTAGCCAGCTATCTCTCCTGTGGTTCACAGCAGCTAAACATTTACTGCTTTGTGAAAATCTATGATCCTTTTGCCTCCAGTTTCATTTTTTAAAAGTGACAATCTCTTAGAAGTTATTACATGAAAAGCCCTCAGGCCCCTTTCATCTGTTTTGTCTTTACCCCTTGTTACTTGGGAGAGGGTGTCTTTCTTCTCAGCTAACGGGGCTCCCAAAGCCCTCCTGGCATACTGGCTGTACATTTATCTGCTAGATAGAAAGTCCATACCTACCAGAAACTCTGCAGGAGCAAGATGAGACTGTCTACTCTTGTAAACATTTAAAGTCTTAGAAATCCAAAGGGTAGTTCTACTCTGTCCAATAAGAGCAGTCCAAGTCAAGGTCAACTTGATGGCAAAGGGTTTAAGGTTTCCAAAAAAAATTTGTTAAAGTGTTTATCTCACTATTTGTAGCCTATACTTCATCCCTGCCAGCATTCCCAGGACGGAGCTTCATTTTCCTCCTGCTCCCCAGAAGTAGGACACAGGGAACAGAGGAGCACATTTCCTGGGACAAGATCTTTTGCGTGTGACCTTGGACAAACCTCTTAACTTCCTCTTGCCTCAATTCCCCTTCCTGAAAAATGAGGTAAATTAGTATATATTTCAGAGCACCATTGTTAACATTAATTGAGTCCACATTGGTCAGATTTGAAAAAGGATGACAGAAAATGTTGCTGTTAGTAACCGTTTGAGCCCCAATTCCTGGCCACCTTATTACAACAGAAGAGAATGTTGTCTGGCCTTGTGGTCTTTGTGATCACTGAAGGATTCCTTTGCTCTGTTAGTTCTCCACTCTAGACATCATCATGTCCTCTGCTAGCAATTGGTCTTTCTTGACACTGAGGCCAAAGTAAGAGATTGACCTTCCTTCTCCTCTGTTCTCAGGAACACTCGGGCGGTGCGTCTTCTAAAACTAATATTTGCTCAATCTTGTAGAGTCCGGGGTATCTTCAACATGATATCCCAGAACTTCAGTTTGAATGCATCAATTCTTTTTTCTTCTTTTTCATTATCTGACTTTCGTGTGCCTATGTGGTAAGTGAAAAGACCATGGCTTGGGCCAGGCACTCTTCAGTCAGCAAATGGGGTTTAAAAAACAATGCTAGTATTTTTAAAACTTTAAAAGAAGTAAACAAAAAGTTTTTTTGAGAAAGATTTTCCAATGTCATACACACACACATACACACACACACACACACACATTACAACTGCTGCTTGTGTGGCTGGTATAATAAGTGCTATATAGTTGTTAAATAAAATTAAAGACAGACAAACACCTTGTCTTCAATCATCAAATTTGTCCCTTCTTGGATTTTTTTTGGGCCTGGCAATAAATATTTTAACTTCATGTTTGTTTTGGACTGATGATGACAAATCATTTTCAAGTTTATGTCTTTTCCTTTAAATAGAGTTAAGCCACAAACAGGTATATCCAAGATATTTCATCTCACACCTACATGCTGCTGTGGGAATTCTCTAACTGATGTGACCACTAGGCGGGGCGGGAAGACTTTCTTAAGTAGCACCATCATGAGGCCTGGGGTGGTGGTGGTGGTGGTGGTGGTGGTGGGAATCAAGGAGGACAGGCTCTCACACCTGTCTCCATTCACATTTATCTGGGACCAGAGTGGGCAGGGGACCTCAGGTCACAGCTCTGGAAGCCGTCCCTCTAGATTAAAGATCAACAGTAAGAGAACCAGTTTCAGGGGGGCGCGTGTGTGTGTGTGTGTGTGTGTGTGTGTGTGTGTGTGTTAACTGCTCCTCCTGCCTTTAAGCCAGTCAGTCAAGGTGAAGACTTTTCACCTGCTTCCACAGGAAGCCCAGCCCACTGCCCTATGGCACCTGGCACCCTGCCTGAGGCTGGGAGAGGTGGCCATAGGGTGGGCCCCATACATCCAGACTAGTAGATTCACCTGTCATTTGATGGCTGCTCCTTCACAGGAAGGCGACCAGGTGATCTGTCACACACAAGGCTTCAGCAGCAGGTCTGGTCCTTTCCACCCAACATAATCAGGTGGGGTGGGAAGGAGGGCAGGGAAGTCATTCCGGGGCCCACTACAAAATTTAATTTTGATTAGAATAGAGTACCATCTCAAATCTTTCCTAGCCCCCCCAAAATAAAATCCCCATCCCCCACCCCCACCCCCACAAGCTGCAATTTCACTTATTTCAAGATCTATGTACATATAAGTTGTTTTCCATGGTGTTCCCCACCTTGTCTTTTATTTTTTTTAATGATTTTTCTTCGTCGTCTTTTTTTCTTTAAAATAAATTCAGTGTTCACATTTCTATAAAGAGTTAAACCCAATTTCTGGAAACCTGTCCTGGCGGGGGTGGGGTGGGCAGAGGCGAGAGCCGCTCCACCCTTCCCGGGCCCATGTCGCGTCCAGTCTGATGACCTTCCCTGATTTGCTTCGAGGTCTGAAAATAAAAAGGAAAAAAGCGGCAGCTTATGGAAGAGTGACGACCCGCCGGCTGACGCCGGGGCAGCAGCAAGCTTTGGAGAAAGCAGAGGGGAAGACTAGCTTACTGCAAAACCTTCTTTAAAAATGTCCATACGCTTCAGCGTGCGCAGGGAGAGCAAGAACTTGGAGATGTCCCGGCGTCCATGCGGCATTGGAGTCTTCCTGCGTCCACCTGCCGTCGGGGGCGGGGCTTCGGTGAGGAGTGGAGTCCTGGCTCATGGGTCCGAGGTGGGCGGAACCTCTCTGCTTTAGTCATCCCTGTTTGCTTCTTTCTGCTAAAACCTGTGCGGGGTGGTCTGGGACTGCGTGTAGGGGAAGCACAAATGCTCCGCTTGTATGCAAAAAAGGTACAAAAAAACAACATGGATATCAAAGTTTTGGTAATTTAAAGCTATCTGTACAAGCCCACCTTGGAAACCTGTGACAGATTATTTAAATACTACAGTGAAAGGCATCTCTCTATATATTTAAAAAACATCTGAAGTCATCCACTAAGATTTAAGTGTGTAAAAAGGGAAAAAAGAAAAAAAAAGGAGGGTGGTAGGCAAAAAAAAATAAGAATGCCGACTCCCTTTGAGGGCACTTTGTCCAGCGAGGGACCGGAGGGTTAATGCTTCAGCCACGGGTAGGCCTCGGTGGATGCCTTGCTGCCGTCCCTGAAGTCATACAGCACCAGGATGAGGTGCGGGACGCCATTGATGTCCTGCAGCTTCGTCTGGCAGTTCCCGCACTTGTGGCTGGTGAGTCGCCCGAGCCGGAGTGTCTCGCGGGTGGCATCCACTCAGTAGGTTTTGCTCATGGTGGAAATAGGACATGCAGCAGCCCGTGGCGGGGTCCTGCGCTTACACGGCCTCCCGCTTCTTGGCATCGGTGATCTCAATGAGGTCCCCGTGGTACTCCACCACAAACTCGCCCCTGGAGAACTGCTTGGTGGCAGTCACCCCCTGGTCTTTGCCATCGATGTGGTCAATCTTCATCCCTTCTTCTCTTCCACTGTCAATCAGCTCGTCCATTCTCCTCCTCTCTTCAGACTGCAGCTCTGTTTGGCTCTTAGTGGAACTCCTTCGGACAGGGTCGAAGTCTGTGAGTTTGCGGTTCCGTGGTGTTTTTCCTGAAGTTTTTTTCTTAGAGGACGGTTTGCCCTTGCCGGGCTTTTTCAGGGGGGCTTGGTGATGGCTCCGTTGGTGGAACCACCAGTCGAGGTGGGGGTTTGGGGAGGTTCTGCTGCTTCAGATTTTTGGTTTGGAAAAGGGACCAGTGGGCCTCTCTTGCTGTCTTTGACCTTCTGATCCTCGGAGTTCTCGGGGCTCCGGAGTTCGCTCCCAATGTTTCTCTTTTCGTCTCGTTTCCGGTAGATTCCGGCTAACGGTTTCCCCTGGCATTTGACTTCATGACGTGCAACTGAGTTCTCTTCCTGAAGTGGGCAGCACATTCCAAGGTCTCTCTACTTTGACAAAGTCTGGTTTTCTTTGTCCCCCAAGCCCCTTTCAGCTACAGTTGCATTTTTTAGCTCCCTCTCTAGCTAACTTCCGAGGGTGTTGTTTGCACACACGCTTTCTACTTCCTGTCTGCCCACTCCTCAATTCATAACATATGGTGTTCCTGGAGAGAGCTCTACAGGAGTATGATCATCGCAGCACGACGTCAGTAGTGGTTTTTAATTTTTTTTCTTTTTTTCTTTTTTAACATTTTATTAGGGGCTCATACAACACAATCCATACATATACATACATCAATTGTATAAAGCACATCCGTACATTCTTTGCCCTAATCATTTTCTTTTTTTTTTTTAACAATTTATTGGGGCTCATACAATTCTTATCACAGTTCATACATGTACATACATCAATTGTATAAAGCACATCTGTACAGTCTTTGCCCTAATCATTTTTTTCTCCTCTTTTCTTTTTTTACATTTTATTAGGGACTCATACAACTCTTATCACCATCCATACATATACATACATCAATTGTATAAAGCACATCCATACATTCCCTGCCCCAATCATTCTCAAAGCATTTGCTCTCCACTTAAGCCCTTTGCATCAGGTCCTCTTTTTTTCCCCTCCCTCCCCGCTCCCCCTCCCTCAGGTGCCCTTTGTAATTTATACATCGTTATTTTTTTACTCTGTTTGTTTACATCTCTTCTTTAGCCTGCTAAGTCCCTTGACACCGGAATGCCATTATTGTTTTTTCTTAGTGAATTGTCCAAAGATCGGCATCCACTTTCTGAGGACGGATTTGAAGGCAGAGAGGGAAAAGTATGCTAGACAGAGTGAAAACGTTCAAGCAATAATGGCGGATCATGTATCACAAGCCACGAGTTAAGTGAATGCATGTGGGTGGTTCAATGTTGCCAGGCTTTAGTTTTCTAGGAGTGTAAAGTCATAGTGTGGGGTGAACAGAGGAGAGATAAAGACATGCCAAGGAGCCCCAGTGATGCTGTTGGCTAAGTAAGGAGCAGCTAACTGCAAAGTCACCAACTCAAACACAGCGGCCACCGTGGGACAAAGATAAGGCTGTGGGATCCCATACAGATTTACAGTCTTGGAAACACGATATAAGGTCGCTGTGAGTTGGAATCAACTCTGTAGTAGTGGGTGTAGACACACAAAGCCCTCTCATTTCATTTCAGCAGTTTGTACTTATCTTGAGGAGACAGAGAACCCATGAAGTTTTGTTGTAGCTATTATTGTTTTGTTTTTAAGAAGAATTAAATAATGATGATTGATATGAGTTGAACTATTGAATTGTATGATATGTTAGTTGTAGCTCAATATGTTTTTGAAAAACAAAAACCAACCAACATTGAATTTCTATTTATAGAGGAGGAAAAAATTGGCAACAGGCCTGGTGGTGATTGTACAACATGATATGAGGTGGCCAGACATTGTTAAATGTCTTCCTATATTATGATAGTTACTTACATTTTGAATTTTAGCTACACAGACTTCCATTCAGAAAATTTACATTCCTGGTCTCCCTAGGGTACCGGCATTATGAACCAGGTCATACCATTCAGATGTGCCTGTGCCATAATTGGGAACCAGCATGAGAAATGAATTCACCGGAGAGAATCTGGCCACGTGTCCAGTATCAGGATGGCGATATCTGTCCTTTGAAAGCAGCAATGGCAGGGCTTCTGGTCCTCAGACATCTCCACAGGAGGAAGGCGTTGTGACACTGAAGCTGCCAGGGGAGCAGCACCTGTGGTCTGGATAGGTATTGTCCCTGAGTGCACTGAGCTTCAGAATTGGGTTTCTGACTGTTCTGAAGATTCTGTCAGTGATCCAGATTGTGGGGATTCTGTTATTTGAAGCTAAGACCCTTGACTAAGCAAGGTGATATCCACGAATATACTGCCATGGTTGTAAAGAAAGTGGATTAGGGATTGTCCTGGGGAAGCATAGAGCTGGATACAGAACAGAGATCTGAAACATGCCGGCAAGCTCTCTTGTTGATAAGACGCAAAGGAAATGTCTGGAGACTGAGTCAGAAGAAAGAATGTGTAGGAGGAAGGCAAGTGGAAGATTTCATGTCAGATAACGTCAGGTTTGGATAAAGCCGAATGAGGCCATTTACTAATTGGTGCTGGCATAGAACTAGATTTAGGCTGAAGGGCCCATCATAAGTATCAATTTATGATAATTATCAGCCTGAAAATGGGAATGGAGGAAATAAATAACGAGCTGGCCTGTATTTCAGGAAGGCAAATCCACAAGGAGGCTCAGAGTCTAAAGAGAATGAGAAAGCGCTGAGTGGCATCAGCGGGTTCTTCCTGTCCATCAAATCTGCGCCTGCATCCCCAGATACACAGTAACCACTTGATGAAATAATCCACCAGCCGTGTCTAAGAGAATAGGAGGCTTAAACAGATAGAAAGCTAGAAAGGAGAAATGCAGAATTTAAGATCTTGCATTGAACACGACAGTTTGCTTTTCCTCATTTGCATACTTAAATATGGGATTGCAGATGGCTTCATGTTATTACAGCTGCTAACTAGACTTTGGTAAGTTTGGTTTGTAGTATTTGGTTGTAGAATCGTATTTCTCTATTTCTCTTGCCACGGAAAGTGACCTTGACGTATTAAAATATACTTTGGGCTTGTTTCATAGCCCAATAGCAGAAGCAGGGCTAATTCAAGTGATGCGTTAAGATATGTTTTGAGGTGTGCCAGGGCAGTTCGCAGTGGCCAGAGAGGCATGGCTTACCTGTGTAAGCTCCCTGTGATCCCTCTACTGGCCAGTAATGTGCTGTTTTTTGTCCATCCCCACTATAATCCCCCCCGCCCACTTCTTTGTCTTTCTTTTTAGTTCTTCCCCCTCTCTCTGCTTTTCTTTTTCTCTCCAACTTCTTCTCTTGCCCTGCCCCCCCACCTCTTGACCCCTCTGGTCTGGTGGAGCAGGCTCTGCATTGCTGCCCGGCCTTCTGTGGCAGTCAGCACTTTACCTAGTGCTGTGCTGCTTTTATTTTTTAGTCTTTTCCTCTTTTTTCCCTTTATCCTTAGTTCTTCCTTCTTTCCCTCTTGTTTTTCCTGTTTTGGTTTCTTTTGTTGTGCTTTTTTTTTTCTATTTTTGACCCCCTTTTTCTGTCTGAATGTCTACCTGTGGGCCACCCACCCACCCTTTCTGTCTGAATGTCTACCTGTGGGCCACCCACCCACCCCACCCCATCTCTCTGGTATGTTGTGTCAGCTCAGCCCCTGTGTTTCTAGGGATATTGGTGTGATTTCCCCCAGAGTTAACTTTGCGTCCCAAATGCAGCTTTATTTGGGAGCTAACACTTGCACAGTTTCCACCCCTTTCTTTTTTAAAAAGTCATTGTATTGGGAGCTCTTAGAGATATAACAACCCATCATTCAATTAGATCAAGCATAATTGCACAATTACTGCCTCCATCATTTTCAAAACATTTTCCACCCCTTTCTTTTTAGATCTCCCCTCCTTGTTATTTCTCCCCTGTCTTTCCCTCCACTTTTGTTGTTGTTGTTGTTGTTGTTATTCTGACTGAATTGGTGCCTGGCTCCCAGGCCCCACCCTGCCTTCCTACTCTACCACCTTCCTGCTCACTAGCACCCACCCAGCCTCTACACCATGTGGTAGGCGCACAAGCAGAGTGAGTGCTACATTTCCGTCACAGCTTTGCTGGGTGGCTACCGAGCCACTTGCGCTATTACTGTGTTGCCCCTTTTGCCCTGTTTCCTATTTCTTCATAGGTCTCCCCCTTTGTACCCCCCCCTTTGCTAGAAGCACAGAGTCCGCAATCCTATCCAGGGAGGCCCTTTATAGTTGTCATCCTGTCCATGGGGCAAGTGCCTCCACCCACTCCAGCGTCACTGGGTCAATATCACGCGTAGCCCAAACTCTACTGACGCCTGCCCTGCATTTTCAGAGACGCACGCCCACTCTCCCACCTGCTCCCAATCCACACTGGGGCAAGTGATGAGAAGCCCCAAGCTAGTGACCTAAGCAACATGCTCACACCATTGCCTAGATATATTGAAACAAAACACAACAAAGACAGCTTTCAATCTCTCAGCCAATGCTAGGTAGGATAAGGCGATGTTAGAGCAAGGAACCATTGCACATCAAAAGGCAGGGAGAAAGCACAGGAGGTAAGAAGGACGTGAATAAGAAGACAGAGGGAGATTATAAACCCAGGGAGGAAGTGGGAAAAGTGTTGTTATATTGTGGGTGTTGCAACTAACTGCACAAAACAATATGTGTATGAGTTGTTGAATTTAAAATGAACTTGTTTTGTAGACATTCACTCAAATCAAAACAAAAAATACATATTTAAAAAACCCACGAAATTATTAATTATGACAAGGAATTGGAGTTATAAGGTATTCTCAAAAATATAGTAATAGCATATAGATGGGGGTACCCCAAAATGCTGGAATTTTTTCCCTAAAGCTATGTATTTAATTTTTATTTTTACGAAACAACCTATCACCTTCAAAGTACTCTCCATTACACATCATACATTTATCATATCTGCAATTCCATTCTTGGAAATATGTTTCAAACTCTTCTGTCTGGATGGCTGAAAGCACCTTCCTGTGTTTTTTCATCATCTCTCTCTCGATTTGTGGAAAAAAAGAAGTAGCATGGAAGCGAGATCAGGTGAGTAAGGTCCATAGAACAAGAGAGGCAGGCACACAGATGGCTGAGTGAGCAGGTGCGTAGTTGTGGTGTCTCAACTAGTCCCCCATAAATCACAAATTAGGCCTTCTTTGTCTCACAGAGTCACACAATCTTTTCAGATTCTCTAAATATGAAGCTTGATGAACAGGCTGACCTGGGAGAATGAACTCCAAATGTACTATTTCCCTCATATCAAAAACCCAAAACAAGTGAGCACCGGTTTTGGGGGTACAGCCTGGTAAGAAGCTTCTACCCATAGGGCCGAGATAGAACACTCATGCCCCACTGAACTGAGATCCAAAACTTGCTGAAGAATGTGTGCCTGTGACCCACCAGATGGCCCAGGATTCATTGTGCTGTTCTTCTCGCAGATGTTGCTAGAAATGTACCTTTGAACCTTGCTGGAAATCCAGGTACCTGGGAAATCTTTTGATCGAGGTGTGTTTTATCAGGGGTCCTCTGTAGACTGTCTGAATAGGGGCATGCCCATAGATGCTGCGGAGTGCTGGATGCTTCTAGCTACCCTGCACCGCAGGAGCCAGGCTCCAGGAAGTCTGTGGTGTTGTGGGAACTGAGCCTGGAGGAAGCTGTGGGCTCTACAGGATCTGAGTGCCGAGGAAATTCCTTGTACTTTAGGAGCCTTCTAAGAAGACAATTGGGACCAGGAAAGAAAACACTCCCTCCCTACAGTCTCTTCTGTTCCTGTTGCTTTGGAAGACTGCTCAAGTTTCTGGAACTTGAGTGTATACACAGAAGCCAGAGGTGGGAATGAAATCTTCCTTTCTTCTTAAACTTGCTCATGCCAGAAAAAATTAGCTCAGTTTTCTTCATAAATGAAAGAGTAACATGTGGGGAAAATCACCCATAAAAATTTGTAAAGGCTTTTTTGTGATGAGTCTTAGGAATTGATTATGAGGTTAAATATAATGATTGAATAACAAATCATTTTTGCAGAATTAAAAGAATTCCCACATGACTTGTTAGGTGATAGATCATTAAGGAAAACTTCAATATTTTTGGTAAATAAATTAGAAGGTCATTAAATAATTTGGGCTGTGGTGGCATTGAGGCTAACCATTGGGTAGCTAACCATAAAGTCAGCAGTTCAAAATTACCAGGTTTTCCACAGGAAAAAGATGGGCTTTCTACTTCCATAAAGAGTTATAGTCTTGGAATTCAAAAATGAAAACAAAATCTCTGAAAAACTAGGTCTGAATTATAATAACTAGCATAGGCTGTGCTACACCCATCGTGAATCTTCTAAATGTTCTGGTTGATGAGGAGCAAGAATTATAGCCTTCAGTATGGATTGCAACTCAATGTCAAGAAAACCCCAAACCTTACAGCTGGACCAGCAGGTAACATCCTGGTAAATGGCAAACAATTGAATCTGTTAAGGACTGAGCAAAGTTTTGTTCAGTTACGCGTGAGGTCAATGGCTGACTCAATGGCAGATAACAACAACACTTGTTAAAGGACAATGGCTGGGCACCCTGCCCATGAAAGTTTTCTCCCCTTTCTTCCCATATATTGAGGTATGACTTTTGCAAACATTTTCTTGTCTGTGAATTACGCTTCACTTATTTCAAAGAGTCAGAATCGGCTAGGTGGCAGTAAGTTCTTGTAAGAAGTGGACATTTGGTCAGTGTGCCACACTCCACATTAGGTAGACTGCTGCTCCTTCCTTATTTAGGTGAATCCTGTGGAAAGGAATGAAGACTTCAGCACTAACATTGGCTTATGGATGCTTATTGTTTTGTACAAGAATGCTATTACTGGATTATTGAGAAAATCTAGTTATTTACAGTACTATACCTTTCATAGGGAGTTGGGTGGTATAGTAGGTCTGCAATGAGCTGCTAATTACAAGGTTGGTGGTTTCAATCCACCAACTGCGCTGCAGGAGAAATGCGAGGCTTTCTATTCCCATAACGCACAGGGACCGTTTTATGCAGTCCTATAGGATCGTTACGATTAGGGATAGAATTGATGACAGTGAGTTTTCTGCTTGTTCCTTTCATGCCTTTAGCAAGTTGTTAGATTGCAAAAGCGTCCCTCACCTTAGTTCTGTTGTTCACAATGGCTTAGAAAAGCTACTGACTTCGGAGGGCTAATGGTATCTTTGCCTGTGATTTTCATTTCTAAATAATAGCTGATTTCTTTGGCGAACCCATCATTTCTAGTTTAATGAGTAGTACTTCAGTAATTGAACTAGATTTTTGAAAGCTATAATGGCAGCTAAGGAAATCATAATAGAGGACTAAAATAAGGTAAGTGGGGAAATGGACATATTACCTCTTTTTGCTCATCTGGTTATTATATTGTTGATAATAATAATAAAATACAAAAATGTACATAACTATCTTTTAAAAGTCATCATTGAAGATATCCTTGGAAATGTCATGTAAAATAGCAGTTGTAGGAGTGAAGTGCATTATAGTTCAGTGAGAAAATTGGTGACATTGGTTTTTGCTTGGCAATTGCTGCCTGATATTTTGAAAACAGAAGAGTCAGTTAAAAATGTGTGCCACTTAATGCAAAAAGTGGAATCATGCTTTTATGTAACCTTTCCCCTGTTTCCTCTCCTGATTGCTGTGGAAAGATTTTTTTTTAAATTCCCTTATAATAGATGACTATGATCGTGTGGTAGGCAATGATGTCTGAGTGGGCCCAACGTTCTCTGCCTCACAGTATCCGTGTTTTGTATAGTTCTGTCCTAGGGAACGTGGGCTGTGTTGAGTGACTCACTGCTGGTAAATACAGACGATCTGGTGGCACAGGGATTAAATGCTTAGCTGCTAACCCAATGTCAGCAGTCCAAACCCGCCATCTCTTCCAAGGGAGAAAGGTGAGGAAGTCTGTTTCCATCAACTTTACAACCTTGGAAATTTTTCAGGCCGTTCTACTCCTACAGGGCTGCTATGAATCGGAATCAACTCAGTCCAACAAACAAGACAGGGCTCAAATCATGGAACGTTAACACTGAGGGTAGAGTATAAAAGAGTATTATTTCCATCTGAGTGCTCTCTCTTGCTGCCACGGTCTAAGGCCGCTCTACGGAAAGATCTACATGGTGAGGGATCTGGGCTTGGTAACAACCACTTAACTGAACTGGGAAGCAGACCTTGGAAGAAACAACACCACAAAGGGGTTGGTTTCAAATAATAGAAACTTATGGCCTCATAGGTCGGGGATTAGCAGTTCAAATCGGGGCATTGGCTTTAGGAGAGGGTTCTTTCTTGTCAGTAGCCCTGAGCCTTCCTTAGCTTTCCTTGCCTTATAAACAAGCGTCCCTGTCTGCATATGCACATTTGTGTGTGTTGGTCCACTCCGCTCTCTTCTAAGGTACATCTCAGATGGAACAGATGGAATTTGCTGGAGTACTCACTGTACTCCCGTTAGACCCCAACCCTTGCTGCTATTGGCTATCACTTTATGAAGACCTTGCGAGGCTCTCAGCTAAGTACACCCAGATTTCTGACTCATGGAGACAGCGAGCTACTAAGGACTTGTTTTAATTCACAGATATTTGGGGTTATTGTATAGCAAAACATGACAAGTACAGATGGTGTTATACGACATGATAAATTATGGTGAGTAGGCTAGGCCTGAAAGCAGGAAGCACGATCACATGATCCCCAGGTTCCATCTGCGAGCCAGGGCTGAGAGCACACCAGCGTTTACTCAGTTCCTTGGCTCCGATGTTCTTTACGATTTCCCTCACCTCAATCTAGGGATTCCTTCAACAGCGAGGATCTCCAAAGGGTGGCGGCACTCCAAGGTGTTGCCCAGGCTTATGAGGCTCAGAGGCTTGTTCTTAGCTCTTCCCTGGTGTCGATATGGCATGTCCATGTTTTTGAGGTGCTCCTACAGGGAAGCTGCAGCTCTCCACTCCCTAGAGTTCTGTGTCTAATGACTGCTCCAGATTATTTACCAGCGGTGCACAGAAGCTTCCATCGTTACAGGAAGATGCCATTATTTATATGTAAATGAATTAAAATGAACTAAAAATCAGTTTCTCATTTGTACTAACCACATTTCAAGTTTCCCAAAGGTGGAGTTGGCCGATGGATTCACTCCAGTCAGACCCTATGTAGACTATTGCGCTTTATAACACATAATTATAGATATTTCTATTTCAATGCATTCATAAGGCTAGTTTGAAGTGTGAGACTGTGGGTATTATGGAGGCTACTTCCTTAAATAAATCAAGAGGAATGATAAGCAAGTTTCTTAGCCACAAAAAGCCCCAAACTCCATCAAAGAACAAAAAATCGTATCATTGGCTGCACACCTCCATGATACGATCACCGAGGACAAACGGGTGCATAAGCAAATGTGGCAAAGAAAGCTGATGGTGCCCGGCTATCAAAAGAGATAGTGTCTGGGGTCTTAAAGGCTTGAAGGTGAACAAGCGGCCCTCTAGCTCAGAAGCAACAAAGCCCACATGGAAGAAGCACACCAGCCTGTGCGATCACGAGGTGTCAAAGGGATCAGGTATAAGGCATCATCATAAAAAAAAAAAAATTTACCATAGTGAATGAAGGGGGAAGTGCAGAGTGGAGACCCAAAGTCCATTTGTTGGCCACTGGAAATCCCCTCACAGAGGGGTCTAGGGGAGGAGATGAGTCAGTCACGGTGCAACATAGCACTGATGAAGAATACAGCTTTCCCCCAGATCCTGGATGTTTCCTCCCCCCAACTACCATTATCCGAATTCTACCTTGCAAGACTGGATAGAGCAGAGGTTGTACACTGGTGCATATAGGAACTGGAGGCACAGGGAATCCAGGGTGGATGATACCTTCAGGACCAGGGGTGTGAGGTGCGGTACTGGGAGAGTTGAGGGTGAGTGGGTTGGAAAGGGGGAACCGATTACAAGGATCTACATGTGACCTCCTACCTGGGAAACGGACAGCAGAGAAGGGGGGGAAAGGGAGACTCCGGATAGGGCAAAATATGACAAAATAACAATCTATAAATTATCAAGGGCTCATAAGGGAGGGGAGAGCGGGGAGGGAGGGGGAAAAATAGAGGACCTGATGCAAAGGGCTTAAGTGGAAAGCAAATGCTTTGAAAATGATTAGGGCAAAGAATGTACAGATGTGCTTTATACAATTGATGTATGTATATGTATGGATTGTGATGAGAGTTGTATGAGCCCCTAATAAAATGTTATAAATAAATAAAATATTTTTTAAAATTCCCAAACTCACTGCATCAAGTCTATTCCAAGTATAGTGACCATACCAGACAGAGAAGGACCCTAAAGGGCAGGGTTTTTGAGGGTGTGAATCTTTTTTTAAATTTTAATAAATCATTTTATTGGGGGCTCTTATAGCTCTTATAACAATCCATACATCAATTGTATCAGCACCTTTGTACATATGTTTTCAACATTATTTCCAAAACATTTTCTTTTTGCTTGAGCCCTTGGTATCAGCTCCTCTTTTGTCCCTTCCTTCCCCCAACCTCCCAACCTCGTGAAATCCTTGATAATTTATAAATTATTTTTATTTTCATGTGTTATACCATTGGCTGTCTCCCCTAGAAAGCCTTTCTTTCTCCTGAGGAGTCATTGGTGGGTTCAAACTGCTACTTGCGTGTTTAGCAGTCCAAATCACAACCCACGACACCACCTGTGCTCCAGAGCTGTTTTTGGGTTTTCTCCCAGAAGGTCTGGAAAATGCCATGGTAGATTCTAGGAGACTCCACAGGGTTCTTGTTAGGAGTTGTGCACCACCAGAGTCTAGAGGAGGATCTCACTTAGCTGGTTAATCATTATTGCACTTGATGGTTGTGAGAAGAGAACAAAGAGATGGCAAGTGGTGTATAGAAGTAGCACTGGGAATGTGCCCAAGCTTCAGATAATTCTCTTGAGTTGGAATATTACTGGTTTTCAGTGCTAGAATCAACACAGATCTCAGTTAGCCCTTGGGAGATTTAAATTTTCCCTAATCTCCATATAAGGAGTTCTGGTGACATAGTAATTATGAGTTAGGCTGCTAACTACAAGGTCAGCAGTTTGAAACCATGAGCCGCTTCACAGGAGAAACATGGGGTTTTCTACTCCTGTAATGAGCTACAGCATTGGAAACCCACAGGGGCAGTTCTAATCTGTCCTCTTGGGTTACTATGAATTGGCATCAACTCGATGGCAGTGAATTTTTTGGTTTGAGAATTTCCATTTATCTACCTGTTCTTCTGTTCTAATAGTTTACAAGATAAGCTTCCCATTAAAATATGTGTACACACTCTTATGACAGCTCTAAAAATCACGGTTGTAACTCCTGCACCGCTTTCTGTCCCACTTGTCTCACTGCCATCAATTCAGTGCCATATACCAGCCTAATGGATCAATGAACAAGTGAAAACAGTGCAGGAAGGAAGGATAAGGGTTGGCAAGAGCTACTTATCAGCCTGGGGCTGTTCCATCCTCACAATGGTTCTATGGTTGAGTCCATTGAGTAGATTGTTGAATTGTTTGTTAAACAATGATTCAAAAGGCGAAGCAGTTGTTTGTCAACATAATCTCCATTGAGGCCCACCTAGCTCTTCAGGTGGTGTTTCCATATCAATCCCTTCCTCACAGAGTTCTACTCCTTGATTTACAGCACATCAAAGCAGGAGTTTTGGCTTCCTTGAGGGACTCCAATCCAGTACCTTTTAAGTGTTTCTTGGGTTTTGGGTGAGGGCACAGGAGCGGTGCTCTCTCCAGTATGTGGGCTTGGCTTCCCCAGTGAGATGCTCCTAGGACAGCCATGGCTGCCCTTGAAGAATGAGCAGGTGCCCCTGGCATGATGAGGGGTGTGAGGTGGGGGTGGGGATTCCTTTGCTTACTTTTCCTAGACTTCTTCTCATCAGTGCAATTCTCAAATTTCTTAAAAATTCTTCATACTGAGACAGAGCAAGGGAGCCAAAGTGGAGATTTGGAGAGGGCGTCAATGGAGTCCTGACAATATCTTGGGATGATATTTCCAAGAACCCCTGTACTCCTGGTGGAAGTTCCCACGACAGTAAAAGCTCCCAAGAATCTCACACAGCCCATGAACCTTACAAGATTGGGTATCCATGTGGGAAGTGGGAAAATTACCAAAGCTGGCATGCTGGCTAGCAAGGATTTCTTCCTCTCAGGAGTTTCTGAATAAAATTCTTTTGCATTGCCCTATGATTTCCAAGAGTAAACCCTTTGGTAAGAAAAGAAGCTAAATGCTGATAACAATAATAAGCCCCCGGGCTCATCTTGTGTTGCTTGTGAAAATCCTTCATGATTACCCCCTTGGGATCTTACAAATACAGTCACCATGACATTCTGTATTGACCTCTGTGCTTTGAACTGAAGTGGCTCAGCCGATCCCCTAGAAAGCCACCACTAAATACAGAACATTGCTGATGTTACCTCCAAATGTGGAGTCCTTGCTTTGGAGTGATGAGTTCTATCAATAACCATTTGGAGGCAAATAAAGAGAGAGTTAACTAAGTTTATTAGACAACTGGTCCCTGGAAGACACGCTCACAGTAGTTAAAAATGCATGTGAATGCTTCATGTATTACAAGGTTTACAAAGAGTTTATATTCCATTTTTCTTTGACAAATGCTAGCTAAGATAACATATTACATTTCCAAGGTAATAAGGAATTGTTACAAAGAAAAGTATACAAAATTTTCTTAACTGTGTCAAAATGCTATCTCTGTCATCATGCATATCAAAACAGCATATCCTACTGTTTGCATTTCAAAAGACTCAGGAGACCAGAGCCTGATTAGCATATGCAGACACTTCTTAGTATTCCCAAATTCTGGTCTAAACTATAGTGGAAGTTGGCAGATCTGTTACTCTGAATAGAGCTCATTTAGTACAATGGTTTATGATTTATGGTTTATGACCATAAATTTAAATTTATGTGGGTTGAAATGAATTTAATTTAAATACGTGTGGTTTGAAATAAATCTATGCATATGCAAATTGAAAGCCCAGTACTAATACTTTTGACTTATATTCATTTGTTATCTTAATCTTGACCACAGCTTTGGAAGTAGTTTCTGTCTTAGAATCTACCTATTTAAACCATCTGAATGAATTATGGTGGTTAGTTTTAAATTTCCCCCATCAGAAACTTGATATATACAATCCATCAATGATGAACTACATAACTGACTGGAACCCTATTGATCTTCATAGAATTAGTTCTATGACACAGCAAGGGAGAAAACAGAGACCTGGACTAGAAATGGAAGTGAGGGTAGTTTCCTCATAGGACAAGAGCTCAGAGAAGCCCCTAGAATCACACCTGCTCTCTCGTTATGAAATATTTAAGGTTTTTTTTACACAAGTATGGCCTCAGAGACCAGGAAAAAATACCAACCTGTGAGCTACATCTTGCCTTTGGGACTCCATTCCCCAGAACCCCTTGTATTTGGCGTCACAGAGTGGGAACAGATCTTGTTGGACTGACATTCCTGTGCACCCACAGGAATCCCTGAAAAGCTTTAGCTAGCACGCACGGATGGGAACGCCAGTATTTCGACTCTGTGGCCTCTATGACTTTCTTCCTGCTGGGAGTCGCTAATAAAATTCCCCACCATTGCCTCCAGGTCTAACCACAGGACAATTTTCTCTTGGTAAAAGATAAGAACCTGGATCCAGTAACATATATCTGGTGAATCTAACCAGGAGAAGGAGAAGTTGCTGGAAAAAGAACTGTCCGTCTTCACCATAATAAGATTGGACAGGAATCTTACACAGACCCAAAACAAAATAAAACCATATGTAGTCTTTTACTTCGGTGTCTCTCTTAGGTGAGCACTTGGCTGGATCTCACTGGAGAGTTTGACCTCTCTTTCTCGCCTTCCCTTTTCCGCTTGGTTTCCCTCTGCCTAGTGTCGCCTGTGGTAGCTGTGTACAGCTGTTCCCTTCCATACGTTCTAGTGAGAATGACATTATTTTTTGTGTCAATGATGCTGGCTTTCTTCAGTGCCTCTCTGCCTTGTCCATGCTTCTGTTTTCTCGAGCTGGTTCGGAATTATCCTGGTCTTGTTCTTTTGTCCTGTACCTGAAATGGGACGAGACTGAAATGAAAAACACATTGAATTCGTGTGCTTGTAAAAGAATTTAGCTGACTGTACCCTTAGATATAGGGGACCACAGGCAGTGAGTGGTCTGTTTAATTTCTGAAACGCAGGGTTTGCCCTTCGTCCAAGGTTGAACTCACCTGGAGCTACATCTTGCCTTTGGGACTCCATTCCCCAGAACCTGGAGGGTACATGTAGGTCCACCATGAGGCAGATGTTTATAGAAAAACTTGCATTTGACAACCAAGTTTTCATTAGGTAATTATCACAAATAGGCTCCGAAACTGCAATTCTACACTAGTGAGTCTATTCCAGCATTCGTCATTGTAAACACGAGGTGGGGGTGGCAGTTTATGGGCTGCGGTTTCCACCAGTTAAGCATTCTTAGTCCAAGGGCGTATCCTTATAAAATGAAAAAGGGAAGTAGATAAGTAATTAACATCGGTTTGGATTATATCCAATCAGCGTTAACTTTCTACTTGCACTCTTTGTGTTCAACTATCCTTTGCACCTGAAGGAGTTGTAATAAAAAAATACTGGCTCTCTTGGAAGAAGCACAGTTAGAAGGTATTTCAGAAACAAGGATGGAAAGACTTCACCTCACATATTCCGACACGTTCTAGGAGAGACCATTCCCTGGAGAAGGACATCATGCTCGTTCAAGTGGAGGCACATTCACAAAGGACTCAAAAAGAACAATTGTAAGTACGGTGCAGGATCAGGCGGTGTTTTGTTCTGGTGTGTACCAGGGACACTATGAATCAAAATTCACGTGATAGCATTTAACAGTAACTTTTATCTCTACATTGATAGCGCTCATGAAAATTTTTATTTCCCTTTAGGTCTCAGAACAAGGAATGTTCTCTCCTCCCTTCTGAGTAAATGGTTACTTTATGGGCACTGAATAAAAAATTAAGAATTTTACTTTCCTATTTGAGATAATAGCCAAACATTTCATAGCCACAGCTTGGATTCACGTTTAGTTATGGATTGAGTTTTACCCCCTCTTTGTTTTTTTTTGTTTTTTAAAGTACAACTGTTACTACAAAAAAAACAAACTACAAACCCCCCTCTATTGTTCTTTTTGCTTTGCTTCTATCATCTATGTTTTATTCATCTTATTTTAGGATGTTTTATGTTTGTCTAATTTACTTTTTTAAAATTTATTTTAAAAATTTACTTTTTAAAACAAACCAACAATAACAACAACAACAACAACAACAAACCAAACTGAACTCACTGCTATCAAGTTGATTCTGACTATAGCGTCCCTATGGAACTGAATAGAAATGCTCCTATGAATTTCCATGTGTGTATATCTTCAGGGGTATAGACAGCCTCCTTTTTTCCTCATGGAACCCCTGATGCTTTAGAGTTGCTGACCTTGCAGTCCACAGCCCAATGAAAACCCCCAAAGGGCCTCTTTTTAGAACAAAGGCAGTATATAAATAAATCACCAAATGTTGAGGAAATTTGATAAGGTTGTGTTTACATTTCTATTGTAAAGTAAGAACATCTGTTCCTTTTGGAAAGATATCTCCTTAGTGTATTACAAGCATCACTGCCTGTTTGCAAGAGATAATGTGTATAATTTTGCATTTCTTAGTAGCCTTGTGGTTTTACTTAATATTTTTGCCCCAAATTATTGTTTTGAGGAAAAGCATAGTGTCTTATTTAAGTGATTATATAATTTCTCCTCCAGCAACAATATAAACAGGATACAAATGTGTGAGTTTGCTGGAAATTAACCAGATTGGCGGAATATGAGTCTTGCTGAGTGGTTTTAGCATTTATCTTGGAGAATCTTAATGTTATTATTTTAAAAATCATTTTATGGGAGCTCTTATCACAATCCATTCATCCATTCATTGTGTCAAACATATTTGTGCATATGTTGCCATCATCATTTTAAAAATATTTTCTTTCTACTTGAGCCTTTGGTATCAGCTCATTTTATCCCCTTCTCCACTATCTCTCCCTCATGAACCCTTGATAATTTATATATATATTTTATATCTTACACTAACCGCTGTTTCCCTTTACCCACTTTTCTGTTGTCCATCCCCCTGGGAGGGGGTTATATATAGATCATTGTGGTCAGTTCCCCCTTTCTCCCCCTACCTTCTCCTTCCCCTCCTGGTATCGCAACTCTCATTATTGGTCCTGTGGGATTTATCTATCTCGGATTCCCTGTGCTTCCATCTGTTATCTGTACCAGTGTACATCCTCTGGTCTAGCTGGATTTATAAAGTAGAATTGGGATCATGATAGTGGGGGGTGGGCATTATAGAACTAGAGGAAAGTTGTATGTTTCATTGGTGCTATACTGTACTAGCTTGTCTCTTCATTGTGGCCCTTCTGTAAGGGGATATCCAATTGTCTACAGATGGGTTTTGGGTATACATTTTGCAGTCCTCTTCATTTACATCGATAAGAATTTTTGTTCTGGGTCTTCGATGCCTGATACTTGATCCTATTGACACCTCATGGTCACACAGACTGGTGTGCTTCTTCTATGTGGTCTTTGTTTCTTCTCAGCTAGATGGCTGCTTGTTTATCTTCAAGCCTTTAAGACCCCGGAGGCTATATCTTTTAACACCTGGGCACCATCAGCTTTCTTCACAACATTTGCTTATGAACGTATTTTGTCTTCAGCGATTATGTCAGGAAGTTGAGCATCATGGAATGCCAGGTTATTAGAACAGAGTGTTCTTGTGTTGAAGGAGTACTTGAGTAGAGGCTCAATGTCCATCTGATACCTTAATACTCAACATATAAATATGTGTACATAGATCTATTTCCCTATTGTTATATATAATATATACTTACATATTCA
The DNA here is from genome assembly GCF_050624435.1 of Tenrec ecaudatus. NCBI lineage: Eukaryota > Metazoa > Chordata > Mammalia > Afrosoricida > Tenrecidae > Tenrec > Tenrec ecaudatus. The sequence continues at coordinate 76,331,079 of NC_134534.1, read as the reverse complement.
TGCCTGTATTTAGACCTCTATAAATGCCCTTTGCCCCTTGTTCTTTCCTCTATTTCCTTTTACTTTCCTTTTATCTCACTCTTATGTTTGTTCTAAGTAAGGGTTTCAGTAATTCCTCTTGGCTACATTGCCTCTAATCAAGCCCCACCAGGCAGCCTATGCTCTCTCTCCTCACCATGCATTTTAGATCACTTGTTGTTCCCTTGTCCTTGGGCTGGATGACCACCCCTCCCCACCTTTCCCCTGCTGCCCCCTTTCCCAGTGTTTCCCTCAGAACCATCAGTCCTATTGTTTTCTCCTCCAGATTCTTTAACCCACCTATCTTATCTAGCACAAAACAATAAGCACAAAAACAAGACAGTGCAAAACAAAACCACCACCACAATAAAAAAAACAATGACAATAAAAGAAAAGCCTATAAATAATTCTAGGTCTGTTTGTTGACCTTTAAGAGTCTTTTTCTGGTTGAGTCTGACAGGGTGCCACACCCTGGCCCCAAAGTCTATTTATGTTATTCTCCAGGGACTTCATTGTCTTAGGGTTATTTTGATGTTCTATCCCAAATGTAAGATAGTTTAGGCAGGGCAATCTTTTTTCCAGAGTCAGACATGGTTCATAAGATTTCTCTTATCCACTCGTTTCTTGGTTTCTGTAAAAATCTATTGAATTGGCCTCTGAAAGCCACTGCTCCTGTCTTCAGGCCACTGCAGACATGGTTGACAGAGCAACAATTTACGTGTATTGTCAGCTCTTAACCAGGTGTGCTGCGGCCTATTTGAATCCTTTCTGTGATTCTTTAATGGATGATGACTTCATTCTCACCTACAATGGGGTGCCACGTGTGTGTGTACCCCTTCCACCATTTCTGATACCACTTCTTTGTTTTCAGGTCTTGACACTGACCTTGACAGTGGATTCAGCAGTTTGCGCATGCTTTTCCTCCACGCGCAAGTATCTTTTGTAAAGTGTCTGTTCTCTTTCTCTTGTCATACACATCCTATTCCTTTTTAATTCAAAGTTAAGCCTCGTGAGGTCCTTCCCAGGTGTTACAGTCTGCACCATTGTCTGAATGCACTCTTGCTTGTATACCAATTCTGACATCCCATTACATGCAAGCATACTAAGTTTTCCTTAGTGATAATATTGGAATTTTTTTTACATATACATATTTTGTATCTCAAGAGAAGAATTCCTTCTTCTCTTGAGTAGTGTTTAGTCTTTGTATTGTTACTGCTTCCTTATTCCCAAAGCATACAGCAGCGTGCAGAATGTGTGTGTTAGAGTAAGTACAAAAGTGCTGCTACTAAGGTCCAAGTTGATGCACGCATAGGTTTATTCCGAAGCACGTGTAAACATATCTCTGATCATCAGTTGGATACAGACACGTTCCCTCAGTAATACACTGTGTTTTGTTAGGGTGCTTTGCATAAAATAGGTCAAATGAAAACAGTGGTTTCTGAGGGGATCTGCTGGGTCAATTAAATTCCAGGCAGAGAGCTCTGTCTACAAGGCTACATGAGGGCTGAGTTTTGGGCATTCATTTCAGTGGCAGTCTTGAAAGATTTTTCTCAAAGGACATAACACAATCACGGGGACTTATTAAAAAGAAGTTGTAAGAAAACAGAAAAGACACTGGTGAGCAAAAGACCAGGAAGCCTATACTGAGGCCTTCCCTCCCTTCCTCCCTCCCTCTCTCCCTCCCTCCCCATTGCCATAGAGCACTTGGTCCTTCTGTGAAGGAAACCTTAGCCCCAAAGCCCGTCAGGCTTCCTTTAGATCCGAAAGAGTGAAAAGCCCACAGTCTGGGTCTCTTAAGGACGGCAGCACTGCCGTTTTGATGTAGTGTAAAGCTGCACTCACCCTTCTTTCCAATTAGTGCACCCTTGCAACCATGTGTTGGCCAGTGGGATGTGTGAGGTCATGTGTTACTTTTCAGGCTTGACTGGTTGTTATTATAATTATTGGTCGCAAGCACTCTTTTCTTTCTTTCCCTATGTTCTTGTAGTGTTAAGAGGCGTTCTAAGGGTATGGCGTGGCTGGGAAGAGGTAGAGGGAGGAGAATACAGGGTCTGCTGATGATTGCCTGGGACAGAACCCCGAGCTACTGCATTGGAGTCTGAAGTCACGCAGAAATAAATGTTACATGTTAAGCTTCTAAGATTTAAGGGACTCTTTGATACAGAAACAGACACAAATAAACTCATTGCTATCAAGTCCATTCTGGCTCAGAGCAACTGTTTTAGAGTTTCGGAGACGAAATCTTTCTGGGAGCAGAGAGTCTCATTGTTCTCCTTTGGTGGCTGATGGGTCTGAAGTACGTCATGTTGACTAGCAGAACCACAACGCCACCAGGAAAGCTGGCTTAGTTTATTTGCTTAAAGTGTGGTTGGCGTCATAGCTTGCAGTGGAGCATTGCCCTCACCCCTATCCCCAATACGATAGGAGGCATTGTTCTACAGGAGAATGGCTGCAAAGGACAATTACAAGCACTTTATCAAGTGGGAAAGGTTGTCTACCGTCAGTGTGAAGAGTGATCATTTTCTCTCTGAATCCCAAGCCCCACAGGAAATGGTTGGAGAGGACCAAGTGTTAGCAAGTGCTGCATAATATTGGATATTTTCCCAAGCTCTTAAAAGGAAAAGACAGATAAGAACTGGTTAAAAGTAGAAGGGAAAATGGTAGATTCCCGAATGTAGGATCTTGAAATGTTAGATTACAAAAGTGGGAATATAAAATGGGGAAAATGTGGTTTAGAGTCCCATGCTGGCTTGCGGAGTCCCATGCCCTGGGCACACAATGCACATGTAATGCGAGCAGTTGGACTTGCTGCCCCATGGAAGTGGGGTTCAGTGCCCTTGGGTTGAGGCTTACCAGAGTGGGATGCCTGTGGGCACCTGATTCAGGGAGTTGGGTTTACTGACTCACAGATCTTGAGCTGAATGCCTTCCAATTGAGGTTATGTAGCAGAGTGGTGTGCCCCTTTGGGCATTTATTAGCAGACCAGATACTTTGTATCATGTCCTAGTAAGCAACTACCCTGAGCATTTCCCACTGGCATTCTGAATAAACTTTGTAATCGTGAACTTTGTCTGTAAGTTTCCGTGTAGCCAGAACTACACAGAATGGGTATCATAACTTCAAGGAGAGTTCTAGAGCATTAAATACGTCTGTTTAGGAGTGCATACCCCACTGGGGTTCTTGGTCATCTTACAGGTCTCAATCAGCACGTCCAACTTCTCCCATTAAGTGCCCGGAGGCACAAGACTCTGCAAATCCACCTCCTGCACAAAGCACTCATCTTAACTTTCTCCATGGATTGGGAGGTCCCATTACTCGGTCCCCTGCTCTGATTCCTGGTTCTGCGGCTCCTCTAGTGCTCGAGCTCTTTCCTAGACCCAGGAGGTTCACTGGAGTGGAGTCAGATGCCAAGGACTCGCTCCACTCTCTTCTCTTGCTGGTAATGTCCTCCTACTTCCTGCTTCTTTGAGGGCTTATTTTAGATGCAGCAGGCTGTCACTCCAGGGAATCCTGGACGGAGAGTTGAACCACTGGGGTAAGCTGAGTTGTAGACGTGAGTGGTGTCTGAAAGCAATGGTCTCAGGAGTTTCGTCACTTCCCGTCTTCTGTATGATTTTGTTTTGATCCACATCGCCCCCCGCCCCCACCTTCTATCTAGAGCTATTGACTGCGACCCCTTGCAAAGGGATCAGTGGAGGTAGTCGGGCACACTCTCCATTGGATTTCAGGGTCCGTCTCAGAGGCTGAGTTTCATATGGTCCTTCAGTCCTTGGGGCTAATTTTTTCCAAGCGTCTTTGGTTGTCTCCATAGCGGTGCATATTTTATGGGTTAACTCTAAGTGACAGGTAATTTTTTGGCATCAGCTGGCAGAGACAACTTCTACTCACCTGGCCACTCTCTAAATTGTCACCAAGTAATTAGCAGATTCGAGTCATCCTAGCATGGAATGTGCTAGGCAGCAAGCTCCCTGAGGGAGTGGATGGCGTCGGTCTTGCACCCATGATGTCCCTACCACTTAGCCCAGTGCACACATAGTAGGGGCTCAGCTAATAGTTTTTTAATTGAGGAGTCCTAAGTACTTACGCCCTTATGGCTGTTCGTTACCACTGAGTCTATTCTGACTCAAGAGAACCGTGTACGTGCTGTATAAAGCTTTTGGGGCTTGTGGTCTCTTGCAAGCAGATGACAAGGCCTGGAGGTTCAAACTGCCAAGCTTTCCATCAGTAGTTGAGTGCTCAGTTGTGGTTGTAAATTTTCCTGATCTGCTTTGCACTTATGCCAGATACAACATGTAGACTGTAGAAATTCAAAATTCAATTAAATATTTTCTTATTGTAAACCTAGCACTCCATTCACACTGAAAAACAATAAAGTGAAACATGCTAACACGAATGGTGAATTTATTTTTAAAACATGCTAAATAGTTTATAATATGAGGGAGTGATAATAACGAAGTAAGAGTATATACTATTTCTTAGTCTCTTTAGAAGGAGATGTTATGTACAGGAAATATATTTGCATAAATATAGTCATTTCTGCTTTATTTGGTCTAAAGTCCCTTCCTCTGGGGACATGGACAATACTAACTAAACAGAAAGCTATTACTCAGTTTGGGAAAAGGGAGAGATTGGGCCCCTCTGAGACTAGTGTAATTTTATAAAACCTTAACCTAGTTACTACATAGGATATTGGTTTTTAAGTATCTGAGTGGCCTTCATTTGTCCATCAAAGAGTGAGCTTTTCGTGCAGACAGATGAGAAGCTTCACACTTGGTTCTTGGTTCACTAAGCTGTGTTACCAATGGTTTCCATGGAAATAACAGTGGAAATAACTGTATGTGTCTGAGTTGTTAAGTGTTGCCAGCTGGGCTCAGAGAAAAGCCGCTTCCTGTAGTGATATCCAGAACCAGTCACCAGCAGGGAAAACATCAGAAGATGCTACAACCTCTGACCAGCACGCCAAAGCTATTGTTAGTCAGATAATGAATTGAGGACACTGCATATTTTGGCTATCAACTCTGGACATTAATGAAAAAAGAAAGTTTCACAAGAAATGCAGTAACTTAGATTGCATATCTTCTCTGGTCCCTGTTAACTGAACCAAATATTTGCTTTTCAATTTAATTTGAACTCAAATTGATGTGGATGTTGGTGTGTGATTTTTATAAATATGAAATATGTATTTCTAAATTGTCAAGAATTCTTCAACCACTTATCTATGGAAGAAGAAAAGGTGGATATTGTTAGTCTTAAGAGTACTCAGTGAGAAATACATTCTCAACTATTTTACATTAAATTGGGAGTCTGTGTAAATATTTTTATTAAACATTTTAACCACCTAGAGGCCCATGAATAGTTTACTGGGAAAATTGGCCAAACTATTGAATCTTTTGCTAGCTTTATTTTTGTAATGTATTAGATAAAATTTCAACAAGGTTGGTATCATGAAGACAGAAATGGTTCCTGATTGAGTACTCTATTAACACATAAATGCCGCTAATATGTATTGAACAAGTACTCGTGATAATCACGAAGTGAGCTGTTCTGGAAAAAATGAATAGTTTCTGTATTTGTTGTTGATATACATTCCAAATATGGTTCTTCAGTGTCAAACATTTTGATACAATGAGGTGTTCTAAAGTTATATTGCTTTCAATTTGGTCTTTGGTACAGAAGCCACCATTGGTGATAGATTGTACTTAGTGTATCATGAAAAATGAATTCATAGAAAGCAATGTAAACATTAAAAATGACAGATTGGACTTCAGCCCTCCTGCACTTAGCATACATTGTTGTTATTATTGTTGTTAGGTGCTGGGTTAGACTGGGTTGTCTAGAGAAAAAAAAACCCAAAAGAGTGACATTCATATATTTAAAAGAAATAACTTAATATTAAGAATTTCATATCAAGAAGGTAGCCCGACCTAGACCAACTCATTGATGCATGTGATGCTAGCCGGAGCCTTCTTCCTCTCCTCACAGCTGCTGGTAAACGAGGAGGAAGGCAAATGAGAAGCTGGGTGTGCTAGTCTGGGGAGATAGAGAAACAAAGCCATGGACACACACGTGTATACTGGTCTAGATCAAGTCCATAAGTCCGATATTTGCCCATATGTCTGACACCAATCCACAAAGTTCTCTTCAGATTTATGAAACACATGTGCAATGACGCCGAATGTAGAAGATCACAGGCCAGTGGGTAGACAGTCTTTGGATCCAGTGGCATTGGAAACACTTCAACGCTGGCAGGGGTCTCTGTATCAGGGAGGGTCCATGTGTCTTGTCAGCTGCTATGTCTCCCAGGGTGTGAGCCGAGAGAGAGATAGAGAAGTGTCTCCCACCTCCGAGAAGGAATTATCAGATTTCCCAGAATTCTCAGGAGAAAGCCATGGCCACACAGAAGTCTCATTGGATATCTCCAGATTGACAGCCTAGACTCCACCCCTACACTCTTAATCCTTAAACTGACACCAGATTAGGTAACTTCCCACACTGGTAGATCATAGGCTGTTGGCCACAGTCTGCAGGAACTTGGCAGGGTGTCACAGCTCCCTGGGTGGACAGGCTGGATAGACTCTGAACCAAATGTGCAAATCAGGCAAGTAGGAAGGTGAAGATGCAGGAAGAAGTTTGTAGAGTCTTTCATATAAATAGGACTCTACTCCCAAGAAGGCATCGAGAGATTGTGACGTTATTGAGAGGCTGGACGTCCACACAGGCACCATCAAATTGACATAAATCTAATCCATACATAATCTTCAAAGACAGTAATATAATTGTACTTTGTGTCTAACTGGATACAGCTAAAACATGTACATCTGAAAATGCACCAGCCCATTTAAATCTTATATTCTATAAATGAACAAACAAAAATTTTTAATGCCTAACATTTACAGTTCTTTTAACAACTACCTACACGTGAATCCTATGACCCTCTCAACATCTTTATTCCACCGTTTCTTCCCTAGACTCACGAGGAAAAGAGAAAACTCTGCAGTCAGAATTCTCCCATGTTTTACTTATTTGAGACTAAAGACACCATGAAAGTTTTTAAGTTATGCCTTTATTTACTACCCTTTGGATAGCCAATTTCCACATTGCCTATGCTTATCAACCCAGTGCTCCGAGGAGACAAGCATGTTCTGTAATGTGAAGATTCTTCATTCCATTCGGAATTTTGAGTGTCTTCATCCATAAGCAAAGTCAAATCTACAGCAAGCCATCAATCAAAACTGCAATCAATACGCATTATCTCGCAAAGTTAAATATGGTGTGCCTCATAAGGTTGGGTTTTGGTCAACTCAGACCTAGCTATCATAGACAGCCCAAGCTAGGCCATTGGGTACCAGAAAAAAGCTCTTGAATTCATATATTTCTTTCTTTTTCAGACTCCTGACCCCTTCTCATGTTCTTATCAATCCTAACCCACTAGATTCAGGTTCCTTGTCACTTCCTTGTAATGTCAGAGCCTCAGGTTCCTTGTAGCAGTTTAAACTTTAGACAGGTCAGTCTTTCTTCTTCCCTGCTCGTTATTACACTGTGGAACTAGTCGCTGGGATGGATGTCAATGGCCAGACCCAACCCCTCTCATTATTGCATGCCAGTGAATTCAGGTGGCTGTCTAACAAGCACACCACACTACCTGAAGGCTCTCTTTAACCCTTAGTCTTAGAGGTGGTGGCTTTCTATGGAGCACAGACTTTTCCAGCCTAGGTGAGTCCAGGGGCAAACTGCTTACTCAGAATTGAGAAGACCACTTTTTTTCCTTCAATCTCTTAGCAGTTCTATATGGTTCTGCATGTTTTTTCAAATGTACATATCCTGATGTTCAAGGGCCTCAGTGGGACTTGGTTGAAAAACAAAGCCCCTTACTCTACAATAGCGAGGCAATTTCTAAATCCCCTGATAGTAAATCTAATCATAAAAGCTGAAGGCGTACAGATCTTCCTAATCATAATTTCCAATATGCATTTATAATCATGTATAATTTATATGCTAATAATTAGGATAAATCAATATCATAATCAGATTCTAAGCACAATTATTTTTAAAACATTCAAGTTCAAAGTTCTCGTAGACTATCCCTATCATATGCATATGGCCTTGTGCCTGTAGCGAGGTGTATCCAGGAGCCCGGGCCATCTATCAGCCATTTCCCCGAGAGGCATAGCTTCTTTCTGGTGGAAATCCAAAAGCTGCTTTTCTTCCTTAAGCTGTAATTTAAAATGACATTCCTTTCAAGCATTTCAGGGAGGAATAGCCAAAGAAAGCAAAGAATCAAAAGTTTCACTTCTATTCCCTTTCTAGATACCAGTGGCCTCTCTCTGATCTCCTCTGGCTAGCCAAAGGAGAAGGAAAATCCAAATCCACCCAATTGCCACAACATAGTGATCAGGCATGCCTCCACCCTCCATCCTTATTATTTGGTTTCCCTCAAACCCCACTCTTGGCACCACATTGTGTTGGGCTGGGCTGTCTAGAAAAACAAAACCAATGACACATGTAGAAGAAAGAACTTTACATCGAGAAAGAACTCTGTAACAAGGAAGTTGTCCAACCCAGCGCAACTCAAGTCCATCGGTCCAATGTTAGCTGGAGCCCTCTTTAGACTCATGTCACTGTCAATGGATGACGCAGAAGGAAAAGCAGGAAGCTGGGAAATCACAGGTCAGTAGGAGCAGATGGTTGAGGATTCAAGATCCATAGGAAGTCGGTAGGACACCACAGCTTCCATGGTTGGCAGGCCACATGGAGGTCCATGCCTCCTTGAGAAGGCCTCTTCAGGTGTCACCTTATTTCAAGGTTGGACTCCACCCCTCCCTCCCTAGAGTTTCCGTAAATTTTACATAAAATCCAACCATTACAGGTGCCAATGAGTCAGTTCCAATTCGTAGTGACTCTGACAGCAAAACTGTCCTTCATCAGTTTCAAAATTATTGTCAAGCTTGAATTCACTGTTGCAGCCACTCTGTCGACGCATCTCCCTGATGACTTTCCTCTTTTTCTGTGACCTTCTACTTTACCAAGCAAGACGGTCTTCTTCAGGAACTGGTCCTTCCTGATAATGCCCAAGATATGTTGGACACAGTCTTGCCATCCTCCCTTCTAAGAAGCATTCTGCCTGTGCTTCTTCAAAGAAACACTTGTTTGGTCTTCTGGATGTCCACGGTCCTTTGAACATTCCTTGCCAATACAATAATTCAAATGCATCAATTCTTCCTCAGTCTTTCTTATTCATTGTTCACTTTCAAATGAATACATAGGAGGCAAATTAAAAAGGCTATGGCTTGGGGCAGATGCACACTTTTCCTTAGTGTGATAACCTTTAGTACTTTGAAGAGATCTTGGGTGACAGATTTGCACGGTGTAATTCATTACTTGATTTCTTGACTTTGCTTCTCATTTGGAGTTGTACCTCAGAAACAAATGAAGGTTTCCAAAGCTTTACCTTTTTTCCACCTCATTTTGGTCGACCCTCCTTTGAGGAGGTGGCTGTTCCTCTTTGGGCTCTGAGCGCCTTTCAACTTGATGGACTCGCCTTCTGGCACTTTGTCTGACAAGGTTGCACTGCTGTTCGGAAGGGTTTCAATGACTAATCCTTCAAACGTGAAAATCCTTGCCCTCTTAGCTGCTGGCATTTGAAATATCAGTGATGGAGCTACAGGAAAGCCCCCACAATACGACCAACTGACAGGTAAGTGTGGATCACCGTAGTAGATCTCAGCATAGATCTCTATGGGTATGTATGCTACGGGTTTATATATGAGCAGAGAAGAAAGTAACAACATGTAAACAATTAAGGCGTTAACCTTAATAAGTAAAATAATTATTAGAAGACTAAATATTTATTGGCACACTTAGAGAAAAGTTCTCATTACATAATGAAGAAGTTGTTTGTGGGTATGCGCAGGTTTATTAGTTCAGTAAATGAGCTAGTCTACATTACATATGTTCATGAAAGTGGGACCAATCATCAAAGGCATCTTCTTTGAAAACAGAAAAAAATGGTATTCTGAGTATATTTAAATTTTAAATAGAAAACACAATTTTTAACAGAAACAGTGAAATTTTATATTTCCTCGGTAATTTGATTACATTTCCCATCATATAATGCCAGCAGTGAATTTTCTAGTTCAGTGTTAGCATTTATTTTTTATATTCAAGTCACAGTACTCATGATATTACAGTTTTTGATATTTGAATTTAATATCTTTATAGGACAACTGCTGCATCTATTAGTTAGCCATCTGGCTTCGGGTAGCTTTCCTGTTATTTCTTTAGGCTTTCAACTACTTGCAATGTTTTGTACTTATGATCATTTGCATTTTAAATCTGTGCATGTGTGTTCATGTATCTACTAATATCATACTATAATATTTCCATATTTTAGGGATGAATGAAATGAAGGGATGACTTCTAAAAAGACAGTACTAGGAATGTGAAAGTGAACTCATTAAAAGCTTTGTCTCTGAGCGTATTAGTTTTCTGTGGTTTGCTAAATCAAAGCACCATTAAGTTGGTGGTCTAAAACAAGACGTATTTTATTTTCTAGTTACTCTAGAGGCGAGAAGTCAGCGATTCGTTTCCCTGGCCCAAATCCAGAGTCGAGTAGGCTGTGCTTCCTCCTGACGTAGCCTCGAGGGGAGAATTTGGCTTTTCTGGCTTCCTTTCTAGAATTCATCGACTCATGAATTCTTCCATCTTTCAAGTCCGCACCTTAGTGCTTGCATCGTTTTCACATTGCTCAATTTGTCTTTAAGTAAAATCTTCCTTATTAGGAACTGTCCAGGGTAGTTACTGCATATTAAAAATCTGAAATTATTCACACCTGCAAAGCCCCTGCTGTCATATTTTGAAATGTCCACAAGCTCTATGGTTTGGGAACTGAATCTCTGAACCAGTTACATACTCTGCTATAGGAAGGACACGGTGCAGCAGACCTGGGTTTGCTCCAACCAGGACAATCCCATGTCCTCACTGCTGCCCTTAGTCTGGCTAAGGTCATCTGGAAGATGACTTCTGAATCTTTGGAATAGTCTGGGTCATAGGTGATGATTTGTCTGACTAAGCTCTTAGGCTATACCAACTGCTTTATATTAACGATGTGATTTATGGTGAATGTCTGTTTTTCTTTTTGTTGTTATGCAAAAACAGACATTCACCATAAATCACATAGTTGGTGTAGAGTAGTTGGAATGCCCTAAGACCCCAGTCATACAAATAGACTCCTACGAGACGGGCTGCTAAGTAAGAGGTGAACAGTGAGAAACAACCAGTCCCGCCATGAGGAAAGTATGAAGCTTTCTACCTGCACAAAAAGGTACAATCTCAGAAACTCCTAAGTTCTACCCTGTCCTATAAGGTCATCATGAGTCAGAATTGACTCAAAGACAGTGAGTGGTTTGTTTGCTTTTGTATAGTTGAGGCTTTGGGGCATGTGTACATTTAACCTCCAGGTGACTCAGTAGCTAAATTTAGAGAGCCAGTATTTCTGGATGACTGACCGTCAATGAAATCCCTGGATACCAAGGCTTGGATAAGCTGCACTGGTTGACAATACATAGCATGTGGTGTCTCACATTTGATTGAGAGAATGAAGCAACGTTTGTGCAGTTCCACTGGGGAGAATAATCGGGAGCTCGCTACTGATTTCTCCTAGATTATATCTTATGTGTCTGTTTCTTTTATTGATTTTTATCTGTATCCTCTCACTGCAATAAATCTTTCTAATGAGTACAACACTTTTTCTGAGTTCTGTGAGGCCTTCATAGCTGAGTGTGTTCTTGGCGACCCTTAAAATGGGTGGCATGAACGGTAGGGCTTTGCTACAAAGCTCTTGTCTCATTGATTGTGAAAAGCAAGGATAATGGGTTTGGAAGCGATAAATCTCTAAATACTGAATGGTTACTAAGATACCTGTGATATAAGCCTGGTATATGACCTCTAAGTCCTTGGAAAACCCTGACTGATAAGAGTACCTCTGAAGGTGTGAAAATTTAGACTATGTGATCTCAATTTAGCTTCTGGGAGACCAAACTACAGATTGAGGAGCTAGGTCAGTCAGATGGCTCTGCCTATCCATGTTACTAGCCTCCAAAGCAATCCTTGGGCATCAAGACTCAGGTACGTTTTCCTGGTTGGCCATACTTTGCATCTTAAATTGCTCCTAGGAAAATTATTTTCCAGCAATGAACAAACTTTGTATCAGGTTTTTCTGAGACTCTACCCAATAGATCTTTTATTTTTGCTAATGACAATTAAAACGTTTGCTGAGACTGGGAGAGATATCCATGAGAGAATATCAAGGCTAAGTGTGGTCATGGGGTTCCTTGACATAAGTGACATCAGAAGTAGAGTTTTGCTTTTCTGAGTCCTGGGTATCCTGCTAGTTAATCAGTAATCTGGAGAGTGGTCTTGAACACCTGAAACACACCAACCTAGCTCAGAAAGTTAGTCCAAAAACATAAGAGTTGAGGCTGTGCTGGAATAAGAGTATCTGTATGCACATATAATTTCATTTTTCAAAATCAGTCCCCACTGGAAGAAGCACACCAGGTTGTGTGATTCATGGATTATAAACAATATAATCCAAATCTGAGTGGCATCAGAGTTTAAACTGTGAACACTTCGTTTGCAGAAAGTCATAGATGACAGTGGAATCCCAACATCCACACATAGATGTAGCCTCTGGTGAATGTCTGCTGACCATAGTCGAGGACTGTAAATAGCCTTGTTACCAGACAGAGAGCATTATAAAGTCAATTATGGTACATACAGTTAGGTTAAAGTGTAATGACACATTGATTTTCTCTTTTGACTCATATAAGGGTTGTTTCCATTTTGGGGAAAAAGATGAAAGGGAAATACATGTGAATTGAACCTCTGGTGAATTCCCTCTGACCATCAACCAGAGATGTGAATGAACTTGTGTGTTAGCCAGGATAGACTAGGGAAACAAATCCATAGAAATTCATATGTGTCTAAGAGAGAGTTTTATATACAGGATTATTTTACATTAAGAAAGCATACCAAACCAATCCAGTCTGAGCCAGTAAGTCTGATATTAGCCCGAATGTCCAATACCAATCAATAAAGTCCCGTTTTCATGAAACACATGCAATGGCACTGAGCACAGGGCAATCACAGGACAGTGGGTAAAAAGTCTTTGGATCCAGTGGTGTTGTAAGTATCTCAGAGCTTGCAGGGGTCTCTATGTGGCTTCTCTGGTTCCCAGGGCACCAGGTCCATCAAGGTAGTGCCATCTGTTTTGTCAGTAGAGCATCTCCAAGGGAGTGAGCAGAGAGAGAGAGAGAGAGAGAGTCTTCACAGCCAAGGAGGAAATTCAGGAATTCCCAGAATCCTCAGGAGAAGGCCATGCCCACACAGAGGCCTCATTGGCTATGAGCCCATTGACAAACTAGACTCCACCCCTTCACTCTGAATCCTCAAATTGGAAAATGATTCTATAATTACCACACCTTGCTATTGGGCAGAACACCTTGTAGGGTGAATTATCACAGATGTAGTTAGGTTAAATTTAACCTTATTATTTGGTCTCCCTTTTGATTCATTTCAAAGTTGTTCTAGTTTTTAAATATTTTCCATTTTCTTTTCAATCAAGGTATTTCTCTGTTTTATTTTGTTATTGCTGTTAATTTTAATTACCTTTGATATATTTTTCTGTATATGAATTCTGAGATAAGTAAATTTATAGTGATAGTAACTGGATTGATGGTTTCTTGGTATGGCAGGGGGTGTTGCGGGGACATGGAGAACTACGAACAATGAATGCAACAAAGAAGAAAATGTTCTAAAATGGTAATCATTGTATTCCCCTTCTTGATATGACTGATTTTTGAATTGGATGATGTGTAGATTATGTGCTCATAAAACTGCTAAAAGTTTTTTTCAAATAGGACATATATTTGTTGTTATTATTAGTTTCCATTGAGTTGGGGTCAACTCCTGGCAAAATGAGGTATAGTAAAATGAAATGTTCCCAGATCCTATTGACCGTCATGAGGGCTAGTGTCTTTCAGTCCACGGTGGTGGTTACTATGGAGGGTCTCCTTGCCTTCTCCTGATCCTCCACTTTACCCATTATGTCTTTTCCTACACATTGCTCCTTCCTGATAACATGTCCAAAGTATGAGGAAACATCAAGAATTTAGTGGGGAAAATACAATTAAAATGGAAAAGTAAAAATAATAAAGACATGTTTCTCGATATAAGGTCCATCAAGGTCGTGATGCTTTTGTAGGTGGTGATGCAAACCTTAACGAACTTAGAGACAGGGGAATTTAGCCCTGTCCATCATGTCCTCTGCACACTCTGAGCTGGAGAAATGTGGATGCCATTTAAATATTGTCTAAGATTCAGACGCAAAGACTGCAAAGACTAAGACAGGATGAGCCAGAGCAGGACAGTTCGGTAGATGCTGAAGGAGTCCTTCCTGAAATGCTCACAAACTTGTCCTTGTTTAATGACAGGAACGGCCAGAAGCATTGTTGTGGTGAAGGGCTCGTGGGTAAAACTTTCCAGGGTGATATTTTGCTAAAGCAGGGTGGGCAACCCTTTCTGCTGCCAAGGGCCATTTGGATATTTCTAACAGGATTTGTTGGCCACACCGCCTAACATTGTATGGGCTCACCTCCAGTTTGAAGAGGGAGAAGAGCCTGGTGGTGCAGCGGTTACCAATTGGACTGCGATGCTCGTGGTCAGCTGTGCGAAACCCCCAGCTGCTCTGCGGTAGAAAGAGTGGAATTTCTACTCCCGTGAACACCTAACAGCCTTGGAAATGCATAGGGGCTCCCTATTGACTCGCAGGCAGTGTGTTTTGGAATTTGTTGGATGGAACTGTTTCTTTCTCTTTGGTGAAGCAGGTGATGTTAGCTCGGTTGACTGATTACACAGGCCAGGAGCAGCGGCAGCAGAGGGATTTTGCATTGGGCTGCTAACCCAAAGGCTGGCAGTTTAAAATCATCAGCTGCTCGGTGGGGGAAAGATGAGGTTTCTACTTCTGTAAAGCATTACAGTCTCAGAAAGTCACAGGGGCAGATCCGTCTTGTCCTATAGAGGACCACTGTGAGTCACAATTGCTTTACTAGCAGTGAGTTTGGTTCTGAGTCTGTGACCCCAGAATGGGCCATTCTCTACCCTGTGCTCAAGCTGTGACTAACTTTCTCAAAACGAGCACATACCACTGCTCTTTGGCCTTCCAAAGAGCCAACCAACAAAATGCTTTGCACATCCCATAAAACAATGGTCATTCCCTTTGCTTTATCGTTGACTAAATCCCTTCCACTTCTTGGTTCCCATTGCACATTGTCTTCAGTATCATACTAGTGAATCCACATTTGATTTTCTGTTACAATATCTTGAAGAAATGCTTTAGTATATTGATCCCATGTGTTTTGAAATTTCCCCTGACACTGTGTGCTTTCTGCCATGGATCTGAGAATACGAGTATTGGCATCCATCAACTAGAAAGTTTGTGCAAATTAAATTTTTCTGTCAAAATTCAGTAAGATAAACCAGTATGGATAGCAATAGTGTTGACTGTTATTTCTGTTGTAATTGATGAACCCCTTCCATTAAGGGATAAACAGGATACTTTTCTTCACCAATTCTTATAGATGGTCGGCCATTGCAGATCCCTTCGTAACTATCTATTTGTAACTGCTGATGTCTTTGGGACAATGTGCTCATAAACTTTCCATAAACTTCCATACGGGAGTTCCATAAACTATGCCAGGGAATTTCCATAACGCATCGATCATGTTACTATTCCTCCATCTAAGTTCCATCATAAATATTGTTTCTTTGGGTTCATTTTGGCAGAATTGATGTTGCTCTGATAAGGGCTATTTTCAAATAAATGTTTTTTCTTTAGTATCTAAAAAACATCCTGCTCAAACATGTTATTGTAAGTTAGTAAGAGTCACTGTACCAAAGGACTTGTCAAATTCCACCCATTCGAGAGATAGTATAAGAACAAGGACCAATGGTACTAAAGGAAGAAGTTCAAACTGCACTGAAAGCATTCACCCACAACAAGGCTCTGGGCATTGATGGCACACTGATGGAAATATTTCAACAAACCTACGAAGCAGTAGAACACTTACTTTTCTATGTCAGGAATTTTGGAGGACAGCTAATAGACCAACTGATGGAAGAGATCCATATTTCTACACATCCAAAGAAAGGCGACCCAGTAGAATGCCGAAATCACAGAACAATTTTAATGATATCACTTGAAAGTAAAATTTTGCTGAAGAGCCAACAAAATGGTTGCAGTAGTACATTGACAGGGAGCTTCCAGACTTTTGTGCTAGATTCAGAAAAGGACATGGAATATCATTGCAGATGTCAGATGGGCCTTGGCTAAAATCAGAGAATATCAGAGAGATATTTACATGTGTTTTATTGACTATGCCAAGGAATTTGTGGATTATAACAAAATATGGATAACCTTGAGAAGAATGGAAATTCCCGAACACCTCACTGTGTGCAAGCAGAACGTCTACATGGATCAAGAAGGAGCAGTTGTTTAGCACAATGGATGACTGTATGGTTTAAAATCAGAGATGTGCTTCATGTGTTGTATCCTCTCACTATACTTACTCAAACTGTATGCTGAGCAGTAATCATAGAAGATGGATCATATGAAGAAGAATGCACATCAGGTTTGGAGGAAGGCTAATTAACAACGTGAGAGATGCAGATGACACAACCTTGCTGGCTGAAAGTGAGGAGGACTTGAAGCCCTTGCCGATGAAGATCAGGAATTGCTTCCTTCAGAATGGACTACAACTCAATATAAAGAAGACCCAAATTGTCACAAGTGGGCCCCTCCATAACATCATGCTAAACTGGGAATGATGAAAGTTGTCACGGATTTCATCTTGCTTGGATCCATAAGCAATATTCATGGAAGCGCAGTCTAGAGATGAAATGACGCACTGTATTGGGTAAGTCTGCTGTACAAGACTTATTTAGAGTGCTGCAAAGCAAGGATGCTACTTTGAGAATGAAGGTGTGTCTGACCTATGCTATGGCCTTTTCAATTGCCTCCAAGGCATATAAAATTTGGACATTAAATAAAGAAGTCCAAAGAGGAATTGATGTGTTTGAATTGGGGGCTGGCGATGAAAATTCAAAGCACATGGATTGCCAAAAGATCAAACAGACCTCTCTTGAGGAAGTATGACCAAAGTGCTCCTTAGAGGCAAAGTTGGTGAAACTTTGTCTTACGTACTTTGGACATGTTGTCAGGAGACACCAGTACCTTGTGAAGAACGCCATGCTCGGTAAAGCAAAGGGCCAGTGAAAACGAAGTCCCTCGATAAGATGGATTTGCACAGTGGCTGCAACAATGGGCTCAATCAATGGAAGAATTGTGGGGACGGTGCAGGGACAGGCAGTGTCTTATTCTACTGTTCTCTGTAGGTCTCTGCAGGTTGGAAACGATTCGTGGCACCTAACAGCAATAATACGAGTTTATTTTGGGGAAAGGAAAAAAAATGAAACCCATGCATAGTTTGGATTTTGGTAAATGAGCTGAAATTTTGCCATCGTTGCTTCTAAGGGGAATTCTGGTTTTATTTGTCCTGTCTGGTGTTTTTATTTTTGTGGTGAACAGTATGTATATTTTTTATTCTTTACCAACGCATTCATTCTTCTTCTATCTTCCTTTTGCACTGTCTAGCTTTTGCATGCATATGAGATCATTGCAAAGAACATAACTTGGATCAGGTATCTCTAAATCATCAACGTGGCATATTTGTGTTTGGGAAAACATTCATATTAATTAAAAATAGAAATGTCATAAGTATGTAAAAAGATATCACCAAATTATGGAAATCAAATGTCACATCATTATAATATTGGAGAAATTGGAAAGGCACATTGGGTATGTTTTAGCTCAATACATAAGGTGAAAAGTCCATGCATTTCCATTTCTCAAAGATTAAAACTAAAATATATTACTATATGCCTTTGACAGTAACAAAAATTGATCATTGATTTGCTGTGCTTTCATTACCAATATACCATAATGTAACACAGAAGAAAGAAATGATACTATATTTTCCTTTGTGGCAACAACTATCTAATAAGATAAAAAATAACATCAGAAATTTTCTTGGAAGAAAATTATGTTTGGAAAAAATAAAATGTAAGGCTTTTATGTGGTGAAAATTTTTGTGGACTTTTACTGAAAGAGAAAGCAAGAGGACTTTCTTGTTTTTCTGAGGAGGGCGGTAACGAAGCACTTCAGATCGAAAATTGTATCAAGAATTTCTCTTTGATATGCTTCCACCTCAAGTATTCATTGAAATAACTTTCATGCTTTGTTTCAGTTTATTGTGTGCATTTTTTAAATTATTATTTATTTTAACAATTTATTGGGGCTCATACAATTCTTTTCACAGTTCATACATATACATACATCAATTGTAAAAAGCACATCTGTACAGTCTTTGCCCTAATCATTTTTTTTCTCTTTCCTTCTTTTACATTTTATTAGGGACTCATACAACTCTTACCACAATCCATACATATACATACATCAATTGTATAAAGCACATCCATACATTCCCTGCCCCAATCATTCTCAAGGCATTTGCTCTCCACTTAAGCCCCTTGCATCAGGTCCTCTTTTTTTTTCCCCTCCCTCCCCATTACCCCCTCCCTCATGTGCCCTTGGTAATTTATACTTCGTTATTTTGTCATGTCTTGCCCTATCCAGAGTCTCCCTTCCCCCCTTCTCTGCTGTCCCTCTCCCAGGGAAGAGGTCACATGTGGATCCTTGTAATCAGTTCCCCCTTTCCAACCCACTCACCCTCCACTCTCCCAGCATCGTCCCTCACACCCTTGGTCCTGAAGGTATCATCCACCCTGGATTCCCTGTACCTCCAGCCCTCAAATGTACCAGTGTACAGCCTCTGTCCTATCCAGCCCTGCAAGGTAGAATTCAGATCATGGTAGTTGGGGGGAGGAAGCATCCAGGATCTGGGGGAAAGCTGTGTTCTTCATCGATACTACCTCACACCCTAATTAACCCATCTCCTCTCCTAAACCCCTCTATGAGGGGATCTCCATTGGCCGACACTTGGGCCTTGGGTCTCCACTCTGCACTTCCCCCTTCATTTAATATGATATATATATACATATATTCATATACATATATACATATACACATATATACACATACATACTATTGTGTGCATTTTTAATGGAGATTGGTGCCTGGCTGGACTTTACATCTGATTAAATTGGGACTAAAGCTAAAGCAACCTATAGGTTTGAGATTAAAAAGATAGAGTAAATCTTAGAAAATAATTCTCAGGATATCCCAGAAATCAGAGACAAGACTTAATGATCGCAAAAGTAGAGAAACAGGACTTGTGTCAAGTTTTCTAGAGTTCTAATAGAGTGTGGATTTTAGCTGTCATCGAAGGCACATTTTATTTCCTCACACTGTTGATTAAGGTGTAGATTAACTACCACCCTAGATAGAATGAGGAAT
Source organism: Tenrec ecaudatus (assembly GCF_050624435.1). Lineage (NCBI taxonomy): Eukaryota > Metazoa > Chordata > Mammalia > Afrosoricida > Tenrecidae > Tenrec > Tenrec ecaudatus. The sequence goes on along the minus strand of NC_134534.1, from coordinate 76,311,533 downwards.
GCAACTGCATGGTGACTGTCAAATTACTGGATGCACAAGGCACAACAATTGAGTCTGCCTTTCCAGAAACACGCAGCTCCTGGGTGTCCCTCTACAGCTTCCTGGTGAGCCTCGGAAGGCATTATAAGTTCTGTTCTATAAATTATATGGGTTAGTCTGTCATAGTCTGGATGTCAAAGTCTGATTGAGAATGAAGTACACACAATGATTTGCAATGTCATTAGTTGAATCCCATGACACTTTTCTTTTAGACAAAAATAACACATAGGGATCCTGCAAATCAGTGAAAACTACGTTTTTAGTTTTATTTAAAACACAACAATACAAAAATGGAAGTCTGTCTTAGAAAGGCCATAGGAGACTGACTCAGGGCCAACACCCCTCGATATAAATTCTGGTAAAACGCTGCTTGCTGTGTTGTAAAGCTCCAAGAGCTGGACACAGAACAGATTCTGGCTTTGTCGCCAGAAGACTTCTGGTCCAGCTTTAAATTTTCTGTTGTTGTAATTTTGCAAATGGAGATGATACAAGCAAATACCTAGGAAGGTTACTGTGAGGTTTACACTATACTAAGGATGTAAAGTATGATTGATGAATTGTAGTTTCCTTTGTTGTTGAGTAGATTGACTTATGGAGCCTCCATATGTTTCAGAGTAGACCTGTTTCCTAAAGGGATTTCAATAGCTGAGTTTTCAAAAGTCAGCTACCAGGCCTCACTTCTAAAGCACCTCTAGGTGCTAGTCTTTTATTTAGCAGCTGAGCACACACCATTTGCACTAACCAGAGATTCCACACTCTTATTATTAACTTCTTTGAGTGATGAAACATAATTTTATAAATACCAGACTGCACATAAAGATTTCTATGAGAAATAATTACAGTTTTTTTCCAGAAACTGGAAATACTCCAGGGACTTATGTGTCTTAAGATTGGGTCATTCTTTCTAAACTGTTGTTGAAACATCCCACTGAAATATTATAGAATACGTAGGTCATGCGGGTGGAGAAGCATACATATTTAAAGAAAGATGCATGGCCTCAAGCCGGCTAGAGTCTGTCTCTGTGTAAGATGTTGGTAAACTAGAAAAGTAGAAATTTGGGGGGCCCTTTGAGTGAGTGTGTGTGTGTGTGCGTGCACGCGAATTCCTGAAAAGACTCCTTCATGCATATGCACGTGCGAGAGATTTTATGTCATTTGGAAAAAATCAGACTCTGCTTAAAAGCCAGACTCTGCTGTTGGGGGAAATGAAAAGCATATAGAAATGTTCACTGGATAAACTCAGATTTATGGCAATTCTCAGAAAAGAAGACGAGAAAAGGCAATGAGGCCCTAAGGAACAAGAGCAGCAGAATCATGCCTTGCTTGTCTGGAGCAGACCTGCAGAGCTGAAGTCTCAGAGTGAGCTCACGGGAGCGCTCCCCTCATTTGTTCTGGTGAGCCTGCATGGCCAGGTTAGGGTTCCGATTGTAAAAGCAAATCCAAATTAGCTTTTAGCAAGGAGAGCCTGGTCACGGAAGACGGGCCATATGTAAGCCCGCCCCTGGCAGCAAAAGGAGTGTAGTTCATCTAACATAACCAAATCCATGGCTGGGGGGTTAATTCTGGCGCATAGAGAACCTGCAGAACAAAGTAGAGCAATTCCATGTGGTAAGCAAGATGGCAGTCTTCGTGGAAGCAGACTGCTACATCTTTTTCCTGCAGAGCAGCAGGTGGGTTTGAACCATCAAGCGTTCTGAAACCAAACACGAAACAACTCTGACTATGGCTCCTTGTATTCTTGTACAATATAATGTTGAGGGAAAATAAAGCAAGAAGAGGGTATGCGTGTCTAAGCTATATTAACTTAACTAGTTGACTGCTTTACTTAACTCCATGATTATTTGGATGGAGACACTGATGTTTTGGAAGTTTGAGTGATGCAGTGTTCTTGGTAGGACCTCTGCTTCTAAGCCGGTCCATTTTAATGTGTACATCAGGAGATGGGTGATGGGTTGATCACACCTCAATTGATGGGGAAGACTTGTGTGGCAATCATGGAAAGAATCTGTGTGTGTGTAAGGAATTGGGAGTTGGGTCTGGGACTCAGGTTTCCAAATATATTTGGCCCACTGTCTGCTTTTTTAAAAAATAAAAAATCTTGAAGCTCCAGGGCCTCTATGTCAATTGAAACCTCTTGGTACTGTAGCCTACAATCCAGGAACAAGTGTATGTGTTTGTCTTTGCAGCTCCTTGGATCCCTCCAAAGCCTTTCAGAGGTGCTATCGCCCACTTTGGGAAATACTGGTCTCGGATTCCAGAGTCCATACTTGGGAAGCTGTAATAATAAGCTGTAATAATCGTCAATACAATAATTTCTAATCTTAAACGTCATAGTATATATATTCGAATTCCACTCCATTTCTGCTATTTGATTTCATCCTCACAGCAAATGAATGAGAACATTCTGTTGTTTTTATTTTAGTAATGCCAAACTAATGCTTTGGATGGCAAAGCCCGGGTGGGACTATTTTTAATTCTAGACCCTTATCCTATGATGCCGTTCTAAGAAAGAAACAGAGATGTTTTCTTCAGGCTGGCCGACACTGAGTAGTTCCCAAGACTCCCACAGATCACGTGGCTCGTTGCCTCTGAGGGGACATTGTATCCGTCGGGACCATCCTTGTGGCATGAAGTCAATCCTGACCCTATGGCGTCCCTTAAACTGTTGTCCTGAGATTTATGCCTATACGTCTTCTATTTAAAAATGTAATTTCTAGGTAGGATCAGGTCTTGTATAATTATGTAAGTTGCATAGTATGTAGCTCAATGCCATTTGCATTGTGTTCTTCATAAATATTTGGTGATTTTTTTTCTCCTCATAAATTGCGATGAAATTGTCTTTTGATGCTCGCCTGTAAGTTCTAGGTGGATAAAAAAGCCTATCGTTTGTATGGTATATTTTTCTATTTGAGATGTTTCTGTACTTTCTTGACTAGTGCTAGCATATGATAGCTGTTTATATATTGACAAAGTAGCATAAGCACAAATAGGAAATCTCTGGTGATGGAATTTTCATATCTCTGTTGATAATATATTTTTTAAAAGGAGTGAAAAGCCAGCAGTAGGTAGTCATTGTCAAGGGAAAAAGTTATCCAAGTGGCTCTTGAGTCTCTAGTTTGTTAGATATTGACAACTGGAGGTGCATAAGCGAAGTAGTTCTGAAGAGGCTTTCAAGAGTACTTCTACCAGGTTTGAGAGATTATAGTGAAACTATTTGCTGACAGGATCCACTATAGCAACGGAGGAATTCATGATCTGAGACTCACAGATGTTAACTACTCTTTAAGTTCGTCTTACTTCTTGGGCAGTAGAATTTATTTCCACTCCTCTGTTAAGAGTGATATGGTTAATTCCTTAATCAGTTAAGAAGTTAGAGAGATCCACCTTCCCTTTTTCCCTCCTTCCTGTCTTATTTTTTTCTTTTGTTTTCAGTGAGGAATACAGAGATGAGAACCGTTATATGCAATACAACATTTTAAGATTGTATACTTGAAAACGTGGATGAGAGTAAATGATTTTCCCTTCAAACCAAATATTGTTATTTTTCCCACCAAAACAAATAGAACATGAAAATATTCTTACATTATTGAAGATGTAAGAAATCATTATTTGGCTGGAACTTTCAGATCAACTTGTCATTTAAGAACTTTTGTGAAAGACCATCGGCAGAAACACAAAAGCCGAAAAACTGTGAAAAGATTTTCTTACCTTTATCCTGTTAGCAACTTTAATTTTTTCACATGACTGTACATGTTTTCACTTTCTCTCAGACGGTCCCTTCAGGTTTCTTTAAGCTTCCAGAACAGTAACAAGACTAAAAACACTTATCTAAATCATGCATTACAATTATTTTTTCACAAGTAAGAATAAAATCCTTCTCATTAATTTTAATAAGTATTTAATATCTCATGGAGTTTGGGGGAGGTTTTTCTTTAAAATAAAGGCTCTTAGTAATTGCTAAATGTCAGATTTAGTATTTTTTCTGGTTTACCCAGGTTTTAGACATGTTTCAGAGAGTGAGAGAAATGACACATCTTTTTATATATCCCTTCCTTCATTTTCAAAAGCGCAAGATAAATAATCAATTAAAAAGGATATCAAAAGGGAAAATCTTTTGAATAATTATTCTAAAAAGAAATCCACAAAAAAGTGAAAGTATAACCAAAACCTTTTAGTAACTTTTTTGCGCGCGCGCACGCACACACTCACACACACACGCAACCAAGGATTCTGAGCCTGTAAGAAATCATTCACTCTATTGAGGCAGCACAACCGCTGATATTCCTACCTGGTTTATCTGCTACTATTTTTATTTTTAAGGCAGTGGGAGAAACTTCAAGAGATCTAGAGATTCTAACCCCAGGCTCAGACACTTACTCCAAACCACCACGATATGTGCTGGTAGCCATAAGTGGCATTAAAGAAACTTTTTTTTTTTTGCATTAAAGAAACTTTTAATGATATTTTGTAAAAATTTTGGCGTGATAGAATACTCTGTCATTATGACTGAGGTGTTTGCGGCCACAGTCACTGCAACCATAGACTATTCCATCACCCTCAAAATTTCAATGACAGTTTATAGTCATTTCCTGCCCTGTTCCCGCCAGTCACAGCCGCAGGCAACCACCTGCTGCTTTCGTTTCCTTCACTATCATTTGGTCTTTATAGAATTCCTTATAAATTGGGATATTGAATATATACTACTTGGCTTCTAGCTTTTCCTCTTTAGTATAAAGCTTTTGAGATTCACCCGTGTTGTTAAACATATTAGTAAGTTGGAACCTTTTTTATTTCAGGATAGTGTTATCTTGGGAAAGTATATTAAAGTTCAGCAGATTTTTCATTTTGAAGCTGATGGAAATTCAGATCGTTTCCAGGGTTTGTCTACTGTGATGACAATTTGAGTATATATCTTTCTGTGACATAGTTTTCATTAGCTTCAGAAAACCTTTAGGGTTGGAATCAATGGGTCTTTTCTGTTGTTCCTGTTCAGTACTGTTGAGCCAGTTCCAAATCATAGTGAGTGACCCATCGCCCAGAAGAACGAAACACTGACTTGTCCTGCTCCGGATCCTCACAACTGTTTTCACCTTTCAGCCCATCGCGGGAGCCACCGTGTCAATGTATCTTGTCATGAGTCTCCCTCTTGTTATTTTTGCTGAGCCTCCACTTGAACAAACATAATGTATTTTCCAAGGACTAGTCTCTCCTGGGAGCTGTGCCAAGTATGTGTGGTGAAGTCTCACCATCTTCTGAGCAGCGTCCTGGCTGTACTTACTTCAAGATAGCTTTTCTTGTTTCTTTAGTTGTCTATGGTATTTTCAATATTCTTTACCAGAACCATAATTCAAAGGAATTAATTCTTTAGTCTTTATATTTTGTCCAACTTTGACACACAGATAAGGTGATTGAAAGTACCAAGGTTTGATTGAAGAGCACCTTAGTTCATAAAGTAACATCATTGATCTTCAATACTTTAAAGAAGTCTTCTGCAACAGATTTGCCCCATACAATTCTTCCAAACATTATTGTAATTCAAATTGGTTTACACAGTGACTTGGACCATTTGCATTCCCATCAGCAATTCATGGGGGTTTCAGTTACTCCCATAAGGACTTGGTAATTATTTTAAGTGTAGCTATTATGGCAAATGTGGCATGGTTTCTCAATGTGGCTTTAGTTTCCATTTGGTTACAATTTATATACATTTGCATGTTATTTTTAGTGAAGTGTCTATTCTGCTTATTTTAAAGTTTAAAATTATTTTAACAAATTAAATTATTCAAAATAATTAAGTTCATTTATATGTACGCATACACACACGAGTCCTTTATCAGATATGTGCTCTGCAAATATTCTCTCCTTCTTTTCTGTATTTTAATTTCCTAAAACATAAATTTTGAAGATCAAAGGTTTAATTTGGATTAATTCTGAATTATCAAATTATTTTTAAAGTTAATTATTCCTATATCATACTTAAAATAATTTTCTAAGCCAAAATAATCACAAATTTTCTACTATTCATCCTTTATGAGGTTTGATAGCTTTCCATTTGAGATTAAAGTGCATATGTGATATTAGATAAAAGTTTATTACTATTATTATAAGTATTCTGTCAGCTATGGGTTTTTTACAGATGTCATTTATCAAGTTGAGGAATTTCATTTTCTAAGAATTTTTGTCATAGTATTTGGGAAACTCTATGCCAAGTCATTTGTTCTGTGGATAGAGATGATCATAAACTTTTAAATTTTTAGATTTTGTTTATGTGAGGATTATTTTGTTTTCTGAGAGTTACTTTAACTTTGCATCCTATTATAAAGACTTGTTAGTGACGATGAATTTTTTAAATTTGTACTACATTGAATTTAAGTTGCTATTGTGTTGTGAAGATTTGCGGGTCTATGTTCATGCGGAATATGGGTCTTTATTTTTTCTTGTGACATTACAATCCTATCCTAGTTTAAAAAAACTGAGGCATTTTTCTTCTTTTATTTTCTGAAGGAGTTGTTGCGGTGTTGGTAGTATTTCTTACATGTTGAGTAAAATTCCCTAGTGAAGTCATTAGGACTTAGAATTTTCTTTATGGAAAGTATTACTTTCTGTTGTTCACTTTTTTTTAACTCAATTAATTTTCTTAGTAGATTCCCACTGCCATATAGTTTCTGATTCACAGTGATCCAATATAGGGTTTCCAAGGCTATGAATATTTACAGGAGTAGAGAGCCTCGTCTCTCCCCACCAGAATGACTGGGGGTTTGCTCCTCCAACCTTGCACGTCAACGTGTTGGAAAGCAGTACAACCAGGAATCCTTTTAATGAAAACAGACTTTTAAACATGTCTGCTTTATCTTGAGAGAGCTTTAATAATTTGGTATTATCAAGGAATATGTCCATAATAAACCGACAAGTTTATTACTGTCCTAAGTTAGCCTTTCAATGTCTGTGAGGACTTAAGTAAGGGGTCGTGGTGTTAACAGAAAGGCCAGCTGTTCAGCCTACCGCTGCTGCCAAGATAAAGATGAGTCTATCCGTTCCAGCAAAGATCAGTCTTGGAAATCATAAAGAGCAATTATACTTGAGGGCACAGGGACATGTGAATCAGATTGGGCTCAATTGCAGTGGGGAAGGGCTGAAGTGATAGTGGCCCTCTCCATTGTTAGTTTGTGTCTTCACATTTCTTTCTTTATTAGCCTAGCTAGAAACTTATTGGCTTAATGGACCTTTGCGCAGAATCAGTTTTGGTTCCATTAATTTTTCTCTATTGCTTTATTTTATTGATTTATGCCTTCACTTTTAGTATTTTCTTGTTTCTTCTTACTCTTGGTGTAATTTGCTCTTACTTCGTTTCTTCCGTAAAGTGAACACTGAGATAATTGATTTAAGGTTTTTGTTCTCTTCTAATATAAGCAGTTAATGCTGTGTTTTCTCCGGAGCCAGAAGTCCATCGCTCTGTCTCAAATTCTGGCTCCAGGCTTGGAGGTTGCTGCTCCTCTGCTGCTCTCCTTTCACGGAGGCTCATTCCAATGAAGTCGGGCTTACATCTGCCATTTTTACTGTTTACTTTATAGTGCTTTTACTTTGTTAGTGATGATCCCCTTTTCTTACATAACTTGTTTTCCCTTGCTGGGTATCAGTTATTTTTTAAGTTTCAATTTTAATTCCTTGGCTGGATTTCTGACTATGTCTTTTAGCATTGTTTTGTAATGATGGTATGGTAGCTACATAATCTGGTGTCAACTTGAGACTATTAAGAGTGAAGGGGTGCAGTGTAGCCTGTCAATCAGGTCACAGCTTGATGATCTCATTTGGAGGCACTATGGAGACAAATAGCTTGATGGAGGTCAGACCCACTCTCTTTGTTACACGTTCCTATTGACAAGCCACTTGGAGCTATGTTGATGGAGCCAGAGCCCTGGAGCTGGAGGAGCCACATGGACACTCCTGCCAGTACTGAGATGCTTCCACTGCCACTGGATCCACAAGACTTCCCACCTCCTGGCTGGTGATCTTCCTGAATTTGGTGTAATTGCATGTGCTGAGTGAGTCTGTAGAGAAATTTATAGATTGGTATTGGACGTATGGGCTTACATTGGACTTCTGGATGTCATCTGTACTGGGCTGGTATGTTTTCCTAATATACAATAAAATTCTCATTACACACATATGATTGTCTATGAATTTTGTTTCTCTAGACTGCCCTGAGTTACATAGGTGGCTTTAGAGTTGACAATATATACCTTTACATTACTCCAATCAATTCTGAGTTAAAATTTGAATTAGTTTGGATAAGACATTAAAATGGTCCCTTTTTACTTGATAACTCTGAGTCCAATTTTTTAATGGACTTATGGCCAAGGAGGAAGCTGTTAAATTTTTTTAAAAGGCCATTAGTCATGAAGAACTTCAGAAGTATCATGGAGAAGCTGTGAAAGCAAAGGCGGAAGCATCAGTACGGACTCCAATGGATCAAACATATGAAACATACGTAAATCCACTGGTTAAAAATAATCATAATGCAAAACAAGCAAAACTATCAAATTGTTATGGAACCAGCTCATTATTTTGAAAACTAGCAAAGCAAAGAAAAAAAAAACCAGTCAGTTGTCTTATTGCGATTTTTCTAGATACTTTAAAGATTTTTTTCTTCCTTGAACACCAGCCATTTAACTATGATTTATCTAATTTCCTTTGTACTGACTAGGGTTTGCTGAAATTTGTGAACCTATAACTTAATATTCTCTAATGATTTAGGAAAAATTTTCAAATATTATTTCTTAAAAATTTTCTTCTCCTCTCTCATTCCTTCTAAGTATTCACTTTACACCTTATTGAGTGACTTCATATTGCTCTAAGAGTTTTCTGATATATTGTTATGCTTTTATTGAATAAATTTTATTTGTTTCTTTTCTACTAAAGAAATTTCAAAGGAGCTATCTCCAAAGTCACTGAATATTTTTTTTCATTTCCTGTTTGTGTTACATATTATTTAGATATTTAAATTTTTCATTAATCTGTCTTTGGGCCCTATGAAGCCCTTAAAATAATTTCTATTTTTTCATATTGTTAATGAGGAATCTTTTCATCTTCCAACATGCTCATGCCCCTACTGCACTGGTGTTAAGTTGATTTTGATACTTCCTGCTATTCTTTGAGAATATTTGTCCTAGTTTGACTTGTACTTTCCCACAATATGTGTCAAACCATAGTTCTCAGTATTATGTAATATTACTCTATTTTTTATCTACTGTAATTATCACATTTTTATAAATCCTAACCTGTTTACGTCAGTGAGGCAAGATTAGTGGGAATTATGTGAATGAAGCAGTATCCAGGCTATAAAATTAGGCTGATTTTGAGTTCATGTCTTTTGAGATACAAAAGAAGTTGACCAAGCAACCTGAGATCAGAGGTAACCACTACCACCAAGTAAGAGACTGGGAGTGGAAAGTGTCCTCTGGACTCACCTCCACCGTACAGGGAAACTCTAGGTCCAGGGTGCAGGATTGGTGACATGGAACCCACACTCTGAATTCTAGACTACTAAATTGTGAGAGAATACATTTGTGTTTGTTAAACTCATCTACTTGCAGTATTTCAGTTATAGTAGCACTAAATGACTAAGGCAGCACTTTCAAATTATTTTTGATGTCTCTGTCTGCTAAATCCAATATCTTGCCATACTAGAAGTGTGGGGGGATAAAGGCATGAAGTGGTTGGCTTAGAAACTTTCATAGGTGGGGAAACATTAACAGGATTATAGGATTAAGGTGTAGGTGTTGTTGAATTGCAATTGTGAAGCTAAATATTTATGTACAGGTGACAGGTTGGCAAGAAGTGGATTGAGGTAGTTAGTTTATTGTTAGTTAGTTTATTGTGCCAACCTGGCCGATAAACACATGTGAGGTTAATTGAAGGGCGGAGGGATAAACAATAAACTAGTTAGTTATTTTCTTATGAACCCATTTTGTCTTCAGCGATCTTGTCAAGAAGCTGAGCATCATGGAATGCCAAAGTGTTCTTGCATTGAAGGAGTACTTGAGTAGAGGCCCAAACTCCATCTGATACCTTAATGCATAACATATGAGCATAGATTTGCCTCCTAGTTATTTCCTCTATTTCCTTTTACTTTTCTCTTCTCCCACTATCATGTTCGTCGTCCATTTGGGTTTCAGTAATTCCTCTCAGTTACAATTCCTCTCAGTTACATTCAGTAATTCCTCTCAGTTACGTTGTTCCAGCCCCAGCAGGCATCCTATGCCCTCCTCTCCATCAATTTTAGATCACTTGTTGTTCCCTTGTCCCTTGGTTTGTTAATACCCTTCCTTTCCCCCACCTTGTGTCGCTCTGGAACTGTCTGTCCCATTGTTTTCTCCTCTGGATTGCTTAGCCTCCCTATCTTATCTAGATAGATGCAGAGACAATAATAAGCACAAAAATGAAGCTGAGAAAAAATAAACAAGCAAACAAACAAACAAAACCCCAGAATAACAACAGCAACAAAAACCCAATGACAAAAATGTCTATAAATAGTTCCAGGTCTATTTGTTGACCTTTAGGAGTGTTGTCCAGTCCAGTCTGATGGGGGACCAAGCCCTGGCCCCAAAGTCTATTTTTCATATTACCTGTGGACTTCCTTACTTTGCTCCCCTTTTTGCACTTTTGCACGCCCTTAGCATTTTGTTCTTGTGTGGTGGGGTCAGATCGGGCGCATATCCTGCACCATACTTCCAGTGTTGTCCCTCATAGCACTATGGGTCAGTGAGGGAGTTTGTGTATCATGGTGGGTTTGGCACAATGACTCTCTCTGTGAATTGGCTGATCTGAGCAGGAATATTGTTCTTGAGGCATGGAGAGCCAGGATGTGTTCCACTCTCTCTCCTTCCCTCTTAATTTGCTCCTGTGTGCTCTGATCAGATGCACCCCTCTCCCTGAGCTATAGCTTCAGTGCTGTGCTCTGAAGTGAATATTCTTGGGGGAGAGGTGGGGTGTCCATGTAGTTGAGATTGGGGCTGGCCCTGCAGACCTTCTATTTATCCTCCTGTGGTTTCACTCTTTCCCTAGCCAACCAGTAGTCTGTTATTTGGAAGACAAGTTGGATGGTCCTCTCAGGGGACACTGGTTGGGTGGTTCTGGAATTGCGTGGATGGTGCTGCACTGATGTTCCCACAAGAAGCCATGGTGGTGCGGTCCACGGCAGCTTGGGGCACCTCAGAGGGCATGCAGGGGTGCGTGCTGCAGAGGGCGGGTTGGTGTGTCTGCTTTGGAGCAGAGCACTCTGGATGGTGGACAGAATTTCCCTAGCCAGCTAGAACACCGCGTGTATTGGGCTGAAGCTCCCGCAGCAGTGTGACACACTGGAGTGTTGGTGGAGCTGTTTTAGGCCACTGGGGGCACTACAGCAGGTAAAAGGAAGTTTCCTCACCACATGGGACCATGCAGGACAGACAGGGGCTCCTCCAGCCACCTGGAGTGCCATGGAATCTGTGCAGTGGTTTCCCCAACCAAGTGGAGCTCCCCCAAAGGTGGCCTTGATTTCCGCCAGCAGCTTAATGGGCCTGGGAGGGTAGGCGTGAGTTTGCCTGCAAAGGTGGGTGGGATTTCCCCAGTCATGTGTTATGCTACAGAGGGGGAGAACTCCCTCAGCTGGGTAGAGGGCAACGTAATTGCCCTCGGTGATGGGGAGTGGCCTGGAGCCTGGCAGTGGTGTGTGAGAGGAAAGAGAAGAGAAAAACTGAACTGAGACTAGTGGGGCGGGGGCGGGGATGGGGGTGGGGGTGGGGAGAAAATAGAATGAAACAAAAATAAAGATATAACTAAGCCCCTGATTGCCTGACCGTGAGGCTGAAGGGTTTGAAACCCTGCTCAGTGGCAGTGGCAAGCTGTGGCTGTGTTGTAGTAAAGCTCTTGGGCCATCCGGAGGATCCCAGCTCTGGCCAAGACTGTGGCTGGGCTGAGGTTATGCCTTAGCTGGTCTCCACAGTGGCATGCTAAAAGCCCATAGTTTCTCAAAATCTAGTGGATCTGTGTCTACTTATCTTTACGATGCTCCTCCTGTCATCCTGCAGTGCGGAATCTTCCTCTCAGTTGCTCGCCTGCACTGATTGCTGTGGGGTCCCTCTGGCATGTGTTACTCAGTCGCCATCTTGCGGAAAGTCCCTTACATTTCATATTTGATGATTTCAAGTTTTCCATAGTTCATACATCATACATTTCCAGTTTGGACTACTTTGTAATGGATAATTGAGGTTTGTAGCTGTTTCTTCTCATTTTGATCTTGCTACATTGACAAATCAAGGTCCCCAAAGTCATGCTCCATTTGAGTGGAATCTACTTTGAGGAGATGACTTTTCCCCAGAGTGTACCCGCCTGATTGAGTGCCTTATAACTGGAGTGGCTCATCTTCCAGCATTGTATCCCATGATGTTCTACTGCTATTAATAAGATTTTCACCAGATTGTTACAATTATCATATTTTTTACAGGTAGATTGCCATGTTCTGCTTCCTAGTCTGTCTTAGTCTAGAAGCTTTGCTGAAACCTGTTCACCATGGGTGACCCTGCTGTGTCTTTTAAATATCATTATCCTAGCTTCTAACATCAGAGCAACACACAAGCTACAATGCAGCAAACTGACAGATGAGTGGTGGAGTTGACTTGTATCTTTATACAAATCCCTTGAAATAAACTATAGACATACTATTTCACATCTAAATATGTCTGTACATTGTTGACAAAAATAAGCAGATTTCCTAAGGTAAATCTAACTAACAACTCATAGTCATGTAGTCAATGATGACTCATAGCAATCCTATAGGACAGGGTAGAACTGTCCTTGTGAGTTTAAGACTGTAACTCTTTATGGGAATAGAAAGTCCTGTCTTTCTTCTTAGGAGTGGCTGGTTATTTTGAACTGCTGACTTTGTAGTTAGCATCCCAACTTGTAACCACTTTCTAACAAGGCTCCTCCATCATAATATCATATTGCAATATGTTCTTATTATCTTTTAATAACTGGTTCACATTTTTCTCAATTGTCCTCAACGTGTCTATACAGTTGGTTTCATGAACCAGAATCTAAAATAGGATCACATGTCTCTACAACTAACCAGGGACATACATAAAATGATAGGGACAGAACAGGGACTTCTGCCTTGCCTGCTAAGGGCATGTACAGATCCTCTGAAACAAGAGATGAACAAAGGTTTCTGTGAGAACTGGCCTGGCAGTCACCTTCACCTTGAAGTTTGGCCTCAGTAAAATCCTGGCACAGGACTACTCTAAGATAAGGCTGAGATGTGCTGACCCAAAGCAGTGTCCTGGATAAAACTGAAAGAAACAATGCATGCGACCCAAAGATGAACTGAGTAACTAACTAGAAAGTGACTTGACCATCTGGAGAGTGGTAACCTCTTCTCCTTTGAAAGTGCCCTATAAAAACTCGCAGCATTCCCCTAGACCAGTGGCTCTCAACTTTCCTAATGCCATGGCCCTTTAATATAGTTCCTCATGTTGTGGTGACACCCAACCATAAAATTACTTTTGTTGCTACTTCATAACTGTAATCTTGCTTCTGTTATGAATTGTAATATAAATATCTGATATGCAGAATGTATTTTCATTGTTACAAGTTGAACATGATTAAAGCATAGTGATTAATCACAAAAACAATATGTAATTATATATTGTGAAATATTTATTACTAATTACAAATAAATGAAATTTTGTCGTGAAGCCTGGTATAGCATGAGTAACAGTCTTCATGCTGGGTACATGTATGTGGGCATATCTGCATGTGGACGGACCTGTCTGGAGACCGATAGAGGAGTGGTGTCTCGGTTTTTAAGACCCATCAGAAATACATTAGGCGACCCCTGTGAAAGGGTCATTCAACCCCCAACTCTCCGGGGGGACTGGCTTCACTCCAAGGTGTCCTTCTCAACTTGAGAGAGGGACTGCTGCATCTCTTTTGAAGTAACTCTGTGTTTTCATAACCTTGGAGCCTAACTCTTTGCTGCTATGTATGTATGTGTGAGCTCAATTTATCTCTGAACCCTAACAAACCACCCAGGGACCTCATCTCATAAACCATAGATATATGAATAGATTCTTGAGCTCCCATTTGATTGTAGCTCTAATATAAGAATAATTAGTTTTATGACGTGGCCCTGCTCACTACTCACCCTCTTGATGCTATCACTGAAGATATGATTGCTACATCAAAGTGTGGTGATGGAATCAGATAGTGTCTGGTCATTAAAAGAAAAAGAGTGAGTAGGGTATTAAAGGCTTGCCTCAGAATGAGCAGCCATCTAAGTGAGCAGTGAGCTAAGTCCACATGGAATAATTACACCAGCCTGTGGGATCCAAAGATTGTAAAGAAAAAAATCCAAACTCACAGGAGGGAATGGTGCCAGAGCCTAAATTCTAAATAACAAGTTTGTGGAATTTTACAGAATCTATTTTCAGGGTCCCTGCATAGATTGAGTCTCCAGTGAATCTCCTTTGACCACAGCCAAAGTATGGGAATAGCCTTAATATCAGACAAATAGCATTGTTAAGTGGATTTTAGTAGCTGTAGTTAGGCTAGAATGTAACACAGCTTGTCATTAGATCTCTCTTTTGACCCATTTAAAAATTATTCTGTTTTTTGAAAAATGTTTTTTCTGCTTTTTAAATTGCAGTTTTTCTGTTTTATTTGGTCATTTGGGTCCTTTTAAAAAGTTTTTTCTTTGGTTTGTATGTTTTTCTATATAAGGAAGTCAGGATGGGTGGATCTACAAAGCCACCAACAGGATTAATAATTACCTGGGGCAAGGAACGAGAGGTAGGAGGCAATGGGGAGTCAATAATAATGGGTCTAAAGAAGGAAGAAAACATTCCAAAGTTGATTGTAGTGATGAATACACAAACCTTCTAGTATGATTGAAATATTGAATTGTATGGTATGTTACTTATATCTCACGAAACCATTTAAAAATAGGATCACAGGTTCTGTTTGGTTACTACATCTTTTATGTCTTTTAAATAAAATTAGTTCATTAAATGTGAATTTTTTTCTCATTTCCTTTTTAAATTTTCATAAACTTATTTATAAACAACAAAGAACCCCACAAAAATAAAGCAGTCAAATAAAAAAGGGGGACATCTTTTTTCCATAAAATTTCTCCTATCGAGAATTTGTTAATTATTGGCTAACTTACTTTTATTTCTTGTATATAATTATACTGTGCATCACATCTATAGGATTGATAAAACTTCTTTACCAAAAGGAGAAAGAAAAATGTTCTCAGGTGACGCTGATACTTCACGAATTAAACTAGGAGGCAAACCAAACTGTGAGCTCATTAGTGGGGTTGAGAGGCCTGTGATTTCTTATTATAGTTGCTTTCTTCAGGAAATCAGTTGATTAGCCAATACATTCATTATTTATTATCATTAGATATAATACTTTAATCTTAGAAGACTAGAAGGACCTTATAATATTTTAATCATTAGATACAAAATTTTAATTAAAAAATAACTATTTTCTCCACAAGTTCTTTTAATTTATTCCATGGCCAAATTGGGTTGAAACTTTCAAATTCTTTCTAAACCCAAATTCAATTGATTCCAAAACAAAAGGGCCCTAGATAGGGTTTCTGAATCTAATTGAAGTAGACATAGGAGCTGAAGAGTTTGAACGACTGACCTTGCACCTGGCAGTCCAGTACTACCCAACAGTGCTGCCAGGGTAGATTTAGAACAAATCCAAATCAAATGAAGTGAAAGAGATTAGTTCAGTTAATCTAAGCTATACATCTCTACACTGCACTGTCCATGCATCTACTTATTCTGTAGATGCTTTATAAATCCTTGACCTCTAACAAAGTAGTCTCAACTACTTGTTTGTTTCATTTGATTAATATACACACCCTCAGTGAAGCATTCAAGACAATTAAAATATCCATTTAGGACTGGAGTTACTGAAATTGATTTTGTAAACTTAATATTCATCAAGTGTTGGATTCCTAGATCACTGACTGTTTTGTTTTATACAGCTCAAGACAGTTCCTATATATTAAACTATATCTACTTGATTAAATTTCCTTTTATCTCTCTTAACTCGCAGTTATGTCCGTGGTTAAAATAAAGACCTTTGAATTATCTTCTTATTTGATTAGTATGTGCTATATTTTTAAAACCTCTCTTTTTAAAAATCAAGATTTAATCATCTTCATTAGAAATGGTAGGCCAGCAGGCAAATCTTAAATCACACAAACAGTTTCAGCTTTAGAGATGGCAGTGGGTGTTGGAATGGGGAGAATTTACTTTATTATCAATCCCTACGTGGATGAAATCAGTGCAATTATGATTACGGAGTAATTTAATACTACTTTATTAACATAGTCTTTCATCTTGGTTAGGAGTTCTGGGATTCATGAGGATGTCCATTTCCTGTGAAATACTATCCCATTTGCATAGATTAAATCACAATCTATAGCCATATTATAAAAACATAAAAGAGTAAAGATGAACTAAAATCCGAGTAGAGAATAAAATGAAAGAACCAATTAACTTGCATCCTTTTCAAATTATAATATGATTACCTTTAATAGTTAGATACATATTTCTATTTCTTACCTCAACTTTTTTTTTACATCCGGTACTTGACAAGTTACACTAGAGAAGAGTAATTAAAACTTGATTAATGGTCCCAAATAGTTCAGGGTTTCAATCACTGAGATTGAATAAATTGTATATAAACGTATGCTTTGTTTTAAGTACTGGTTGACTCTTCTAGCAGATGTGAAGCTGAAAATGTAGGGATAACACTGTTGTGGAGTCTAACTCGTAGCCACCCTGTGGGAAAGAGTAGAAGAGGTCCAGAGGATTTTCAAGCCCGTACATTTTAATGGAAGCAGATTGCTGCATTGTTCTCCTGCTGTGTGCCTGGTGGGTTCACATCCCTGACCTTCTGGTTAATAGCTGCTGTGACATCAGAACTCCTAGCAGCTATTGTTTGGTATCTAAATTATAGTTTCTTTTCTCTGCTCAATAAATTTCATTTGGAGCAGCTAGAGAACTGATAGGAAATGAAATGTTTTCATATAATGCTTTCTATCTAAAAGTGTCTTAGAAACATAAGCTTTCTCTTATAATTCCTTTCTTTTAAAAAAATTACAACTGTTCTAGATAAATGAAAGGATTTTCTTTTAAAGTCTAATAAGTAAAGTCTGTAATTTAATTGGACATCGATTTTATTCATTGCATCCTGAATAGTTATTTATTCATCCACATCAGAGAACTTATGAAATTTCATGTCTCTGTATGTGTTTTGCATGGATTTGCATGCCTTCGTGCTCATATACATGAAACAAACTTGATCCATAGCATTTAAAACATAAGTACATTTAATTTTCAGATTTTCAAATTCCACACACTCATGCAGTTGTTAATCCTCAAAATCATATTCCCTTCAGCTTCTGTGTTCTCCACATTAGGAGGCAGTAGACCTTACTGTAATAATTTCATGGCAATCTTAAGTTTATTTCCAGCATACAGAGTGGGGGCAGGTGGTTATCATGATGGTGTTTGATTCCACCCCTGTCGGTTGACCATCACCAGGTGAGCATTTAGGACCCTTTTCCTTCTCCTGGCAGGACTGGCTGTCTGGGGTATCAGAACAGACTTGTAACAGGAAACATAGTTTTTTTGTTGTTGTTGGATTAGGAAAGATGCTCTTCCAAAGTCTATTTGTATTCTCAAGCATCCCAAAGGACAGCTTAGTTTTAACCTTACTTGTGGTGAACCTTTTTATGGGTACCATGAAAGAACTGCCACGGAATGTTAAGCTTCCTAAGCAGAGCAAAAGGGACACTTCTTTCTTACAGGATGGTTGATGTCTTCAAAACACCTCCTTGCTAAATACGAACAAAAACCATTTTTTGTTTTTCTAGAATCTTAATTCTCCCTGTCTGGATATGCTATGTCTACCCTATTGTTGACAGAATACAATGTCTAGTTCCCCCTCTCACCAGTCAGTTCTGAGTATTCTTTGAAGTTGGAACACAATAATAATCATTTTCTCAAAATCATTTTGATCCAACTTTAGAAGCTGTAAAATATCTTAGGGTATATTGTTCACGGAACTAGTCTTGGCAATCTTAGGGATTTCTATTATGCAACATTAATGGATTTGCTTCACCTCTATGCAAATAAAATAACATCAAACCAGATCTAGCTTGACATTTATTTACTGAGATTTTCAAGAAAATCTCTTTCAGTTATTTTAGAGCCAGTTCTGGCTACTTCTCGTGATGCTCCTAGACTATAGAATTGACATAGTCTGCTGCGTTTTCACTTCAGTGCAATAGGCCTTTGGGGATGGATAGTTTGGGATCCTGAGGGTTGTCCTGCATTATAATAGCCTCAACTCATTAGGTACTGGTAGCACTCCACAAGATGTGACAACCCAAAATGTCTGGAGACAACATCAAATAGCTCATCGTAGGGGATTGCTCTTGGCTGGGAACAATCAATAAGGGAACTAATTTTCAGGCTAGCTTGGCTGTCATGGACATATTTATCTCTTACAATAACCTATTTGGTACATTTAAAGAATTTTGTTCAATTTGGTCTTGAGCATCTTTTCTAATCTCCTCCATTGCAGAACTTAACCTCCTGCCTTTTTGGTACGCCTGTACAATGATGTGTAGTAGAGGTCTTGTGGCTGTGGTAGTGTTGTGGGCACAGAGGATAGAGTTATTCTTTCTGGGGAACCCTTTCCCCCCCTTGTCCGGGAATTCAACATTCTAAGTTGAATTGTATCCTCTTATATTTTCAATTTCTCAACCTCTCAGAAACTGTCATTCAATATTTTTATGCAATTAGATTTTAAGAATAAGTATTAATAGTTTGTAAAAAATAGCACCAAACTTCCATGATACAAAGCCCTTGTTGTCTTAACATACCTATTCTTCACAGAGAGTTGCTATGCAAAAATTGGCATTGGTTGAAAATTCAGAATGACCACCTCATATTCATAATGAAAGATGACTACATCATGACCTAATTGCCCAAATATATCATTGCACAATTGATAAATTAAATCACTGCAGAACTGCTATCTTATATCATTACATATCTGCCAAACCACAGTGACTAATGGTACAGTGAACTGTATGCATACTTTCAATCATCATTTTCAACATTACTCTCCCTTTGTACCTAGACATTCGTTACTGCCAGATGTATAATGTTAATGCACAAATTAGTTGGGCATAGATTTTTTTAGTTCTGTCAAGCATGCAAAATATTAGATGAGACAGTCAATAAATGAGTCACTATCTGTCTCCTTATTGACATAATTAGGTTCCAAAGACCAGGTTGCTATATGAAATTAGCATTCTGCGAAATTGGAGGATGACAATATCATACCACAAAATGAAGGATGAGTACATCATCACCTAACTGTCGAGTTGATCTTTAGATAACTGCCTAATCCCTGAGAATCATGTCCTAGACAAGTTGAGGCGTAACCTTAACTAATCATACATAATCTTAAATAGTCCGCATTACTCTTAACTTGAACTTCATTACTGCCAGGCACACATCCTTCATGCACAAAATAATTGGATAGTAATTTTTACTATTGTCATAAGTGTGAAATATTGAAAAATCAGACAGTCAATAAATGAAAGGAGGTGCATTGGGATTGAGGAATTCCCGGCATCGTTTCCAAGTTGATAAGTCACCAGTTTTCCTTTTTAGTATCCACAAAAGTCAAAGAGTAGAGCCTATGGATAACATAGTCAATGCATTCTCAGATAGCCAAATCTGACAATCTTTCAGGGCACGTTTTCTACCCTTATTTCCAAATCCATGTACTACACTCTATCTCAGTCAGACCTCGGAAAGTTTCGATGGGTGTTATGAATTGAATTGTGTTCTTCGAAAAACTATGTTCTGAATTCTAACCCCTATACCATTTGAAAAGAGAGTTTTCTATGTTAATGAAGCCATCTCAATGTGAGGCGTGTCTTAAGACAACCATTTTGGAGATTTAAAACCAGAATAAATACAGAAGTCAGAAAGCATAGCTAAAGAAAAGAAAACACCATGCCACGTGAAAATTGCCATAGAACCAAGGAACCGAAGCTGAAGGGATATGGAGACCTTCCCCTAGAGCAGACAGAAAGCGAAAACCTCTTAGAGTGGCTGACCAGACATCAGACTGATAGCATCCTAAATTGTGAAAAAAATAATGTTTTTGTTAAAGCCACTCACTTGTATTTCTTTTATGGCAGCCAAAATAAACTGAGATATTGAGGTCTCATAGGACTAACTTCTGCTTCTCTTCTCTTGCCAGTCTAATGGAAGGACTTTGGTATTCCCTGTAGTCACTCAATGGTCCACAGTTGATATTGCTGCTGATGTTTCAGGGCTAATTGTTCCATGGTTGTGTCCAGTAGATTAAATCAACTATTCAGGTTGGATGGGAAATGCGTTGGACTGTGAGCCAGATGACTGTGGAACAGTCAGCGATTTGAAGTAGGCTGCATCAGGGAATGCAGTATGGTTCCCTTTCCGAGGCACTTGATTTTTGCGTGAGAGAACTCATTCTTAAGCACTAGTCTGGAATAGCTCATATAAAAGTCTGAAGTTTGCCTACTTGAACGTCTGCTCTCAATTGTTTGCTTTCGAGTATTTGGATCTGGGTTGAATAGCAAGTGCGTAAAGTTCACCTTTTGGAAGTCAGCTTGATTATATCCCCATGTACTATTCCTTTAACTGTCTAGTTATCGTGTAATTGTTTATCTTGATTGATGTTCAAACAGCAAGCGCCATACCTGTCAAAATGGCAACCTTATTTACATTCAATATGTCAAGCCAAGGTAGTATGCCAGATGATGTTACCACATGTAACACATTTTATCTCACACTATACTTAGAGATGCAAAGAAAGTGTAGCTAGTAAACCACTTTAAAAAGAACATATGTCTAGTGTATAATTTATAATAGGATGATTTAGATATACAAAGTTCATAAATGATGATGTGATGCATATCACCAAGCTTATGGAGTGAAATTGCATTGATCCTTGCGGCCACCATTTCCCAGGCCCTACTACTCTGTTATTTCTCCTTCGTGTCGGTCTTCCTCTTTCAAGTATTTCAGCTTCTCAGATTGTTTCCTCAGCATAATGTAAGGCTAGTGAGAGGATACAACTCTGACATACACATTTCCTCGTGTTTGTTGGAACAGCTCAATTGTATGTTATTATTTCCAAGCGTCATGATTTTGACCTAAGCTTTCATTGATTTGGATTCTTTTCACACCTTTAGTCCTGTATCTTTATGCTATCTCTTGAAATGGTTGAATATTGATATTTTTGGTATGGAGACTGCTCTCATCGTTATCTTCAGTTACTTGCTAGGATGTAGCTGGGTTTCTGAATGGATAGGACTTAATGATTTTTGTTGCACTCAGGAGTTAGCTGAAAGAGCTTTTTTCTTCTCCTTCCTGTAACATCTTGTGGAATGTCCTACCGATAACCATTTAGGTGTTAATAGCACCTCGTTTGGCACTCTGGGATTGGGTGGGCACACACGACTGAATACTGTGGATCTGGTGGCTTTAACTTATCATTAATTCAATATGTATCGAAGTTGATTTATCCCAACCCCAAGCTTCTGGTACTCTATCATATCTTCCAGCAATTCTCTACAGCCTCCACTGCACAGCAAGGGCCAATGGAGCATGTTGGCTTTGGCATGAACTACACAGGATGCAGAGGCACCAAGGCACTTCATATAGGTCACCGCATCTCCTCTCCAACACCACAGTTTTGCTTCTAGAAGAGGCTGATATGGCTGCACACGTGAATTCTCCCAGATGGGAAATCAGTTGGATACATCTTCTCAGCTGGCTCTGTGGATTAAAGACCTCGACCCTTTGCTCTCCATTACATCTGTCTCCTACTAATTCCCTTAAAGAGTTATACCATGATTCCATTGCCACAGGAAATTCTGCTCCAGCTATACCCAGGGAACATCACTTGATGTTTTCTGACTTCCTCTTTCTGAATGCTTCTATTTTCTTTTCTTTTAGAGGTATTATCATGAGAGGGGGACATGGCAATGTTCATATTTGATTTCTCAACCTTCATTCTTTCTCCCATCAGATCATTCCCATTCCTTATCCTCAATGGAAAACACTTCCTTCTGTTGGAGCCAATTTTATTTTTAACATGATGTGGATTTACTTTCCCCACTTCCCTTTGGTCTAAACAGCTGGCAGGTGGTAGAGAAGGACAAAGGAGTTGAAGAAGGCTAAGGGCACAAAACGGTGGTCATCAAAACATTGAATCTGCTTGTCAGTTCCCACAGATAGCAATGAGGCAGGCCATTTAAATCTGGATTCTAATGGAAAATGTAGTTTTTAGTCTATGTGAGACTGTTAGAAACCACATTTGAAAGAGAATTTACAGAGGCCAGACAGCTAGCTTCATTCTGTACTTACTATAGCATGTAGAACAGAGAGTGTTTTTGTTCTCCAAATATATTTCAACTTGAGATACATGCACTAATGAGCACAGTAGCTGAGCTTTCCTGAGGCAATCAATAGAACAATGGGTGTCATCTCCTTCAAGGGGGTTGGTAGAGGAAATCACATGTATCTCAGAGCAAGGCACCCAAATTGTGCCATCCACATCCACAGAGCCAACAGAGAGGGAGTGTGGGTATAATTCCCCCTTGGACTCTGCCACCACTGCATTGGGTGATGGCAGGTGCCAGTTCCGTCGGATCTCTGTTATGATATCTGTACAAATGATTTGTAAGAGGATAGTTCATCTCTATTGCTTTATAATAATCAGTTCAAAGCATTGAGGGGCCGAGGAGAAGTCAAGGTGATGGTTTCAGATGGTCATTATGTTTCTCATAAAAGAATCCTATAAAGTGGCCAGTATTCTTGTAGGCTAGTCAGTTTCATTGATTGGTGAATTTCAGGGGTATCTGGGGTAAAGGGCTGCATACTCCCTGTTTCGTATATCCTTATATGATTGCAGTCACAGAACATCAATGAATTAGTTTAGGAATAGTAAATGAGAAGGACTTTCAAAATATTCGACAGAAGAAGCAATTTCACAGCCAGCGAGAGCAAGTGTTTTGGTTTTTGTGAAAGGCCTATCTTTCGATATTATTGGAAGAAGTGTTAGAATCTAATGTTCAGCAATGAAAGAATCCAGCTGCTTGCAGAAAGGGTGCAGATTAATTAACGATTCGCAGTTGTCGCTCTGAGCAAAGGTAATGTGAGGCAACCAAGTGGCAATTTCATAGACAGGGCTTAATAATTTGATAATGAGCCATCCTGCGGTTTTTACTGGTTATAAGATGACTAAATAGGGGAAATAGCGTTTGTTGGAAAGGAAGAAACAGACTGAATATTTCTGAAATTCATTTAAAAATTCATTTTATTGGGGGCTAGTAAAACTCTTATCACAGTCCATCCATCCATTCATCCATCCATCCATCCATCCATCCATCCATTGTGTCAAGCATATTTGTACATTTGTTGCCCTCATCATTCTCAAAACATTTGATCGGAAAGACATTTTAACATATTCTTTGCTCTTCCAGAAGATTTCATGAGTTTCTGGAAATGGGCAGGTGTTGATCTGGTAGGAGTCAAGAGTCTTTGTATGACTTTGTATGTTTGTGTATGCATATATGTACACATTTACATAGTATCTCGCACACATGCACGCAATGTTGTTATGATGTCAAGCAGTTTTTAGCTTTGTTTGTTAGCTTCTTGCTGTTTCATTTCAATATTTACAAATTGAAGTACATATTGGCATAAGGGCTAATGGAAAATTCCATTGGTTCTGCATAACAACTTCCAAAGAACAGAACCAAATTCCATTTTTGTTGTTAGGTCATAAAACTTTACCAAATAGAAGACAAGAAGAAGGAATAATAATAATAATGATAGTAATCATAATAATTGCTAAGGGCAGTGGTTAAAGTGGTTGGCTTCCCAACAGCTGCTCCATGGGAGAAAGATGTGGCGGGATCTACTTCTATAAAAATTCCAGCCCAGGAAACCAGAGCAGGTAGCTCTATTCTATACTGCAGGGATGCGGTGAGTTGAAATAGATTTTTGAGTGGTAGAAACATTCCCATATACCACTCTCACTTTTAGCTCTGTTACTGTACTGCCTCTTTTTACCCCTAACTCTGTTTTGATATTTAAATATTAAATTCGACTTGGAAATTTGGGGCTGGGGTATATTATCCTAGCTGATATTGAAATCTTGGTAGGTGTCATTGACTCAGTTCCAAGACTCATAGCCACCCAATGTACAATGGAACAAAACACCGCCCAGTCATGTACTGTGCTAACAATTCATTGTTCATATGTTTGAGCCCAAACTGCAGCCACTTTGTCAATCCACCTTGTTGAAGGTCTTCCTCTTTGTCACTGCCCCTCCACTTTACCAAGCTTAAAGCCCCTTTCCAGGGACTGGTCTCTTCTGACAACAGGTCTAAAGTACAGGAGAGGAAGTCTCACCATCCTAGCTTCTAAGGAACATTCTGCCTCTACTTCCAGGACAGATCTGTTCGTTCTTTTGGAAGTTCCCGGTACTTTCAGTATTCTCCGCCAGCACCATAATTCAAATGCATCTATTCACCTTCAGTCTTCTTTATTCAAGTACAACTTTCATATGTATCTGAGGAGATTGAAAATACCAGGGCTTGTTTCAGGTGCACCTTAGTCCTCAATGTAAGAGGTCTTGTACAGCAGATTTACACAATGCAACACATTATTTGATCTGTTGACTGCTGCTTCTTGAGTATGGATTGTGTATATAAGCAAGATGAAACCCTTGAAAACATCAGCCTTTTCTCCATTTCTCTTATGGTAGCTATTGACCTGTTGTGATGATTTTGATCTTTTTTATGCTGAGTCATAATCCATACTGTAGACTATAATCTTTGATCTTCCTCAGCAAATAAGTCCTCACTTTGAACGACAAAGTTGTGTCATCTGCACATCACAGAGTGCTTTTAAATCATTCTCCATGTGGTAGCTACATAATTTTGTGTCAATTTGAATACATAAAAGTGTATGGGTGGAGTTTAACCTGTTAATTAGGTCACAGCCTGATGGTACCTCCTTGTGGGCATGAGCTCATAACGAATGTCTTGGGAACCTTCTCTCCCTCTCTCTCTGCCTGCCCCTTCCTGTTGGTGAGCCATCCTGAGACCTGTGCAAGCCCTGGAGATATGTCCGCTGCCATTGGATCCACAAGACTTTTCCCCACTGGATTGTGATCTTCCTGAATTCTGCATGATTGCACGTGACTGTGTGAGTCTGCAAGGGATTCGTGAACTAATATCAGACTTATGGACTTGATTTGGGCTGGGGTGTTTGCTTTATATATAAATATTTCTTGATATACAGCTGTCTATTACACAGGTATGCATGTCGCTGGATTTGTTTCTCTTGTCACTCCGGCTTAACACACTCCAATTCTGAGGCTGCATTCTTCTTCATATAATAGAGCTTCTCTGATGATTTGCTCAGGATATAGGTTGAATAAGGTTGGTGACAGGACACAACCCTGAACAATGCCTTGCTTGATTTGAAACCATGTAGTCTTGCATTGTTTTGCTCCCCCAACTGCCTCTTGATTCATATATAGGTTTTAACTGAGCACAGTGAAGTGCTCTGGAATGTCCATTCTTCTCAAGACTATCTATCATTTGTTACGATCTACATGAATGCCTTGACATAGTCAATAAAGCACAACTAAACATCTTTCTGATATTCTCTGCTTTCAGCCAAGAGCCATCTGATCTCAGTAAAGATGTACCTTGTCCAGTGTCCTCTTCTGAATCTAGCTTGACTTTCTGGCAGCTCCCTGTCAAAGTCCTGCGGCAACTGTTGTTGGATGATCATCAGCAAATTTTTACTTGCATGTTATACTCTTCTATAATTTGAGCATTCTGCTGGGTCATCTCTTGTTGGAATTTGTACAAAGATAGCTGTTGTGTTAGTCCAGGTAGACTAGAGAAATAAATCCAGGGAGACTCATGTATAGGAAAGAACTTTGCATCAAAGAGTAATTATATATTAAGAAAACATCCCAGTCCAGATCAAGTCCATAGTTCAATATTAGCCCATAAGTACAATATTAGCTCATGAATTCCTCTTCAGACTTACACTGTACATGCAATGCTGCTGAAGGCAGGACGATCACAGGCCAGTGGGTGGAAAGTCTTGTGGATCCAGTGGCACTAGAAGTATCTCCACAAAGACATGGGTCTCCACATGGCTCCTCCAGCTCCAGAGCTCTGGCTGTCATCAGCATAACTCCATGTGGTTTGTCATCATGAATGTGAAGCGGAGAGAGAGTATGTCCCATATCCAGGGAGGAAGAGAAGAAGTTCCCAGAATCCTCATGAGAAGGCCACGTCCACACAGAGGCATCATTGGCTATGATCTGATTGACAGGCTAGACTCCAACCCTTCACTCATAATACCCTCAAGTTGACACAAGGTTATATAACTACCACAGCTCTCTTCCAAATTTCTTGGCATAGATGAGTGAGTACTTCATCAGCTTGTTGAAAAATTTCAATTGGAATTTCATCAATTCCTGGAGGCTTGTTTTAGGCTCATGCTTTCAGCGCAGCTTGAACTTCTCCTTTAATACCACTGGTGCTTGCTCAGTTACCTCTTGAAATGATTGATGTCTCCTAGCTATGGTTGGTACAGTGTCTGTGTATTCTTCCGATGCTTCCTGCATTGCTCAATATCTTGCCTATAGAGTCTTTCAGTACTGCTACCAGAGGCCACCGCTTGTCAGTGCGCTGTACCGTGGTAACGTGTGTGTTGCCGTGATGCTAGAGGCTGTCACCGATGTTTCAAATACCAGCAGGATCACCCAAAGTGAAGAGGTTTCAACAGAGCTTCCAGCCTAAGAACAGACTATGAAGAGCAAATAGGCTGTCCACTCCTGAGGAATTAGCCACTGAAACCCTTATGGATGCTGTAATGTTATAATACCATCGTATTTAGCAGCATACATGTGAGCATATGTGCAAGAATGAGGAAGAAAAAGGATATGCTAAAGTATAAGACACACATATATACCCTGGAAGGCACAATGTGTAAAAGCAAGATAGGAAGAACTGAAGAATCATAATCTACACAAGCATCTCCAAAGAGAAATCAGCTTCCCTCTCATTAGCACTCAGTGGAGTAAAAGAAATTCCATTTAAAAAGGAAAGAGAGCTTGACATTTTCAGTTTTTGTGAGTGTGAAATTTCCCATTGTTTTTCTACAAATCCCCTGCTAATTTCTCCTTTTCTCTGACTCCTGAGTAGATTGGTTTTAGTAGACAGGCTACTCCCTAATGCAGTATTCAAGGGTTACTCTTATGAGCAGCAGACTGTTTCTGAGAGAAAGTTACAGTATTTTCAAAGGGACCTAAAATAATTTAGTTCAGCAAAATACCATTATTATGGGCCAGCTCAAAAAAGGGCTGCTGAGTTGGCAATAATTCACCATCCTCTGTTAACAGCTTCCATTTAAATTGCATTTGAACACTGAAAACAAATATCCTGTCATTGTTGCCTGGACTCCTTAACACAGCTTCAAAATTCCGAGGAAAATGCTGCATTGCAGCTCTCTCGTGTTTGCAGCAAAGCTCACTTGGCACAAGGCAGGCAAAAGAGGAACCGTCACAAAGGAGGCCCGTTGTCAGCTCTTCTCAGCACGTCCCTCAGCCCCAGACTAGAATGTGAAAGATGTCCTCAGCTTGCCTGGGACCAAAGGAGGATGGGGTGGAGAAGCTAGGGATACAGGTACTCATTAAATTTGCTTGGTTTCTGTTTTCTTTTTAATTCACAAAATATATTGGGTGTTAATCGAGAAATATTTTTTCTTCAAAAACCATCTTTGAAAATTTATGGCATGGCTACCTTTGAGATTCTGGATGACATGTACATTTTCTGGAGGTATCTTAAGGCCCTGCTTACTCGTCGTAGGTGAACCATCCATGTCTTGACCATTAACAGATTGCCTGAGGAAAGTAGCAAGTTAAGCAAATTTTGCTGAAAATTTTATCACTCAGACCTGCATGCATTCCACTTTCAGTGACTGAATATTTCTACAATATTGAGAGACTGGAAATGCAAAGATAAAGAAAGTCCAGAGCATCAAGTTGCTTTTAAATCAGCACCAACTTACAGTGAAGAAGCCCTGGTGACATAGTGGGTTACAGGTTGGGCTGCTAACCTCAAGGTCAGCTGTTCGAAACCATTCTGCACCTCAGTGGGAGAGAGATGAGGGTTTCCACTCCTGTAAAGATTTACAGCCTTTGAAACCCTAAGAGGCAGTTCTGCTTTGTTTTTGGGGGTGAGTATGAGTTGGGATTGACTTGGTTTTGAAGTTACAGTTCTCTTGGACATCACCAGGCTCTCTGTCTCTCTCTTTCCTTTGTTTCCCAGCACCCAAGCTGGTTCCTCTAAGTGTATTAGTGCTCAAGATGAGCTACTGTCATTTCATGCCCTTCTTCTTTCATTCTCTACAATTAAATTCCTTTAGCTAAAGAGCAGAGCACACACACAATATGTAAACCTATTTCTTGCTAAAATCTCCTTGTGATCTGGGATCTACTATTATGCCTGCTTACCTGATGGGGACCATGAAGTATCACGAGGAAGGTCAGTTAGTCAGTGAGTGGTGAGGCAAGGATTCTGACTCCCTGCCTCCAGGCTAGCTTAAATCATGATTAGCTAGTGTTGATTGTGGGAGAGCAGAACTCCATCAATAGCTTCTGGGATAAATCTTGGCATCTCTAACTTCAATGTTATTGCTGTGTGTCATTAAGTCGTGGGGGTGGTGTTAGGGTTAATTCACGTAGCTGGTACCTGCACAACAGGCCATTTGAACCTGTCAACCTCTCTGCAGGAGAAAAGACCAGATGGTGGCCTCTCGTATAGTTTACCACCTATGAGCTCTGTGGCCCAGTGGTGACCGACTGCCTTACACATTTGGCTGCTGACCATAAGGTCTGCCACTTTTAACTTACCAGCCATGTTGTGGGAGAAAGATGCATCATTTTTGCTCCTATAAAGATTACAGCCTTAGAAACACACACGGCTGTATTCTCTCCTATAGCGTCAGAATCAAATGACCATGGCAGTGCGTTTGAAATTTTTACTTTTTATTTTAATAGAAATATTCTAAGAAATGCCCTTGCTTTTAAGTTTGTTAATGACATTCTTATGTGTTACAGACTAGAATTGTGTGGCATAGGGTCCTATCTGTCTATCTATCTATCTATCTATCTATCTATCTATCTATCTATCTATCTAGCTATCTAGCTATCTAGCTATCTAGCTATCTAGCTAGCTATCTAGCTATCTAGCTATCTAGCTATCTAGCTAGCTATCTAGCTATCTAGCTATCTAGCTATCTTCTAGCTATCTAGCTATTTCTCTCTATCATCTATCTATCATTCACCAAAACTTACTTTCTTGACATTTCAGGGTGGGTGTTAGCCACCGACTTTGACATTAACAGGCAATCATAATTTGCTGGACCATGTAGGGCCCTATCAGACCCACAGGGGACAGTGTATTCAACACTTTGATCTCCCTTGTGAAAAGCTCACCAGACCCTCCCCAGTAGTAACTGAGGCTGATGATGTAAATTTCTCCACAAAAGAACTTGCTGGACTCCATTGATTTCCCTCTTCTGCTTCCAGGCAATAAGGTTATTCAGTGACCTTGTGATACTGTTGGCTTCTTCCAGCAATTATAACGGTGTCTTCTTGAAACGCACGCATGCTTTGCTGACTGCACAGGGCTGAGAGCTGGCAGCTGTGGCCGAGGAAGCAGTGGAAACAGGAAGTGGAAATGAGTGGTGCTGGCCGCTGCACACCCAGCCCCACTTAGGGTCCTGCATGCCTGAGCAGTGGGAGCAGTCGGGATCCTGCAGTCATTGCTGCCAACAGAATTCCCAGCTGGAAGTCAGGCCGCAGGGTCAGGTCTTCTGCCTCACCGGCTAGTATCTCACGGTGAGTAGAGTATTGCAAGGGTCTGCTTAGGGGAAAATAATAAACAAAGAGAAAATAGCTTTCCTTAAAAAGGATGCAAGAAAAGCCTTATGGATCGTCTCATATATTGTCCATGCAGATGCTAAGCGATGCATTTGTCCTTCTAGCTGAAGTTCCAGTTTAAAGCTTCAGAACATTTTTGTTTTAATGATATAAGGAGGGACACATTTTTCCCTGTATGAGACTAATATATTTTTTTCATAACATGCAGCTCCTAAAATCCGTGTCACCAGTTTGAACAGAGGAGGCTTGGCTGTGACTCTCCAAGCAGGTGTGTTTTCAGTGTGGTTTTGCAGCTGAGAGCATTTGGAGAGAGGCTCTTGGTGAGCTTTTGTTCATGCTTGCTTAACAGTTTCAGGGTTACAGAAGCCTGTGTGAGTTAACCTTTGGCATTTGCGTCCAAAAACCCCGAATCCATTAAAGGGCTCTCCTGAGCCTGCAGTGAATTCCAGTGCCCCTCAGAGGACGCTCCAAGCTCACTTATCTGTTTTGAAACCACCTGGCCTCAGGCCCCATCAGCTTTAGGTGGAGGAGGATGGGAGCCTGGGAATTCATTCAAAAGCAGCAACCCCTTCTTTTCCCTTTTGTCTTTAATTTCTCTTGTTCAGCATAGGTTCCACACCATTTGCAATGTTTTAAGAACCATTGCAGAGGACCGAGTTCTTAGTATCTGGATGCACATCATTCTGTCACCTTTCCTATTACGTCTCATGCTTGCGCCAGTGTGATCTATATGTGTGTGGTTTGGACTTTGGAAACTTGAAGAATAAAAAAGTACTGCAGAGTTTCTTTCCAGTTACAGATGGGATTATCCTTTATTTGTATTCATGCTCTTGGATGTATATATGTTTATGAGAGAAAGAAAGAAGACAGGAGACAGAGGGAGGGATCTCTGACAATCAAATTATCCTCTATTTCTACTCCAATTAATTCACAGGGTCTGAATTATCATCAACCTGTTGTCTTTGAGTTCATTTCAATGCCTACTGACCTCATACGCATCAGTGTAGAACTGTGCTCCACAAGGTGCTCAGTGACTAGTGTGGTGGAAGCACATCTCTGGATTTTTCTTGCAAGGCTGCAAGGTTTCACGGAATGGGCTCAAAGCTCCAACCTGTCAGTGAGCAGCTGAGCACATTAACTGTTGGCAGTGTAACCACCGAGGAACCAGCTGAGTTTAGGGTTAACTCTGAACATATGTATAGTGGGGGTTCCTGTTATAAAATATCACTATGGTCTTATAGTTACGTTTTATAGATTGAATTGTGTCCCCTCAAAATAGGTGTTGTAAATCCTAACGCCTATATCCCTGGTTTTCATTTCATTTGAGAATGGGTTTTCTTTGCCATGTTAAGAAGCCATTATCAGTGCAGGCTGTTTTTTAGAATCCAAAAGAGCAAGCAGGAGAAGCAAGCAAGCAGACATGAGAGAAGAGAAGTACTGTGTCATATGGAGGTCACCATTCTTGTCAAGAAAGAGACATTAAAAAGAGATAAAAGAGGGTTCTCTCTTAGCCAACAGAGATAAAAAGGCTTCCTCTTCAGTTGGTGCCCAGACTTCAGATTTCTAGTTACCGAAACAGTGAGAAACTAACATTTCTATTCATTAAAGCCACTCACTTATGGAATTTATGTTGTAGCAGCAGTAGACAACTGAGACAGTATGCAACCAGATTTAGTTGGTGAGGTAGTTAGTTTATTGTGCCAACCTGACCGATAAACACATGTGGGGTTAATTGAAGGGTGGAGATATAAATGGCTTGGGTCTCTTGCTCTCTGATAGTTGAACCAGGGTGCAGCAGCCTTAGCCAGTTCCCTGTTTCAGCTGGCAAGGCTCGCTTCCGGCAAGACTTCCCCGAGGAGAAGCCACATGGACCTATCCCAAAGCAGCCCTGGGTGCTGGAGCAGCTGTGTGGCGACCCCTACAAGCGCTAAGATGCTTACACGGTAACTGACTCAGCTTTCCTCCTGCAGTCGGCATCATAGTGTGTGTTTTGTGAGATGGAGGAAAACTTGTGGATTGGTGTCAGATTTATGGGTTAATGTTGGACTTGTGGGCTTGGGCAGCACTGGGTTGGGATGTTTTCTTGATGTGTAATTAACCTTTATATAAAACTCTCTCTTATTCATGAGCATCAATGTGGAAGGAGCCAGAATCCCTGGCAGTTGAACTTTACTTGAGTTAGAAAGAAATGTCTGATTGAAGTCATTGTAATTTCTGACTTAGTGTGTTCCACAGCTGGTGGATTTCACCCTGAGACATAGGATGTGACGTACTCTCTTAAGGATGAGGAAATCCTCTCCAACATCATGTATAAAATCCTTAATTTTTGAAGCAAAGTTTAAAATGGTGAATGAATAAAAGAAAAACAGAATTGTATCAGATGAAATGCTTCAGAATTAGGATGGATCTAAGACTAAGGCAGAGAAATGTACACAGCTACATTATGAGCTTAGCATCAGTTAGTGGTTGGGTGAGTCATCCTGTCTTATGTTTGTGGATAAACTCACATTCGGAACAGGACCATTCTTTTACTTGGCTGTGGACCTGTCTTTCCTTAGCATCCAGAGTAAAACTGAGAAAATATTGACTTTATATTTATGTCTTTTGAATAAGCATCCCTTGTGCTACATGGGTTAAAGACCACTAACAGCTTCCCACTTCCATCTTTGCAGTGTTGGAAGTGATATTTTTCCTGATTGCCTATGTAAGATATTGCTAAAATATATGAATGGACTGTTAGAATCAAGCTGCATTAACCTATGGGAGATTTGTCCACTGGGAGCATGTGATTACCACAGACCCTAGATAGCTCAAATAGTTTACACTCAATGACTAATCTAAAGGATGGCAGTTTGAATCCACCCAGGTACCACAGAAAAAAGGCCCGATGATTGGCTAATGTTAAGTTTACCCCCAAGGAAACCCTACAGGAACAGACGATACACTGGGATGTACGGAGTTGCCATGAGGTGGAAGCAACTCAATGATCCCATGTTCCCTGGCCCCCTGCCCCCGCGCCCCACAGTCAAAGGAATTATTCTGCTTCACTCTCCTTGCTGTTCAGTACATGATGGGTATTATAAAGACAGAATTCCGAGCACTAGAGTGTCCAGGAAAGAAATGAGGCAGGTGAAAGAGGAAGTTTGAAAGTCAAAAACAGGAGACCTTTCATACCGTAAACCGAGCTGGAACATGCGATGAGAGAAGGGCACTGAGGAGGGGGACAGCTCGTTATTTTCCGGTCTTCACAGCACCGAGTTCTGGAGAGGAGTGTGAACAAGGCTCCTTGAGGCTGCTCTTCTTAGCACTCCCAGGTCACTTACGCAACTCAAGCGTTTTCAGATTCGAAAGTGCCTGGTTTCTATATTGTTGCTGCATGACTCAAATTCTTCACCGACTTTAGCGGGCATTTATTTAGCGGGCATTTAGGAGCCTTAATTTACTTTCCACCATCAGATTATCTCAAACATCTTGTTTGGGTCAGAGATTGCTTCTCACTTCAATTTCGTTGCAGACTGGAGGGCAGAGGAGCAGCACGGGTCAATTGGAGGGAGTGGTGTGGGGGTTGGGTGTGAATTGTGGGGATGAAGAATGTGTATCTGGGACTGTGATGGGGATATTTTGGTTTTATACCTGATGTCTACAAAGGTGGTTCTGCGTTAGTGGTGAGACTTAATTTACTTAACAATTACTTATAAAGTGAAGTACATGAAGCTTTAGAAGTACAAATTAGACACACTCCACAGAATTCAAATTTACAGAGAGAATGTTTCAAGGATGTTTGATTCTATTGCGCTATGTACGTTAACGGTACTGTACTGATAGATTTATTCCACACTTATTGACTATCACGTTATTTGACGTTTTGTATCGATGACTATGGTAAACAATCTATCCCAACAATATACAGTAACACTGGTTATGATGCCTAAAGTTTAGCATTTATGCCTGTTATAACCTGACAGCTATGTGATGATATTATTTGGAAATTATATACTGGCATAATTTGGCAAGGAGTCCTGGTGGCATCATAGATTAAGTGTTGGTGGACTGCTATCCAATAAGTCTGCTCCAAGGGAAAAATACAAAGCTTCTAATCCCATCAAGATTCATAGTCTTGGACCTCCACAGGGACAGTTCTACTCTGTCCTATAGGATCGCTAGGAGTTGTGATCCACTTGATGACAGTGAATTTATGAATTGGCAGCTAGGTGAATCATCTAGTCCTCCTCCAGTTTCACAGAATGCAAATTTCACACAATGGAATTTTCACATACTGACTTGGTCTTTGAAACCATGAGCCAGGAAGAGGTGTGTTTTTGGGTGTCACTGCTTCATATATTCATCCATGCATTTAAGCAGTCACTCATCTAGTCATTCATCCCTACAACCATTTACTCAGTGTCATAACTTAGCTCCTTCTACATTCCTGGCATTGAACAGCTCCTGGGACTGGGAAGATTGAATGTGCTGCATGGAGCAGACTGACGTTCTCAAGCAAACTCCAGCTTATGATTCTTCCATTATTTTTCAACCATTGCACTACCCTTTTTTGGTCTAACACCTGTACTTACCACTATAAGATTAAACTTCCTGAGTAGTCTTTTTAAAAAAAAAACAGATTTCATGTTGACATTTATATTTTCTATTAACATCCTATTCCACACATAAACCTTTTAGAATGTTGGTAGGGTGGAGTTCAACCGTTGACAGACAGGGTGGAGACATTTGACTCATTCCATTGGGTTGAGCATAGTTTCATATTTGAAGTAGATGCCAGGGACTCATAAGACTTCCTAAAATATTACAATTGGATAAAACCAACTGTGACGATTATTGCTGTTAGGTGCCATAGAGTAGTTCTGACGCAGAGCAAGCCCAGGAATAGCAGGAAGAAACATGGTCAGATCCTGCCCCACCCTCTAAACCATCTCTCTGTCTGAGCCCATTATTGCAGTCACTGGGTCCATTCTTCTAAACTGTTCCTATTTTAAAGCATTCAGTATCATATGATTCTTCTGTTTGAAAGACTGCCTCTTGTTCTATGTATCAGTTCTACATGAGTGTGATGAAGTGTTCTGGAGCTTTAATTCTTTGCAATGTTATCTATAATTTACTACTATTCACATGGTCAAATGCTTTTGCATAGTCAATAAAACACAGGTAACTATATTTCTAGTGTGTTCTGCTCTCAGCTAGGACCTGTCTGATGTCAGCAATGACATCCTCTCTCAGGATCCTCTTCTGAATCCAGCTTGAATTGCTGGTAGCTTCCTGTTGAGGGACTCCTGCAATCATGTCTGAAGTATCTGGAGCAGAATTTCACTTTCATGTGATATTAATGATATCTGATCATTTCTGCATTCTGTCGTGTCACCCATCATTGGGAGGGTCACCAATACAGCTCTTTTCCAGTTGGTTGGCTGATTAGCTATTTTCCAAATTTCTTGGCATCCATGATTGAGCACTTCAGCTTTATCCATTTGCTGAAATGTTTCAAGTGGTATTCTCATAATTCTGAGATTACCAATGCTTTTATTACAGTTTGGAATTCTTCCTTGAAATATATTGAAAGTACCACGGACAGCCAAAATGACAAATGAGCCTGTCTTGAAAAGACATGTGACCAGAGGGCTTCTTAGAAAGAATGATGGCAAAACTTCATTTTACATACTGCGGACACTTTGTCGGGAGAGACAGTACCTGGAGAAGCACATTATGCTCAGTAAAGCAGGGGGACCATGAAAAGGAGGAAGGGCCTCATGAAATGAATTGACCCAGTGGCTGCAATAATGACCTCAAACCTAATAATTGTGAGGATGGCACAGGACCAGGGAGTGTTTCTTTCTGTTGGGCATGGGGTCTCTATAAGGAGGAACCGGCTCTATGGCACCTAACAACAACAACAACAACAACAACAACTCAGAGTCATGTAGAACAGCCATGTGATCACGTGTCAACGAATACCTTGAATCAAAGAGTAAGATGGAGAGACAATGAATTGTTTTGCTATATTTTGAGATTGGATAGATTTGTTATTGAACCCACATTTTGTCAGTTACTCTCTCGGTTACTTCAACATATTCAATCTCTCTCTGATTCTCACTTTTTCCTCTGTGGAATAGGAAGGATAATATTCTCTGGCTGATTATTTTTGTCAAAATTAAATAATATCATAAAATATACAAAATGCTGCTTCACTTGTTCATCCTAAAGATATCTAGAGGCTTTCAATATGTTGAGAAATTTTAATAAGAAGAAGTCATCCATAATGCAATGTAATAAGTTTTGCAACAGGGGAATCGATTTAAGACTTTAAAATTCTCTTCGACTTATTTTTTTTTAATATAAATCAGTCAACCTTTGGCCAGAAGCTAAGTTTTATTAAAAGGATGTAAGCAAAATATCATGTTTTCAAATTCCATTTAAAAGCAATAACTCATAGGTAAGTGAGTCAATTTGGGAATGTTGAACTTAGAGGGCACGGGGGTTTGCGGCAGTAGCAAAGCCTCGCTGAACAGAAGCAGTAAAATGGGAGTGAAAAGGAGGGTCCTGTCACAGAGTGAGCAGCCCTGGTGGCAGTGGTTGTGTGTTGCCCTGCTAACTGCAAGGCCACCCGTTTAAACAGCCAGCCATGCTACAGGAGAAAGAAGGCGCTTTCTGCTCCCCTAGGATCAGTCTCAGATATTCACAGGGCTCCTCTGAGTTGGAATGTATGCAATGGCAATGCTCTTGGTTGGGGTTTCAGAGTTTATAAGGAAGTGGCTTCTCAATGGACTGGAATAATAAAGAAGAGAAAAAACCAACATGGCCCCAAGGTGGGATGTAGGTATAAAAGGAGGAGATTATGGGGGAGGGAGCAGGGGAGGGAAGAATAATGAATTACCTTCTTGCTATCAGTTGTCCATGGGATATCTAGGTGGAGATTTTTTAAATAGGTCTTTGGATATTGAAGGGAGGAATTGAGGAGAGAGGCTCAATCAAGAGGACCTTTTCAAAACTTGTTGCTATGAAGTCCTTTCTGACCCATAATCATGATATAAGACCGTGCTAAACTGCTTCGATGGCATTTCCAAGAATGTATTTTTAGCAAAGCGAAGTGACACATCTTCCTTTGATGGCTTGACTGGTGAGTTCCAATCACCAGCCTTTCTGTTGGCAGCACAGCGCTTAACCATTGCATCACCAGGAGGCCTTAACATGGTTTTCTAAAACAGAAATAAATAACCCCACAAAACAACCCCTCTGTCACTGAATCAGTTCTGACTCTTAGTGACCCTATAGGACAGAGAGGAATTGCACCACAGGGTCTCCAAGGGTGTCAATAGTTAAATAAGCAGACTACCTCTTCCTTCTCCTCACAAAGCAGCTGAGTTTGAATCACTGGCCTTTTGGCTTTCCCCATTTCCTTACGAGGCAGCCTCTTGACCTCTCTTTAAGCTAACTGCCATTAAGTCTATTCCAACTACCAGTGGCCCCGCAGGACAGAGTAGAACTGCTCTCTGGGATTTCTGAGGCGGTAAATATTTAGATCTTTCTCCTGCAAAGCAGTTGGTGGAGCTGGCGAGCTTGTGGTTACCAGCCCAACTCGTAACTCACTGTGCCATCAGGACTCTTCTGACCTATCTTTAGGAAACAGACATTTGCTAAGGTCAGTTACTGTGTGGTCATGCTGGCTCTAATTCATGTCAAGAGCTAGAAAGAAACTCTCTGCTCCTAAGATCCTTGTGGCACCACATCAGGATTCCAGGAGCACTTTGGAGGAGTCAACATACAGGTTGAACATTGGAACCTCTGGTGATGGAGTGGGCCTCGTGTTTTCCTAGGATGAAGAAGGATCCCCATTTACAGCCACCCATTCCTTTCCTCCTGCCTCAGGCAAAACAATTGACAACAGATTCGATTTGGAACCTGAGTAGTAAAATGTGGTCACATTGAATCTGATTCATATCAAGAGCTGGAAAGAATGTCTCTGCTTCTTATAATCTGTGGTGATACACTATTACACGGGGGGAAAAGGTAAAAGTGTGGTTTAAACTTTGAGACTTAGAAAGTTCATTTAAAATTCCAGGAAATCAAAGGCTTCTGGTAGTATGTGACTCGCAGAGAAGGAACACTTCATCTTCTGGCTGAAGATCGATGGTCTGCAGGCCACCTTTGCCTCCTCTCTTCTGATTGCTGCTCTTCAGTTAGATGGCAAGTCTTGTCATTTGAATCCATAGATGATTCTCACAACAGTCTCATTATTTCAATGCCTTGCTTTACAATAATGACTTCAACTTGAACTTTTGCACTAGATTCTCTCCGACCCTCAAACCAATCTGCACACTGTACACATTAATCTTTCTAAGTCGCTAGAGCCCCAAACCTCTTAAACAGGCACTCAAGTTATTCAATAGCACATTTGTCTCCCGACTTTCTACCTCATTCATTCTTTTAACAAATATTCTAAGTGCAATTGAGAAACTGGAACTCTTATGAAACACATCTTGCATTTTGTTCTCTTTGTATTATTTTTCTTCTTAGATTTTCTTCCTTGTGTATACTCCCTTCAGCTCTAATTGATACTCAATAGTCAAATACCTCTTTCTTATGTACCCTTAAAATATGGGTTTTTTTCTTCGAATTTTTTATTATTGTGAATTAGGTGGGGGTTATAGTTTAGATCATCATTTTTGTATAAATAATTCAAACCACTTATCAGATATCCAAAAATAGCCTATAGATTGCTCTCTCTTCACCCTCCCTCATCATCCTCCCTTTTTTTCTCTTTTCCCTAATGTGCACACATGTTTTCATGAAAATCTACAATGAAGAATTTATTATACACTACTTAGATCTGTGTCAAAGTTCTGAGGAGCACTATGGTGTAGGGGTTCACAGATTGGGCTGCTAACCACAAGTTCAGCAGTTTGAAACCACAAGCTGTACCACAGAAGAATAATTCAGGCTTTCTGCTTCCATACAGATTTATTTTGGAAACACACAGGACAGTTCTATTCTGCTCTATGGGGTCATTCTGAGTCAGAATCAACGAGATGGGAGTGGGCTACTTTATAATATTTTTCATGTCCCTATGCTATCTTTTAATGCTCAACAAATAAATTCTCTTAGGGAAGGGAAATATTGTTTTATTTTTATGTTCTGCATAGTGCCGTCCACATAGTGGTTACCTGTAAGATCGCTGTTGAATAAATCATTGAGGTCATAGGCAATGAAACTTCTCTACATATACTCCCTATAGCTTTCCTCAAAAACGTTCTTCCTCTTCCCAGGACTGGTCAAATTTTGACTAGGGTATTATTCTGACAAATGTCCTGATATAAGTGAATAACTAGGGGCCCTGGTGGAGTAGTGGGTTACACATTGAGCTACTAATCACAAGGTCAGCAGTTCAAAACTACCAGCACATCCTTGGAAAGAAGATGAGACTTTCTACTGCTCTAAAGAGTTATGGTCTGAAAAACCCACAGGGGCAGTACTACTTGTCCTGTAGGGCGCCTGTGAGTTTGAATTGAGTTAATGGCAGTGAGTGAGAGCTTTGAATTAGAGCCTTTGCACTAAAATAATTCAAAGAATATAATCCAATTGTCTTTGAGCCTATCACAATTTACCACGACCCCACAGGTAGTAATACACTACATAGGATTTTCATGGCTTTGACTTTTGTAATTAGATCACCAGGCTTTTCTTTTGCATGCCTTTGGGTGGATTTGAATCTGTCATCCTTTCATTTAGTACTTCAATGTGCCACTCAGGGACTCCAGGGAATGTGTTTTGACAGTTTACTAGGCTGAGTTTATGGATATATACAAGAGTCATTCCTCCCTAGGCCTAAATAAAGACAGCCGATGGCCTAAAGCAGTTGTCAGAGAGTCACTTCTGACTTGAATTGATCCCATAGAACACAGTTGAACTATCCCATTGGTTTTCCAAGGATCTAACTCTTTATAGAAGCCACATCTTTCTCTCACAGAATGGTTGGTGGTTTCTAGCTGAGTGATTCAACTACTGCCACCAGAGTTCCTCACTGTGTCCCTAAGACAAGCACACAAACCCAAACAAGCCACAATGCCACTGATTTGGTTCCTACTTATAGCCACCCAATACAGGGCTTTTGAGACTTTGTAAATCTTACCAGAAGCAAACAGTCTCACATTTCTCCTTCGGAGCAGCAGGTACATTGGAACCGCTGACCTTTCCATTAGCAGTCCAACACTTGCCTGGAAGTGACACTGGTGTTCCAAAGTTTAGTCACACACTAGAAGTATAATGCCAAGTGAATCATAGATGGGAGTTCTAACTTTTCCATGACTCGCAATACTGTTATTTATCAATGCAGGTAACTACTTAATAGTTACTCTAGAGAATTTGTGTATGAGCACAATATTAGTATTGGAATTTGTTAGTTTTCAAACAATTAATAAACATTTGCATCAGAGTCAAGAATCTTTAGCTTACGATGTGTCAAACATTATTCTAAGCAATTCACAAATAATACCTCCCTTAATCCCCATGACCATTTTTAGGGGCTAGGTATACTCATATTTATGAACTA
Source organism: Tenrec ecaudatus (assembly GCF_050624435.1). Taxonomy (NCBI): domain Eukaryota; kingdom Metazoa; phylum Chordata; class Mammalia; order Afrosoricida; family Tenrecidae; genus Tenrec; species Tenrec ecaudatus. Next base: position 76,270,819 of record NC_134534.1, on the reverse strand, counting down.
AAAATCCACTCTACTGCCATTGAGTGTCCTGACTCATAATGACCATATTACAGTTTTCAAAGTAACAAGTCTGTGGGGGTAGCCTTTCTTTTTCCATCAAGAATCTAGAATCATAGCTAGAACCTAGATATAAATTATTCTGATTCTATGGTTCATATTCTTTTTATGTTGATGAATTTTTGTAGTGAATTAGGTGGGAATGGTTTACATTTCAGAACATCAACTTTTCGCTTCACAGTTCAAACCACACATCACCAGCCCTCCCATATCCTTCCCCACTCACCTACCCTGGTTTCTCTTCTCCAGCTTGTGAACCTCCATCCTTTCTGTCACCTGTCAATACATGCTACCACCTCTCCAGCTTGCTCTTTCCTCCTCCTCCTCTTCCTCCTGGCCTCCCTCCCTTGGGAACCTTCAAAGTCTGTGCCTTTTGGTTTGCAGGTCTTTGTTTTGATTTTTACCCTTATAGTTCTAGTCTCAGATAACATTTGTCCTCTTGTGATTGACTCTCACTCAGCATAATGTTCTCCAGGTCCATTCATGTAGTGATATGTTTTGTGGTGTCATTATTGTTTTTTAACAATGCATAGATTTTATGCTGTGTACGTACCAAATTTCTTTATCCATGTTTCTACTGTCAGGTATTTGGACTGTCTCCAACTTCTTGCTATTGTGAACAGTGCGGCAATGGATATGTGTGTAATGACTCTTACTTTTTTAGGGTTCATACCCAGCAGAAGTACTTCCGGTTCAATTGAATTTCTACTCCCAGAGCAGTCCATGTCACTTTCCACAGTGGCTGCACAGTTCCACTCACAACAATGGAGGTTCCCATCCCTCTCTAGCATTGGTCCTTTTCTAATTTTTTTTCTTTTTGATAATTGGAGGATCATTGTTTCCTTAAGGTGACCTCTCATCATTGTTCTGATTTGTATATCCCAATGACTAATGATCACGAGACTTTCCTCATATGCCTGTTAGCCTTTAGGATGACATTTTCGGTATATTCTCTGTTCATGTCCTTTGCTCATTTTTCACTTGGATTATTTGTTTTTCCTTATGACAAGACTTCATTTGCCTGTAGTGCAGGGACAGTGACTGATTTAGTGTGAATCTTCTAGCCAAAGTCCCATCAACCTTTCCTGCTTGTGTCTAGTGAGGAAGGTAGCGGGAAGACAGTCATAGGATTCACCTGTGAGTGATTGTTAACAGGCTTCACTGGATTGCCATCCTCCTGGCTATAAACTGAGCACTCTGAGAAGCTGGGCTGGGGATCTCACCACTAGCAAGTACCAGGGGGTGGAATATGTCCTCTGGACTTTGAGGTCCCTTTGCAGTGGAACTCCTTGACCCAGAAGACAGCTCTGACATTTGAAGAGCGGCAGACAGGAAGCAGTAGCAGAACCAGGATCCAGAGCAACAGACAGAGTGGAGAACTTCCCAGCCCACAAAGAAAGTGCAACGGAATATTTGGGGGCAGGAGGCTAACTTGTGGAGTAGCCTATATCTGAACCAGGGGGTAGAGCTAAGTGCCTTCAGCCTGAGGCTTACTGCAGTGGCATGCCTCTGGAAACTTAATTCAGGGAGTTACTTTGCTGACATCCAGAGCTTGAGCCGAGTGCTTCCAGGGTGAAGCTTACAGCCAAGTGATATGTTTTTTGGGTGTTTATTACCAGCCTGGAAGGACTTTTGTAGCAGGTCCTGACTGGACATCTGTATGCCAAACATTTTCCACTTGGAGTTTAACTTATAAACTCAGTATGGATTACAAGACAATGTAAAGAAAACCCAAATATTCCCAACTGGTCCAGTAGGTAGCATCATGGTAAACAGAGAAATATTGAAGTTGTCAAGGAATTTGTCTTGATTTGATCCACAAGGACTACTCATGGATGTAATATCAGCAATCAAAAGACAAGTTCCATTAGGTAAATCTGCTGCACAAGGCCCCTTTAGCAGATGGACATTGGTCTTCTACTTAAGTACTCCCTCAATGCAAGAACACTTTGTTCTAATAATCTGGCATTCTGTGATGCTCACCTTCCTGACACAATTGCTGGAAACGAAATGGGTGCATAAGTAAATGTGGTGAAGAAAGCTGATGGTACCCAATTATCAAAAGATATAGCATCTAGGGTCTTAAGGGTTTGAATATAAACAAGCAGCCATCTAGCTGATAAGCAACAATGCCCACATGGAAGAAGCACACCATCCTGTGTGATCATGAGGTGTTGATGGGATCAGGTATCAGGCATCAAAAACCTAGAGCAAAAAAATCATATCATTGTGAATGAGTGGAACACAACGTGGGGACCCAAATCCCCTGTGTAGACAATTGGACATCCCAGTATACAAGGCTCACAAGAAAGAAACAAGCCAGTCAGGGTGTAATATAGCAACATTGTAACATATAACTATCCTCTATTTATTCAATGCTCCCCCTGCCTCACTATCCTGATCCCAATTCTACTTTATAAATCTGGCTAAACCAGAACATATACATGGATACAGATAAGAGCTGGAAACAGGGAATGCAGGACAGATAAACCCCTCAGGACCAATATTGAGGGTAACCATACCAGGGGGAGCAGGAGAAGGTAGGGGGATAAAGCAGAAACTGATTCCAATGATCAACATATAACCGCCTCTCAGGGGGATGGATAACAGAAAATTGGGGGAAGGGAGACATCAGTCAATGTAAGACATGAAAAATAATAATAATTTATAAATTATCAAGGGTTCCTGAAGGAGGGAGGGAAAAATAAGGAGCTGATACCAAGAGCTCAAGTAGAAAGAAAATGTTTTGAAAATAATGACAACAAATGAACAAATGTGCTTGACACAATGGATGTATGTATGGATTGTGATAAGAATTGTGAGTCCCAAATACAATGATTAAAAAAGAAAAACAAGGATGTTACTTTGAGGACTCAGGTTCCTCTAACCAAACACATATTTGAATTGCCTCATATATATGTGAACATTGGACTTTGAATAAGGAAAACTAAAGAAGAATCTAGGATTTTGAATTATGGCGCTTACAAAGTACTTCAAAGCTAACTTGGACTGCCAAAAAATAAATAAATCCAGTGTGGAAGAAGTACAGCCAGAATGCTCTTAGAGACAAGGATGGTGGTACTTCATTTCATATACTTTGGACGTGTCTTCAGGAGAGGCCGGTCCTGGAGAAGGCCATCATGCTTGGTAAAGCAGAGGGCAGCAGACTAGAGGAAGGCCCTTAACAAGATGGATTGAGACTGGTGGCAACGTGAACTCAAACACAGAGACAATTATAAGGATGGCGCAGAACTGGGCAGTGATTTGTTCTGTTGTGCAAAGGGTCACTTCGAATCAGAACCGACTCGATGGCACCTGGCAACAAAAACAAGATAAGAGAAAAAAAGCAGGTACATGAGTGCTATTTCAAGAGTTGCCAGTTTCTCAGGAGTCTTAAAACAAAGATCATCAAAGGAGCCAAGTGAGAAGATTTGAGTGTCATTGTGGAGAAAGGCAAGAATTAAGAGTCTTGTAAATGGGGAAGTCTATAGAAGAGAATATTCTGATAAGACAAAATAAAATAGATTAAAACTAAGAGAAAGGGAACTTAATAATTTAAAAATGTATTGGGAATCTTCTATCTATTAGGCCCCACAATTCAAACTCACTGCCTCTGGATGGTTCTCACTCATGGTGACACTGTAGGACAGGGTAGAACTTCACCTGTGAGTTTATGAGCCTTCAGCTCCTGGTGGGAGTAGAAAATTCTTTCTCCTGAAAAGCAGCTGGTGCTTTCAAATGGCTTACCTGTGGTTTTCAGCCCAACGTGTAACTGATACCTCACCAGAACTCCCTAACTATTGAGTAGGTTATGAAAAGTATCCACATACACGCCCTCTCCACCAAAAAGGCAATAAGCCAAACCAAACAAACCCATCACCTTCAAGTCTGGTCCAACTCATGGTGGCCCCGTGTGTTGCTGGGTAGAGCTGCTCTGTAGACATTTCTTAGCTTTGATCTTTACAGAAAGCAGCTCTAAACCTTTCTTCCACAATGCTAATTGTGTGTGTTTAAAACATCAACCTTTATTATTTATTTATTTTTTAAAAAACCGAATTCTGTAATTCAGGTAGAAATAGATGCTGGGTTAATTGAATAGTACATTAAAAACAATAAGCCTTGACCTTACTGCACAATATCAAAACTATTACAGTTAGATGAAATACCAACATGTACAGGAACACAAATAAGTTTCTAGAAGCAATATTCAAAACAGGATTTTAAAATATCATTTTATCGGGGACTCAAACAATTTCATTACAATCCATACATCCATCCATTGTGTCAAGCACATTTATACATTTGTTACCATCATCATTCTCAAAACATTTGCTTTCTACTTGAGTCCTTGGTATCAGCTCCTCATTTTTCCCCTCCCTCTCTCATGAACCCTTGATAATTTAAATTTATTATTATTTTGTCATATCTTACATTGTCTGATATCTCCATTCACCAATTTTTCTGTTGCCCATCCCCCATGTAGGAGGTTATATGTAGATCTTTATAATCTGTTCCCCCTTTCTACCCCACCCTCCCTCTACCCTCCTGGTACCACCACTCTCAGTACTGGTCCTGAAGGGATCATCTGTTCTGGATCCCTGTGTTTCCAGTTCCTATCTACACCAGCATATGTTATCTGGTCTAGCCAAATTTGTAAGGTATAATTGGAATCATGAGAGTGGGGGGTGGGGGAGGGGGAAAAGCATTTAGGAACTAGAGGAAAGTTGGATGTTTCATCATTGCTACACTGCACCTTGACTGGCCGTCTCCTCCCCATGACCCTTTTGTAAGGGGATGGCCAGTTGCCTACAGATGGGTCTTAGGTCCCCAATCTATACTCCCCCTCATTTACAAAGATTTGATTTTTTTGTTTTTGATGCCTGATACCTGATCCCTTCGACACCTTGTGATCACATAGGCTGATGTGCTTTTTCCATGTGGGCTTTGCGGCTTCTGAGCTAGATGGCTACTTGTGTATCTGCAAACTTTTAAGACCCCAGCTGCTATTATCTTTTGATAGCCAGGCTCCATCAGCTTTCTTCACCACATTTGCTTATGTACCTATTTGTCTTCAGTGATTGTATGGGGAAGTTGTGCACACAATTATATTATTTTTTGTTCTTTGATGTCTGAATCCTGATTCCTTCGACACCTTGTGATCACACAGGCAGATGTGCTTCTTCCATGTGGGCTTTGTTGCTGCTGAGCTAGATGGCTGCTTATTTACCTTCAAGCCTTTAAGACCCCAGATGCTATATCTTTTGATAGCCGGGCACCATCAACTTTCTTCACCATTTTTGCATATGCACTCGCTTTGTCTTCAGCAATTGTGTCAGGAAGGTGAGCATCATGGAATGCCATTTTAATAGAACAAAGTGTTCTTGCATTGAAGGAGTACTTGAGTGGAGGCCCAATGTCCATCTGCTACCTTAATACTAAACCTATAAATAGATGAACATAGATCTATTTCCCCATTCTTATATATAAATATGTTTACATATGTACATGCCTTTATTGAGACTTTTATAAAAGCCCTTTACCTCCTAGTTCTTTCCTCTATTTCCTTATATTTTCCTCTTGTCCCACTATCATGCTCAGCCTTTATTTGGGTTTCAGTAGTTCCTCTCAGGATTACATTACCCTTGATCACGCCCTACCAGTCCTCCTATACCCTCCTCCTCATCGATTTGGATCACTTGTTGTTTCCTTGTCCCTGGGTTTGTCAATATTACTTCCTTTCCTCCCCCTTTCCTTCTCTCATGACCCCGGGACCATTGGTCCTGTTGTTTTCTCCTCCAGATTGTTCATCCAACCTATCTTATTTAGATACACCTATGGAGATAATCACATGCACAAAAACAAGACAGAGCAAAACAAAGTAACAAAAGAAAACAAAACAGAATAGCAACAAACCAATGGAGGGAAAAAAAAGAAAGAAAAGAAAAGCCTGTAGTTAGTTCAAGGACTATTTGTTGCCCGTTATGGGTATTTTCCAGTTGAGTCTGATGGGGTGCCATGCCCTGGCCCCAAAGTCTATTTTTGGTATCCCCTGGGGATTTCATTGCTCTGTTCCCCTGCTGTTCAGTTGCATGCCTTTAGTGTTTTGCCTTGGTGTGGTGGGGTCAGATCAGGTGCAATTCTCACACTGTGTCTCCAGTGTTGTCCTCTGTAGGGCTATGGGGCAGTGAGGGAGAAACATCAACCTTTATGTTAATAGGTCAGAGCAAATCAATTATGCCTCTCAGGGCCCTTACATAAATTAGGAATATAGAAACCTTTGTTAGACAAAAATGTCAAAATTGAAGCTATTGTTTCTCAACATACTCTGCAGCTGATCTATGCACATCTCCTGCTGGTGTATTCATCTCGTTAACCCTTTTCCTAGGAAATTTTTATTCTTTCATTTATATCACATCAAAATGGCAGTTTAGACATCCTATAAAGTATCAACATTTCATTTCTTTCAATGATCTTTGAGATTTGTGAACAGAAATAAGTCTGAAGGGGCAAGATGAGGGCCATAGACTGTCCAGGGTAAAGTTTCCCAACAAAAGTTCCCATACGACAGCCCTTGCTATCCTTGAAAAATGAGTAGGTGCATTGTCACAATTGAAAAAGAAAACCAAATAAATCAACTTCTCTGTGCACCCTTTCTGTACTTTTCCTCACCATTCAGTTTTCAATTTTCATACAACATTTAAAAAAAAATAACAAGTCCCCTGTGATCATCCTGGGTTGTTCGTGAAGAATGTGGAGTATCTCTGGACTGCTAGAAGAACAATCAAATCAATCCTGGAATAAGTGCAACCTTAGAAGAGGGGACAGGAAAGACTTTGACTTTCTTACTTTGGAAATACCATCAGAAAAATATGCTCATTAGAAAATTACAACATGACCCAGTGAAGGGTCTACCAGAAAATGAGGAAAACTAGCAATGAACATGGGCAATATTATCTATTGGAGCAAATTGGATGTTATGTAGTGATACATAAGTGTAATAGAACAGTAACTAATGTTAATCTCATCAGTCAGTTTTGCCCTGTAGCAAAACCTAAATGTTAGGATGTCCAAAATAAACATTTATTTCTCTCTTGCATTCCAGGAAGGCTGTGGCTGTCTACATCTCTGGTTTAGACTTGTATCTCCTGCAATTCTATTTAACATATTTTATTTCTGGATTGAGGCTGAAGAACAACTAATTCTCTTAAAAGTGCTATTTTTAAAAAAATGCTATTTTTATGATAAAGGACAAAAGTACAGTAGCCTATGATGACATATTCAAAGCTTTTTGCCTCCATTTGTTAAAGTGGATCACATAATCAGGCCCATCAAGGGGAGAATAAAAAAACCCCACAAAACACCGGTTAACATCAAGTTAATTCTGACTCTTAAGGACCCCTTATGTGTGTCAGACTGCTTCATATAGCTTTCCAAGGCTGATTTCTTGAAAGTGGATCACTGGGCCTTTCTTCCAAGTAAAGTCTAAGTGGACTCAACCTTCCCACATTGTGGTTAGCAGCCACTTTCATTGTTTGCAACACCCTAGAATGTCCATAACGAGACAGAGGAAGAATGAGAGCGCTTCAAAGACAATTCATGAAAAAATTCTATTGCCTTTTAATTCCATTGCCCATGTGTATTTTGAGGCTTCTTTGTGTATTATTCCAATAAGGAAAGTTCATGAGTTTGGGGGTTATCTGCTTACATGAAAGGGAAAATGATTGTGAACAGGCTAGATGTACACCTTCATAATCAAATACAGCTCAGTTTTATTCTTCTTGTCTTTGGGGAGAGTTGAGGTGTCATGGGAAGACGAGAAGCTTTTGATTACAGCTATGGCAAAGAAAAGGGTTTGCAAGTATATGTGTCCATCTGATCCTAATTACAGCATGGTATTTTATCTCTGAAATTAAAAATGAATTCAAATATTTAAAATGCAAATATAATTAGAAATGCAAAGAATATAACACTATTAAAAATGCAAAGGAATGCAAATATAAAATATGTAATTTATCTTTTTGACATACCTTTTCTGTAGAGACTGTGTTGACATAATTTCATCTTGTTTAGTTTTCAGATAAAAAGATAATCCCCAATATCATGTAAACTATATTGTAGAAAGTTCCTCTAAGCCAATAGAAGGGCAGGGGTGGGGGGAGAATTGCTAGGCTGCTTTCTACCACTGTCCACTAGTACACTGTTCAGTTGTATTAAAGGGAAAGGAAAAATATAGAGTTTTACCTATTCAGATCTTCCATCTAGATTCAGTTGGCAATTTACTTCTCAACATATTTGTCTTTAAATTGCTTACTTAACCATCTTAAAATGACAGGCAGCTGTTGTACTTCAAAAAGTATGCTATCAGCAGTCTTTCTTGTTCATAGTAGCTACTCTCTGTAACCAACTTCTCAGTGAGTGATGGAAAAGTTTGAGATTAAGCTCAGAAAATCTAGGGTTTGATTTGAAAGGAAAACAACTCAATTTTAACCATAGTGCAGAACTCAGGCCTTTTCACAGTAGTTAATAAGAATGTTTGGAAGGAAAATGTTCAAATTTGAGGTTACTTTTACCATATTTCTTTCAATAAATAAGGATATGAAGCATAACACTTTAAATGTATGAATAGTAATCCATAGTGTGAAAGTGTAATTTTTCTTTTTTTTTTTAAGCCCCGAAAGTGTAATTTTTCACACTGAAACTCTTTCAGGATTAATAAGGAACTAATATGATGTTATGAGTTTTTATTGATTGGCTTGTTTAGGAGTCAAGCAACAATTTTTCAGTGTGCTTTGTTTGCATGGTCACCTTGAGGTCAGCAGTTCAAAACCACCAGTCACTCCATGGGAGAAAGACAAGGCTTTCTACCCCTATAAAGAGTTGAAGTCTCAGGATCCCACAGTGGCCATCCCAACTTATTCCATAGGGTTTTTATGGATGGGAAATGACTCAATAGCACTGAGTTTATTTTTTCTGGTTTTTATTTTTTTGCGGGTGGCATAGCCCTTACACTGATACATTGGTGAATGAAAGATTGGTGGTTCGAGTATACCCCGAGATGCCTCAGGTCTAAAGCCTGAGGGTCCATTTCTGACCACTCAGCCTGTGAAAATCTCTGCCCCAAGGGGGGTGCCCACAAGAAACAGTTGACCCAATGGCAACTTCAGTAAAAGAAATGTAAAGTGGTACATTTCACTATGCTGAGGTCCACATGCGAATTCTGCCGTAACTCATTCGCCCCTTCTCCAATTACTTTAGACGTTAATGGACCTTCTAAGCTTCAATACTTCTTTTCATTCCAGAAATTCTATTATGTATGATCCTGAAACGTACATGTTTCGAAGTCAAACTTAATCCCTTATTTTGCCCCGTACAATTCTTCTCAATAATGTTGCTTCCTTCTGGACATTTTTCATGATTTCCTCAACTTGATGTGACCCTCATGGTGTGAGGCTCCTGATGCTGTGATGACGCTGTGTCACGCCCGCTTCACCTGGCCTTTGGTGCTACTCTGCCGCACTGCGCAGCATCCTCATGCAACTTCCTCCTCCTTTTGTCTCACGATGGCAAACGCAGCCGCTCATTTGCAAATAGCAATTTTCCTGGGAACATCCTGGAGGCCAGTAGTTAATGTCTGTAGAAAGCTTTGGTTGCGACATGGGGAGAAGTTAGTGGCCTATGTGGAAAAGAGCTCGGGATGCTGCTGGGTACCCGAAAACGCACAGGACAGCACCCCTCCCCCAGGATCTAGAGAATGATCTAGCTGGCCCCCCCTTGCCCGCTGCCCTCCCTTCACTGGCCCTGCTTCCCAGTTCACTAAGTATCCGCCCCCTGCCTCCTGGCCAACGCTCTCACAAACCTCACCAAAGACGCGGTCTCAAATGGAACGTGCTCAGGAAATGCTGCTGCTCACCTTTGACAAAATAGCTATGGATAAATGCTGCTTCACAAGAAAGAGGGAATTGATCACAAGGATCAATCTAGAACCTCCTACCAGGGGGAAGAATAAGGAAAAAGTGGGTGAGGAGCTTTGGAGGACGATGCAAGGCATGGCAAAAATAATCTATAACTTATCAAGGGTTCATGTGGGAGGGCAAGTGGGGGGTGGAGGGGGAAGTAATGGGGAGCTGATATCAGGGGCTCAAGTGGGAAGAGGATGCTTTGATGCTGATGGCGCTGTATGTGGGAATGTGCTTGGCACACTGGATAAATGTATGGATTGTGATAAGAGGTGTAAGAGCCCCCAATAAAAGTATTAAAAACAACAAAAACAAAGGAGGTCCTGTGGGTGCTCAGGGAAAAGGAGTTCCCTGAGCTTTTGGAAAAGCAAAAAGATGCTTTAGTCATGGACAAGGACCCTTCTGTAGTTGACAGGAAGCAGTGGGCAGAATCGAAGAATCGCTTCCAAAGAATTGCTTACGGAATCTGTCCCACAGATCTTTCTCCTCATAGGATTGCATGAGCAGGCTGGGACCCTATACAATAAGATGTACTAATAAAAACCAAGTGCCATCTGAGAGGCAGAGAAAGGAAAGACAATTCAATGTCAGATAAGCCTTTGATTTTATATTGTTTGTGGTCTTTTGCCCTTAACAAACAAATGCATATTTTAATATCAAAAATAGAAAACAAATTATCTAGTCTCAAATGCCAATGATGTGGTTGAGGTTGAGAAATCATGCCCTAAATCCTAACTGCTTCTGAATCCCCCCACTCACCCTCAGGTTTTCTTACCTAGTTTGACAACCGTTTTTGTTTCTACACAGTTAGAAAAACTCAATAATGTATGCAATATTCCCAGTATCAAACTTTTATAAATATCTATTTGTAGAAGTGATGACTTTGCCACTGCACAGTGAGTTAGATGAAGTTCTTTCTTTTAAAAGTTCATTAATGTCATGGTAATGTTGATACTAAAGTCCCAAAGAGAATAGTATAACCATACAGAACAGAGGCAGCAATTGGGAAGACTGTATTCTCAGAGATAAAGGGGAAAAAAGAATGCTTTTTTGTGGGGCAGCACGGGCATTCTAGATGGAGCAGAGTCATACCCCACTTGGGGGGCCCAAGGAACATAAGTACCACTTTTCCTTAAGGCAGCATGGTCCCATGGACAACAGTGGGGGTGTCTGACCACACCAATAATTGGGAGACATTTGTTCTGGACTGTGGAGCACACACGTTGTTGTTGACCCTCGTCAAGTCCCAACCTCAAGGACACTCTATGAACAATGGAACAAAATGCTGCCCAGTTCTGTCCACTCTCATGACTGGTTGAAAAATTGAACCACTGAGATTCATTTACTTTGATTCTTCTTTTTTTAAATTAGGCTTTCGGTGAGTTTACAGAGCAAATTAAGTTCCATTCAATAGATTGCACATGTGATCGATTGTTCAAAGAAACACATTCCTCTTGGGTGTTACTCTTTATGTAAGGGGACTGTTTATTGTCCTGACAGGTGGTCTCAGAGACTGGCTTCTCAATACTTCAGGACAGAAGGATGATGTAGGGCTATCATTGCAGGGCTCCCCCCGTCTCTGGTCAAACCAGAAAATGTAGGCTTTCTGTGATCCCAGTCAAGGTATCTACATACCATCTAGTTCCCTGACCTCAGCGTTACGTAGCCTGTGGTTCGTGTGGTTCATTAGTCCCTGGACTCATTTCTCCCTTGAGTCTGGTTTTCTTTACTCTCTTTTGCTCTGGCTGGGAACAGACTGAATGTTATATTTTAGATGGTGGTTGCTTGCTGGCTTTAAAAACCCCAGACGCTATTTATCAAAGTGGATGCAGAACATTGTTTTTATGAACTATGGTGTGCTAATTACTGTAAATGTCTTTCATGTCTAAGCTGCTTTGCCTTTGTGTCTAGGAACTTTGTCCCAAGAGGTTATAGCGAACACATTTCTATGGCTGTGCCTCGAGTGCCCTTCAGTGTGTCTATCAATCCTAGATATAAAAATATCCACAACCAATGTTGTATTTGCAAGTATAGCATAGTTAAATGTCTATGTGTTCATTCAAAAAGTATTGGCTGTTAAGTGGAATTGGCTTGTACAGTAATTACTGGAGTTGTTCTATATTCCTGCATTCATTTCAATGCCATCCCTTACTTTCATTACAGTGTGTGGACATCCTGTATCTTTTGTGGTTTTTCCACTGTTCACGTCTGTTTTCCATTCAGTTAGTAATTTTCTTTTCCTCTAACTTCCCTCTCGGGTAACCACAGGATTTTGTTTCCTCTGTGTAAATATTTTTAAAAATAATAATCATAGTGGTTTCACATACTGTCTGACTGTTTGTAATGGACTCACTTCATTCAGCATAATGTCCTCTGAGATCATCCACGTGGTGAGATGTGTCCCTGATTTATCCTTATTCTGTGTTTTTCTATTGTGTAGCTACAACACCGTTTTAAAACTCCATTCATCTGTGGATGAATGCATACGTTGTTTTGATCTTTGCGCTTATCTGACTGCTGCAGTGAACATGGCTGGGCCATCCTCTAGAGCAGGATGTGGGGTGGCTGTGCCATTGGTCCTTGGACCGACATTGCAGGCGATTAGAGGCTTATAAGGAACGTTGCTGTTGAGTGGCCCTCAGAATGAGTGGCTGGGTGGAGCAGCAGGTGTCACTTGTCTGTGAGACCCTAGTGTTGGTGGCAGGTGGAGAAATTGGGCCCCACAGATCCCCAGCTCTTGTAGATGAGCAAAGAGGCAAGTGTTGCCAGTCTCCTTTTTCTAAATCACAAGTTAATATTAATGTAAGTTTTTTCCTTGTGAAACAATTTTCGTTGGGACACACTGTCAAGGTTCTTTTAAGAAGAATAGATCTTTAGGTTTCCCCAATGCCCATTGCCATGACAACTTACAGAAAGATAGCATGTCCAGATCCCGAATTCTTCATTTTGTCATTCAGAGTGAGACTTTTACAGGAAGGACTCAGGGCAAGCCTTGGTCTGGTTGTACATCTCCAAAGAGCCACAAGAGGGCATATGGATAACACAATCTTCTATACACCCTGCATTCCAGAAATCCATTACTTCATTATATATTGTGAGCATTTGCAGCCACATGTATCTGAACAGGGGAACAGACCCTAGAACAATCACTTAGCCATTTTTAAAATATGCTGTCTACACAGAAAAGAGAAGTTTCCGAAATCTGTGGAGGAATGAGAGGTTTCCTGTCTTGGGTTACCAAACAATGCCATGAGCTGTTCGATAAAATCAACTCTGCGTTCAGCAAAAATGCAGGCGTTGTGCTCTGTTTGACTGAGCTAGAAGTTTCATAATGCCAGAAGGAGACGAGGCTGCTGTCGTGGTTTGGCGTTTGGGTAGAATCAATTGCTCCAAGCTTGAAATGTTTTCCTTTGATTATTTTGCTAAAAAAAGGACCTGGCTAGTGATTTATTTACTTATTTGTGTGTTTTTTTTAAAAGTTATATTGGCACTTCTTCCATATAGCACACAATTCAGTAGTTCAATCATATCAAGAAGAGTTGTACAGTCATGCCCTCAATCAATTTTAGCACATTTACTCCATCCTTGTACTCATTATTAGTGTAATTATTACTATTTTTTTGCTTCTGGAAAAATATGGACAACAAAACATTTATTACCAATGATTAGACTCTTTATGCAACCATCATTGATATGATTTTTTCTAATTTTTCCGCCACCACTAATAAAAACTTAATACCCACGAAGCAAAATCTTGTCCTCTACCCATGGTAGCCATTGGTCAACTTTGGTTTCTTTAAAAAAATGTTTTTGGTCATTTTCTTGATATAAAATTCATAAACTCTCACATCAGTTCTTGTCTCTATTCATCCATCCCTTATGTGTTTCATATACTGGGATACCTAACATAAACAATAAAAAATGAAGCAGAAATAAATAATAATGATATAAAGATATAAACATAAAGAGCAAAAAAAAAAAGAAAAGGTCACCAACAATATTTAAAATACCAGAGAAGAGTTTTCTGTCATAGAACATGTGAGAAATACTTGTGCCTAGAGCAAATTCAGTTTGGCACAAGAAGGAAGTCAATGGACCAAGTGTCATATTAGACCATGGGTCGAGCTACCGTAATCAAGTTTACAATATTCTCTGTATGATAGTAAAGCTGTCTGAGTCCCTTGCCTGGCCAAACGGGACCTGCCATGGCTTAATCTGTCTAGATACTCTGCAGATGAAGATTGGGCTCCTACTGCTCCCCTTAGCCTTCTACAGACTGGGTGTTCACAATTTAAACCATGGCACTTTCCCTTGTGTTCTGTTTAGATTTTGTTATTGTCATCTTTGGATCCCATAGGCTGACATGCTTCTTTGATGTGGTCTTAGCTGACGCCTAATAAGTGAGCTTGTCTACTTGTGTGAATATAGCCTTTCAGACTGCAGACCCTATTGGAATTATTGGCTAGTGATTTACTTTGCCATTGACATTTTCAAAAGAAGAGAAATCATCCCTCTCTCTTTTTTTACTATAATGGTTAGAAAATGAAAGAAGTCAGAGCACCAGAATTCTCCCTACTCTGTTTATGAGGTGCTATCACGGCTGGGCGCTTTGTAGCATTGAAATAGCTCAGGTGCTTCAAAGAAACCCAGAAAATAGCCATCAAGTAGGGTCCTCTGGGAAGTTAGGATCAGGCCTGAAACATGCGTTCTCTATTGGTTCTGTAATTTCACACACATCAGAATCACTGAGATTTGTTATAATACAAGTTACTGGTCGGATGTGCAGATGAGTCAGTGGGTCTGAAATGGACACTGAACATTTGTGTTTCTCAGGGGAGACTGGTGGTCATGGCCATGCTCTGGGGGCACATTCAGAGATCCTTCAAACTTCTATGTTCCTCCTGAGAGTTAGCCCTTGAATAGAATTCTCTCCATCTGTTGTCATCCACTCTAGTCAAAGAGTGGGCATACTCCAAGAGGGTTTGCTTCTCAGATGCAGAAACTGGCTTCTAAGCTTCTGAAACTGGACCACACACAGCCTTCCTTGCATTGTCTAATGTTCGGTTATAGTTAAGCTTCTGAGATAAGCCAAGTCCTTCAGGCTTCAGAATACTCTAAACTGTGGCATGTCTCAAACAATTCAAATATCTGCAGCCTCTATTTTTAAATCCCAATGTGTGTGGGAAAGTCTGAGCGGAAACTTTCTGAGTGGACTTGGTTTGATTTTATACTGATTTCTTCACTAAGTGACCTTGCCAACTTAGCCTTTAAGAAGGTTAGAAAATGGGGAAATACTACCTCATATGATAATTGTGTTGATTAAATGTATGCATAGGACAGTACATCATGCTTTGTTCTCAGTAAATATCAGCTATTGTTTTCCCTTGGTCCCTGATTACTCATCTCATTGGCATTGAGTCAATTATGACTCATAGCAATCCTGTAGGACTGGTTAGAACTGCCTCCCTGGGCTTCTGGGAAAGTAACGATTGATGGCAGTAGAAGGTGGTTTATGAGCTACTCAGTACTCCCGACAGTGGTTACCCAACAGGTAACCACTACCTGAGCAATGGCTCCTAGGTCCCTGATTGACTTTAAAAATTAGTGCTCAACTACTGACCTAAAGCTTGGTGGTTTGAATCCAACCAACAGCACTTCAGAAAAAAGGCAAAGTCTACTGATCTGCTTCTGTAAAAATTGGCAGCCAATAGGACCATATGGAGCAGTTCTACTCTGTAGCACCTGTGGTTAACATGAGTCTGACTACTTGGTGATGGTTGTTGTTGTGTTTTTAATGGCGATCCTTCAACTTTTCTTCAAGCATCCATTTCCATATACAGAAAACTTGAACAGGCTTCCTAATTCTGGGTATGTCAAGAGTATTAATAGCATTACCTTAGGACCTAAGTAAATGATGCCAGCTGGCATTCATATAGAGATCAATGATCAGGTTTAAAGGTCAATGATAAATTCTAAGTGGTGTGCAAGCCATACAATTGGTTCAAGATTTACTAATTTTGAGCAGTCCTTAGTGTTGACTATATATTTATTGCCTTTGTGATGGATTAGAAAAGCATGGTGAAATGTCTGTTCTCTTTGCCAGATGATATGAAGAAATAGCAAAGTAACAAGAGCAAACACTTCTCTAGTTAAAGAAAAGTATCCCTGATCCAGTACTGATAGTTTGCAACAAAGCCCTTCATACTTTGATCTTTTCCTTCAGTGATATAATGAATTGTGATGAAAAGCTGTAGAGCCAGAGTGATACTGTACATGTATGGCTAAATTTATAAGTAGTTCCATAATACTTTGTCAACGATTTTTAATCTTAAAAAATTATCTTTGTTGTAGGTTTTAAACTTCACCTTTAAGTAAAAAAAATATTTACTGAGCAGGTAACCCATTGCCAAATTCCAATTCACTGCTATTGTACTCATTCTGGCTCATAGCAACCCTATTGGACAGAGTCGAGCAGACCCTGTCTGTAGCCGAGACTGTAAGTCATTACGGGAGTCAAAAGGCTCATCTTTCTTCCTTGTAGCAGCCAGTGGTTCCAAACACCCAACTTTGTGGTTAGGAGTCACTATGCCACCAGGAACCCCTTTTCCAGTGCAAAATACGAATGTTTAAAAAGGGTACATGAAGAGAAATAAACCTCCTTTCACTCATCTATAGTTTCCATCCACAGTGACTTTTAAAACAATTTTAAGATGTAAGGGCATTTTAACCGTTTGGGGATTAGTACTGTTTAATGTGTCCTGTGTGTTCACATTGAAGTTAGTGTTTTCTGGGCAACTAGGATGATAATAGTCATAGCAACCTTCCATAGAAACAATCCCTCCTTTCCTTTCTGAACTGACACAGTAAAACACAGGTTAAGAGGAAATATTTCCCATTTGGATCACTCTTCTCTTTTGCTTCCCCTCAGGTTTCTCTCTTTCCTCTAGATCCTGTAAGATTCTCAACTTGACTTAGCTGGAATTCCAATTTGCATCACTCTTGATCTGACTTTTTCCATCTGTGACCCATATCTAGCCTGTCAAGTGCCCACCACCGTCTCTGTCTCTACTTCTATACCACTCTTTATCTGCATCTGTTTCCCTTACTACATCCTAAATTGTTACCTTTTCTCTTATCTCCAGAATGGTACATAGCAATGTGTCCACACAAGGTGCTCAATAAATATTTATTGCCAGCAAGAGCTATTGTTGAAGTGAACAATAAGTTGACTGATCGGATACTGTATCCTGTAGCATGGAATTTGCAGATTTCCAAGAGGTAAATAGTACTAATAACACATTTTAATGTATTAGGCACAATGCTACATGTTTTCCAAACAAATTATCTCATTTGTTCTTATCAAATTCCTTATCAAACAAATAAATTTGTTATTATTCTATTTTACATGCGAGGAAACTGAACCTTAGCAAAATTAACTAACTTGCCTCAGGACACTGGGAAAATGGTACTCCTACGCCAACAATTTCAGATGGCACATTAGAGTCTATGTCAGACAAAAAATAATAAGACAAATTTAATTTAACTCTTCTGTGACACCGAAGTGAGTAACCTTTCATCATTTAACGTAACCTCTCATCCATAGCAATTAGAATGTGTGTGTTTTCATGTAAATTTGATTAATGTCTCCCTTCACCCAAAGGCAATAATCTCTATGAAGTTAGTGACTGCTTTACGCTATAAATACCCAATCCCTGCAAATAGCCTGGAATATGCCAGGCATCCCAAAAAATATGATCTGTGAATTGATCAATCTTTTTGTTGACCTTAAGTTCACATCCTGATACAGATCTTGCTGAGAGGACAAGGCATTTATTTGAAAGCTGAATGTGAGCTGCCGTATGAGGAAGTTATTATTACTATCTCCTAGAACAATGGCGGAGTCCTTGGGTGGTGCACACGGTTACTGTGCTCGGCTACTGCCCAGAAGGTTGGCGGGTAAAGTCTACCCAGAGGCAGCTCAGAATGTAGGTCTTGAGATCTACTTCTGAAAAATCAAGCCATTTAAATCCTTTGGAACTCAGTTCTACTCTGACACTCATGGGTGAACATGACTTGAAGTTAACTCCATGATAACTGAAACAACAGCAATAAGGTGCTCATCTTTTATCTTTCACATAAATTTCCGAAATAGACTTCACATTTTTTCTAGACACCTACTTCACCTCCTATAACTAGGTAGTTCAATCATATTAAGAAGAGTTGTACAATCATTACCACGATCAATGTTCGAATATTTCTTCTTTCTTGTACCCATTTTGCTAAACACCTTCCCCCATTCTCCCTGCAGACCCTTAGATAATTGTGTCAGGCACAGGTGACTAGAGAAACAAGTCCAGAGACACTCATACATGTGTAAGAAAGAGCTTTATTTGAAGGAGTAATTTGATATCCAGAAAACATCCCATCCCAGTCTAAATCAAGTCCATAAGTCTGAAACTAATCCATAAGGCCGAGAGAAGTTCATATGTCCCTTTTCAAAATCACGCAGACACAAGCAATGATGCAAAATGCAGAAAGATCACAGGGTGAAAAGTCTTGTGGATCCAATGGCAGTGGATGCATCTCCAGGGCTCCTGCAGGTTTCCAGCGGGTCTCTGAGTAATTCACCAGCAGGAAGGTGAAGCAGAAAGAGATAGGTTTCCAGGACCTTCCTTATGAGGAGGTTATGTCCAGGAGGGGGCACCATCCGGCTGTAACCTGATTGGCAGGCTACGCTCCACCCCTACACTTTAAGTGGACATGAAATTATGTAACTGCCACAGAAATTATTAATCCACTTACTGTATCTATAGATGTACCTATCCCGGATTTCACATGCACGTTTTAGAAGAAAACATCCGAAACAAAATCAGGGACCAAAACAAGCATACAACCTTACCACCCCCTAATAAACAATGACAGAATAAAATAGAAAAACCTCAACTTAGAAGAAAGCAACAGATATGAAAAACTGGAACCAATTTAAAATGGGTCAAAAGGGAGATGAAATACTCAGGTGTAGCATTTTAACTTAACTGCATCAACCAAAATTAACTCTACACTGTTCTCTATCCCATAGCAAGGCTATTCATGTCTCTGGACTGTGTCAGAGGCTTAATCCTCAGGGGACCCTGCAAGTGGATTTTGCGCTTCCACTGTCATCCATAGCCTTCTGTAAGCTGCGTGTTTAGAATTTAAGCTCTGATGCCATTTTTTTTTCTCGTTAATACACAGATCCGGGGATAACTGGATTCAGGAAGCACATCTTTCTAAAATAAAACAACACAACATCTTCTCAAGTATCAAGAAATTTATTTCTGAAGGCCTCTCCTTGTGTATGTGTACTCATTAATCTTTCAGGACATCACTCTTCCTCTCCATGAATTAACGGCTGGAGCCTTATTGGGTTTCATGTACTTTTGGGCCCAACGTTGAGATATGGGTTCTATCTGAAAGGATAGTGAGAACAAAAAGAGAAGGTAGAATCCTATTCTTCTCAAAATCCTTGTGGTTCAAGTTTTAATTTCTGAGCCTGGTAATGAAATAATTCTGTTTTCTGAGTCTAGCTTATGTTTATATACCCAGCTTTATGTAATAGTCCTCAGCAGAGACTCTGGTCAACAAGAGTAGACTCTGTGTCTATCTTGCATGTCAGGGCCATTTTATTCTGCTTAGGTAAGAATTTCTGCTTCTCTATATATCCATACTTTCTCTAATTGTTCAATATCAGTGTTAAAGAATAATTTCTTCTGCTGCTGAAATTCATATGGAGTATGGATTTCATCACAGTTCAGTGTAGTTCCTGTTCTGGAGTCAGATGCAGGTGGAAACAATGCTTATTCATTTACTACCTAGGTGATTTTGACATAGTTACTAACAATCTCTGCCCCATTTCTTCATGTGCAAAAGGAACATGGATAAAATTATCTCCTTCTGTTATTATGATATGTAATGAATCATATATATATATATATATGTATATATATATGTATATATATATATATATAAAACAGCTAACAGAGATTCACATAGAAATACATAAAACTGTTTTGATTTTTTTCTTAATTGTTTTAATAAATTTGTTTCTCCCAATAGATTATCATTTTATTTTTCAAACTAGTGATTCTAATTTTTGCTTTTACATAATCACAGCCCTAGATACTTTTAAATATGGTTTAATTTAAGGACAACAGGAAGACATGAATTAAGAAATACTAGATATTCTATGTGGTTCTCTGGAGTCGCTGCTTGTAGTAGGAAGGTTGGCATACTCTGACATGCTTTCTAAGAAAGACCTGGTGGTTGTTTCCCCAAACTCAGCCATTGAAAACCCTATGGAGCAGTTTTACTCTTAGACATATGCAGTCACCATGAGTCAGAAGCACATTGATGCAAACAAATTTGGTTTTGGTCAAGTAATAGTAGATAGTTCTGATCTCATTGCAGTATCGAACACAGGAAGACTGCCTTACTAATAGCAATAACAAGGGATAGATTATGGGTTTCATTTTAGAACCATTGAGTTTAGTGACATATAAAACATTCAAGAAGAAAGTTGGCTGTAGACTTCATAGGTCTAGCAATCATAGGAGAGACCCAGAATGGACATACCAGTTTCCAAGTAACACATTACGGGAAGTACTTGAAGCATGGAAGCATTATTAGCGCACTCGGAGACATTAAAGAGTACCAGGATCAATGTGTATGGATGCTGTTTAGGCTTCAAGAAAGAGGATTAATTTGCAAAGGAAGTTGATGATGGGGTATAAATATAACAATTTCATAATTGAAATTCACATCTCCAATGGAAGAGACTATTTCAAGAAGGTAGGCATGTTTAATGTCAAATATTGCATATGGCCAAATAAACAGGGCAAAAAGTGATCATTGTCTTAATCTGTAGAAAGCCACTGGTGACCTTTGTGAGTGCTATTTCACTGGAGAGTAATTTGGAATGGACCAAGAGAAGAATGGGAATTTGAAAAATAGAGATATCAAATAAAGAATAGAATTTATAAAAATTGATTTCAAAGGAAGAGTAGCAACAAGGACAGAAGTAGGAAGGAAATGTGGATTCTGTTGAATTTCTTATGTGAAGAGATTAAAGCATGTTTAGAAGCCAATATAGAATACAGAGCATAGGAAGGTGGATATACAAAGGACAGTTGATAGTGTATCTCAGAAGGTGACATTGATAGTAAATTAATATGGAAGTTGGTAAAATGTGTGGAGTATAGGCAGGTCTGTGTGTTTGTTACTCAAATGGTACAGGATGTTCTACTTCATGACTCTTATTTTCTTTGCAAACTAGAAGGAAAGGTTATCTGGTGAAAGTGCAAGAATAAATGTATATTTTAAAAACTTTTGTAACATTAGCTACACAACTTTCAATGGGCATTAATCTTTTCTTTGTGATTCTCTTCAGCAGTGCTCAGCCGTTCCATACAGTCACAAAGAAGCAGAGGGCTGGGCAACCCTGGGGTGTGGCCTAAAAGGACAGAGCAAACAAAAGAGGGGGCATTTAGAAATGTGTTGACATGAGAGTCTATGGAATCTGAGTCAAGAGAAGTAGGCAAGGGATAAGGCCAAAGGGCCGAGGAAAGAAAAGTGTGATGCATGTGCAGATGAGTGTCAGGAATGTGTGTGTTGGGATAAACCGGACAAGCAAGGAGAAGAACAGGTGTTTCGGGGTGCAACAGTTATGAGGTCCAATATGTGACCAAGGTCACATAAGGTCCAATATGTGACCATTGAACTGAGTGATCAGAGAAGGTCTTTGAAGAGCATGGACAGAGAGTGGAGAGGCTCTGGTACCTATTCACTCATCCAACAACAATTAAGAACTTATTATTTGCATATGCATGAGGATGGAGGAGCTGCTTTTTCAGTGTGCAGTTGACCAATTGTGACGTGAGTAGAGTAAAACCTGGGGGAGTGGAGTGCTCAGGCATTCATGTGCTGATGGGCCATGACTCAAAGTAAAAAGTAACAGCTGTAAAACCTGCTAACAATTGGAACTTGGATGTGTTAGGCATGAATCTAGAAAAATTGGAAGTGGTTGATGATGAAATGGAATGCATAAAGATTGATAACCTAGGCATTAGTGAGCTGAAATGGACTGGTATTGGCCATTTTGAATCAGAAAATCATATGATTTACTACATCGGGCATTATACAATCAGGAGACACGGCATTGTCAGAATCTTGAAGTACAATGCTGTCTGGGTTAAGATTATATGTACCTGCCTTTAAGGAAATCAAATCAATACAACTATTATTCAAATGTATGTCCCAACCAAAAACACTAGTGTGATGAAGAAACTGACAATGTTTACCAATATCTTCAGACCGAAATTCTTTAAACAGGCAGTCAAGATGCATCGATAATTATTGGCAATGGAATGCAAAAGTTGGGAGCGAAGAGGAAGAAACAGGAGTTGGAAAATATGGACTTGGTGATAGAAATGGATCTGGAGATCGCATGCTACTTTACAACACCAATGACTTGTTCATAGCAAAGAGAACCCTGTCAGCAATAGAAAAGGCACCATACAAATGGACTTCTCCAGATGAAATACAGAGAAACCAAATTGATTACATTTTTTTGGAAGAGAAGATGGAGACACTCAATATCAGAAGCTAAAACCAGGTCAGGAACTGATGGTAGAAAAGATCATCAATTGCTCCTCTATAAGGTCAGGTTGAAGTTGAAGAAAATTAAAACAAGTCCATGACAATCAAAGGATGGCCACGAGTCTATCCCACCTGAATTTACAAAATGTCTCAAGATCAGATTTGACAAATTTAACATAAGTGACAGAAGATCTGATGAGCTGTGAGAGAATATCAAGAACATCATTCATGAAGAAAGCAAAGGGCCATTCAAAAGGCAGGAAAGAAAGAAATGTTCACAGTGGATATCAAAAGAGACTCTGAAATATGTTCTTAATCATACTAAAGTAAAAGAAATAAATGATCAAGTCTAAAAGCTGGATAAAAATTTCAAAGGACAGCTCAAGAAGACAAAATCAAATATTATAATGAAATGTGCAGACATAGAATTATAGAACCCAAAATAGAACAACACCATCAGCATACTAAAGTGGAAACTCGATAAAAAATTCAAGTCTCGAGTTGAAATCTTGAAGTAGTCTGTGGACAAAATATTAAATGATGCAGGCAGCATCAAAAGTAGATGGAAAGACCCCACATTTAAGACCCCAGACGCTATATCTTTTGATAGCCAGGCACCATCAGCTTTCTTCACCACATTTGCTTATGCAAGGTGGGGTAGAAAGGGGGAAGAGACAACAAGGATCTACATATAACCCCTCCCTGGGGGACGGACAGCAGAAAAGTGGACAAAGGGAGATGTTGGACAGTGTAAGACATGACAAAATAATGATAATTTATAAATTATTTATGTTTCATGAAGGAGGGGGCAGTGGGAAGGGAGGGGGGAAATGAGGAGCTGATACCAAGGGCTCAAGTGGAAAGCAAATATTTTGAAAATGATGATGGCAACAAATGTACAAATGTGCTTGACACAATGGATGGATGGATGGATTGTGAAAAGAATTATATGAGCCCCCAATTAAAACAAAAACAAAAAAAACTTGCCCAGACCCAAAGATAGTGAACACTTCAGAATTTGACTGCAAAACTCTTTTCTTAAGTTCATGATTTTTTTCTTGAAGGTAAAATAAATATAACCAAGCACCTTGGCTAGAAATCAGAAAAAAAAAAAACACAACAAAATAAAGTAGATGGAAAGAACACTCAGTCACGGTACTGACAAGAACCAGGTGATATTTCACTATTTCAGGGGGTAGCATATGAGTAAGAACTAGTGGTGCTAAAGAAAGAAGTTTAAGCTTCACTGAAACATTAGCTAAAAACAACTTTTCGGGACTTTATAGAAAACCAATTGAAATGTTTCAACAAACTGACGAAGCACTGGAAGCACTTATTTGTCTGTACCGGGAAATATAGAAGACAGAGAGTTGACCTACTGACTGGATGAGATCCACATTTATACACATTCCAAGGAAAGGTGACCCAGCTGGATGCTCAAACTATAGAACAATATCATTGATATCAAATGCAGTAATTTTTTTTTCCTGAGTATCCTTCAAACAGCATTGAAACACATCAGCAGAGGCTCAGGTCAGATTCAGAAGAGGATGTGGAACAAGGGATATCATTGCTGATGTCAGGTCGATCTTGTCTCAAAGCATAGAATTCCAGAAAGATGTTTACTTGTGTTTTATTAGCTATGCCATGGCATTCAACTGTGTGCATTATAGCAAACCGTGGATAATCTGGAGGAAATGAGAATTCCAGAACACTTCATTGTGCTCATGGGAACTAGTACATGGATCAAGAGGCAGTTGTGCAGACATAAAAAGGGTATTGCATGGTTTAGAATCAAGGTGGTTAGGTGTCAAGATGGGATCCTCTCACCATACTTACTGATGCTGCGTCTGACTAATGTTAAGAAGAATGCGGCATCAGGATTGGAGGAAGGCTTACTATGAATCTTGTTTGCTGAAAGTAAGAGAAGTTGAAGCATTTACTGGTAAAAACCAAGGATTGTAGTCTTCACTATGGATTATGACACAGCATAAAGAAGATCAAAGTCCTCACAACTGGACCAATAGATAACATCATGATAAATGAAGAAAAGTTTGAATTGTCAAGGATCTCATCATACATGGATCCATAATCAGTGCTCATGGAAACAAATCAGCAAATCAAAAGATGAGTTTTGTTAGGTAAATATGCCGCACAAGATGTCTTTAGCATTATGAAGTGCAAAGATGTTACTTTGAAGGCTAAGATGTGCCTAACCCAAGCCATGGTATTTTCAACTACCTCATGTGTATGTGGATGTTGGACATTGCACCACAAACCATGAAAAGAATGGGTGCATTTGAATTGTGGTGCTGGAGAAGAATATTGAAAGTACCATGGACTGCCAAAAGGACAAACAGATCTGCCTTGGAATAACTACAGCCAGAATGCTCCTTAGAAGCAAGGATGGCCAGACTTCGTCTTACATAATTCGGACATGTTACCAGGAGAGATGAATCCCTGAAGAAGGATATCATGCTTGGCGAAGTAGAGAGACAGCAAAGAAGTTCACACTGAACTATTGTGAAGTTGGTGCGGTATAAGGTGGTGTTTCATTCTGTTGTGAATAAAGGTGCTATGGTTTCAAGCCCAACAACAGCATTGCATGTTAGTCACTCATCTAAATACTGGGGATTATACTAGTGAACAAAATGGATATATTTTTCTACCTTATACAGATTGTGAATTGAGGCAAACCAAATATGTATATGTGTATTAGTCTGGGTACTTGAGAGAAACAAATCCACAGAAACTCATGTATAAGACAGAGTTTTATATAAAGGGTAAGTGCACATCCAGAAAACATCCAAACCCAGTGCTGCCCAAGCCCACAAGTCCAACATTAACCTATATGTCTGACACCAATCCACAGAGTCCTTCTCCATCTCACAAAACACACACAGTGATGCCGACTGCAGGAGGAAAGCCGAATCAGTGAGCATGTAAGCATCTCAGCGCTGGCAGGGGTCTCCACACCCAGGGCTGCATTGGGGTAGGTCCATGTGGCTTCTCCTCAGGGATGTCCTGCAGGAAGTGAGCCTTGCCAGCTGAAGCAGGGAACTGGCTAAGGCAGTTGCACCCTGGTCCAACCATCAGAGAGCAAGAGACCTGAGAACTAGAAAGGCGAAGCTCACTGAGCCATTTATCTCTCCGCGCTCCAATAAACCCCACATGTGTTTATTGGCCACTTTGGCACAATAAACTAACTACCTCAATATGGTTGTGATATTGGATAAATCATGAGAAGGGTGTTTTGAAATCAGTTTACGAAGGATCACCAGGAAAATACGTCTTGCCCAGGGGCCTTTGAACAGAAACCAAAAAGAGATGAGAATCTAGGCTCTGTGTTTGTCTGGAAGAAGTGTTCAAAAAAGAAGAAAAGCAAATGAACATACCCTACAGTTAAAGAACCACTACATGATCCCCACTAGCTCACTTGATATAAATTGATCCCACTCTAAGAGTTTACCTGGATTTCTGTTACTTAACAGAAAAAGACCTCCCGGTGTCCACACAGGGGAAGGCCTCACTTTTCTGCTTTGCATCGTCATCCTCTCCAGTGTCCTGAAAGTGAATGCTTCATAGTTAGCTCACAAGTGTCACCACAGGGGGAGGTCTCACTAGCCTGCGTATCGATATCAGGTTATCCCCCCTAGAGAAAGACCTCACATTTTTTTCCCACCGAAAATAGCTCACATTTGTATCACAGAAGAAAGTCTCTCAGGTGGCATCAGAGAAAAGGCCTCACGGTTGTCCTCACTGGTATCTAATAGCAAGGTGTATAAGGGCTTCACTAACACAGAGGTCTGTATCTCTTGCCTCCCATCCTGCTACCACACCGTGCCCTCTTCTGCTGAAGACCTCTACAGGTCTGTTTTCCAAGATGGCTTCTCTGTAATCTTACTGGATATCCCATCATGGGCCTCAAGAGACAAGTGTCCTTACTCTTACTATGCCCCTTGGCAGATGGAGTACCTGTTGGTGACCTATTCATACAGGGCCCACATTTCTTTTCTTTCTTTTTTAATGGATCATTTTATTGGGGGCTCTTACAGATATTAGAACAACCCATAAATCAGTTCCATAAGGCGAACTTGTACAAATGCTGCCATCATCATTTTCAAAACACCATCTGATGTATCTCTTCACCTACAGTTCTGTTAATCGTCCCCTTTGAGGGCATTATGCATCTATTATTGCTCCCCTACCATTCTGAACTCTCATGCAATTGTTACTCCTGTTACTGCTTCTGAGGGGTTTATCTATCCTGGATTCCTTGTGTCAAGAGCTCTTATCTGTACCAACGTACTTACGCCAGTCTAGCAGGATTTTTGAGTTTGAACTGGGCCTATGATAGTGGGGGGAGGAAACATTAAAGAACTAGAGGAATCTTGTGTGTTTCCTTGGGGCTACACTGCACCCTGGATGAGTTGTCCCTGTCATGTGTCCCTTCTATAAGGGGGTTTCCAATCATCAACAGATGGGTTTTGGGTATCTACTCAGACCCCTCTCATTCACAATGGCATGATTGTCTGTTTTTGAACTTCTGATACCCGATCCCATCAACACCTCATGTTCACACAGGGTAGAGTGCTTCTTTCATGTGGCCTTTGTTGCTTCCCTGCTAGATGTCACTTGTTTAATTTCAAGCCTTTAAGACCCCAGATGCTATATCTTTTAATAGTCAGGTACCATCAGCTTTCTTCATCACATTTGCTTATGCACCCATGTTGTCTTCAGTGATTGTGTTGGGAAGGTGAGGATAACACAGAGCCACATTACTAGAATAAAGTGTTCTTGGGTTGAGGGAAGCATAAAGTAGAGGCCCAAAGTCTGTCTGCTACTTTAGTGCTTTACCATATAAATATATATACATAGCCCAATACCCCTAGCTTTATATATTAATATATTTACATATGTACATGGCTATATTTATACATCTATCTATAGCTTTTACTACCTACTTATTTCCTCTTTCTTTCCTCTTGCCCCACCATCACTCTACTCACATCCCTTTTATGTTCTCACTGCCATTTCTAATTCTGGTTGAGAGCAAAAATTCTCATTCCTTCTAGGTGGCGGGCAGCAGGTGATACCCATCACTGGAAATGAAATGTCTTTCTAGAGAGAGAAAAAAGTCACTAGCAAAAGTCTTGCCTCATTTTCACCTCCCAAAACAACCATTTGGCATTTTGATTGCCATCATTTGATTTCTGCTGTTTTTCAAGAGAGCATCCAATAATAACCAACAGAGTATATACTTTCTTCCCTGACCCCCAGCTCCCCCCAATTAAGTTAGCCTGACACTAGAATATGTGTTAAAATTTGAATATTTAAAAGTCATATTCATTTATCTTTTTTATCTCATGGGAAGTTAATTTTGTTTTTAATTTTAGCTATTTGTAAAGGGTAAAAATCAATTACATAAATAATTGGGGTTATATGGTATATTTTATATCATTAAAGTCCTGGTGCTATTTGAAAGTGAAAGTAGTTAAGAGAAAGTGGTGACATGTAATATACATTGATATTCGCAAATAATTTTATAGAAACTCATAGACACTCAGTATTTAAATAGCTTCCATAATAAGGAATTTTATCATGTAATTAGATATCCTTTAATTCACTTTTTAAGTGAAGTCATCTTTTCATATTTAAGGTTACAAAAAAATCACATTTCATGTATATTTTTCCACATATACACTCATGTTGGCCTATTGGACTAAATACTAAGAGAGAAACAAATCAGTTACTATAAATTTATGCAACAAGGGAATGAGTTGGTCTTTTTTTCATATCTGAAGAGAAAAAAATAGGGTTGTGTTTAATTCACTTCCTAGAAGAATTCTGGAAGATTGTGTATTCTTGAGAATCCATTTTTGAAAATACTCTAAGCTAAAAGCCTTACATATTATCAAAGAAATAGACCAGCTCTATCTAGTAGCCAAAATCTAAAATGTGTAGTAACCAATATCTAAAATGCTATAAAGTCAAATTTGAATTTTATCAAACCTCTACTGAATGCTAGTAATGATAGTTTGACATTGCCCCATTTATTTATTCTTGCATTTTCTGATCCTGCAGTCAAATGTTAATTTTGATTTTTGTAATGAGGAGTCTACATTTTTTAATAGACACACATTGAGCAAATTTGAGGTGTTAGACACTGCTGTTGTTATTGTGTGCTGTCAAGCTGATTCCAATTCATATTGACCCTATATAACAGAGTAGAACTTCTAAGCACTTAACCATTGCACAACCAGTGCTCCTTTAGAAACTATGAGTGCTAAGAATGCAGTCATTATTTATTTTCAAGGGAGTCAGATTGAGCACTGAGAATTTATTCATTGCATTCCTGTCTATAGAGTTCCTAATGAGTTCCATATCTGTTCTCCATGCAGAGGTATATGGAACCAATGCAGACTAGGGGTAATGTCTAATAAGTTAATGAAAAGGTAAACAAATGAAAACTGAAAAATTTCTCACTCCAGGTGAATTCATGTGTGTCACAGTCAAAATTTGTTCTATAAGGTTTCTAAAATAGGTTTCCAGGCTTTTCTTCCTAG
Organism: Tenrec ecaudatus; assembly: GCF_050624435.1. Classification (NCBI taxonomy): domain Eukaryota; kingdom Metazoa; phylum Chordata; class Mammalia; order Afrosoricida; family Tenrecidae; genus Tenrec; species Tenrec ecaudatus. The sequence goes on along the minus strand of NC_134534.1, from coordinate 76,241,607 downwards.
TCTCTCTAGGGCAGCAGTTCTCAGCCTGTGGGTCGTGACCCCTTAGGGAGTCAGATGACTCTTTCATAGGGGTCACCCAATTAATAACAGTAGCAAAAGTATAGTTATGAATTAGCTATGAAAATATTTTATGGTTGGGGGGGGTCACTCCAACATGAGGAACTGTATTAAAGGCTCACAGCATGAGGAAGGTTGTGAACCACTGCTCTAGGGGGACTCAAATCACTAGTTAGTAACCAAGTCCATTAATATTTTTCACCACCAAAGGGCATAAAGAAAATAAACAAAAAAGAGGGACACATCTCTCACAAGGAAGGAGGTCCATGCATATAGAGTGAGCAGGGAGGGCCACAATGTGATAGTGGCAGAAGCATCAACAAACCCATCTTTGCCAGTCCGTGGTAAGACTCAGTCATGAGGCTGCCATGCAAAGAACAAAAGGAAAGAAATCCAAAGTGGAGGGAGCAACATGCATGAAGCCCCTCCACTGGACATGTTTTAACAATATTTAACCAACCAAGGGTTGCCAATGTGGCTGGAGGCTAAAGAGAGGGAGCGTGGTACCACATGAGATTCCAGAGATAAGCAGGGTCAAGATCAAAAAGGACTTTATAAGTCATTGCCAGCAGTGTGCATTCTGAATGCAAAGGGAAGGCATTTAGAGATATCAGAAGTGATGTGAGGTGTATAATTTTCAAATGTCTAGCTGGATGCTTGGTTTAGAATGCATAGAAAGGAAGAAGCGTAATTGAAATGGCATTGGAGAGGAAAACCATTAGGCAATCTAGCCAATGCAGCTAACATCGGATGAGGGCATGCATTTGGGAGAAAAAGAGGAAGTTAGAATTTGGGGGATGTAGAAAGTCTAGTTTCCATGATGAGTTACAATTACAGGATAAACAATATTAGGAGATAAAGATGGCACCCACATTTGTGATTCAGGCAAATAGATGAATAGAAATGAGAAAACCTGGGGAGGAACTGGTTTCTTGAGGGAAAATCTGTTCTAGTTTTATTAGGCTTATACATCACAAATAATTACATTACAATAATTGCAAGGGGACTTAGTGGCACAGCGAGGAAGCCCTGCACAACTTACAACCAGGTTAGTGACTCAAACCCATCGCTGTTCTGTAGGGGTAAAGACGCGGTGAGCTTCTTCTAGGAAGATTTCTGCTGAAGAAACTGTAGGGCAATTTTGCGATTTCCAGGGTGGGCGGGAGTCAAGGTTGACCAGAATAATATCTTAGTGATCTGGAGAACTTGTGGGATATCCTAATGCATGTCATTTTTAGGTGCCATTCACTCAGAGTGAGCCTATGCACAACATAATGAAATACTGTGGAGTCCTGTGGCAACATAACTCAACCTCGCCAGGTCCTGGTCCTATCTGAGCTCACGATAGCGGCCATTGTGATACATATAGTCTGGGGTCTTCCACTTTTCTGCTACTCCTCCACTTTACCCAGCACGATGTCCTTTTATAGGTACTGATCTTTCCTGATAGCATTTACATGAGAAGTCAAGCTATGTGAGATGAAGTCTTGCCACCCTTAATTCTTTATTTTTTCAACTTCAGAACATCTTAATTAATTTTTAATCGTTTTATTAAGGGTTTATACAACTCTTACCAGAATCCATACATTCATCAATTGTGTAAAGCACATTTGTGCATTCATTGCCCTCATCATTCTCAAAACATTTGCTCTCCACCTAAGCCCCTGACATCAGATCCTCACCCACCCTCCACCTCTCTTCCTCATGAACTCTTGGTAATTTAGAAATTATTTTGTCATATCTTGCCCTGTCTGACGTCTCCCTTCACCCACTTTTCTGTTGTCTGTCCCCCAGGGAGGAGGTCACATATAGATCCTTGTCATCGCTTCTGCCTTTCCAACCTACCCTCCCTCCACTCTCCCAGTATCGCCACTCACACCACTGGTCCTGAAGAGATGATCTGCCCTGGATTCCCTGTGCTTCCAGTCCCTATATGTACCAGTGTTCATCCTCTGGTCTAGCCATATTTGTAAGGTAGAATTGGGATCATGATAGTGGGGAGGAGGAACCCTTAAGGAATTAGAGGAAAGTTGTATATTTCATCATTGCTACATCGCACCCTGACTGGCTCGTCTCCTCTCTGAGACCCTTCTGTAAGGGGATGGCCAGTGGCCTACAAAAGGGCTCTGGGTATCCACTCCACACTCCCCACCTTATTCAGTATGATACGAGTCTTGTTCTGATGATGCCTGATACCTGATTCCTTTGGCACCTCGTGATCACACAGGCTTGTGCATTTCATCCATGTGGGCTTTGTTGCTTCTGAGTTAGATGGCTGCTTGTTTACCTACCTTCAAGCCTTTAAGACCCAAGACTCTGTATCTTTTCATAACCAGACGCCATCAGCTTTCTTCACCACATTTGCTCATGCACCCATTTGTCTTCAGTGATCATATCATGGAGGTGAGCACACAGTTATATGATTTTTTTGTTCTTTGATGCCTGATAACTGATCCCTTTGGCACCTTGTGATCACACAGGCTGTTGCTTCTGAGCTAGATGGCCGCTTGTTTACCTTAAAGCCTTCAAGACCCCAGATGCTATATCTTTTGATAGCCGGGCACAATCAGCTTTCTTCACCACATTTCCTTATTCACCCACTTTGTCTTCAGTGGTTGTGTCGGGAAGGTGAGCATCATAGAATGCCAATTTAATAGAAAAAGTATTCTTGCATTGAAGGAGTACTTGAATGGAGGCCCAATGTCCTTCTACTCCCTTAATACTAAACCTATAAATATATACACATAGATCTTTTTCCCCATCCTCATGTATAAATATATTGGCATATGTACATGCCTTTATTGAGACTTCTGTAAATGCCCTTTGCTTCCTAGCTCTTTCCTCTATTTCCTTAGACTTTCCACTTTTCCCACTGTCATGCTCAGTCTTCATTTGGATTTCAGTAATTCCTCTTGGTTACATTACCCTTTATCACACCCTGCCAGACTCCTTCACCCTCCTCACCACCAATTTGGATCACTTGTTCCCTTGTCCCTGAGTTTGTTAACACCACTACCTTTCCCCCCACTTCTTCTGGGTATATGCCCAGTATGGGGATTGCTGGGTCATATGGTAACTCAATTTCCATATGTTTTAGATATCGCCAGATCAATTTCCATTGTGACTGTACATACTTACAGTCCCACCAGCAGTGGATGAGAGTTCCTGTCTCCCACAGCCACTCCAACACTTGTTGTTTTCTGAATTTTTGAATTGGGCTATCTTTGAAGGTATTAGGACAGTTAGATGTTTCCTCATCATTGTTTTAATTTTCATTTCTCTTATGGCTAAAGATTGGGAACATTTTCTCATATGTTTGTTGGTCACTCGGATTTCTGCCCTGGTGAAAGTTCTGTTCACGTTATTTGCCCACCTCCTCAGTGGGCAATTGGTTTTTTTTCTCTTTGGAAGCTAGCAGAGTATTGTAGATTTTAGTAATAAGGCCTTTGTCTGATGTGTCATTGCTAAAGATGTTTTCCCAGTCCATGGACTCCCTTATTACTCTCTTGGGGAATTCTTTCAATGTACACAGGTGTTTTATCTTCAGTATATCCCATTTGTCCATTTGTGCCTCCTCTGTGTTTGTGTTCTTCCCTATTTCTGATAGCCTATGTATTCCCTGCGCCAAAGTTCTCAGGTTGGTCCCAGTTCCCTCACTGATGGACCTAATAGTTTGGGGTTTAACTTCTAGGTCTGTGATCCACCTTGAGTTTATTCTTGTGCATGGAGTGAGATAAGTGTCTTGCTTCATTTTTCTACAGGTAAATATCCATTTTTTTCTAGCACCATTTGTTAAAGAGAGCATCTGCTTCCCATTGGATATTTTTTGGACCCTTATCGAAGATCAGTTGTCTGTATGCTGATGATTTTATTTCTGGGTTTTCAGTTCTTTTCTGTTGGTCTGATTATCTGTCATTGTACCAATACCATGTGGTTTTGACAACTGTGGCAGAATAGTATGTGCTAAAGTAAGGTAAAGGAAACCCTCCCACTGTGTCCTTCTTCTTGAGGAGCTCTCTGTTAATTCTGGACTTCTTCGCTCTCCATATGAAGTTGGCAATAAGTTTTTCCATTTCTTTCCAGAAAGATGAGAGTAATTGTATCAGGATTTTATTAAACTTATATAGTGCCTTTGGTAGAACTGACATCTTGACTATATTGAGTCTTCCAATCCACGAGCATTGGATATTCTTCCAGTTGTTGACGTTGCTCTTGGTTTCTATTAATAGTGTTCTGTAGTTCTTTTAGTAAGGTATATCCCTAGACATTTCCATTTGTGTTTGCCAATTGTGAATGGTATCACCTTTTTGATCTTCTCTTCTGTGGTCTTATCTGATGTGTTTAACAGTCCGATGGACTTCTGCTTGTTGATCTTTTATCCTGCCACTCTGCCAAACTCCTTTATTGCTTCAAGTACTCCCTTTGTCTAACTTTCGGGAATTTCAATATATAAAATCATATTATCTGCAAATAATGATAGTTTCACCTCTTCCTTCCCCAGACGAATAACCCTGATGTCTTTTCTTTGCCTTTTGCTGTTTGCTAAAACCTCTAGTACCATTTTAAATAAGAGTAGGGAAAAGGGGCATTCTTGTCTGGTCCCCTTTTTCAGTGGGTTTGTGTTAGTCTTTTCTTTATTGACTACCATGTTGGCTGTTTATTTTCATATATAGCTTGTATTGTCTTGAGGCATTTTCCTTCTATTACTATCTTCTCAAGTGTTTTAAACAGGAATTGATGTTGGATGTTGTTGAATGCTTTTTCTGCATCTATTGATATTATCATGTGGTTCTTATAGTTTTTCATGTGAATGTGACAAATAATACTAATGGTATTTCGTATGTTGAACCAACCATGCATCCCTAGTATGATTCCAACTTGGTCATGGTGAATTATTTGTTTTGTATACTTTTATATTCTGTTGGTTAGTATTTTGTTAAGGATATTTGCATCGATGTTCATTAGGGATATTAGTCTGTAGTTTTCAATTCTTGTGGTATCCTTGCCTGGTTTTGGTATCAGAGTAATACTAGTTTCATAGAAGGGGTTCGGATTTTGCCATCTTTTTCTATGTTCTGGAAAAGTTTGCGTAGGATTAGTGTTAGTTCTTCTGTAAATGCTTGGTAGAATTCTCCAGTGAAGCCATCTGGTCCAGGGGATTTTTTTTGCTAGTAATCCCTTGATAACCTTGTCTATTTCTTCTATTGCTATAGGTCTGTTGAGATTCTTGACATCCATCGAGGATAGTTTAGGGAGGGCTTGTTTTTCCAAGAATTTGTCTATGTCTTCCAAATTGATGAGTACATTCCTTCATAGTATTGTATACTTATCCTTTTGATTTCATTAGGGTCTATTGTAATGTAGCTTCTTTCATCCCTTCTTGCTATTGAAAGTTGTTGCCTCCTTTCTTAGGTGTTTATTCTTTCAAAGAACCAATTTTTAGCAGCATTAATTATTTCCGTAGTTTTTTTATTTTCCTTCTCCTGAATCTCAGCCCTGATTTTTAACATTTCTTTTCTTTTGCTATTACTAGGATTATCCTGCTGAATCTGCTCTAGTTCTTGTAAATTTTGTGGCAGCATATCAATCATGAGTCTCTCGGCCTTTCTCAGATGTGCATGTATTACTATGGAACTTCCTCTGATAACTGCCGTTGATGTGTCACATCAGTTTTATTATGTTGTGTGTGCATTCTCATTGATTTGTAGAAATTTCCTAATTTCATCTCTGTGTCAGTGTGCACTCATTTTGCAGTAGAGAGTTATTCATCCTCCAATTGTTTGCTCTTTTTTCTTCGTTTGCCTTTTGTTGATTTCCAGCCTATGGCACAGTGGTCCGAAAGAGAGGTCTGTATGATATCAGTGTTCTTAAATTTATATAGAGTCACATTATGCCCCAGCATCTGGTCTATCTTTGAATATGTGCCAAGCAGGCTTGAAAAGAATGTGAATTTTTAAAAATTTTTGGACAAAACGTTCTGTAAATATCAGGGCATTTTGCGTAATTGTCATGTTTAGCTCTCTAGCCCCCTTGTTGAGTTTCGTTTCTTATGATCTATCTTTCTCAGAGAGTGGTGTATTGAAGTCACTATAATTGTTGAGGTGGTGATTTCTTTTTTTCATATTTTGGAGTGTTTGGTTGACGTATTCAGCGGGTCTCTCCTTCAGGGAGAATGTTGACAATGCTTAGTGGCTCTTTGTCTACCATTCTCTTCAGCATTATGTAGTGTCTCTCCTTATTTCTTTTTATGATTTTCACTTTGAGGTCAATTTTATCTGAGATTTGAATTGCTGTTTGCTTGGTAGGCCTTTCTCCAGCCTTTGATTCTCAGTCTATTTTAGTCTGTAGCCTTGAGATGTGTCTCCTATAGGCAGCAGATTGATGGGTTGTATTTTCTAATCCAGTCTGCTAGTCTCAGTCTTTTAAGGCCTGCATTTAGGCCATTAATATTCAGACGCTATGATTTAATCTTATACCTTTTGTGTTGGGTGTTCTGCTACCTTCCTTTCTCATTAGTGTGCTGTGCATGTGTGTGTGTGTGTGTGTGTGTGTGTGTGTATCATTGTTGACTTCTTTCCATTCTTAAGCCAATGATCTCTTGGAGTTTGTTTTCTCTTTGTTGCCCTCTGGGTGGGGTTTTTCTATTTGACGGTCTCTTATTTATGCTTGGTGAGTGCTGTTCTTCTGCCTATGCTGGGTTGGTAAGGATCTTTTTTTAGGGCTGGGTTTCTTCTAATGCGTCTTGTAGTTTTTCTTGTGTCTGAAAAGACTCTTACTTCTCCATCTATCTTGATCAATAATTTGGCTGGGTAGAATTATCTTGGGGTAGCATTGTTTTCCTTCAATTTTTGGAATATGTTACTCAACTGTCTCCTCTGATTCATAGTGTCTGCTGATAGGTCTGAGCATATTCTTATTTGAGAACCTTTATATGTTATTGTTTGATTTACCCTAGCTGCTCTTATGATTTTGTCTTTTTCCTCAAAGTTGGATAGTTTAACTATTATGTGCCTTGGTGACTTCTTCTTGGGATACAATCCAGATGGTTTTCTCTCAGCCTCGAGATTGGTTGCCTATTTTTCATTCATTAAGCTGGGAAAGTTTTCCTCCAAGAATTCTCTCAGTATCGTTGCAGATAACTTCTTTGTTGTGTCTTCCTCCGGTAAGCCAATAACTCTAATGTTGTTCTGCTTCAAAGCATCAGACATAGCTCTTAGGTTTTCTTTAGCTTCTCTGACGATCTTCTTAGATTTTTGTTCACATTTCTTAAAGTCTGCTTGGTTGTCCTCTAAGTCACTGATGTGCTTCTCTGCTTCCTGCAGTCAATTCTCAAGGTCTGTATTTCTGCTACTGGTTTTTGTAATATTCTCCCTAAGCTCCTATATTTCTCTTTGGTGTGTGCCCTTTATCTCCTCTATCATTTCATCCGTTTTCTATATTGTTTCTTTCATATTGTGTATGACTCCAAGCAGCATACTGAAAATTTCTTTCTGTGGCAGCTCAATGTCTACTTTTTTTATGCCTGTCGTTATGGTTGCTACATCTTCTGCCATCGCCTTTTATTTTTCCTGTTTTTCATTGAGGTCGTTGGGGCTGATGGCTGTTTACATTGCGTTGTTTTAGAGGAGCCAACTGCCATTTTACAGGGAGTCAAAGAGCACTGGCTCTCTCTGGGAGACTTGTAGGAATCCTTCTTCGGACCACCTAGAGCTAATTTCACTATGGAATTTACCTACCACTTTATCCTCCTGTGGTGTCCCTCTAAGGGGAGTGCCCCAGAAGGGTTTCCTGCCTTGGTTTTGTGGAGGTTCACCAGAGGTTCTTGCAGTAGCTTGGAATGTTGACGAGTGTTGGCCGAGCTGCCTTAGGCCCCCAGGGACACAGGCAGGCATTCCCCAGTATGAAGTTGGGCAGAGTATCCCCTGGTGGAGTTCAGCAGGGCTTTTTGTGGCCTAGGGATACCTGCACAGGATGGAGCTCACCTAGCTGGGTATGGCAGAGGCATAAATGCCTTCGGTTAAGGGGAGTGGCTTGGAGGTGAGCCAGTTGAGTGTGAGAGAACATGAAAGAGACAAAGAGGAGGAAAAATTAAAAAGTAAGCCCACTGAGACAGTGAGGGGTTATAGAAGAGAGAGAGACAAAAGTAACAATGTAGCTGAGTCCCGATCCCTGTACCAGTGCATGTGATCCTCATTTTTTAATGGAACTTTTTCATGTTAATGAGTAAAGTGGGTCTTAAATCTAATGCTCTGAGTTTTATAGACAAGAATACAGACAAAGAGGCACACAAAGAGAGGACGACTCGATGTAACAGAAGCAGAAGCATCTATCAACCCATCAATGCCAACAATTGCTTAATAGCTACTAGAAGTTGGAGACAAAGAAGCTTTACGCCAACTGCATAATTTAGATTTCTAGCCACCAACACTATGAGATAATGCACTCCAGAAGACTAAGACATCATGCTATACTGAAATGTTGGTAGAGCTTAGTAGTTATTGAAGACACTGAAGATGTTTAGAAATGTAAACTTTAGAGGTTGGATCAAGGATTCCCTAAATAATAAAACTATGCCAAAAAGAAAAGCCTGAGCCTCAAATTGCCATTGATGGATTAAGCAATGGGCATGTGACCCAAGACTAGTTAATTAGAAGTAAAGGGAAATATTTGTCTGATTCTAAGGAAAACAAAACATGGTTAAAAATTACCTGTTAAATAAAATACTGTTGATGCTAGACTGCCAAGGAGTGCCTTCAAAGAAAGGTGTGACAATCTAGTTCTGAGAAATTTGCTACCGTACTTAAAATCTTGTGATGCACAGTTTTTCTTTGACATATGTGGGCTCATCATAAGTTAGAATCACCTTGACAGCAATTGGTAATAAGAAACAAAAGAAAATACAACTCTTTCCTTATCCTGTAGACATTGCCATGTCTGGGAAAATGCAGCTATCTTGCTCACAGGCTAACAGAGTCACAAACAGACACAAGTAGTTGTTAGATGCCATTGAGTTGGGTCCGACCCACAATGACCCTATGCATAATAGAATGAAACACTTCATGGTCCTGCGCCATCCTCAACATTGTTCCTATGCTTGAGCCTATGGATGCAGCCACTGAAGTCCCAGATAATTGCCTGGAAGCTACCCAGTTTCTCAGCTTCTTCTTATGTGAGATAATAAGGTTTCTAATTTTAAGCCAGGTTTAAGGGAGGCTTTTTCTTTGCTGTTATTAAATGTATCCTTACTGATATCTATCTATCTAGCTATCTATCTGTCTGTCTGTCTGTCTGTCTGTCTAGCTATCTAGCTATCTAGCTATCTAGCTAATGAAAATGGTTAAATCACTTACCTTCAAATCATGGATAAACAAGTTATCAGTGGGCTTTTTTAATATCTTAAAACGTTGCACATAATTACTTTATAAATAATGTGTATAAGTCCTCAATTTATAAGTATAAATCAGTATGAATAAAAGTAAGAAATTTGTCAGAGAATTAAAGTAATTTTCAATAATGTTTTCTAAAGCACAGTTGCCAAAGGAATAGAGTAAACCCATCATTTCAGTTTCAAAAATTTGAAACTGTGAAAGTTGAAAAACATATTGAAGGACATACTTTAGTAAATAAACCAGAAATCTATAACTATGAGTTTATAACAAAGGTTTTGTTTTTTTCCCACTGTCCTCTGATTTGTTACTTACCAACTCAGATGAAAAGTAGAAATGGTACTACTGAAGTTAAAAGGAGGAAACTATTTGGAGGGCACCTCTGTTGTTATTAGCAGTAGGAAATTGTTTGAGCATCAAAAATATCTTTGGATTTCAGGTTAGGAAGAAAACAGACTGAGTGGGCTCTGCAGTTCCCAAATCTTAGAACAAGGAAATCACAGGAGCAAGGAGACATTCATTTAGATCACAAAATAAACAAAAGGTATAAAAATAAAATATGTCTTCTGTAGCTGAGCACTGCAGACTGGGGATGAGGGGATGAGCTAGACCAACAGCATCAACATCCTCCATGGAAAATAAAAGATCTCTTTGTTGTTAATTGCTATCAACAGGGCTCTGACTCAGAGGGAACTTGAATAGGAGGCCAAGTGAAAAAATATTGCTACAAAATCATAGAAATCTTTAGTAAATTAAATGACAAATTGCTAAGCTGTTGTTTCTCATCATAACCTAAGTTTTTAATTTTTTATTGTTTTGGTTTTCTACTGCCTATTTAAAAATATTAATTGGAAGTTAATACATATATCATTCTATAGTTCAGTTGTATCAAGCAATATTGTACAACTGTTACCACAACCAGTTTCTAAATGTTCTTTTCCTTCTTGGACTCCTTGATATTGTCTCCCTTGTATGCACCCCCCACCCTCACCAGCACCACTGTACCCACCCCTTCTAACCCTCAATGTGCTTGCTGTCTCTATAGGTACATTAATGCTGAGTTTCATATATTGGAGAACAGGAAAACATAACACATTTCAAGAGGCTGACCCCCCAATGACATGACACTTCTGTGATGAACCCTAATATGAACTAACAAAAACAAAAGGGAAAAAAACCCAAATTATAGATAATGTTGAAATCCAGATCAGTTCCAGCATGTATCGGAAGGGGAAAGAACTGAACCATTTTAACTGTTCAAATCAGGTTTACCCCTTTGGTCTTTATACTCATTTCTCCAGTGCATACTGCTTTTCTCCCATCCTTCGTCTACGCATAGATGGAACTCATAGGAGGATTACTACCTGTGTAGTTCCCAAAAATGAATCTTGGACTCCAACTGTCATTCCTAACCTGCAAATCAGATTCTTACAGTTTAGGCTCTAATACTAATCCCCCTCTCAATTTCGGATTATATGGTTTACCATCATTGGTGATTGATGATGGTGTGCTTCTTCCCTGTGGCCTTAGTTGACATCTCAGTTAGATGGTGGGAGACATGCCTTTAAGAACCCAGACACTATTTTATCTGATAGCTGGGACCAGCTAATTTCTTCACCACATTTTCTACAGCACCCATCTCTTCTGTGTTCCCCTCCTGAGGGCGAGTATCGAGCAGGGCCCTGACGTAAGAACTAATTGCACATAAGTTGTGGCTACAGGGTTTAGTGCGAGTCCCAAATCCATTCCTGGATCTATGTTTTTGTTTGCTTGTTGTTTATCTGCCTTTGGCTCCACTTCAAAACCTGCTTGTCAATTTATGGTAGAGCAAACAAGTCTTGGGGAACACAAATGCATATCTGTCAGTAGGAAAAGAGGGAGGACTGGGAAGAATGACGTAAAGTGCTTTGGGGACCCCAGTAGGGGAGTGTCTATGGTGCTAGGCACTGAATGGGCCACATTGCCCTGGGTCTCTGGGTTAAGGTGACCGGATGTCCCGCTTTTGGTGGGACAGTCCTGATTTTTAACAATTTGTCCTGTGTCCCACGGCGTTTTAAAAAAAGTCATGATTTTTGGAAAGAATGCATGACAAACTAGGAAACGGCGGGAGAACGGGAAGGGAATATACGGTTTTCAGCTGCCACGTGGCTACTTCGCCAGGATATGAGTTTTATATTATTTTTAATGTTACGATGTTAAACTTTAATAATAACAAATAATTGTTGAGAACTGCTTATCGAGAACTGCTTATTAAAGTTCGCATTGTTGATCAGTTGTTAGGATTCAAGCCCCATTGTTTGGACATAATGAACAATGGCATTTTTGGCATTGGCAACGATGAAAACATTTTGTAACTGTCTCTCAGATCATACACATCGTACTGCGTGCTAGTGCTAGTTAAACAAGTGATGTCAATAAATCAGCTATTCAAATAATTTAGGTAAGCAATTTATTTATTTCATAAATACATAAATTTTCTTGAATTTAGCAGACAGTACTTGTATTATTCATATTTTATAATGGTGGCTAAGCTAGTGCTGGCCTTGAAAAGTGACACTTATGACTTACAGAAAATTCAGAGAAAAATAATACAAGTTAGAATTGTTATTATTTAGAAAGAAATATAGGATTAAAATTAAAATAATTTTAATATATAGTTACTTTATAACAATCAAATAAATTTAACTTATAAACTAAAATAAAATATGTTCATGTAATTATGTATCTACTTGCTGTGTTTTTAAGCAATATGTATATAATTATAATATAATTTTAAATTATTTGTTTTAGATTTTTAACGTAATGTGTAAGAAAAGAGGATGCATATTCAACGATGATCTGAGAAGTGAATTTCCTTTTATTAAAAAAACCAAAAGCGATTACATGTTAAAATATGAGAAATGTAATGGTGAATTTTCTATTCCACACGGTGGGAAGAATGATATTTCAAAGCATTTGGAGACACAGAAACATAAAATATATTTAAACACGGTTGTATCTTCCTCCAAAATACAGGATTTTTTTCGGAAAAAAAATTATGGAGATGAAGAAAAGAAATTAGCATTAGCAGAAGGACTTATGTCTTTTCATGCTATCAATCACAATCATTCCTTCAGATCTTTGGACTGTACATCACAAGTTGTCAAAAAGTTAATCAACAAAAATTTGCCTGTGCTAGAACAAAATCCGAGGCAATTGTGTGTAATGTGCTTTTAGAATTAAACAAAAATCTAGAAAAAATTAATCTTATTTCTGTATGTTCTGATGCATCTAATCATAAGGATATAAAGTTATTTCCAACCATTATTAGATTTTTTTTATTCGGAAACTGGAATAAAAATTAGAATTTTATATTTCGTTTCTGTGTCCCACGAAACTTCTGAAATAATTTTCAGTTCCGTTATTAGTATTTTGAAAAAAAGCACTTTAAAACAAAATGATTGCATATTGTGCAGACAACACGAACTCATATTTTGGAGGAAAAGCGAGAAGAGGTACAAATTATATTTTAAATAAATTAAACAAAAACCTTAATCAAAACATTATTGGTGTTGGTTGTGCAGCACACATAATACATAATGCCATTCTAACAGCTGCTGATTTGTTGCCCATAGATGTGGAAAATATTATTAAAATATATTTTTATTTCTACATATACACTGTGCGCATTTAAATGGTTAAAGAATTTTGTGAAACTGCAGAAGTTGAATATCAGAAAATACTTGGATACAGTAAAATGCACTGGTTAGCTCTTTTGCCAGCTGTCGAAAGAATTTTGATAATATACAATCCTTTGAAATCCTACTGTCTATCACAGGATAAATGTCCTAGAATTTTAGAAGAGTTTTTGAAAAAGAATCTTCAAATATTTGGCTAGAGTTTGTACACAATCAAGCAGTTCTTTTTCAAGGTGCCATAAAACTTATTGGAGGTGACAAAATTTCAGTAATCGAAGTAGCAAATAAAGATAATAATTTAAAATTTCAATGTCAAGGGTGGTTAGAAAATAGTTTTCTTTCATTACCTATCCATAATAGTGTAACCCAGCTATAAAAACAAGGTGCAAAAAATCATGCAGGTATCATGAATCATGTTAAAGAGTTCTACAGTAACTGCATAGATTATTTAGAAGAGTGGACGGTACATTACAATGATATTGAACATTTTCATTGGGTTACATTAAAACAAGAACTTAATTGGAATGATGTGCAAAAATCATTCGATCATATTAGTCAAAATTTCCCATATAGTGATATTTCCAAAAATGATCTTTCTAATGAAGTCTCATTATTAAAAGTATATATTTATAAGGAAAAGGTTAAATCTTTGGCATCAGCAAAAATCACAATAGAGAACAAATGGTTAGAAATATTTCATCATTTTGAAACAAGCCATGTTCCATACAATAATGCAGTAAAAATTGTTGAATGCATGCTGTCCTTACCAGGAACTAATGCTGTGACTGAATGCATTCTTTCTACAGTAAATAAAGTGTGGACATCAGAAAAATCACAATTTGTGATAAGACTTGTATAAGCCCCCAATAAAATGGTTTTTAAAAGAAAGTAAGTAAATGTCTAGAAAAGAACGATGACAATATATGTACTAGTATGTCTGATATAATTGATGTATGGATTCTAATGAGGTGTAAGAGCCCCAATAAAACTTTCTTTAAATATATATATATATATATATATATTACAATGCTATTTTTGTGTTCTATGAAAATTTTTGTTGCTCCATATAGACCAAATTTTTAATCAAGAGCCCTCCCCACCCGTCAATGGTGTCCCACTTTATCAATGTTAAAATCTGGTCACCTTACTCTGGGTACATCCTGGGGACCCAGGTCAGGAGCTGTGGAATTCCGGGACACTGAATCCTGATCTTGAAGGTGCATGGCATGCTTCAGAAGCTGAGTCAGCTAGATCCCATGTAGAAACTTCATTGGATGAACTGGACTCTCCCTCAGACACACTTGTCACCTGAGGATGTAAGCTGGAAAATCCATGGGGTCTGAGGAAGCGGAAGACAGCTGTACCAGGCTTGTCGCACTGTGGCAGGCAGGCAAACACAGTCTTGCTAAATCAAGGGTTTGTGGATTGCTGTATTAAGATATGTATTATTCCAGAAAACCTGTGACTGACATTCTCAGTGAATATTATTATAAATAATAATATTTCCATGACAACCCCATTGTTTATGTAAATAGTGCCCAGTCATCAATGGATTGATTCTTTACATGTGAATTCAGGTACTGTGATATGGAGTTAGCTGACATTGGCCAAATATTTCTCTCTCAACAAGGCTTTAAAAATTAATATCAGGGCTTATCAAAGACAATATTAACTGAAGATCATTATGCCTCGGGGGGATGGTCAATAGGTTTTACTCATTGAAAGCAGTAGGTCCATCTCTCTAGCCCTCTCACCCAGTCACTGCTGAGTTGATTCCAAATCATAACACCCCTATAGGGCGGAGTGGACCTGCCCCTGTCACCACTCTAGTTCGATGGGTAAATTTAAGAGTCTTTTCTGACTTCTTTCTCTATGTATTTTTTGTCTTCTGTCATTTTTACGACCCTCTTCTTTATTCATGTGTGATGTTCTCTAAATCATCCCAAAATTCATCTGGTCTTTGATCTTTATTGTTTAATGTGTCAAATCTGATTGTGAGATGGTCTCTTAATTCATGTGGAATTTACTCAAAATAGTATTTTAGCTCTTGTGGACTTGTTTTAATTTTCTTCAACTTGAACCTGTATGTGAGCAAATGTGGTCTGTTCTGTAGTTGGCCGCTGTTCTTTTTCTGACTGATGATATTGAGTTTCTCCATTACCTTCTTCTCTGAAACCCAAACCAAACTCACTGCCTGCAGTCAATTCCAACTCAGTGACCCTACATAGGCCTCACAGTGCATAGTCATTATTTATGTTATTGAATAACGGTATTTGCAATAAATAGGTTGTTGTTCCTACAGAATTTTATAATGAAATTGCTGGCATTTTTCTATTAACAAGGTCATACTTTAAAATTATAAATCCTTTGTTTCCAATTTTGTATTTAAATAATCATTAATTATGGATGTATCTTTGATAGCATGTTTTAAATTGTAGAAATTGTTCTGTGACCTTATCTTCTCTTTAGCTCAGATTTATCATCAAATTTAGACATTATATTAGATACTGTCTACGACCTATTAACTCTGGCCTTGTATAAGTCTTTACAAAGTACCAGGTAGGCACCAATGTGTTAATAAAAGACCAAAGTTGAGAAAACAACCTTTTATTTTCGACATGCATTTTCAGACAGACACCATAAATCCTCTAAGTTCCATTTTTTAAAACAGTTCTTGCCTAGACAATTGCCTTTAACTGTAATTCCCACTTAATTCATACTGTTTTAATTTAAATAAAATGATTGACTTCATCATTCCTTTGTTTAAGAACCTTTAATAGCCACCCTCTCACTTAATATAAGACCTCGCTGGTCTGACTGTTTATATTCTGCCTTTGACCCCATTCTTTTTTGTGCTGAACCATGTGTGAGTCTTGGAATGTGGCAGGCTCTCTCCCATTGCCATACATCTGTGTTGGTTTTTCCTTTGCCTGAATGATGCCTCTATTTGTCCCAGTTCATGTGGCTGACAGTTGTAGAAGTCAAGAAAAGTGTCAGTTCCTCTATGATATACTCCCTTCCTGGGCCACCATGTAGGAGGTTACTATAGATGATACACTGAGCTCAATTATTCCCTCTTTGGTATTTCTACTTTATCCAAATCCAGCGTCTCTATGTGAAGTTGCATCTTTTCATCTCTGGCATTTAGTCTAGTGCCTGATATATGAAATCAGTTCTCAATGTGAACAAATCAACACATGGATTTAACCAATGAGCTACAAAGCATCAGCCAAGTAGAAAGTACCTCTTGATTTGAAATATTAAAGTTATCGACTGAGTGCAATATGAGATGGGGATGGAAGAGGACTGTGAGTGAAGAGTGAAAGATTTTTTTCAGGAGAAAGCTTTCCATTCCATTGACCCTGCTGTTTTCAGCTGCTTCTAACACAAATATCTCTTCTACCTCTTCCAAAACAGATCTTCAGAATTTCTCAACATTTGATAGGGCATCAATGCTTCAATAATGTTTTATGAAAACACCCTTAATTTCACTTGGGTAGGAAAGAGAAAGGCTGATGAAGACGGCACGCACTGCAATGGGGATTACTTGCAGGGAGTAGCAGCTCGTAACGCAGAGATTCGTTTAGGCTGCCTTTTCCAATTCAAGGAGTGCTGACACAGACGTGGTTTTACAATATGGAGGCAAACTGACCAGAGCAACGAATGAAATATCGATATTGTACCCACGCTGGCGTTTTCATTAATGTATGGACTACTCGCTATCCTCACTGGGCACCTTCTTGCAGCAGAGCACTGCAGTAGATGCTTTGGATGCAAAAGGTGGATTTGGCAGACTACTCTTTGATAATTCTGGGCTGAGCCCACAAGATCAGACAGCATTTTCCATTTATTCTATAATATGACCACAGTGGCCCACATGAACTGTTCATGGGCTCCTGCTCTTGCTGTCATGCCCTACTTATTGGATCTGCCTCAGACTCTGCCCCGTCTCGGAAACATCAAAACATGCTTCCAGTTTAGGGCCTTTAAATCAGTCTTTTCTCTGCCTGAAGCTTTGAAGGGGAGAATTCCAATTTATCTTTCAGGCCTTAGTTTAACTGCCATTTCCTCAAAAGTCTTCCCTGATGCTATGACCAGGGCAGACAGACCTCTTCCCCTGCATCCTCTGGTAAAGCTTTGCAGTTTTCTGCCATCAAAAGTAGGTAGTATATAAGTGTGTACATAATTGTGGTACAGTGGGATTACTTAGTGTGTTAGGCTGAGTTTTCTAGAGAAACAAAACCACTAATACTCATATACATATAAGAAAGGACTTTCTATCAAGAACAAAAAAGCATCTCAACCCAGTCAAACTCAAGTTAATGGGTCTGATGCTAACTGGAGCTTTCTCGAGACTCACAGGGCTGCTGGTGGAGGAAGCAGAAAAGTAGCTGGGAGGTTTCAGGCCAGGGGCTGAAGAATCATGTCGATTCAAGGCCTGAAAGAACATGGCAGTGTGCCACAGCCCCTAGGTCAGCAGGCCATGTGGGTTGCCAGCCCCAGGTCCAGACATGCCAACCAGGCAGCAGGAAGTGAAGCCAGGCAAGAGAGAGGGGGAGAATGTCACTGTTATGAAAAGGCCACACCCCCAAAGAGGTATCACCAAACTAATATTTGATTAGGAGGTGGGGCTCCACCGCCACCTTCACATAGGCACCCTCAAGTTGACATCAAATCTAGCCCTTGCACTTGATGTGGCACATTTACTGATAGTCAACTCCCACCAAATGACTGTGTGAGAGGATACAAATAAGCTTAATGGGCTTCAAATGCGGGGTTTGGTCAGGTTTGCCATTTTGCTGGGAATAAAGTGAGCCAACTCAGAAGCAATAGCAGGGAGAATCGTCCTACTATGAGGAAGGGCTACAGGCACCTGAGATCCCTGCATAGAGAAACAGAGGAGGCAGCAACACAGATCCCAATTGACAGTGGCAGGCCTCCTAGATCTAGAATGAGTCAAATTGAGTACCTTCAAGCTGCTGAGTGACTTTCTGAGTGAGCCTTGTAACAATTTCCAAAGCAGGGCAGAGTCCAAGGGCCACACAGCTCAGTAGTCAAAGACCAGAGGGTGCCTCTTCTCAGGCTAGCCTTCAGATTCTTCTGGGGATAAAATAATTGTATTGTTAATATTTCTGATCTTGGCTTGTAACCTGTTGAGAGTATTGTGTCCCCTATGGGTTCTTTGTGCCCATTAAAATGAATGGTAAAACCCCCGCAGAGAAGCAGAGTGCTGTAGGAAGGAAGGTTGCTATTACAAGAGGGTAAAGAAGAGGGTAGAAGAGGGAAGACATATCTGACGTCGGTGTCATAGGAATCCTCCTTGGGCAGATATGCAGTTGGATTCCCTTCCCCTTACTGCATGAGGAGGTCTGATATGGCCTCCATGCCATTTCGATGATCATTTTTGGATACATGCCCTTTCCCCCCCTTCCCCCCCAGAAAATAAAGCACAAGGGAATGCTTATCCTTCCTCTATAACTCTGGATTTTAGCACTATCCTGCTCTACAGGGTCTTTAACAAACATCTGGTGAATTAATGAATGAAAGAATGATGGCAGAATTTCTAGAACTGTCTCCTTCCTCCTTGGAATTTTCCCCTTGTACCCTGTTCATATAGAGATATTTGGTGGCGTAAAAACAGTACACAAGGAAATTCTCAAAGGAGTCCTTTTCCTAAAGGCAATGATTCTGTATTTGAGCTCCCATCAGATATAAGGCGTGTGGCTGCTAATGATGCTGAGGTCCTCTCTCCTGTGCTGTGCTTTGCAGGTGGGGTTTGCAGAATGAATAGAAGGGAGAGTTGCTTGTTGCTTAGGTCCCAGCATTGGGGAGGAACAAGAAAGAAGTGTTTGGTATAACTATAGCAATCTCTTTCCCTGCAGGAAAGATAGAATCAAGGTGTTCATTTATTGTTCAAACAAGACTTTTAAAATAGCCTTCTTAGGGAAGGCAGTGAAAACCAGGAGCCAAGAGCAAAGTATATAACCATTCAGTTGTGAAAAATGTCCTGCAGACTGATCTCACAGTTTGAACTTAAAAGGCCCCAGATATAATCATGTTCTGCAGAGGTTCAGAAATTGACTCTGGCACCAAGAAGCTCCTGACCAATATCACACAGGGAAGAGAACGAATGGGACATCCATCATGGTGTCATGTTCTACCCTGCTCTCAAATTACAAAGTCAAGAGCAGCCCAGAGTTTAGGAATGGTGTTTGTATTCTGCTCAGATCCTATGTGCAAGGGTTACCAAAGTCATTAAGGCGGCCATGTTTTCAGAAACCCCCAAGTGCCTCCTGACCAGAGAAACTGAGTTTCTTCCTTTATACTTTATGATATTTGGATATCAGCATTGCTTTACATATCAGGCTGCCCTAAAGTCCCTAAGTCTCAATGTTTAGAAGAGCCTGGGGAAGTCCCACCAAGAAAATGAGCAGACACAGCACTTTCTTCCTCCACGAAGACGTGCGAAGTTAATACGAGTATGTCGTAATTTCATTCAAAGCCTTGTCTGCTTTTATGACCTTTGGAAACTATTGTACAATAAATATTCTGTGACATTGCTTCATCTGATCTAATGGATGCCACTGGTTCCACCATTCTTTTGTCTTCTCAAAAGGTCCAAAGGTTCATTTTCTAATGGTAGTATTTTGGCATGCCTTTGAAGAGGAAATCTTTTTGGCTTATACATACCAGAAGCATCCTTTTCCATTAGAAAAACTGAAAGTTCTTGGGCTCCATCCTGATCTATTTGAAATGTGAGTTATGGGTGAGGGACCCTGCAATCTATGCTCTAATATGTTTTAGAAATAAGTGTGATTGAAGTACACTTTTGTATTGACTGAAAACATGTTTAAAAGCTTTCTAATCCAACGAATAGTTTAGAAAGTATCACGAGGCAAGGTTAACCTTCTCCAAAACACACACACACACACACACACACACACACACACACAGTCCAACAGCACACTCTAAAAGCAATAGTTAACACTACATTACTTTGATCATTTGTGTTAATATGTATAAAACCATTAAAATAATACCTGGCACATAACTGCTATACACACGTTATCTAGCATGAATGTTATTGTCAATTGGGTAGGCAGGGTATTCATTATTTAAATATTTTTTCTCAGAGAGGACTACAAAAGACCTTACAAAGATATAAAAAAGTAATAGCTAATTTAAATGCATTGCCAAATAATTATAAAAAACATGAAATAACAGTGAAAAACAAGCTATAATCTATAAATAGATACATAGGAAGACATGCAACCTGAACAGGTATAAATAGGATGGGAACTATGCCCACAGCTATATATAGGTTTGACACAGGATATCGCTACATATATATTTGTATGTGTTGCAAATATATCCATGAATAAAGTGGCTTCAAAAAGTTCATGGACAAATGTAATAAACGGTTAATGGACTTTCCCCACTAACTTTTTGAGGCCCTCTCGTGAAAGAGGGTATTGATATAAAGTCACAGGAACATTTACTAAGTAAACATGTCAAACTGTAAAGCTACTGTTTCTCAATAAATCTTGATTATTGGCCTATGCATTCTGAAGGCAGTGTTTTCTCCTCTCTAGCCACTTCCCCCAATGCTGCAGTCTGATTTGTACTACTTCAACATGGAAGTCTACACATTCTCGAAGGGACTCACAGTATGGTCCATATTCACGGTTCTTTGAGTTTGGGGAACAAAAATAAAATTAAAGACACAAGATCAGGTCTGCTGGAGGTAAAGTTTCCCAAGAAAAATCTTCATATGTCATCCCTTAAGTACTGATGAAGGATGAGCAGGTGCATAGTGGGGATGGAAAACAATTTGATCTGTTGCAGATAAAAACAATTTACCTGAAAAAAAATTTCTGATCTTTTTCTTAGCTATGTACTTTTCAATGTTCTTAAATTTTCTTTATAATAAACTGCCATGATTTTCTTGTGTCCTTTAAGAAAAATCTATCACAATTACCACTTTGGAATCTCACAACACAATTGCCATTACATTCTGATCTTTCTGCCTCGAGTTTAACTGACCAAGCACACCCCTGTGGCAACTACTGTTTTGATAGACCTATATATTGAAGGAGAAGCCCTGATAGTGTAGTGGTTATGTGTTGGGCTGCTAACCTCAAGGTCAGCAGTTCAAAACCACCAGCTGCTCTGATGATCCAAACACATTCCTTTATTGGTTTTAAATCATGCAGTATTCCCTGGTTTTGTTTGCACAACTACTGTTTGATCCATGCAAAGCTTCCACATGAGCACAACAAAATGTTCTGGAATTTCCACTTTTCTAAAGACTATCCATAGTTTGTTATGATCCACTCAGTCAATTGCCATTGCATAGTCAATGAGTCATGAGTTAACATCTTTCTGGCATTCTCTGCTCTCAGCCAAGATCCATCCAACACCAGCAATGATAGTCTTTGTTTCATGTCCTCTTATGAATCCAGTCTGAACCTCTGGCAATGCCTTCTCAATGTACTGCCGCAAATCTTGTTGGATGATTTTAAGCAAAATTTTTCTTGTATGTTATAAAAATGATATTGTCTGATAATTTGATCATTCTGTTGAGTTACCTTTCTTTGGGATGGGTAAAAATATCTTCCATTCAATTTGTACAATGATTTCTTCCAATTTTCATGGATCCGAGGAGTGCTCGAGTGCTTCAGAAGTTTAATGAAACATTTCAGTTGGAATTCCATCAGAGCATGGAGTCTTGTTTGGGGCTGTGTTAGGCTGGATACATCAGAGAAACAAATCCACAGAAACTCATATCTATAAGAAAGAATTTTATATAAAGCGTAAGTGCACATCAAGAAAACACCCCAACCTAGTGCTGCCCAAACCCACAAGTCCAACATTAGCCCATATGTCCGACACCAATCCACAAAGCCCTCCTCCATCTCACAAAACATACCCAATAACGTCGACTGCAGGAGGAAAACTGAATCAGTAAATATGTAAGCATCTCAGCACTGGCAGGGTCTCCACATGGCTGCTCCAGCACCCTAGGCTGCATTACGGTAGGTCCATGTGGCTCCTCAAAGATTTCTTGCAGAAAGTAAACCTTGTCAGCTGAAGCAGAGAACTGGCTAAGGCAGCTGTACCCTGGGCCCACCATCAGAAAGCAAGAGACCCAAGAATTAGAAAGGTGAGGCTCACCAAGCCATTTATCTCTCTGCCCATCAACTAACCCCACATATGTATGGGCCAGGTTGGCATAATAAATTTTAACTATCTCAGGGGGTAATGCTTTCAATGCAGGTTGGGCTTCTTGATGCAGTTTCATTCGTTCTTGCTCAAATGCTGCCTCTTGAAATGCTTGAATGTGAACTAGTTATTTTTGGTACAGTGACTGTGTGTATTATTCCCATCTTCTCTTAATGTTTCTTGCATCATTCAATAGTTTGGCCATAGAATCTTTCAAGATAGCAACTTGTGGCTTGACTGTTTTCTTTAATTCATTCAGCTTAAGATATGCTGAATATGTTCTTCCTTTCTGGTTGTTCTAATTCTAGATCTTTGCACATTTCATTATAATATTTTACTTTGTCTTCTAGCGCTTCCCTTTTGAAATTTTCTATTTAGTTCTTTGACTTCATCATTTCTTCCATTTGCATTGGCTATTTTACAACGAAAAACAAGTTTCATAATCTCTTCTGACATCCATGCTGCTCTTTCCTTCCTGTCTTTTTACTTTTGCATGCATGATGGGTTTGATGTCATTATACAGGTCATTAGCTCTTCTGCTATTAGTGCTGAATGCATCACATGTGTTCTTAAGATGTTCTGAAAAGTCAGCTGGAATATGCTCATGATATTATTCTCGTTCTCATGGACTTGTTTTTATTTTCTTCAACTTCAACTCAAACTTTTATGGAAACAATTAATTATCTGTTCCATAGTCAGCCCTTGACCTTGGTCTAGCTGCTTATGTTGAACTTCTCCATTGTCTCTTCCCACAGATGTAGCCAGTCTGATTTCTGTGTCTTCCATCTGGAGAAGTCCACCTTTTGTATTGGTGCAAAAAATGTATTTGTTATGAGCAAGTCATTGGTCTTGTAAAATTCTATCATCCGATCTTCATTTTTGTTTCTATTACCAAGATCATATTTTCCAACTACTGTGTCTTTTCCTATGTTTCCTAGTTTTTTGTTCCAAGCATCAATAATTAGCAATGTATCTTGTATGCACCAGTTTCTGACTGAAGACATTGCTAAAATTCTTCAATTACTAGCCTTAATAATTGATATATACATTTAAGTAATAGTTATACTGATTGGATTTTCTTATATGTGGACAGACCTTATTGGATCACAAGATAGCGTTATATTTCCAGAGAATTCTTTAAACATCCTTTCGGAAGGTGAATGCCCCACTATGCCGCTTGACTGTGTCATTCTCAGATAGTAAACCTTCTGACTTCCTGTTTCAAAATGGTCAGTCCTAGTCCATTTCAGTTCACTAGAGTATCAACTTTACGCATTTTACCCTTAGGAATATTCTATATTGTAACTTTAGCCTTTTGGTTTTTCTTCAGGTCTTTCAACTTGAGGAATGCAAAGATAGTCCAGCCCTGGGATGTACAGCTAGTTCTTTGCACATGTCAATGTAATACCTTTCTTGTCGCCTTGTGCCGTCATCTGAAATCTTCACTTCAGTTCTTTCATTTTCTCATTTCTTCCACTTACTTTAGTTGCTCTACGTGGAAGTGCAGGCTTTAGAGTACATTCTGATATTTATTTTGGTTTCCTTTGCTATTTTTTAGTTGAGCTTTTATTTTCTTTGCGTATGCGATCCTTGATATTATCCCACATGCGTCTAGTTGTCAGTCATTAGTGTTCAGTGATGAATCCCTGGTGGTGCTGTTGGATACACATTGGTCAGTTAGCCAAAGGCTGATGATTCAAACCCACCAGTCACTTCACTGGAGAAAGTTGGAGCTATCTTTTCCTGTAAAAAATCCCAGCCTCAGAACTCCTATAAAGGGTCCCTATGAGTCGAAATGCACTCAGTGGTAGTGGGTTTAGTGCTCATTATGTCAAAACTATTTTTGAGATGATTCCTAAATTTGATGGAATATATTCAAGGTTGTACTTTGACGTTTGTTTAGCTTCTACTTGCATTTGTATCTGAGACATTGATGGTACGTTCCACAGGTGCCCCTGGCTTTCTTCTAACATGATGTTATTGAACTTCTCCTTCATCATGGATATATAAAATTTTTCATCCTTTCCAAGGGTATCATGAATGTCCAAATTGGATCATTATATAGAGGTGAAATATACTATCTAACCTCTTTCAAACAAAAACAAAAACATAAGCATAAACAAAGAAGTATATTTCTATTAGTGGTCAAGTTATACTTGGACTCTGAATTGAAATAGAAATTAATTCCAGCGATAGTTCCCTCATTGACTATTATTTAGTCTTGGGGAGTCCTGGAACATTTATAAGTCTTGAGTTCTTCATTAGTTAATGAGGATGGATATGTTGGAATGTGATTATTACAATGTTTAGCATGAATTCCATGCTACTGTTTCATTTTTATTTTATGTGCATGAAGGGTAGAGGACAGGGTAGAGCCTTGCTTGGGCCGAAGTGCGTGTAGCTCATGTTAGCATCACACTGTGGGATGAAGGTGAACTCTTTAAGGAAGACGGGATGCGTTTGTAGTTGAAATGAGAAAAAGAAGAAGAGAGACTTTGTCTTTCCATTTGCAGCCACTTGCCCCAGGTTTTCTTCTTGCGTTCTTGAATCCCAAAGAGAGAACTGAGCGTATGTTTAGGAAGAAGACTCATGAATTAATATTTTTCCCAATGGAGAAGCTCACAGAAACTTTGAAGTGTTTATTAAAGAGTTGATAATGAGAAAACTTTTTGAAAATCATATTTAAAAGTACCTTCCAAACTGCTTCAGTAATTTAACCTTGAAATCACAAGACTACTACCAGAATAGAAAGAGCGCGTTTCCTCCTCATCCGCATCTCTTCTTCTCCCTTGTGAACCACATGCAGCCTGAGAGCTTGGGTGGCCTCTTTCTAGGAGTTGGCGGTGGCTTGATAGTCTTTGTGTCCACTGGAATAATTATTAAAATTGAAATATGTACTCCTGATAGCAAATATTCCATAATGACATCAATTTAAACTTAATATTGCTCTTATCGCTTGACAAAAATAAGGTTTAATATGTCTTTTCTCCTAGGGGGGTGAAGTAAGGAAAGACTTTATTATACAAGATAATTAAAATTCTTCCTGAGGTTAAAAGTGATTTAAAAAGAATCACAACATGAGATAATTAGGCCTTATTAGACACTTTATCTGCTTCACTGAAGTCACTTCTTCCAGGATAATAAAATGTGTCTTTGTCTTTTTTTAGAAAGCTGGATACCAAATTTGGGGGAAAAAATGATCTCTCCTCCTCCTCTTAGAATCAGCACATGACTCTGTGAATGGATTGGGGGAAATAATTTAATGACAGGGTAACAGTTTCCAAAAGCTAGACCTTTATAGAATGTGATGGGTTTCAAGTACTTATTCATTTTCAAGTGGAATTACATTTTATCCTCTATTTTTAGTTTATTAATAGGAAATGATATGAATTTGTATTTTCTGATTTTTTCCCCCTGACAGGCAGAATAATAACAGATTAGTTTGGGGATATTTAGCAAAATCCTTTTGTTGCTTGACAGACTCATTTATGCTCTCCTGTGCCGTAGCAGGTAAGGCAAAGGATATCAGTGTGTTTTTCGTGTCTAATGAAGCTAGGATATATGTTATTGCAATAGCACAGTAGTAGTGGATAGTATTTTTAAGGAAAAACATGGCTCAGGAATTTAAAGAATACGATGTTTTTGTAAGAGGAAGCAGGTACCCTAGGAATATGGGAGTTTTGCCAGAATTCGAAACTGTATTCCTACGTGAGATCTAATATTGCTTCTCTGTCCTGCTTTTAGGCCTAAAGACGGGATGCTGTGACTGCTGCCCTTGACTATTGGCTCTTTGGGTTCCCAATGGGTTTTAACAATGTTCAATACACCAAATAATATGTGAATCAAGTACTGCTTGTTTGTGCCATATACTTATATCTAGCTTTCTTTTATCTATTGATCAGTGGTTGAAAGAAGTTATACAGTTTGTCTTTAAGAAAACATTTGAGCTCTTTTGACAATGACTTGCTCTATATAGGATGTTTCAAATACTTCTTTCCTTCTGACTGACCCTTTCCTCTGAGAAAATGTGTGTATAGATCAGTTGAATTGAAGGCCAAGTAAAAAGAGAGCTACACATATGAAGCAGTTGGATTGAAAGCTAGGCACATAGAATTGTTAAGTAAATGTCTATTTTAAGATAAAATATCTGGAAGAGAGTCATATGCTTTGATGGAAAAATAGCGCCTGTCGTACTTACACTAGGCCTATTGTAAGCTGTATAAAGAAAATTATTGCTTTGAAGAGAAATACAAAACAGTAATGTAAGAATGGAATGCAGCCAAAATTGTGAGCATAGGGAGGTAGGTAGCATCAAAGGTAATCATTCAATAAGGTCTTGCATTTTTTCTTCTATGTGATCAGCTAATTTTAGGAGAATGAGTGTTACATTTAATATGGGCCAAATCTGATAACTCAATTGGGCAGACATCCACCTCAGCGTTCTGGTGAAGGGCTATTGGGATTATTAGTTGCCATTGAGTATATTCAGACTCATGATGATTCCATGTATGCAGGGTAGAACAGCTCCATAGCTTTTCCAAGATTGTGGAGTTCCAGAAACACGTCTCCAGATCTGTCTTCTAAGTTTCCTCTAAGTGGCCTTGCACCACAGTCCTTTCTATTAGTAGTCTAGTGCCTACCTTTTTGCACCATATGGGTAAGGAGTAATGAAAAGATAATAATCAAATAATAAAACATAATAGTAAAAATATAAATTCACAGCTTAATGATTTAGAATCAATCAATAAGCCTGCAACCATTACAAGTAAAAAAACTAAAATATTCTCAGACCAACTAAATTTGTATAGACATTTATATAAAGGGTGATAGAAGATAGATAAGTAGATAATGAGTAGATAATAAGTAGAAGAATGGATAGTTGTATGGTTCAAGGGAGATGATAGATAGATATAGCTAGATGATAGACAATAGACAGATAAATAGCTATCCAGCTATTATTGAATCTACTATAATTCATGAGAAACTTATTTACAATAGAAGAAGATATTGTCTTATACTGTGCCATCCTAAAGATTAACTAAATATTTTGGTCATGTTTTTTTGGCTACTGTGTCAATTGATTTTAGCGATGGTTGGTTTCCTTTGTTCTTGCTGGTCCTCGATGTCACCACACATGATGCGCTATCTATTGGCTGAACCCACCTGATTTTGTTTGCAAATCAAGCAATATGAACAATGTTTGGTTGTGATTCAGAAGATTTTCATTGATTAGGTTTCTGAACCAATAGGACCTCATAACCGGAGGCTCTGCGAACCCCTATTCAAACAAAATTTTTTTTAAAGTGGAGGAACTTAAGAACCTGGGTTCTGGAACTCCCTGAAAGAACAGAAAGCCTACTAATTACATCTAGGCATTCCAGAGAGAAGAATCACCATAAAGAACCTCCCCCTGCACATCCCACTGACCCCCCCCCCCCCAACCCAAAGCTGCTGATGTGCTGCCCTGCAGAATGACTGCAGGCTGCTCCTCTCGGCAGCACTGCAGACCACAGCAGAGGGGTGGGGAAGCGGTGAGCTTATGCACCATCTCACAGCCCACCAGACTTACCCCAGGGAGGACAAAAGTACTTTGATCCCAAAATACTTAGGCAGGGCTGTGTAATTTGGGGAAATCTATCAAGATTTATTATCTTGGGGTCCCCAAATATTGCTCTCCCCTTCTGAGTTGTGTACTTTCCTTTACATTGAAGGGGCACAGAAAGTGCCCCCAGAAGCCACTGTTTAGATTTGATATTTGTATGGCGGGTGCTTTATTGAAGGCACCCTTTAAAGACTAAGACAAATGTATCACTGAGCACTGGTTCATCATTGTCCACTGATCTCAGAGGCATGTTTAAACATACTTTGTTTGGAATAGACCATTCGCAGGACTCTCATAGCAACACTTCTCTGTTCCCTAACACTTTCATTGGCATGAAATCTACATGTCATGCGGTTTAAAAGTTCAATCGAAGAAGAGTTGTATGATCAGAACTACAATCAGTTTGAGAACATTTATTTGTTCTTGTACTCATTGTTCTTGTACTCCATTTCCTCTGAACCTCCCCAACAATACTCCCAAGGAACCATTAATCCAGTTACTATCTCTATAGAATTACCAGTTTTGGGTTTTGTATACAGAAGAACATTAAAAAAACCAAAAAGCTAACAAAAATAACAAAGCAAAACAGATAATTATCTCAATCAAGAAGAAATCAGAAAATATAAAAACTAGAGTAAATTTCAATGGATCATAATGGAGATCAAATGATAGGGTGCTAAATTTTAACCTAACTGCATCTGCAACAATCCACTGTGAATACATTTTGCATGCTAGTTGACCTCAAAGTCCCCTGAGCCCTCTCAAGTGGTAGTTATTTCTGATCAGTATCAGCAAGAGATATCAAAACAGAGTTGGTGCATTTTTCAGTGGGTTGGCTATAGAACCTGATTGCTCTTATCTGCAGATAACCTTCAGGCATTGTGAAGTAGCCAGGCACAGAAACGATTCATCTTCTGTGGAAGCTCTTCAAGACTGCCCCTAAATGAATAGCTACTGCAAGGGCGCATTATTCGGCCCAGAGAATGTGCATTTGAAAACATTTCTATCTCTGAACAATGGTGATCTTTCTTAACATAAGGCTAGTTTCCCATGCCCGTGGTTGCGAGTGTACAAATAAGGTCAAATACTTTCTACCAAGTCACCAGCTTACCACATCCTCTATCTGCTTATATTATTGTTATTGACACATTGATGCTACTTCACTATCATATAAAAACTGTGGTGGCATAGTGGTTCCACACTGCGCTGCTAACAACAAGGTCAGCAACTTGAAACTGCCGCCTCTCCAAAGGAAGCAGTGTTGCCACTCCCTTAAAGAGTTACCTTCTCAGACAGACACTCACAGGGAGGGGTTCTACCCTGTCCTATAGACTCGCTATGAGTCAGCCTGTTGTCCTAACCTTTTTCTTAGTTAGAAGCTCCTCATCTCTCATCTAGAGCTGTGCAAAGTATTTTAACTTCTTTCTTTCAATTTCTCTTGCTTCAATCTCTATTTCCCCACATTTGACAGAGTATTTCTGAAACAATTATCTGATCATATTATTCCACGGATGTTTATCACTTTTAGAACAACCTTGAAATAATGAGGACTATTTCTCATAAGGCAAGTCCCTCAGGTGATGATTTTTGATAGTCACATACCATAAATCTACGTAAGAGATACATTTGACATTCTGGCTTCTGTCATACTTTGAAAAACAGCAACCAGTAAGAAGAATAACTTATACATAAAGGTCAAGCTTTAGAATAATCTACCTCATTTTCAGTCTCCCTCAAAGGAATCTACTGTACTCCCAGTTGCTTGCTGAAGGCATATTTCTCAGATAGTCTTTAGATAGCTATGGGTAGCTATTTCCTGTATCTAGGATATCTAGTTCTCCCTACCTCCTTGCTCCTAGCTGCAATCTATTAGACAAAAATATGCCTAAGATCAGGCAATTTTAGGTGGATGACAGATTTTGAGAAGGTCTGAATCAAAGACTTTATTCAGATAAGACTTTTCTCAAGCAAAAATTTCATCTGGAGTTATGAAGAGAGGATTGAAGAATTACTAGAAGTATGACCACAAAGACACTCTCAGAAAGGAAATACAGGAACACTGAGTTCTATCAACCATGAAATCTAGAGTGAATGTCAACAAACTTCGACTTGCAAACAGCCTCAAAAATAAGCTGAGTTTGAAGCTTCTTGGATTTTAAATACCCTTTTGTGCCTAACTTTTTTCCAGGAAGCCTAACTATGTGTCCTCTATTAGAATATTATTAATGATGAATACGGTAACTCGAATGAACCTATGTTCTGTTGTTGTTAGGTGCCTTTAAGATGGTTTCCACTCATACTGACATTATATGCACCCTGACTGGATTATCTCCTCCTGGGACCCTTCTGTAAGGGGGTGTCCAGTTCCCTACAGATAGGCTTTGTGTCTCCACTATGCACTCCCTCCCATTTACAAGGATGATTTTTTTGTTCATTGATGCCTGATACCTAATCCTTTCGACACCTCGTGATTACACAGGCTGGTGTGCTTCTACTATGTGGGCTTTGTTGCTTCTGAAGTAGATAGCTACTTGTTTGTCTGCAAGCCTTTAAGAATCCAGACATTATATCTTTTGATAGCTGGGCACCATCAGCTTTCTTCACCACATTTACTTGTGTATACATTTGTCTTTAGTGATCATGTTGGGAAGTGATCGTTCATAGAATGCCAATTTAATAGAATGAAGTGTTCTTACTTTGAGTAAGTACTTGAGTGGAGGGCCAATGTCCATCTGCTGCCTTAATACTAAACCTATAAATATATGCATGTAGATATATTCCCCTACCATCCTATATAAATATATTTACATATGTACATGCCTGTATTTAAACCTCTATAAATACCCTTTGCCTCCTAGTTCTTTCCTCTATTTCCTTTTACTTTCCTCTTGTCTCACTCTCATGGTCAGCTTTCATTTGAGTTTCATTAATTTCTCTCGGTTACATTGCCCTTTCTGAATCCCTACCTGGCCTGTCACACCCTCCTTGTCACTAATTTTGGATCAGTGTTGCTCCCTTGTCCCTAGGTTGGTAAACTTCACCTCCTTTCCCCCCACATCCCCTCTTCCATATCCCTCCGGAACCATTGGTCCTGTTGTTTTCTCCTCCAGACTATTCATCCAGTCTATCTTATCTAGATAGATCTGTAGAGATAATAATATGTACCAAAAAACAAAGCATAGCAAGACAAAGAGACAAAAGAGAACACAACAATGACACCAACAAAGAAAACCAATGACCAAGAAAAGAATAAATTACTAAAAAAAATTAAAAAAGAAAGAAAAACCTGTAAAGAGATCAAGGTCTGATTTTTGACCTCTAAGCATGTCCTTCAGGCAAATCCTGTGGGGTGTCACTCTACCCTTCTCCCCCTTATTGCTCTGCCTCACACTCTTAGTGTTTAGTCTCGGTGTGGTGGGGTCAGACAGGGCCAATCCCAATACTGAGTCTCCAACGTTGTCCCCCATGGGGTCATGGGTCAGCGAGGGATGTTGTGTTCCATAGTGGGATCAGCCATATGGTCCACTCTGTGCATTGGCTATTCCGAGCTGGGATATCGTCCTTTCGGCCTGGTGGGCCAGGATGTACTCCACTCTCTCTTCCTCCCCATTTATTTGCTCCCGTGTGCTCTGATCAGACATGTCCCTCTCCCCTAGCTGTGGCTTAATTGCCGTCCTCTAAAGTAAAATCCTCTGGGCAGAGGGACAGTTGTCCACGTAGCTGGGATTGGGGCGGAGCCCTCAGGCCCCTCCACTGGCTCCCCTCTCCATGGCAGCACGCTGCATTCGCATCCTGGAACACTGGATGGATTGAAGTCTGGTCCCTCTTTTCCTGTGGAGACACGAACAATACCCTCACCTTGGGTGGGCCAGTGACCTATTCCCCTGCCACACATCTCTATCTTTTCCCTTTTCTTCCCCCCACCTCCTTTAGAGTTGACTACTATATGTACCCCTGGATTTGGTCTGGTCCCTGCCTACTACCTGGACCTCATCCCTGGAGTATTTGTATACAGTAGCTTTCCCCTGTGCCCCTTTTGCATTTTTCTTTTTATAAACGTACCTCAGTGAACTCATGTTGCACTTGTCCTTTTGTGCTTGGCTTACTTCACTTGGCATAATTTCCTCCAGTTCTTCCCATGTAGTGATATGCTTCATGTGTTCATCACTGATTTTTAGCAATGCATAGTACTCCATTGTATGTATGTACCAGTTTTTTTAATCCACTTATCAGTTGATGGAAAGTTGGGTTGTTTCCAACTCCTTGCAGCTGTGAACTGTGCCTCGATGAATATTGGAGCACAGATGTCTGGCCATGATTTATTTCTTGCCTCTTCTGAGTATATGCCCAGTAGGCAGATTGCTGGGTGGTATGGTAGCTCAATTTCCATCTGTTTAAGAAATCGCCAAATCGACTTTCATGGTGGCTGTACATACCTACAGGTCCACCAGCAGTGGAGAGAGTTCCTATCTTACCACAGCACCTCCAACATTTGTTGAATTCTGATTTTTTGAATTGGGCTATCTTTGAGGATATTAGGTAGTATCTCATAGTTGTTTTGATTTGCATTTCTCTTATGGCTAATGATCGGGAACATTTTCTCATGTGTTTATTGGCCATTCAGATTTCAGACTCTGTGCAACTTCTGTTCAGGTCTTTTGCCCACCTCCTCAGGGGGCAGTTAGTTTTTCTCTTATTGTAAGCTTGCAAAGTATTGTAGATTTTAGTAATAAGACCTTTTTCTGATGTGTCATTGCTAAAGATGTTTTCCCAGTTGGTGGGCTCTCTTATTACTCTCTTGATGAATTCTTTCGATGTATAAAGGTGACTTGTCTTTAGTATATCCCACTTGTCTATTTGTGACTCCTTTGCATTTGAATCATTCCCTATTTCTGATAGCCTATGTATTCCCCGTGCCAAAGTTCTCAGGTTTGTCCCAATTGCCTCTTTAATGGCCCTAATTGTTTTGGGGGGAGGGGGTTAATCTCAAGGTCTGTGATCCACCTTGAGTTTATTCTTGTGCATGAAGTGAGGTAAGATTCTTGTTTCATTTTTTTGTAGGTAGACATCCATTTTTTCCAGCACCATTTGTTGAAGAAGACATCTGCTTCCCATTTGATACTTTTGGGGTCCTTATCAGACATCAGTTGCCCGTATGCTGATGTTTTTATTTCTGGGTCTTGAGCTATTTTCCATTGGTCTGAATATCTGTCATTAATACTAGTACCATACAAGTACCACACTGTTTTGACTACTGTGGCCGTATAGTATGTGCTAAAGTCAGGTAGAGCAAGGCCTCCCACTTTGTCCTTCTTGAGGAATTCTATGCTAATTCTGGGCTTCTTCCCCCTCCATATGAAGTTGGTAACCAGTTTTTACAATTCTGTGAAGAAGGATGGTGGTATTTACATCGGGATAACATTGAACTTATATAGTGCCTTGGGAAGAACTGACATCTTTACAGTATTTAATCTGCCAATCCATGAGCACGGGATGTTCTTCCATTTATTGAGGCCACTCTTGGTTTCTTGTAGTATTGTTTTATTATTTTCCTCATACAATTTTTTTTAGTGCAGTATGTCCCTAGATATATCAATTTGTGCTTGGTTATTGTAAAAGGTACTACCTTTTAAATAGTCTCTTCTGTGCTTTTGTCTGGTCTGGTGTGTAGAACAGTCTGATAGACTTCTGTTTGTTGATCTTGTATCCTGCCACTCTGCCATATTCCTCTATTGCATCCAACACTCCACTTGTGGACTTTAGGGGATTTTCAATGTATAGAATCATATAGTCTGAAAAGATGATAATTTTGCCTTGTCCTTCCCCAGATAAATATGTTTTATGTCTTTTCTTTGTCTTATGTTGTTATGTAGGACCTCCCATATGATGTTAAATAGGAGTGGGAACAAGGGACATCATTGTCTGGTTCCCCTTTTCAGTGGAATTGTTTTACTATTTTCTCCATTAACTACCATATTGGATGTTGGTTTTTCATCTATAGCTTGTATAAATATTGAGGAATTTTCCTTCTAGTCCTATTTTCTTTAGTGTCTTAAACAGGAATTGGTGTTGCATGTTGTCAAATGTTTTTTTCACATCTATCGATATTATCAGGTAGTTCTTATCATTTTTCCTGCCAATGTAGTGAATAATACTGATGGTATTTTGTATGTTGAACCATCCCTGCTATGAATCCCACTTGGTCACGGTGAATTATTTTTTATATTCTTTTGTATTCTATTGACCAGTATTCTGTTAATAATTTTTACATTGATGTTCATTTGGTCTGTAGTTCTCAATTTTTGTGGGATCATTTTTCCACTTTAGGTATCAGAGTTATACTAGCTTCAGAGAAAGACTTTTGGAGTTTTCCATCTTTTTCTATGTTCTGGAAGAGTTTGTGTAGGATTGGTGTCAGTTCTTCCCTGAATGCTTGATAGAATTCTCCTGTGAAGCCATCTGGCCCAGGGAATTTTTTTGTTGATAATCCCTTAATAACCTTGTCTATTTCTTCCATTGCTATGGATCTGTTGAGGTTCTTGATATCTTAGTTTATTGTGCCAACCTAGCTGATAAACACATGTGGGGCTAATTGAAGGGTGGAGGGATAAATGGTTCGGTAAGCCTTGCCTTTCTAGTTCTCAGGTATCTTGCTTTCTGATTGTTGGACCAGGGTGGAGCTACCTTAGACAGTTCCCTGCTTTAGCTTGCAAGGTTCGCTTCCTGCAAGAAACCCTGTGTATAATCCACTTGGACCTACCCTGATGCCGCCCTGGGAGCTGGACACCCATGTGGAGACCCCTGCCAGCCCTGAGATGATTACACACTGACTCAGCTTTCCTCCTGCTGTTGGCATCATAGTGTGTGTTTTGTGAGATGAAGGAGAACTTTGTGGATTAGTGTTGGACATATGTTGGACTTGTGGACTTGGGCAGCCCTGGGTTGGGATGTTTTATTGATATGCATTTACCCTATTATATAAAACTTTCTCTTATACATATGAGTTTGTGTGGATTGGTTGTTTGTTTGTTTTTTAAGTACCCAGACTAACACAACATCCATCTGGGAGAGTCTGGGGAGGGATTGTGTTTCCAAGTATTTGTCCATGTCTTCCAAGTTGTTGAATTCATTAGAGTATAGGCCTTCCAAGTACTGTGTAATTATTCTTTTCACTTCATTAGGGTCTGTTGTAATGTCACTTGTTTCATCCCTCATCCTTGCAATTTTCATTTTTTCCTTCCTTTCTTTGGTTAGGTTTGCCAGCGGTCCATCAATTCTGTTAATTCTTTCAAAGAACCAACTTTCAGCTGCATTAATTTTTCCCATAATTTTCCTGTTTCCCTCTCCTGTATCTCAGCTCTAATTGTTATTATATCTATCATCTTGCTCTTAGTAGGTTTGTTCTGTTGACTCTGCTGTAATTGGTGTAAGTTTTGTGCCAGCACATTTTCCACAAGTCTCTCTTCTTTTTTCACGTGTGAATTTATTGTTATCAGCCTTCCTCTGATAAATGCCTTTGCTGTATCCCAAAGGTTTTGGTATGTTGTATTTTCATTCTCAATGGTTTCTAGAAACTTCCTGATTTCATCTCTGATCTGGGTCAATATGCATTCCTTTTACAATAGAGAATTGGTCATCCTCCAATTTTTTGCCCTTGTTTTCTTCACCATCCTTCTATTAATTTCCAGCCTTATGGCTTAGTGATAGGAGAAACACATCTTTATACATTCTATATACTTGAATTTACTCAAGTTTGACTTGTGTGCCAGCATGTGGTTTATTTTTGGATGTGTGTTGTGTTAGATTTAAAAGAATATGAATTTTTTTGCCTGTGGATGATATGCTCTGAAAATATCTATCAAGTCAAGTCGTACAATTGTGCTGCTTAGATCTGTAGCATTCTTGTTGAGATTCTTTCCCAGTTATCTGTCTTTTTCAGAGAGTGGTGTATATTAAAATCACCTACTATAATTGTTGCGCCATGGTTTCTTTTTTCATCTTTTGGAGTGTTTGATTTACAGTTTTTTTCAGGTCTCTCATTGGTTGCATATATATTTATTATGCTCGCTGGTTCTTGTTCTACTGTTCCCTTGAGCATTACACAGTGCCTCTCCTTGTATCTTGAGGTAAATTTTGTGAGATATTAAGATTGCTATCCCTGTTTGTTTGTTTTTTGCATCGCTATTTAGTTGGTATATTTTTCTCCAGCCTTTAATTCTCAATCTGTTTTTGTCTGCAAACGAGATGTGTCACCTGTAGGCAGCAGATTGATGGGTTGTTTTATGAGCCAGTGTGTTAACCTCTGCCTTTTAATGCCTGAGATCTGGTCATTGAGACTCAGTGTTATTGCATCTATCTGTGGATTCTGTGTTTTCATCTTTTACCTTTTGGTTTGGGTATTTTCCTACCTACCTATCTTATCCGCTTGTGCTGTGTGTGGTTTATGTTTGTCTTTTTTCCACTATTGAGTCAGTGCTGTCCTGGGGGCTGTTTTATCTTTGTGACCCTATGTGTGGAGTTCTGCCCATACTGTATTGGCAAGGATCTTTTGTAGTACTGGGTTTCTTTTTATGTATTCATTGAGATTGTCTTTGTCTGGGAAGACTCTTACTTCTCCATATATCTTAATAGATAATTTGACCAGATAAAGTATTCTTGGGTTTGTGTTGTTCTTAAATTTTTAGAATATGTTACTCCATCCCCTCCTCTTTATCATTTCCGCTGATAGATCTGAAATACTCTTCTTGGGGTACTGTGATACATGACTATTTGCTTTTCCCTATCTGCTTTTATGATCTTTTCCTTTTCTTCATAGTTGGAGAATTTGACTATTATGTGTCTTGGTGATTTCTTCTTGGGATTCAGTCTGGCTGGTGTTATTTCAGCCATTTGAATAGTGGCCTTATTTTCCATTTATTAAGCTAGGGAAGTTTTCCTCTAATAATTCCCTCGCTATTTTCCCTGTTGACGTCTTTGCTGTGTCTTGTTCAGTTGGTCCAATTATTCTAATTTTGTACCTCTTCATAGCATCAGAAATGACTCTCATATTTTCTTAAGCTTCTGTGATTGTCTTATTCGACTGCTTTTCTAATTTGCTGGTGTCTGCTTGGTTATCCTCTAGGTCACTGGTGCAATTCTCTGACTCCTCAAGTCTGTTGGCAAAGTCTGTCAATTTGTCACTGTATTTTGTTATTTCATCACTTAAGTCTTGTATTTCCCTTTGGTGCATTGCTTTTATCTCCTCTATAATTTCATTCTTTTTCTGTATTGTTTGCCTCATAACCTGTATGTCTCCAGGCAGCATTCTGAAATTTTCTTTCTGTGGCAGGTCCATTTCCGCTTTTTCTATGCACATCGTTAGGTTCATCACTTCTCTGGTATTGTCTTCTATTTCTCCTGCTCTTTAGTTTAGGCTTTTAGGACTGGTTCTTTTTCCAGATTTCACATGCATATGAGGTTGCTAGAAATAGCACATCTTAGGCATAATATAGTATAATTTACAAAGTTATATCTTTGCTTTTTAGTATTTTAAAGAAATAACACATCATTTCTTGACTCTAGTTCCCTGGGTATTGATTATAGATCTCAGCAAAATGTATTCATTGACAACTTCAACATTTTCCCCATTCATTATGATGGTGTTTATTGTTCAGCTGTGAGAATTTAAAAATATTTTATTGAGGTGTATGATAGGTAGGAATTTTGCTAATCAGTTCACATTTTGATTGACAGGGAAAGAGATAAGTGGCTCAGCAATGCCAACCCCTCTCTCTTTTGCTCTCTGGTGATCAGATTAGCATGTGGATCTGGCTGCTTTAGCTAGTTCTCTGCCTCAACTTGTGAGTTACATTTGCTGTGGGTCCAACCAACCTGTTGATTCTTTCACTAAAGCTTGAGGTTCCTTCAAGACCTGTTTTGCCATGCTGTTGGTGTGTACATTCTTTGAGCCTGAGGCTGGTGGATCCTGTTGTCTTTCATTGCTTGAGTTTGATATCCCATCAGAGCCTGCTTCACTAAGCTCCTGATCTTCTGAGTGTTGGTGACCCACCCTGCTATTTGCTGCCTGTGGGAGGACCCTGCCTGCATTGCCTGAGGGAAGACTCAGCTGTTTGGTTCCTTGGCCTTGGACCCAGCAGCCCTGGTGAGTTGAAGGACTTACAGTATATTAAATGTTGGATGGAAGTGAGTTGAACTGAGACCTCTGTACTGCTGTGTGAACTAATTAACCCTTATATTCCTTTGCACTATCTATCTATCTATCTAGATATCACCATATGTGTCTTGATTTTATTTCTCTAGAGAACCATGCCAAACACAATGTGTAATCAATATTGAAGGTTGTAGTCCTTGATCTTCATCAATAAGTGCTTCCTTAATTCCGAGCCTATATTCTTCATATAGTACAGCTTCTTAGGTTATTTTATAATTAATCTCTCTCTACAAAGTATAACTGAAGGAGGTTATAAACTTAAAGTATTGGTAAGCTTATAAAACTTTGTAGGGGATTAGTTCAGGGCATGATTGTGGAGCATAGAAAAGTGAATCTGAATTCTGTTTCCTGGTCTTACTAGTGGTATGACTCTGAAAAGTTATTTAATTTCCCTGAAGTGAACTTTCCTCATTTATCAATGTGAAGATGTTGTTATTGTTGTTATGTGCCGTCATGTAGGTTCTGACCCATAGCAACACTATACACAACAGATGGAAACCCTCTACATATCTGGACCATCCTCAGAATTGTTCCCATGCACAAGCCTATTTTTTCAGCCACTGTGTCAGTCCATCTTCGCAAAGGTTTTCCTTTTATTTGTTCCCCTCTATTTAAAAAAAGAAAAGTTGGGATTTAATGTTTGTATCATTCCATATTTTGATCACATCACGTGGAATTGTACAATTGCTACTAGAAACCATAAGGCAAAGGAAGGAAAATCACTAACTAGAAAGTGGACACACACTAACTTGGATGAAGAGAGGGCAGTATACTCTAAGTAGGGGATTCGTATAACATGGCTCAAGCAAAGAAGGGACTGGGAGGTACAAAGGAGTAATGCTATTACATACACAACCCTGTAATTAGAGTGATAATGAGCAATACTTCATAAGTGGATACATAGATATAAAGATATGCATGCATAATGAGTAAGTATGGGATGAATATGGACATACACCCAAGAGAGTACATGTGTACTGTTGTAAATTTCTATGTATGTGTTTGTATGTACTGCACATATACCCATGTATATATTAGAGCCTCTTGGAACAAAGTTAGGAGAATTTGACCCATGACCATGACCATTACCACATATTTAAAACAGACTGAGTCATTGGAATTGGGAGCTTAAAGCCAAAGTCTTTCAAAACATCTAGGTCAATTGCATAAAATAATCCACAAAGACAACATTTTAAAATTTTACCTTGATAGGTAGCTACTGTGGTCTTTGAAGCTTTCAAGTGACCATATAAAAA
The DNA here is from genome assembly GCF_050624435.1 of Tenrec ecaudatus. Classification (NCBI taxonomy): domain Eukaryota; kingdom Metazoa; phylum Chordata; class Mammalia; order Afrosoricida; family Tenrecidae; genus Tenrec; species Tenrec ecaudatus. Next base: position 76,202,197 of record NC_134534.1, on the reverse strand, counting down.
GAAAGGCAATGTAGATTAAAGATGCATGGAAATTATTAGAACAAAATATTAGTGGACCACACAAACCACAACCTTCACTAGTCTGAGACCAGAAGAACTCTATGATGCCAGGCTGTACTACCAATCACTGTATTTGGGAATCACAGTGCAAAGTCCTAGACAGAGCAGTGAAAAATGGAACAAAATTCAAGATCATAAAAATAAGATTTACTGGTGTCATCGAAACTTGTTGGTACTCCAAAGACTGTCTGCTTTAGGCACCCTTCGAATCGGACACTGAACCCACCCCTTGGGGTTCCCTTTCAGGCGAACAACAGACTGGCCTCTAACGTGTACATTAGTATTGGGACAAACCTCTTCCTCAGAGCAATCACCCAGTGAGAATAGAAGGGCAGCATCTTCCCCAAAATAACATGCAGGAGGCCGTTAGGGGCACTAAAGGAGGACCGTGGGACCAGGGAAGTTAGGAGGGAAGTGGGATGAGTGCTGCTATGTTATTAAGGGGGTTGAAACCAATTTAGTGTACTAAAATGTACATACCCACTTAAATGTGAAACTAATGGGTCCAGTACACTTTTCTTCAAAACTCACTCAATGCCATTGAGGCCATGCTGACCCACAGCAACCCCCTGTGGGTTTCTGAGACTGTAACCATTTATGGAAGTACAAAGCTCTCAGTCTTTCTCCTGTGAATTCAGGTGATTTTCAACTGGGACAATGAGTGTCGTAGCCCAACACATAAACACTACATCACTAGGGCTCCTCTTAACCGCAATAAAATGTTAAAAATCAATGAAAATTGTGTACTTCTCTGCTAAGAAGTGCTGCACGACCTTCCTGCTGAACCCTGGGATACAGGGCTGTAATTCTCCCATTGCTCTTGCTATCAATTTCATACAAGCCCTTTCCTAACACTGTCACCTCTAACAACACAGAGTCTTTTGGTTTTCATGGGTCAAACAGCAGGGCTGCTTGCCCAAGATACACATCATTCAAATAGAAGGCTTGTAAACAGAGATCAGATCAGTAAAGAAAGAAAAAAAAGTATACCCATTTGATTTAAGTCATTTCAATTTGGCTTAAGCTTAATTTAAAATGTATTGATGTAAGAGTGAGAATAGTAAATGAAGAAAGCATTTAATTCTTGCCCTTTTTTATGCTGAGAGTCCTACTTTTCGGACCCAGAGGAAGCCCAGACTGAGCTTCCCTCATACTTTGTACCACTTTCTAAAGGAAAGAGGATTGTAGCTAGCTGCTGTTCAAAGGTCCTTTCCATGGTGACCTCGTGCACAAAAGAATAAGGCTACTAAAAATAGTTTTACTGGCATATACTTCATATATCATTCAATTTAATCATATTAAGAGTTGTGCAAACTTCACCACAATCAATTTCAGAATATTTTTCTTCTCATATTCATTGTTGTTAGCTCCCCATTACCCTTCACCCTCTCTTGCCATGTCCTGTCCAGTTACTGTCTCTATAGATCTACCCCTCCTGGATTTTATATACTGGAAATCATATGAAATAAAACACAATCATAAAAATCATATAAAGCAAACAAAACAAAGTGCAATAATGACCAGACAAAATGTAGGAAAATCTCAGTTAAAAAGAATGCAGACAATATTAAAAACTGAAACAATTTTAAATGGGTTGAAACAATAGGGTATTACATTTTAATTTGACTCTATCTGCCATAATCTACTCTACAATGCTCACTGTATTATAGCAAGACATTTGGCCTCCTTTGACTATGGTCTGAGGGGATTAACTGGGGACTTAATCATGTGGAGATCCTGAAAATAGACTTGGGGCTTCTGCTACCATCCATAGCCTTTTAAAAACAATGTGTTCACAATGTAAGCTCTGGTACTATTCCCTATTTTGGATTTGAGTTTTACTATTTATAATTCTTCGATCACAGAGGCTTCTGTGACTCTTCCATGTGGATTTAGTTGACGGCTCACTTGGATGGCCACTTGCTTTAAGACAAGTCTTTACAATCAGGATATTTTGATATATAAGGTTTTCACATTTGTTGATTTATCAGAAGTACATTGCTAGGCCTTTCAGTCGCATCCATCTTAGTTTTGAAACTAGCTGAAACATGTTCAGCATCATAACAGCACACAATCTTCCATGAACCGACAGGTTGTGACTGTGCTTGAGGTACATTGATTGGGAATCAACCCTAGTTTCCTGAATGGAAGGTATGTATTCTATTACTTGGCCACCATTGTCTTCAAAAAAGAAAGATTAATCCGTTTCCCGTGGTTCTACCCTAACTCTGATGATTCCAGATGTGTTAGAATAGAACTGTACTGCATCGGATTTTCAAGGGCTACCTTTTGGGAAGTAGATGACCAGCTCTTTCTTCCACAGTAAATCTGGGTAAACTCAAATCTCCAGTCTTCCAATTAACAGTCAAGTGATGTTAGCACACTGCGTCATCAGGGAATATTAGTCTTTTAAAATCTTCTCAGATTCTCCAAAATCCTTTAGGTGTATCCCACTAGATTTCTCATCGGCTTCACACAAGAGTGTCACCTGAAAAGGATGCCTGTTCTTGACGTGGAGCCTGATCCACTTTAAAAGATTTTTACCACAATTCACAAAAAATTCAGTTTAATAAGGTAGTCCTCCAAGTTGGGCTCTGATCCAATGGTTGGCAATTAAAAATCACCAGCAGCTCTGGGGCGGGGGGAGGGGGAGGCAGAACTGGGCTTTCTACTCTCATAAACCATTTCAGGGAACCCACAAGGGGTCTCTATGAGTCAACATTAACTCCATGGCAGTGCGTTTGGTTTGGGGCTCTTTTGATGCGAGTGTTGTTGCTAAGGACCACTTAGTAGGTTCTGAGGCGCAGCAATCCTGGGTGCAACAGAACAAAACACTACCCAGTCCTATGCTAACCTCCCCGTTGTTCTTATGTTTGAGCCCATTGCTGCAACCACTGTGTCAATCCCCCTTCCTCTTCTCCCCTGCCCCATTACTAAGCATTTACTAAGCATTTACTAAGCATTATGTCTTTCTCCAGGGTCTGGTTTCTCCTGAAAACATGTCCAAAGTATGTATGTGTTAGGCTGGTTATCTAGAGAAACAAATCCAGTGGCGTTCATCTAAGTTTAAGAGAGAGCTTTATATCAAGAAGTCATCATATATCAAAAAGGCATCCCAGGCCAGTCCAACTCAAGTCTTTAACTCCTCTTCAGACTCACATAGTTTTATGCCAGTGACCCAGAATAGTGAAGCAGATAGACTGCAGGAAGGTTGAGGTGGAATCATACAGATCCAAGGTTGCTGAGAACATGGCAAGGTTCTGAGAGCTCTCAGAGTCAGCTGATCTACATAGTACCTCCCTGTTGGTAGACACAGAGTCCCACTGAAGTCTCAGTGAGGATGATGGAGAAGTAGTAGAGAGTGTGTTTGCCTTCCTCTTATGAAGATAGGAAGGATAAACAATCTGGAGGAGAAATCACGGGACCAATGGCTCTGGGGGGACATTGGATGGGGGAGGTGGGGGAAAGGAAGGAGGGTATCAACAGACCCAGGGACAAGAAAACAACAAGTGATCTAAAATCAATGGTGAGGAGGGCGTAGGATGCCTGGTGGGGCATGATCAAGGGCAATGTGGCTAAGAGGAATTACTGAAATTCAAATGAAGGTGAACACGGTAGTGGGACAAGAGGAAAGTAAATGTAAATAGAGGAATGCACTAGGAGGTAAATGCCATTTATACATGTCTAAATACAGGCATGTATATATGTAAATATATTTATATATAATGATAGGGCAATAGTCTATGTACATATGTTAAGTATTTAGGCATCAGACAAACATTGGGCCTCTATTCAAGTACTCCCTTAATGTGGGAATACTGTTCTATTAAACTGTCATTCCATGATGCTAACCTTCCTGATATGATTGCTAAAGACAAAGCAGGTGCATAGGCAAATGTGAACAAGGCTATCAAAAGATAGCTTTTGATAGCCTGGTTATCAAAAGATATAACATCCGAGGTCTTAAAGGCTTGAAGATAAACAAGTGACCATCTAGCTGAGAATCAACAGAGGCCACATGGAAGAAGCACACCAGCCTGTGTGATCATGAGGTGTCGAGGGGATCAGGTATCAGGCATCAAAGACCCAAAACAAAAAATCATATTGATGAGAATGAGGGGGAGGGTGGATTAGAGACCCAAAGACCATCTGTATGTAATTGGTCATCCCCTGACAGAGGGGTCACAAGGAGGGGACAAGCAAGTCAGGGTGCAGTATAGCACCTACAAAACATATAACTTCCCTCTAATTCTTAAATGCTTGCCCTCCCCCTCCACACTATCATGACCCCAATTCCACCTTATAAATCCGGCTCGACCAGAGTACATACACTGGTACAGATAAGAGCTTGCAATACAGGGAATTCAGGACAGATAAACCCCTCAGGACCAGGAAGGTGGGGGGATAAAGGGCAAATCAATCACAACAATTGGCATATAACTACCCCCAGGGGAATGGACAATAGAAAAGTGGGTGAAGGGAGACAGTAGATGATGTAAGATATGAAAATAATTATAATTTATCAAGGATTCATGGGTGCGGAAAGCTGGGGATAAAAGAGGAGCTGATACCAAGGGCTCAAGTATAAAGAAAATATTTTGAAAATGATGATGACAACATATGTACAAATGTGCTTGACACAATGGATATACATATGGATTGTGATAAGAGCTCCCAATAAAATGATCTAAAAAATGGCTTATGATACCCAGGAGGTGTCATAGGCTACAACTTGATTGACAGTTTTATCTCTACCCTTAGCTAAGAGTAGCTAGTTGACATAATCCGTTACTATCATAATTTGAGATGAGTCTCACCATACTTTGGTCTAAGGAACATTCTGGCTGTATTTCTTCCAAGACAGGTTTGTTGGCCCAATTGGAATTTGATGGTACTTTCAATATTATTTGCCAGCACCATAATTCAAAGACATCAAATTTCATTTCTTGATAAAATCTCAAAGATCTACACGAGGTAAATGAAAATACCATAGGTTGGGTCAGGTGCACCTTAGTTCTGAAAGTAGCGTCCTTGCTTTTCAACAGTTTACAGAGGCTTTGTACACAGATTTAGGCAGTGCAATGTGCCATTTGGTCTCATGACTGCTGCACCCATGGACGTTGATTGTGAATCCAAATAAGATGAAATCCTTAAAAACTTCAATCTTTTCTCCACTTATAATGATATTACTCATTGGTCCAGTTGTGAGGATTTTGGTTTCTTCTACATTGAATTGTTATCCATAATCAGATTCCTTAATCTTCAACAGCAAGCTCATCACACCCTACTCACTTTCAGCAAACAAGGTTGTCATTTGCATACAGAAGTTTATTAGTAGCCTTCCTCCAATCCTGATACCCTATTTGTCTTCATATAAAATACAGCTTTTCTGATTATTTGCTCAGCATAAAGACTGAATAAGTATGGTGAGAGAATGCAACACTGATGCTCACACTTCTTGATTTTAAATCATGCAGTATTCCTTGTTCTCTTCAAAGAACCGTCTCTCGATCCATTTACAGGTTCTGTTGAGCACAATGACCCATCTTACCATTCCCATTCTTTCAAGGCTATCTATATTTTGTTATGATCCACACAGTCAAATTAGTTTTGCATTGTCAATAAAACACAAGTAAATATCTTTCTTGCTATTCTGTACTTTCAGCCAAGATGCATCAGATATCAGTAATATTCTTTATTCCACACCCTCTTTTGAATCTGGCCTGAACCTCTTCCAGCTCCCTGTCAATGTACTGCTGCAACCATTGATGGAAGATCTTCAGCAAACCTTTTCCTTGCTGAATAGCATTGATATTGTTCTATAGTTTGAGCCATACGTTGGGTCACCTTTCTTTGGAATGGATGAACATCTGGATCTCTTCCAGTCAGTTGGGCAAGCACCAGTTTTCCAAATCTCCTGGAATAGAGGAATACATCTTCCGCTGCTTTATCAGCTGGTTGAAACATTTCACTTGGTATTCCACCAATTCTTGGAGTCTTATTTTGGGCCGTTACCTTTAGTGTAGTTTGCGCTTGCTCCTTCAGTACCATTGGTTCTTGCTCACATGATACCTCTTGGAATTCTTGGATGCCAACTAGTTCTTACAGTGTATTGCTTTCTCCACAACTCAAGTTAACACATGTCTACCCTCCAGCCAGTAGCTTAATCTCCACCTGACCCAGGTAGCCAAGAAATATCTGTATTTTAATGGGTAAACAGTTTCACAACTTTTTAAAAATAGTGATCTAATTTTAGTTAGGATAACATTCTCCTGCATCATCCATGTTACAAGGTGTTTCACAGATTTAACATTATTCTTTAATTTTGCATAATATCCCATTGTGTCTACGTATCATAATTTACCTATTCTTTTCCTAATAGACATTCACGTTATGTTTATCATTTTTCTATTGCAAAAGTACTGTGATGAATATGGATGTGCATACATCTGTTAATATCGTGGCACTTATTTCGGTAGGCTATATAGCAAGCACAATTACTGAGTCGTATAGTATTTCTATCTTTAACTGTTTAAAGGAAGCACCTTACTCTTTTCAGAATGGTTATACCATTGTATATTTCCAACCGCAGTGTATGAAGTCCTGAGTCTCTGTGCACCCTTCTAGGCATTGGTTCTTTTTTTTTCTTTTTCACATTGCTATTAATGCTGTGATTAGATAACATCTCATTGTTGTTGTGATTGGCATCTCTATAATGGCTAATGATCAGAAGCATATCGTCATATGTTTGTTGGCCACCTGAATATTTTCTTTGGTGAAGTGTTTGTTCATGCTGTCTGTTCATTTATTTTAAAAAATCATTTTATTGGGGGCTCTTACAGCTCTTAAAACAATCCAGACATCCATTGTGTCAAGCACGTTTGTACATATATTGCCACCATCGTTTTCAAAACATTTCTTTCTAGTTGAGCATTGAATTATTTGCCTTGCTCTTGTTGAGGTGTTGAAATCTTCTATGCATTTTTGAGACTGAGCTCTTGTCTTCTTTGTCATCATTGCAAATCGTTCTCCTAGGCAGCGAGTCCTCATTTTATTCTTTTGGTGAATTCTTTTGATTCATTTCAGTGTCTAATTTTAGAGACTCTTAGTAATATCATTTGTGCTATTTCAGTTATATTTGATAGTATATTTATGCATTAGTTCCCCTAGCCATGTATTCTGTTCCCTATACTTGTCCCTGTTGTTTTCATGAATACGTTTTATAATTCTAGCTTTTACTTTTAGGTTTTTGATCCATCTTGACTTTGTTTTCATGTATGGTGTAAGATATGGGTCCTGTTCATTTTTTTCTGCAAATGGATATTCAGGGGTTTTTAAAGCACCATTTGTTAAAGAGACTCTCCCTTCTCTGTGTAGGATACTTTGGCCCTCTGTCAAAGATCTATAAATAGATGGATTTGCCTTTGGGTTCTCAATTCTGTTCCATTGGACTGTGTGTCTGGAGTTATACAAATACCAGGCAATTTGACTACTGTGTCTGCAATCAGGAAGCCTGATGCCTCCTACTTTTTCTTCTTTGGTATTATAGCTTGATCAAATTTTTCCATCCTTTGAGTTTTAGAGTCCTGGTGGTGAAGTGACTGTATGTTGGGTTGTGATCTGGAAGATCATCATTTTGAAATCACCACCACTCAATGAGAAAAAGTCTGGGCTTTTTACTCCCATAATCAGGTACCCCCTCTGAAACCCACAGGGTTTCCATGCTGTCCTACAGAGTGCCAGTTCTATCCTGTCCTTTATGGTTTATGAGCTGTCATCAACTCTATGGAAGTGAGGGTTTTTATTTGTTTTGAGTTTTAGTCTATTTTTGTCTTGTTTATAGAAAGCATGTTACTTATAGCAAGCATATCAATTGTTCCTGTTTGCTTATACATTTTCTACTCTCCATCACTTGACTGGGGCATACAATCCACTTACATTCAGTGAAATTATTGATACATCAATCTATTAATTTCATTTTCCTGTGTTTATGTGTGTATATATGATGCTGGGTTTTTGTTTAATTTAATTTTCTGAACTGAGTTCATGTTAGTTGCAGCTTGTGTTAGACGCTCATATGTGGACACTCATATGTAGACACTCATATGTGGATAAGAAAGTGGTTTATATACAAGAGCAATTGAATATTGAGAAAATATCCTAGCCCAGTACTGATTAGTCCATAAGTCCGATATTAGCCCATACATCAGATACCAATGTATAAAGTCCTCTGTAGACTCATGAAACACATGCAATGATGTCAGATGCAGGGAGATCACAGGCCGGTGAGTGGGAAGTCTTGTGGATCCAGCAGCGTTGCAAGCATGCTCGCAGGGTCTCCACATGGTTGCTTCAGCTCTGAAACTCCGACTCCCTTCAGGTAACTTCATGTGGCTTCTCCTAAGAAAGATCTCACAGGGAGTAAAGCTTGTCAGTAGAGAGTCTCCAAGGGAGTGAGCTGAGAGAGAGTGTGTTTCTCACCTCCAAGGAGAAAAATACAGGAGGTCCCAGGATTCTCAGGAAAAAGCCATGCCCACACAGAGGCCTTCTTGGCTATACAATGACAGACTAGATGCAACCCCATTCATTCTTAATCCTTAAATTGACACTGATTATGTAACTGCCACACAGATTTTCTTGTCATATTTGTTGCTATTGTTGTAGTGTTTAGTTAAATCCTCCTAATTTGCCCTTTTAAAATTTTGATATGAAGGTTTACTCATTGTCTTTGAGATTACTTTGTAATTGATTAATTCCCCCTCCCCAAGTTTAAAACAGTCGATTCTCTCTTAAAATTGACTTCCTTTCCATTTAGAAACTCTGTAACTACACAATTTATTTCTTCTTTTTACTCTGTAGTTCTCGGTTTACACATTGGTTTCTCTGATTCCTATTCTCAATCTTGTAGGTTTGTTTGATTTTGGATACTTCATCCTTTGTATCAACTTCTGGTTAGTAGTATCATCTATGTTAATCTCAGGAGGATTTTTCTGCCATTGCTTCTTTTTCTGAAGAACTCTGTGTTAAAGAAACTAATTCATAGACACTCATATGTGTTTAAGAGAGAACTTTATATCAAAGAGAAATTGTACATTAAGAAAACATCCCAGTCCAGGCCAGATCAAGTCCATGAGTTCAATATTTGTCCTTAAATTAGATATTAGCCTATGAATTCCTCTTGAGACTCATGTAACACATACAATGATTCTGAATGCAGGAAGATCATGGGCCAGTGGTGTTACAAGCATCTGAGGCCTGGTGCATCTCTTCATGTGGTTCCTCCTGCTCCAGGGCTCTGGCTGTCATCAGTGTGGCTCCATATGGCTTGTCAGCAGAAAGAGGAAGCAGAGTGTGTCTCTGGCCTCCATGAGATATTTATCTCCTTTGTGCCTACAAATTAGGTCATCAAGCTGCGACCTGATGGAGGCAGGCTAGACTATACCCCTTTACAAGTTGACAGGAGATTATGTAACTGCCACAAATATAAGATCTGTCCAGTTTGTAAAATTTCCTTTAATTTCTGTTTACTTATAAATAGCTTTATCAATGTGTTTCAGGAACAACTTTTCAGGAATTCTTGAGTGGTATTTAATTTTTTAAATTTCAGAGTTTTATATACACATATGCACACACAAGGGGCTACACCTCCCTCTCCAAATAGAATTTTTTTCAAAGCTATGTATTTAAGGTTTTTTTTAAATTTTATTTATTTATTTGTTTTTTTACATTTTATTAGGGGCTCATACAACTTTTATCACAATCCATACATGTACATATACATACATCAATTGTATAAAGCACATCCGTACATTCTTTGCCCTAATCATTTTCTTTTTTTTAAATCTTTTTATTGGGGCTCATAAGGCTCTTATCACAATCTGTACATACATCAAATGAGCAAAGCACCCTTATACATTCGTTGCATTCGTCACTCTCATAATTCACCTTCCTCTTGGGTTCCTGGAATCATCTCAGTTTCCCTTTTTTTCCCCCCATCCCCCTCCCTCCCTGATCCCACCCCTGGTTCCTTGATAGTTTATAAATAATTATTATATCTTATCTTACACTCCCCGGCGTCTCCCCTCACCCGCCTCCCCCTTGCCAATCTCCCAGAGAGGAGGTTACACATAGATCTCCGAGATCGGTTCTCCCTTTCTACATGCCCTTCCCTCCTGGTGTCGCCACTCCCACCGCTGGTGTTGAAGGGTTCATCTGTCCTAGATTCCCTGTGCCTCCAGATCCCCACTGCACCGCTGTACATCCTCTGGTACAACCAGGTCCGCAAGGCAAGGTAGGATTGGGGTCATGATGATTGGGAGGGGAGGAAGCCATATCACCTTCAAAGTACACATAACACATTTATCAAATCTGTGATTGCATTCATGGAAACATTTTTAAAGCTCATCTGTTTGGATGCCAGTCTGCACCTCCTTCATTTCTTCTTCACCCCTTCTTTGTCTTCAAATTGTTGTCTTTCCATGTCCTTCTTCATTCACAGAAACAGAAAGAAATCTCACAGAGCAAGGTGAGGTGAGTAAGGTGTGTGTGGCAAGAGAGGCATGCTGGTTTTTGCCAAAACTGGAGCAACGAGATGGTTGCTGACCAGGTGCACTGTTGTGGTGGCAAAACCAGTCTCTTGTCTGCCACAAAGCAGGCTGTTTTTTGGTCACACACTGTTACACAATCTCTTCAGAACCTCTAAATAGAAAGCTTGATTAACAGGCTGACCTGGTGAAACTAACCCAAAATGAACTATCTCCCTCATATCAAAAACCAAACAAACAAATGAACATCATCTTGATCTTTGATTTCACCTGACAAGCTTTTGGGGGGGTGAGGGCACAATGGTGTCTTCTAATAGCTTGACTGATTTTTGGTTTCGGGGTTGTAAGAATAGCACCATTTCTCATCATCAGTAATGATCTTGGAAAAAGTGTCAGTTCAGAAAGCATGGTGTGTTTCCACTCGACACTTAGACCCCGAGGCAAAAAGTTTGCAGGGACCTGTCTCATTCTCAAATCTTCCATTAAAATTCGATGAAGCAAACTCCAAGATACTCCAGATAACTTCTCCATCTCTTCAATGGATAATTTTCTTTGAGCACAAGTGCACAAATTTTGTCAATATTTTCATGTTTGGGAAGTTGACAGATGTTCAGAATGCAGTTTGTCATCAATTGGCATTCCACTTTTTTGAAACAAGAAAACCATTCATACACTTGGGTTTTTACTATAGCGCTGTCCTTGTAATCTGTGTTCAACATCACAATAGTTTCTTTGTCATTTGTCCTGAGCAGGAAACAAAATTTCACAATATTAAATCAGCCATCGCCAAAAACGAGGTTTGAGTGAATCTACTTTTAAGGAAAAAATTCACTGTGGTCAGAAAGAACCTTCCCAGGTGACGCCACTGGATGCACTAACTCAGAGCAAGTTGCTCAATGCTCACCTAGCAGGAAAAATGCATACGGTGAACGCACCACCCAGTGGGGCTTTTTTTTTTTAGGGTGGTGGGGGTGGAATACTCCCTCATATATCATCCCATTCTTTCTTGCCTGAATGGTTTCTGCTGTGAAATTAGAACTTATTCTGATTGGTTCTTATTCCTGAGCTGCTTTCAGAATTCTTTCCTTTGTGAAAATTTGATTATGATACATCTTAGTGATTTCCATCTGGATCTATCTCGTTGGGGTTTATTCAACTTCTTGCATGCATGTGTCTTATCTTTCATGATATGAGACATTTTCTTCCAGTAGCTCTTCCATAATTTTGTTTTGTTCCATTCACTGAAGAAGAGAAATTAGCTTTTGTACAGCCTTTCAAATCCTGCGGAACAATTCTATTTTGCCCTGTCGAGTTACTATGAATCAGATTGGAATCTAAGACAGTGGGTGGATGGTAATAACTGAGTACATTGGCTTCCATGCTTCCGATTATGCCTTTCTATTGTCAAAACTATTGAATCCTCTTGAGTCAGGAAATTGGGGCCCTTCTCTGAAATTGATTTTCTTTTCTTTTATGGACATTATGGATGTTGCGACTATTATGTATTTGGCAATTAAAAGAATTTGAATTTGGAACTCTCATTTAGAAATACTATTTTGCATGGTTGGTTTACCTGTTACTTTGTCTGAACTTCTTTCACCTGTTAACTTTGTTCTCATCTTTCTACTTTTTATTTGGATGATGGTATGTGTTATTTTGAAGTTATTTCAATCCAGTTTGTACTAAACTAGTATTATCAGACAAGATTCTTTTTTACAAGTAGCTTAACCAGAAGAGAAGTTTATTCATTTTGACCAACGACCTTAGACTCCCTGATATAAAGTTGATTCCAAACCATAGGACCCTATGGTACAGAGTAGAACTGCCCTAGTGAGTTGTCAAAATTGTTACTATGGGAATAGAAAACTTCATTCTCCTTCTGCAGTGTGCTTAGTTCTTTTGAACTTCCGACTTTGCATTTAACAGCCCTACACCACCAGCATTCTTTGGAAAGTTTCAAAGACAGTGCAAGTCTCATGGTCCCTGTACTCTTTCTTTCTCCTCCCTTGAGTTTTTAGATATATAAGAAAAAATCCAGGGGGAGGATTGTCTTCCAGTACTACTTGTCCAAGGATTCAAATAAACACTATACCTATCCTGTTGTTCTTTTCTCTCTCTCATATGTGCATTCATGCATGCTATCCCCCAGTGCAGTCTTCCACTATGTTAATCTTATTAACAGACTAACTCTGAGATGTCTATAAGAGTTCTAGTTTTCATGTTTCCCCTTCATTTTTACAGTTTAAAATCTAGGAGAAAACTATATGGCTGTCTTTTCAGAATTTTTCTGCAAAATGTTCTATGATTAAGCCTCATTTTGTCTGACTAACCCTGTTTTAGTGTGTATCCATTCCTGAGGCACTCTTTGAGGTTGCATTGGAGGAGAGAGTTGAATACTCTTTTTCCTCGATCAAGATCCACAGAGCCCTGGTGCCAGTGCATTTTCTCCCTTGTATAGAACACTAGTTAAAATCTGCTACTTAGTGGTGAGCATCAATTCCGAACAAGGGAAATCAGAAAGATAAATGCTCCTTTTTACCAGATTAAGAGAGCCTGGTATATTCTTTTCATGATGGGGCAAAGACTTGTAGAATTGGGGCACCCTGCAGCTATTTACACATTAAGCATGCAACTATTAACTAGTTGTGCTATGTAGGGTTCTCTAGAGAAACAAAACCAGGACACTTCTGATTAGATAGATAGATGATAGATAGATAGATGTATACAGTATGAAGAAATATAAGGACTAATTAGTCCATACAACAGTACAGAGGGCTCAGTTAAATGCACTTCCATGGAATAGTTAATATACTGGAAGTCCTTCAACCACAAGGGCTCCCAGGTCCAAGGTCAAGGAAATAGACAGCTGAGTCTTCCCTCAGGCAATGCATACAGAGTCTGCCCACAGACAGCAAATAGCAGGGCAGATCACCAACAGTCAGCAGCTCAGCAGCTTAGCAAAGCAGGCCAAGATGGGATATGGAACTCAAGCAATGGAGGAGAACAGGATCCACAAGCCTCAAGCTCAAGTGATATATATACCAGCAGCATGATGTAGCAGGTTTTGAAGGAACCTCAAGCTTTAGATACAGGATTTATGGGTTGGCTGTCCCACAAGTAGTGTAGCTCATAACTTGAGGCAGAGAACTAGCTAAAGCAAAGATTTGATCACTAGAGAGCAGGAGAGAGAGAGGGGCAGGCTTTGCCGAGCCATTTATATCTTTACCCTTCAATCAAACTGTGACCTGATTAATCCCATATGTTCCTATTGGTCTGGTTGTCACTATAAACCTAACAATCACACTAGTGTTAAAAGACAATTTTCAGAACAAGTTAAAACTATGAATTTCACAGATATAAAATTAAATGAGGCAACCAGGCCAATATTATGCAACTTTAAAAGGAAAAGTGAAAACCACAAATTTATGTTGAATAAAGGAATTAAATTTAAAATGGATACAATTTGTATTTGTGTGTGTTGGGAGGTGGTAGGGAAATCAAAAGAAACATATTTTTATTATACATTAATAAATAAAATTTGTTTTAGTCAAGTTTTGCAGGTCCTGTGAACTATTTTGTCATTTACATATGGCTCTATACCTTTAATAAATGTTCCTAAACATCTTCATCTATTTGATTCCTGGCATGAATGTTAAACTAGACTTATTTTATTTTGGATAGTGGAAGTACTTGATTGCTAGCCAAATATAGGACGTTTGAGCCTACCCAGAATTGCCTTGAAAGAGAGACCTGTGATCCACACCAGATAAATCAGTCATGGAAAACCCTGTGGAACACATTTCCAGTTTGACACAAATGGGACTGCCATGAGTCAGAATCAGTTTCATGGCTACTGGGACTATTTTGCATAACGAGTAGTAAGACTATAAAGAAGGAAGAAAGTAAGCATTAACTGAATATTTTTATCTGAACTTTCAAAGGACTTTGAATAATGAGAGATAGCAAATGCCCTTATAGTTTAGTGAGAGAGAACAGTTTTATCTTTATTAATTTAAAGCTCTGATATGCCTCAAGTAGCAACAATCAGTTATAATTTCATTAGAATACACAAAATGATTAGTGCGGTTAAGAATTTCTGACTGTCGTTAGTGGAGAAACTTCAGTCTAATACTCTCTCAATGAGTCTTTCAAATAAAAGGTGGTGGAATGACACCAGGAAATTAGGGACATATTTTCTGCTATGGTTCCTGAAAACTAGACATTGAAACTCTGTCATTTGATGAATATCTTGAAGAATTTGGGACATAAAAGATTTAGATGTGTAAAAATAGTATAGTGATTATACTGGGACGCAAGTCATCAAGAACACTGATAGAATGTAGTTGTGTATCCTTTATATCATGTAATACAAACTTTGGGGTAATAATGAGAGCTATTAGGGATAACAGAGTAGATTAGAATTGGACAAACCTTTGGGAAATGAGAAAATAGGGTTGAGTTGGGTTCCTTAATTTACAGAATTTAGGACTATGAATTAGGTTCCATGGTAGGAATGATCTCCAATACATTCCTTGTATGTTAAGCCCTTGAAGTTTGGGTCAGCATTCTGGAAGTATGAGGCCTGTGATATGTAAGAGGCCTGGGGCAAGCTTAGATTGAAGCACCATTGAGGGAGATTGAATCCCTTGTGACTTAGAGCAGAACAAGATTTCTGGCAAGTTGAACTTAAATTCATTGAACTTAATGATTTTGTCTCTGATTCAAAACACAATTCCATTCTGAAAGATTAAGAATTTGTCACTATCACGCATATACATACAAAGAGTATATTAATATGATTACTTTGGAAGGGCTAAAAATTATAGTCAGGACCCTTAAAAATTCAGTCACATTGCTTTAACTTTTTATATTTTTATGCATTAACATTTTTGCACTGACTACTGTGGCCTACTTATGTTGTGCAATAAAAATTGAATTAATGTATTTTAATATTTATTTGTCATTAAATTATATATTGTCGGAAAATACCACTGTATAAATAGCATCTATTTGACTTTACTTTGATTTTATAGTATTGTAGCCAAGGAACTTGTTCCTCAAATTCCTTTTATCATTTTAAAACAAAGCTTTAAACCTATGCCACTGACCTGTTCATGTAAAAATTACCTTGGGAAATCGAAGTACTTGATTTATAGAATTGACTATAATGCCATTCTTTTCTTTCAGGCATATATTTCTTTGGGGAGTTCTGATAATGTGCACCAGACAAATTCAATTGTTTAAATGCATGCTTAGTGGAATCCTCATATGCTTTTGTTGGATCAGAGATAGCATGTGCCCGGACATTAACTTCTGTGTAATATGTTATCAATTTTCTACAAGAATTTATCATGGAGTTACACAATATTTGGCGGATTCGTGGTCTCTTGTGTCAGTAGATTCCCAAACCTTGGATGTTGATAACAAAGCTTTATGTAGTAGTCTCTTTACAGTTACATCTTGCGTAGCAGTAAATCTGATATTTTAAAATTTAATATATTTCTTATCACAAGGAAAATTGTTTTTTATTTAACACAAATTAGAAAATAGAAAATCAAGCCACTGAAACCCTTTGGGGGTATCACTGTCCATATAGCAGACCCTATTTGTTAATTATTGAGATATTCTGGGAAAAGATTTGAATTATTCTCTATTATCTTGTATTTTTTATTAAATATATCACTACATATAGACTTGACCTCATTGAGATAGCAATTTTATGCTCCCATTGAGAATATACATATCTTTAAATTAAATTTTAAGGTACATACTTACATTTGAAAAATTAAATTTAAAAAGTGAAATCGTGCTGTGTTGCTATTTGATCTTTCATTTCATAGTTAGTTTATATTTGGTGTTGTCAATATATTGGTACCTAATGGTTTTATATGCCAACTACATGTACCATATAGTTTTAATGCTGAAAACAATTTCATTTTATTGTATGCTAGGTTTCCTTAATATAACTGGTGTTGCTGTTGGGTTAGTTGCTTTTGAGTGTATTCCAACTTACTGTGATACCAGGTATGAAGTAAAACTACTCCTTGGGATTTTCAAGGCTGTAACCTTTCAGAAGCAGATGGACAGACCTATATTTTGAGGTATCCCTGGGTAGGTTTGCACCACCAACCTTTGCATCACCCAGGGGCTTCAATCTTATCTTGCTTCTGTGACGTTTTGACCACTGGATGTTTTAGTTGGAACCAACTTCCTGCCATATTTCCTGTCCATTTTAGGAGTCATCAGTGGGTTGCCATTTTCATTGAAGTGATTCCACCTCATAGGACCTTCATAGGACTGAGTAGAACTGTTCCATAGGGTTTCCAAGATTGTGAATCTTTATAGGAACGGCCAATCTCATTTTTCTCTTGTGCAATGGCTGGGGGATTTAAATAGCTGCCTTTACAGTTAGCAGTCCAATACTGAACCCATTCGGCCAGCAGGGCTCTTTAATTCTCTAAGAGGCATTTTAATTTGTTCAGTGTTTAGTGCTTTAAATGATATTTTCATTAATGCCTCCCCATATAAATATTTACTCTTATGTTTAGTTATTACTTAATACTTAGTTATTAAGTATTCTTAGTATACTCTCTCTATTTGCATTTCACTAGTAGTCATCTTGAATAAAACTATTTCCATTTATTTGTTTGTTAAATTTTTGTTTGTGTCTTTGAATATATGCATTCTTGGACATGCTTTTGTCCCTTGCAATAGCTTTTGCTGGTGGGAAAATAAATTCACTTAACTAGGGTAGATCTGGATGATCCTGAGATGTTAGCAGATGGGAGTCTATAATATTGCAAGTAAAACATGAATTTGCTAGACATCCTTTGGGTTTCAAGTAATAGAAAACCTGATAGAAGAGCTTGAAACTTAAATTTCATATTCTCCTTTAACAAAAATCAATAGATCTATGTGTCTATATTTATAGGTTTAGTATTAAGGTGGCGGAAGGACCATGGACCTCTACTCAAGCACTCCCTCAATGCATGAATACTTTCTTTTATTAAATTGGCATTCTATGATGCTCACCCTCCCGACACAACTGCTGGAGCCAAAGGGGGTGAACAAGTAAATGTGGTGAAGAAAGCTGATGGTGCCCGGCTATCAAAAGAGATAGTATCTGGGGTCTTAAAGGCTTTAAGGTAAACAAGCGGCCATCTAGCTCAGGAGCAACAAAGCCCACATGGAAGAAGCACACCAGCCTGTGCGATCACGAGGTGCCAAAGGGACCAGGTATAAGGCATCATGCAACAACAACAAATATATATATATATATATACCATAGTGAATGAAGGGGGAAGTGCAGAGTGGAGACCCAAAGCCCATTTTTCGACCACTGGAGATCCCCTCACAGAGGGGTCTAGGAGAGGAGATGGGTCAGTCAGGGTGTGATGTAGTACCGATGAAGAACACAGCTTTCCCCCAGATCCTGGATGCTTCCTCCCCCCAACTACCATGATCCGAATTCTACCTTGCAGGACTAGATAGGGCAGAGGTTGTACACTGGTGCATATAGGAGCTGGAGGCACAGGGAATCCAGGGTGGACGATACCTTCAGGACCAAGGGTGTGAGGGGCGATGCTGGGAGAGTAGAGGGTGAGTGGGTTGGAAAGGGGGAACTGATTACAAGGAACCACATGTGACCTCCTCCCTGGGAGAGGGAAGGCAGAGAAGGGAGACTCTAGATAGGGCAAGATACGACAAAATAACAATCTATAAATTATCAAGGCCTCATGAGGGAGGGGGGAGTTGGGAGGGAGGGGAAAAAAGAGAACCTGATGAAAGGGCTTAAGTGGAGAGCAAATGCTTTGAAAATGATTAGGGCAAAGAATATACGGATGTGCTTTATACAATTGATGTATGTATATGTATGGATTATGATAAGAATTGTATGAGCCCCTAATAAAATGTAAAAAAAAATTAATGTTTCCATCAAGAAGTCAAGGTGTTCTTTTCTCTGGATCTACCGTTCTTCCCGCTTGACATAATTCTAGGCTTAACATTCTTACACCAATATGCAGTCAGCCAGGAGGGACTGCCATCTGTCATTGAGTCAATTCTGACTTGTGGCCATCCCATCGGAGTACACCTGTGTCAGAGTAGAACTGTGCTTCATTGAGTTTTCGATGACTGATTTTTCAGAAATAGATCACAGGTCTTTCTCTTGAGGTACCTCTGTGTGGACTTGAACCTCCAACATCTTGCCTGCACCACCCTGGGACCATGACAAGGAATGGGTTAGAGCTATAATGTTTCTTATTCTAGGGCTCTGTCATTGTATTGATGAAAAAAACTCTGTCCACTCCTATATCTGCTGATATTCCCTTAAAACTCATTGACTAGACCTGAATCACACTTTTACCCCTAGGTCATTGATAATTACCAATTACCACACAGAAGAAGGATCATCCTTTTGTGTTTGTAGCAGAACCTCCCTTTCCTCTAGAATACAAAATCTAGCATGCTCCTAGCAGCCACCATTTGAGATGGTGATCCAAGCTGTGGAGTGGGCAATGAGGAGTCTCTGCGAGTGAGCTGGTGCAGAGGTGTGATGGAGAAAAGGAAAGGCGAAACCAGGTCTGACAAAGAGTTGTCTAAGAGTACATGTCTACGCTTGTAGAGGGATGATTTAGAGACAGTCAGTGGAGTTGGAGGGATTAGGTATAAGGAGATAAAAAATGAGATATGTTTCTCAAGCTTTTTCATAAGGGAACTGAGTGTTCTCACCGATAGCAATATAGTTCCATAAGATGGAGCATGCGTTTAGGGTCAAGTGATGAACCTAGTGATAAAAGTCCATTCATTACCATGTCATTGCGTGAGGACTTACTGGGTGACAGCACTGGGATGGCACGACCAGAACCAGCAGATGCTCTCAGGATGGGAATGACGAGTAATGCTGTCCTCATTGGAGAAGGGCCGATCAATCGGCGCATGATGCTTGAGAAGAAATTTACCATTGGTGGTAGTTGGCTGGGCCGTGATTATTAGTGGTTTGGCAGTGAAAGCCTACAAACCTCTAATGACGTGGCCTCCGATGTAATCAAGGGCACGATAGGAATTGCTGTAAGCAGCCAAGCAGTTGTAAGATTGGGTGGAGTGCAAGTTCTTTACTCAGGTCTCAGCCGGATTCAATTGAAAGGAAGTTTTTTCAGGGGTGTGACCTGCTTCCCACATAGAAGCAGATGCTTCAGGAAGCTTGTTTGAATTTTTGGTGGGTCTGGAGTCTGTTTTATGACTTTTTGACTTCCAGTTCTTTGCGCTTGAACCAACTTCTTGCCATATTGCCTGTCAATTTCAGGAGCCGTCAGTGGGTTGCTATTTGAGCTGCCTTCTGTCCTGCCAAAGTTGTGTTTATTTTCGTTTTCCGTCACAAGACTGATCTGGTGACCTTGAACTCGTCCCCTTCTACAGCCTGTGGTGCTCCTGTGTATCCTGGGCTCATCCGCACCCAAAGCTGCTTAAGGTAGGAGAAGCTTCCAACTTCACATCTGACTCATGAACTTCATACCAGACTAGACTTGTACAACTGTGTAAACCATCTCCTTAATATAAATTTCTTTCCATATGTACACATATAAGCATCATTGCTTTGGCTTCTCTAGATAACCCAGCCTAACAAACCCCATACTTCGGTGCCAAGTAGGGTTGACCTTCTGTTGGAGAAATCTGTGAATTGGTTGTTTTTAATATAATCATCTAAGAGGGGACTTGTAATGGAGTTAAAGAGACCTAGTGGCATAGTAAGCTAAGGTCAGCAGTTCAAAGTTACCAACTGCTCCTCTAATATGAGACTGTCTAGTCCCACAGATACTTTCCATTTCTGATGCTAAGAAGCTACTCTGTTCCACAGGATGACCATGAGTCAGAATTGACTGGATGGCAGAGGTTTAGGTTTGCTTTCATTTTTAGAGGCTTAGTAACACAGCAAAACAACAATAACGTAACAAAGACAGATTTTAGCAGTAAGGATATAGATCTTAAGATATATATGTTTTTTTATATTGTTTTAAAACATAGACTCCTCACAGGCGAAATTCCTGAAATAGCCAACAGTGTGGTATAACTGTCAGGCAGGGAAGAAGAAGAGGCATTGGAAAGAGGTTGAATAGGAAGTAATGAGAACTTTCCATTTCGACTGCAGGTAGCCCTGTATGCAGGTCTGGTTGCCCCACTGTGGTATTTATGTGGTTCAATTGTCTACATTCAGTGAATCCTCCAGCTAATATGCAGCTCTCTTTATGTGACATAGATCCAGTTTCAGGGAAAGATGTTTAGACAATTGAATAATGAAAAATATCTTGGTAACAGCAAGTATATGTTTTAGAGCTAAGAAAAAAATTGAGAATGTAATACATAGAGTTTTAGCTAAATGACACTGGAATCTCAAGAGAAAAGTGGAGACAAGCCTGGGATAAATTCAGGAATAGCATTATTTTTATTGGTGTGATAAATTTGGTAAACAGCTCTGCCTCACTGGGGAAAATCACAGTAAAAGAAATCTGTTTTGACTTTAGACATTTTTTAGAAGGTTATTTTAATTTAATTAATGAGAAATCATAGGTTAATTGCCTCCAGCTTTAATATGAGGGTATTATGCATGCAGGCATATTTTATTTATATCTCGACTGTTTGATGTACACAATCAATTCAAAAAGGGATAATGAAGAGGTGTTCTGTCCTGTGTGGAATAATAATTAGGGACTCTAGTACAGAATATTTTTTATTAATTGTGCAGCTCAGTAAACAGGTTTGACATAATACCGAGGGATGCATTTGTCAAATGTTACCAATATTTTCCTTTGCTCTTTCTGTTTACTTTTTCTAGAATCTTCAGAATATTTTCAGACTGAATCCATTTTTCCTAAAGTATGAGTCCTCCAATGCCTTCATCGTTTTATGTAGACATTTAAAACTGCCTGGTGGGTTAATTGTACGATATAAATCGGGAAATGACAATTAGGCTTCTGGCTGTGGGTTTCAGCAAGGTTTGCCCATGTTATTAATACACACAGAGACCACAGCATTCTGTAACTCAGAGGAAATCATGTCGGTGAAATCTTCGTGGTCTGGAAGCAATTTCACATGTCATCCTTAGTTCCTTAAACAAATAAACACTTTTTCTGCTGAGTCGATCGATGACTTCAAGTGTTGCAAAGGAGAACCGAACATCATCGGGGTTTCTTGTCTACAGTCATTACAAAAGCAGAGCATCAGGACTTTCCTTAGTGGCACTGCCGGCTGCGATGGAATTGCTAAGCTTTTCCAGTTAGAAGCATAGCACCCACCATGTATACCACCCAAGGCTTTGCCCCCCTTAGGTAATGTTATTTTCTTTACTAAAGATGTTATTTTCATCACTAAGGATTTGGGTGCGATATCTAAGGGCCACTCCTCAGCATGAAATAGAATTGTGGATTATTCTTGATCCTAAATATAAATTATGCTTCTGGAATTATTGCATAGTTCTACTTTGCAACTATTCGATTGCATTCTGGATGTCAGTCCACTTAACAGAACATTCTCCACATCCTAGCCCCTAGCCAAGTGATTTGAAGCCTTAATATTTTCTCAAATTCCCAGAGCATATGTATATATATTAAAGTATATGAATATACTTTTTGAGCACTACACATGTCTAGAAGTTTCTAAAATAATTAAGAAATAGTCTCTATAACCAGAAGCAAATGTCAATTGTTTGTGGTTTGTTGCCAACGATGTGCATGTCTTGGTTCCCCTTACTGCCTTAGCACTTACATCTGCTCACAAGAATTTTATAATTTTCTATGTTCCCAATTGGTTCACCTCACTTAAATATTTTTCTATAGCAGCTTTTGCTACACTTACCTTCTCCAAGTCTTCTACTAGGGGATCTCCGCAGATATAGTATATCCTGGCGGAGCCAATCCTTTCCTGTTGCCACATGATGCAAAATTTCTGTGGGCAAAGGATACTCAGAAATGATCCATTGGCCCCAAACCAGCCATACATGTGAAATTTATAAAAGATTACATATTTAGTTTATATTCAGGAATGCTAAAGTCTAATTATTCCAATAGTTTATGTGAAATTTATAGAGAACCATATTGTCCCCCCCCCCCAAATCAAATGTTGAATTCTACAGCTCTTTCTCCTAATGCCCAGTTCAAATAGAGCTGAGGTGAAAGTGAAGTGACTATAGTAATAACATTCAAATGTTGTCACCATCTGGTGCCTGTTTGGTGGCCTATGTTATATGAGCAGGTGGTCCTTGTACGTCTTTGAGTGGCCAGCTGTCCACCTCACAAAAGCCACTGTCACATTTAGTGTTAATTGGCATCTTAGTTGTAATGATCTGTGGAGGAGCCAAAGCTCAAATAGGTTTAAGTATATTATTCCTCTTTGTCCTAAGAGCTCTGGGTCAAGGCTCACAAACATTTCTCTCTGTGTCATCTTTCTCTTAATTTCCTGTATGTATGGACTTAGTGTAATGCTTAGTATAATGCTTAAGCATTATCCAGACATCTAATCTACTGAAGTCAAACAAGTCATTGCTAAGAAAGCCACCAAAGAAGCTTCTTTCATGGAACTTAGAAAAAGGTTAGTTACTAACGTTGACTGCCCAGGAAATGATTCTTTTTAGCGCCAAACTTGAAAAATTTAGAATTTGTGTCACAGAGGGGTAAACACTTGGTGGCTAAGAGAAAGACCGCTGTTTGGACCCACCATGTGCTCTGTGGGAGAGAATGAGGCACTCCGCTGTGTCAAGCTGTACAAACCTGGGAAACACTGTAGTTCTACGCTTGTCTGGTAAGACTCTGAGTTGGCTTCATGGCAGTGGATTTATCTTCTGGGTAACTTTAAGTCTTAGACTTTTAGAAATAAAACAGATCTTTATGGGTTTGTCTATCTGTCATTTGTCTAATTTTGATCATCTAGACTATCAATAGTGGTTACCAGAAGAATCAAGTTATATGAAATAATCTTATATTCTATGTATAACCATATAAAATCATTACTATTTTGTTCTACGAAACTGAGGTTTCATATGGCACAAGTTAGCACCTCTTGTAGTTATTAAATTTGGGGGTAAATATCTATTAGTAAGTGAAATAATATTACACATTGTTGGCCCCAAATAGTCATTTTTAGGCTCATTTTTGTAACGACTAGTACATGACATTAGTCTTCTGAAATGACCATGCTTTCCAGAGTCAAGGTACTTGCAAAGAATAAGGACTTTTAACTACACTAATTTTTAGTTAGAAAGATAGGTGCTATTTAACACACACACACACACACACACACAGATGTTGACATTTTGAGACAACTTTCAAAATCAAGCATTGATTTTTTTATCTTATTCCCATCACATCAGGGGAAAGAATACATAATCAAGAAGTTAATAATGTTCCAGGTAAAGCTGGGAAGTTTGTCCTTCAGAGCGAATAAACTGGACTGAAGTGTTTGCATCAAATAACACACAGGTACCTCTCCAATTTCATCATCGTTCATTGAGCCCTCCGTGAGTATACACAACCTTATTTATCTTTGCTTTCATCTGATTTCTTAGATGCCTATTCCTTTGTAACACACGGAGCCTTCGGTGAAATGTTTAGAATTTTTTGTTTCACGTGCACAATTCTTATGTCTCTATCTATATTGTAAGATATTTGAAATGAGGTATACTGTTTTGATTATTTTGATCCATCCAAGAACATAGCATTGGCTCAGGGTACATGAGCTTCATCTATACAGATTAATATTTAGTTCGGGCATTTTTGTTGGTTCGCTATGCTGTGGTGACATACTTCTGGTTGTCATGCT
The DNA here is from genome assembly GCF_050624435.1 of Tenrec ecaudatus. Taxonomy (NCBI): domain Eukaryota; kingdom Metazoa; phylum Chordata; class Mammalia; order Afrosoricida; family Tenrecidae; genus Tenrec; species Tenrec ecaudatus. The sequence goes on along the minus strand of NC_134534.1, from coordinate 76,177,784 downwards.
GGAAGGCATGCCACCACATCTTCAGCTATCAGGTCAACTAGTGTGGACAGGGTGCAGCAGAATTGTTGGACTCAAGTTAGAAAAGACAGCCTAGCGATTTCCTTCTGAAAATCAGCCTTGCAAACATGTGGGTCATAGTAGAAACTGTCATCTGATATTCTGCTAGGAGATGAGTGTCTTCGGTTGGAAGTCACTCAAAAGGCACCATGATTCCTACAAAGGCCTCAAGCACAACCGCAACCTGGAAGATGGAGTAGGATCAGCCAACGCTTTCTTCAGTTGTAAATGCACGCCAACACCAGTTGGCCCTAATTCAGTGACAACTAACAACAGAAACAACAATACATCTTGAGTAAGTATTTTCTCAGCAAGGATGGAAAACAGGAGAGTTAGCTTGGGCAACAAACTAAATTTTACTTAGCGAAAGGTCTGCAAAAGGGAAATGAATAAAACAAGCTAGCTGTCTTTCGGCAATTTGTATAAAAAGACTTAGAGTTTTGCTGTAAATTGAATGGCTACAAGAAAAGTAAAAGTTAGACTGTCCATCTTCCATATATTCCATTAATTCTAGGGCTTTTGTGGCTCTGATTCAGAACTAACTGCGTTAACAAATGATGTATAATGCTGAATTAGCCTCATTACTCAAGTCTTGTTCTTTTTCCTCTGCAGAATATTTGTCACACAGATATTTAAATGGGATCAAGACTGTGCATAACTATGACACCAGGCTTTGTCAGAAAGAGAAGAAAGTCAATCAGCTTGATGAGTAATCATGAACCTCCATCCCCATGCCATCTAAAGCTTCACCAGGAGATTCTAAAATAAAAGATGACTATTAGTAGAAACAGCATTAGAACATCTGAGCTATAGTAATTCCTTAGTCATTAGTCCCTATATGATATTTTAACTCCTTTGGCTACTAGACACTCCTGGTTATTAAAAAAAGGTTCTATTTAGTGTATTTCAAATAGTCCTAGACAGAAAATTATAGTATAATGCAATAGGGATCAGAATTAGTGATGTAACTCAATTAAGTCCCAGTAGTCTTATTGGAATCCTCATCTTAGAGAATATCTCAAAAAAGCAATGAATATCCTGGAGGCATGCAAGAGAAAATGTTGAATGAGATTTTGAATTTTATGTAGACCTTTTCCCTCAAGAACGTTAAAAAGTTGTATTTAGGTTGAGATGTGTCTTCTCTTAACCAAAAGCTTCCCCTTGATTAAATTGTCTATGAGTACCGCAATTCTGTTAATGCAGTAACGGAGAATCTGTCTTTTAGTTGAAAATGACAGATTGAGTTGTGTGCTAATTTCTTCCCTAGGCCCTCATTTACCAAAGAAAGTCTCCCCATGAAAATTATAATAAAGGAGAGCTGTAACTCCAAAACAAAACAGAAAGTATAGGCAGTACCTAACTGGGAGACATGATGCTCCCACAAGAGATCATGGATGGAAAGATGGATGGATTTGTAGTGTGGAGGACAGTGGGCGCTCCATCAATTCAGGGAGAGTTGTAATTGAAGGAGTTTATCTTCCCTCGCCTGCTTGCAGCACTCTGCGACAAATTCACTCTTCTAAGGAAACAGATAATTCAGAGAACGGAAGATCATAAAAAGTCGAACTTGTATACTCATCAAGGGTCAAGAGCAAAGCAGAAAGAACTAGAAAATAGGAATGGGAAAGAGCTCTCAGAATTGATAAACAATATTGCAGAAATAAAAAATTGGTGATGGATTGAAAGATAAAAGCAAGGACATTTTCCAAAAGTAGAACTACAAAAACCACAAACATATTCAACATGAGCAATCTAAAGGAAGAATCTAGGAGGCCTGCTGCTGGTCAAATATGAACTTCAGAAAAATATAAGAACATCATGTAGAGGACGTAGTAAAAATTAAATTAGAAGAGGATTTCCTTCAAAATTATAAAGCTAAGTTCATGAACAAAAACACAGACATGCTATTGTAAAATTTCATGAACATATTTCAGAGATGGGGAAAATTGCTGTTGCATATAAGGCACAGTGATTACAAAGACATTAGAACACATATTTGTTCAAAGACAGTGGAGAAATTCTAAAGAAGAAAATATTCAAACTAGATACAATTTAGAACACTGTCTATTTAATATGAGGGCAGAATAAAGATATTTTCGAACAGATACGAACTTAAAATCTGGTCTCACCGTGTGTGTGCGAGAGTGTGTGTGAATCTATTTATGGCCATACGCTGATAAAATAGGAGTTAAATGAGGAAGCGGGCGAATAACCGAGAGAACAAGGGTTTCAGAAAAGAAGGCATGCAACCAGAAAGCAACGATGCATTTAGTAAGACATATTGGAAGGATCTGGTAGGGGAGAGGCAGTAGAAAATAGGGTTTGATATTATAAAAGAAAAAATTTTAATTGGGCAAAAACTCTTTGTGGTCTTAAAATATGAAAAAGTTAAATAATGGAAGGGAAATGTGAGAATCAATTAGACACGCTAGGGAGAAAAAGGTGTTTGAAAACAACATGTAATTAGATCACATTATTGATGATGCTATACAGTACCTTTCATAGTTCAAATGAAGTCACCACTAACTTAATTTTCAACTGATGGACGACTTACTTATTATTGAGAGCAAAATGTAATTGTAAAGTATTGGCAGCAATGTTTGGGGGAACCAAAAGTGCAGAGGGTAAGGTAAGGGGGAAGCCAGGGTTAGAAATGTTCTCATAATACAGAGTGGGGAGGTGGTGTATGAGGGTATCAACTGATGGAATAAGAGATAAATGAAAGCACATTGCTAACAGTGATGAAAAAAGCAAATAGAAAACCAGAACAAACATTTTGTCATTATGTTGAGCGGATTATGAGAGTGACTCTGGGAGGACATTTAAGTATCTAAATCCTCATCCATCCTAAGAGATATGAAATGGTTAGTGTTTAAATTTCTGAATAGAACAATAGAGGTTTAAACATAGTAATTACCAGCTAGAGGGATACATATAAAGATCCAAATAAGATGAAATCCTTGGCAACTTCAGTCTTTTCTATGTCTTATTGTGATGTTGCTTACTGACTGTTGGGACAAATTTTGTTATGTTGAGGGGAAAACCATTCTAACGGCTGCCATCTTTGATTGTCATTGCTATGTGCTTCAAGTCCTTTCAACTTTCAGTAAGCAAGGTTATATCATCTTATTTCTTCAAAAAATTGATTCGTGATGATATGCTGCCTCCTGAAATGTTGAATGTCAGCCAAACTTTGGTAACAGTAGCTCTGCATTCCTCCCATCTTCTCTTGATGCTTCTTTTGTCATGCAATATTTTTCCATAGAATCCTTCAATAGTACAACATGAGGCTTGGTTTTTTTCTTTAGGTTTTTCAGCTTGAGAAAAGTCAAACATGTTCTCTCCTTTGATTTTGCAACTCGAAGCCTATGCAATATACTTCTAGACTGTCAGAAATTCTAGCCTATTTCTTCAATTGTTATAAGAGTTCAACAACTAACTGTGCCTATTTGCATAAAAACTAAGAGCTTAAATATTCAATACCTAATAAACTCAATAGTGTTGTTGTTCTTCTTAGGTGCAGTCCACATGGTTCTGACTCCTCAGTCCTGTGCCATCCTCAGCAATAGATGTAGTTGTATAGAGCATGCAGAGGCTATGGCACGGTAGCATCCCTATTACCGGAGAGATTGTTGGAAATGCAGAATCTCGGGCTTAAACTCGGACCTACTTAATCAGCATTTGAATCTTGCTGAAACCCCCAGGTGATTTGGGGTGCCTTACATTTGAGCAACATTGTGTCACAGTGTCAAACATGAGTACCATTTTGGGGGGGATGGTTTTCACCTCTTTCAAGATACTATATCATGCTAATTTTCCTTCATTTGTACAAGAATATATCTATCTCTTAGCCTCATTGAATATTCACAAGATATTCTTTTTTAAAACATATTTTTACTTAAAATGGGAAAATAATGGTAATAATGCTGTTATTAGATTATATGGAAAAACTCAATTCTGTCAGGTGAGCAGTTGGAAAATGACTGAAGATTTCTCTGGTCTTACATAAAATGAAGCATTGTATTTGCTGGTGTTTACATGGCGATCCATTATAGAAATATTTTTTAACATGGATAGAATGTTTTGAGAAAAACATTTTAGCAGTCATTCTAAAGAATCTTATGTGACTACATGTAAAATAATTAGGAAATTTTATGTTGTCCCTATGTGATAGGTAGATTTATTGTGCCAACCTGGCCAATAAGAACATGTAAGATTAATAAGATTACAGCTTGATTGGAGGGCAAAGAGATAAGAAGCTTGGAAAGTCCCTCCTGTCTCTCTCTTGCTCTCTGGTGATCAGACCAGTGTGTGGCTGCCTTAGCTAGTTCTCTGCTTCAACTTGTGAGCTATACTACCTGTGGGACACCCAACCCATGGATCACGCTGCTAGAACTTGAGGTTCTTTTGAGACCTACTTCGCCACACTGTTGGTATATACATTGCTTGAGCTGGGAACTGTTGGATCCTGTCATCTGGCTGACTGTTGGTGACCCACCCTGCTGTTCACTGCCTGTGGTCAGACTGCTACAGAAGACTCAGCTGTCTGCTCCCTTGACTTTGGACCCAGAAGCCCTTGTGAGTAGAAGGACTTCCAGTATATTAACTGCTCTATGGAAGTGAGTTGAACTGAGCCCTCTGTACTTCTGTGTGGACTAATTACCTCTTATATTCCTTTGTGCTGTAATATATATATTATATTTATATATATATATAAAATCATATAAAATCATAAGTGTCCTGGTTTGGTTTCTCTAGAGAACCCTGCCTAGCACACCCTATGATTTCTTAATGCAAATAGTATAATAATCTACACACAGTGCTGCCTTTGATTTGTGTCGAGCATCAGCTCTTCGAATGCCACTGTATAATGACACTTTCTCATGCTCTGTGCTTGTAGGTGTGGCCAGGTACTTCATTGTATAGTTAAGTCTTAATTTAATAAAATAGAGCTTTCGGAGGGGCATTTTGACTATTACCTACAATGTTGCAATAATTAACTTCACATATATGTATTTTAATATAAAAATGTCTATAGAAAAGTTTAGTAATTATGAGGTCAAATATCATAACCATGTATAATTTTGGCAATTACTATAAATTATCTCCATAGATTTTAAATATCCTACAAGCCCCTGTGGTATTCTGGGGGGATTAGAGAAACGATTTCATAGACGCATAAATATGTATAAGAAAGAGGTTCATATACAAGAGCAGTTGAATATTGAGAAAATATCTCAGCCCAATCCAGATCAAGACTATAAGTTCAATATTAGCCCCTATGTCCGATACCAATGTATAAAGTCCTCTTCAGACTCACAAAACACATACAATGATGCTGAATGCAGGAAGATCACAGGCCAGTGACTGTGAAGTCTTGTGGAGCCAGTGGCATTGTAAGCATCTCATTACTAGCAGTGGTCTCCAGATGGCTTATCCGGCTGTGAGGCTCTAGTGTAGTTCCATGTGTCTTGTCAGTAGAGCGTCCCTCAGGGAGTAAGTGCAGAAAGTGTGTCTCCTGCCTTCAAGGAGAAGGCCATGCCTACACAGAGGCCTCATTGGTTACAACCTGACTGACAGCCTAGACTTCACCCCTTCACTTGTAATCCTCTCTAATTGACAACAGATTATATAAGTACCACAGCAACATATAAGAGGGGAACCTGTCCCCATACATTTGTTTAATACAATGTGTTAACAAAATTTGGCATTGAGAAACATTGGGATTGTTAACAAATTTTGGGGTGAAAGTATATTTCAGTATAATTTGTTCATATGCTTATAAGCCATTTATTATTCTTGTTCTGTTAAAAGTCTATTTTAATCTTTTGCTCATTTTTCTACTGGGTTATTATATTTCCTTATTGATTTATTGGAACTCTTTACATTTGGAAGGCCAACTTGTTTAATGTCATACAAGTTAAACACTTTTTTTCATTAAAATTTATTGATTTTATAGTAATTATTTTTAAAACAGCATTTAAATTATTTTATATTGTAGAATTTAACTTTTCTTCTGTGGATCATAGCTTTCAATATTCTGAAATGTTAAGACATTCTCCTCTAGCTTCATTTTTGATAATTTATCATTATATTTTAGTTAATATCTATTTAGAGATTATATTATTGTGGAAGGTATAGATCCAGCTTCCCCCCACCCTCTTCATTTTCTCCCCTACCCCATGATTTGGCAGAAGACAGTTGTTTCCCCAAAATGGTTTGTTAACATATTTTGTAAGATTTGTTTTTGCTGATAAGACGCAATACCAGCAAATTCGCATACTGCTTCCTCTCTGCTCAATTAGTTCTTTGGGCTTCATTTGGGAGCTGTGGATGGCTTTTTAACTTTATCTGAAACATTTCATTATGTCATTAGGGGGTTTCAAAACTTTATGGTAAACATTTTATTATCTTTTAATTCCATTTTACACAAAAGTAGGTAATACCTTTGTCCTTAGAAAATAAACATGTCTTTCTTTCAGAAATTAATTAAGCTTATCAGACTTTTATTTGTTTGTACAATACAAAATGTTGACACCTTTGAGCTCAAGTCTGTGTTCAACTCTCCATGCAGCTAACTTGTCCAGTCCGGGAGGATTTAGATTATTTGCTCTGTGCCTTTGTCCCTGTTTCTGGCTTGAGGAGGTAGAGCAGGTGTGCTATGACCAGTGTCTGGGTAGGCGGACTCATGATCACGTAAAGTACTAGCTTTATAATGGTGTGTCAGGGAGACCAAGCTCAATCTGGAGCATGCATGCCTTAGATGGGTAGTTCAATACACTGCTGACTGAAATCAGGAACACATGTGCTGGGTCTCTAGCAGGAGTTCTAGCCGAGCACTGACATTATTAGTTAGATATCAGAATAATTGCCATTTCTCTCTACATATTGAATGTTCAGACAAGTCTCATATATTCTCCCTTGGTCTATTAGTGCTGCTATAATTCAAAGACCACAAGGGAGTGGCTTCAAAGAGATGTCGGACAGGGCACGATATGACAAATTAATAATTTCTAAATTATCAAGGGTTCATGAGGGAGGGGGAGCAGGGAGGGCGGGGTAAAAATGAGGAGCTGATCCCAGGGGCTTAGGTGGAGAGCAAATGTTTTGAGAATGATGAGGGCAATGAATGTACAGATGTGCTCTACATAATGTATGTATGTATGTATGTATGGATTGTGATGAGTTGTATGAGCCCCTAATAAAATGATTAATAAAAAAAGAGAGAATTGTATTTTCTCACTGTTTAGGGCACTAGCCAAAGGGGAGTGCCCTGTGTCTGCCGAGTCTAAGGGAAGGTCCTTCTCTCTTTCATCTTTTACACCAAACCTCGCTCACTGCCCTCTAGTTGATGCCAGCTCGTGGCAGTCCTATGAGACAGGGCCACACTGCCCCTGTGAGTTGCTGAGATTGTAACTGCTCATGGGTGTAGAAAGCCCATTCTTTGTCCAGAGGCCTAGCTGGTGGTTTTGAACTGCTCACCTGGAGGTTAGCAGCCCAGTGTGCAATCACTATGCTACCAGAAGTTCTCCAGCTTCTATAGCACTCTTTTCTTCTGTTCCTTAGTGAATCTCACTGGTTGTATATGCTTATTTCTGAGTGTATGTACCTCAGGATAACTCAGAGGTGATTAGATTTAGGACACAGCTTACAATGGGATGGTTAAAAAAGATATTGTCCACTTGGACAGGAGTTTGAATTTCAACACATATCTTTGGGGGGCACAATTCCATTCATAACATATGACATCCACTGATTTGCATAACTCAAATGTGTCACCTCTGATTATAAACTCTAGCATAGCAGAGTGGGGAAAAATACTGTGTGGCCGTGGGGAGGATCAGGAAAATGATCTGGCAATAGGTCACCAAAGTCTAAAGACTTAGGGGGGTGGGGGGGCGGAGAGTGTATGAAAATGTGAAATGGGAGCTGAGAGTATACTAAAGATACTCATTACATTTGAATAATTTTCCCTTTACCTAAAAGGGCAAGTGGAACTGCTGCATCTTACATGATAGAGAGACTTGCTCTTTCACCAGGGGACAAAGTGTACAACATATATCAGATGTTTCTGAGGAAAATGCTGATAATCGCCGGTGCGCTTTTCCTGTAAATGGTGTGCTTCCTTGAGGCCTTGACCTTTCTGCATGCACAGCTCCATAAACACCGCGAGGGTTAATGCCATCAGAATCCCAAGGACTTATTTAGGTTTGCAGCAGGACTAGATGCCTCTCCGTTTATTGGATAAAAACAACAAAATCTTGCTAATTCATAGGCTGGAATATTTGCTATGATGTTGGATTTCATAAAGAAGGGCTTCTCTTGGTTTTGCAGTTTATATGGATGTCTTCCAAGCATTTTGCAAGCAGAGACCTTGGCCCTCAGAACCTGTTGGATTCCTGTCTTTGACTACAGGTCATTGCCTTGTCTGGAAGATGAACCCAATAATGTGTGTGGAATGAACATTCTTATAGTACAATTTTAACTTTTTAAGGCTGAAATGTTTTATTGTTCCCATTGGCTACTCACTAGACACGTACCTCATCACATCCCATCTGTGAAAAGCCTAATCACTGAGCTGAAATTTGAATGGAACTGGAGATTGAGGCCCCAGTCTACCTTGGTGCCAAACTGGGGGAATTGCTGGTGAGGGGGCAGGCTTGGTCCTGGACTGTAAGGGAATAGTGGTGGGGACTGTAAGGGAATAGTGGTGGCCGTGTCTTTATTCTTTACGTTGGTACTGCTGGCTCACTCCTCATTCTTCCCTCTCTGCTTTTGTTCCAGTAGGCATCAGCGTCAGCACAGTGCCATCTTGAGTGGTCAGCGGTCCTCCTGCATCCCATTCCAGAAGGCTTGAGACGAGGCAAGGAAGAACAGGCATACCTCTCACCATCCTCCCCTGGCTGGTTTTCTGTGGCGTTCAAAATCTCACTTAACAAGAACATTTGGGAAATTACTTCTCAAGAGGCAATCTGTAGTCGGTGATGTAATTGTGCATGGCAGGGCTGCCCTGGGAGAGATGAGGGCCTGTGTTGGAGGGTTTGTGAAGAGGACTTCAGCGCTCTACCAGCTGCATGCCCTGGCTTCCTCCCAAGAGCTTCTGAGGGGATGTTTCCCTGGTTTCTAGGACCACCTGGAGTTATTAGTCCCTTGAGGATCCCCAGATAACCCATTATTATCGTTTTCTTTGCTCACCAGGTGCCTTAACTCAGGTCCTTATCGGTTGTAAGATGAGAAAAATGTGCTCAGGCAGGTCTTGTCCTAGGTTGCAATGAAATGCCATTACTGCCGATCCCTCAAGGTAAACGACACAGGAAAGCTATTTCCTAACATCAGTGAATCTAATGCCTGTGAAATCAGGAGCGAGAAATCCAAGCCCTATCTTTTGGCTAATTCAACATCTGAGTCATCATGGTAATCAGGATTTAGCTTTCATTTGTAGTAAGACTGTTCATAGCTTTAAATGTTTGTAATTCGCGCTTCCTTTTGGATAGGAGGCTAGGAACAATTTTACCCAGAAGAGAGAAGGGTGCATTTAAAACCGCAAGAGAAGAGAAGCCTTTGGATCAGAGCTTTCTTCTTCAGACATCTCCCCCAAACTGGAATGTGAAAATACTTATGGAACTTTTTAAACCAATAGACTAATGGGAAATATATGAATTTATGTGAAAAGAATTCAAAAAGTAAATCAATAAAACTTAGCATCTAGAGCACCTACAAGCAAAATAATTGCCTGACAGTACAATCATTTTCAGTAATATCAGGCTAGCAATCTCTAATTGGGCAACTTCATACACACTCAAAAATTTTATCATGAAACAAATTATACGCTTAAAGTTCAAACAAGTTTTTTGTGTATTTTTATTTATTTCATTATTTTTCCTTCATGGAAATTCTACTTCGGAATATAATAAAACCAGAGGCAATGAGACTTACGTTGAGTCTATTCAGTAAATAAGTGCTATGTCAAGTTATAATCTTTTGTCTTATGGGGTAGAGAAAAAATGAAGGGGAAAAAAAGAGGAGAAATTTATCTTTGTTTGCCCCTTTGTTCCTTTATATCACACTTGAAATGCTGTGTCATATTCCATGTTTCCCAGAGCCTTCCATTGGGAAGATTCTATTCCCTCTCCCATGAGTCAGAAATCAGACTCACATAGGTTTGAAAACAAAGCTGTTTTCCTACTATTCTTCTAGAGCTTTACGGGATATTCTTTTAAAAGCTTAAAGCAGGAAGGGGATCTGGTAGAGGTGATGGTTGTCGTTATGTGTCAATTAGGTTGTCCAAGATTGCATGATTTTGTGATCTGGTATAATTAACTTCCATTTTTTATTATGTTATAAATTCTAATCTCTCCATATGAGGGGACTACAATGAGTTCATGGAAAAATACCATGATTTTTTCATTCACATTTTCACGAAGTCCCTCTATGAATAAGGCAGGATTAATGTGGGATGTATCTGATTTGCAGTCTTACATCAGGGTGTGACTGAAGTCACCCTATTCAAGTCAAGTCCTTATCCAAATCAAACCATTTCCATTTCACACGTCACACCCTTGCTCTGGGTTTCCTTGAGGGTGTCACCTGAATCCAGTATACATGTATTTTCCAGGAAGCCTCTCCTTTCTTCGGGATCTTGAGTCTGCCTCGCCATCATCTGACCTATGGGCCGTGGAGACTTGAGCGAGCAGCCTGCGATTTGTCAATTCTGGGATTCGACAACTTCTGCAGTCCTGTGAGTCAGTAGACTGACATCTTACTTGCTGATTGTGTAATTCATAAAGTTCTGAAGCCCTGTAAGCGAGCAGGTATCGTCCGACCTACAGGGTTTATCAGCCCCTACAACTATGCGATTCAGCAGAAGGCTCCCGCCTGAGGCTGGCCTCGTGGATTGCGGCTTGCAGGTTCCACAGCCGCATGAACCATTACCTTGGGTGGCACTTACTCAGTCTTGCACCCTATTTATCATCTATCTATCTATCTATCTCACTGGTTTTGTTTCTGTAGCTAACCAAGCCTAAGATAGAGGATAATAAGAATGATAAATGAAAGTAACTATTATGTTTAAAATAGTACAAGTAGATCAGTAGTTTGGGCGGGGAGTTGATAATAGTTTGGATACAAATCTCTATTTTAACTGAGAGTCAAAGGAAACTCCAATGAGTAATCAGTACAGTTGCCACGTAACCTACAGCATTGCGAATAATGTACAGCCCAGGTTTGAAGTTTTTGCAAAGAAGAAAATACCTGAACTGGGGTCTATTTTAACTCCAGTGTCAGTGGTCTTGCTTTCATTTTAACAGTTGTATTGGCACTTAAGCCACATATCACACACAATTCAATAGTTTGATCATATCAAGAAGAGTTGTGCAATCATGACCACGCCACAATTGATTAGTCTTTTGGTTTTACCGTAGGGGATTTAGTAATACTTAGCTTCTGTGCCCTAATCTGATGAAAGCTGTGAACATTTTTGACAAAACTATCCACTGGGGTATAAACATTTCTGAAAAAAATTTGGGAAGGAGGTTTTACAAATTCCTCTTTAAAGCCTATTATCCCTCTTTCTCCTTCCTTCCTCTTCGCTTGGTGTCTAGGTGGAAAAACCCTTCAAGTGTTATTTCAGATCTAATTCTATAAAATATTGGCTTAAGTTTGTTTCTTTAATTTCATGAGGTCTGAAAATGTAAATAAATCTTTCAGCAATAGACTAATTGTGACAGGATCCATGCTTAAGGAAATATACAATTGGGGTGGTGGAAAGAAGTGGAAATATACTCTTAAGTTGGGTGCAGGTTCTAGTAATGTCTAACATTTATTAATTGCTTAAGGCATGTCTAGAATACCTATTAATCCTCACTACCTCACAATGGCGGGAGATTCTGAGAACTTAATCAATGGTGCACAGCTTTACAGTCTGAGAAGAGGTCAAGCTAGGATTTGAAGTTTAGAAATCTAGTTCCAGAGACTATGTTCTTCATAACTCTACCAGAGACCTCGCTTGGGAGGTTCAAAATACATGCCAGCGAAGCACAATTAATGCATTGCTAATCCATTGACCGTGGATGGTTGGAATTTAGCCCTCAATCAGAGTGTCCCAAAATGTTATAAAGTGATAAAAACCGAACATTCAGCCACCTAAACTTTCAAAATATACGAATGCTTGACTATCTGTCTGTCTGACCAGATTTAACATATTTCTCTAGGGTTTGGGGTGGCATATTGTTGTGAGTTGCTATCGAGTTGATCTTTGACCCCTAGCCCTGTCCCTGTGTGGAGTGCAGAACCACTCTGGATGGCTTTCTAAGCCGTGGTTTCTGTCCTCACCAGGGCTTTTCTCCTGCGGAGCAGCTCGGGAACTTGAACTACTGACGTTTCATCGGAGAGCTTCACTGTTGTGCGGGTCTCATTGAATGATATACAAAAAAGCAAACAAAAACAAAGCATGCTGCCTTCAAGTGCTAACCTCCTCTCTTCCCCACCCACAAGAGCATGGAGTTAAGTGCACTGCATTTTCTCCAGCTTACACTGACCCATGACGACAGAACAAAACACCGCCCAGCCTTGTGCCATCTTTGCACTTGTATTCGAGTCCATGGTTCAGTCCACCCGATTCAAAGCCTTTCTCACTGTCACCATTTCTCTACGTGGCCCAGTACAATGTCCTCCTTCAGTGACTATAAACACGCAAATATGTTTTCTTCCCTAAAAACATGCGATGATATCTCACCACTCTTACCTCTAAGGAGCATTTTGGGTGTATTTTTTCCAAAACGGAACTGTTTGTTCTTGTAGCAGTCCACGGTCCTTTCAATATTCTGCTCCAGCACCACCTAAAACACATCATCAAGTCACCTTCGGTCTTCTTTACGTAATGTCAATTTTCACTTGCATGTGAGGCAATTGGAAATACCATGGCTTGGGTCAAGAACACCTTAGTCCTCAAAGTACCATTCTTACTTTTAAGGATTTTAAAGAGGTCTTGTGCAGTGGTTTACCCAATGCAACATTGTGTTTGATCTTTTACTGCTGCTTCCATGAGCATTGATTGCGGATCCAAGCAAGACAAAATCCTTGACAGCTTCAATCATTTATTAGTTTAACATAATGTTACCTATTGGTCCAGTTGTGAAGATTTTGGATTTCTTCACACTGTGTGGTACCAGATATGACCCTGATGCCCACTTTGCTTGATTTTAAGCCAATTTCCCTTGTTCAGTTTGCAAAACTGCTTTCATTCCATGAACAGATTTCACATGAGCACCAAAAAGTGTCCTGGATTCCCATTCTTCTCAAGGCTATCGATAATTATGATTCAAAGTCTGATGCCTTTGCATAGACAGTAAAAAACAAGTAAACATCTTTTTGGGATTCTCGGATTTGAGCCAAGGTCCCTCTGTCATCAAAATGCTATCCCTCGTTCCATGGCCTCCTCTGTTTCTGGCTTGAATCTCAGACGGCTCCCTGTCCATGTACTGCGCTATCATTGTTGAATGGTCTTCAGCAAAAGCTGTACTGGCATGTGATAGTCATGATATGTATTCTAATTTTCACCTTCCGTTGAGTCTCCTTTCTTTGGAATGTGTACAAATATGGATCTCTTCAAGTCAGTTGATGAGGTAGCTGTCTTTCAAATTTCTTGGCAAAGGTGAGTGAGTAGTTCCAGAGTTTTATCAGCTAGTTGAAACTTTTCAGATGATATCCCATCAATGCTTGGAGCCTTGCTTTTGGCTGATGTCTTCAGTGCAGTTTGAACTGCAGCAAAACTGGTTCTTGCTCATACACTGCCTTTCAATATGGTTGAATGTCAATTAGTTCTTCTTGGTCAGTGACTGTGGATTCTTTCCACGTCTGCGCCACAATTTCATAAATGGTATTATAGAACTGAAAACACCAAGTGTGGGCCAGTTTTGCTATCCAAACTAAAATTACATCAGTAATTTTTTAAATATAGGCACTTTGAATAGACTTAACATTTCCTTAATGCTACGTTCAGAATTACTTCCCTCAGTTAACAAACAAAACACACAAAGAACTTTAAAAACTGTTTCTAGATGTTTTTATGGCTAGAACTTGAAATCAGTGACTTTATTTAAGCCTTCGAAGGTGGAGGAACCAGTTTTTTAACTGTCCAACTGTGAGCTTTGGATTGCACACCATTGGATCACAGGGTCTTTCGCAGGGCAGCTATTTGTAAACTTCTTGTGACGTAGCCGATGATCTTACGCAAACATTCTTCACCCACATATAAATGATACTTGAGAGAGAGAGAGAGAGAAAAGGATAATGATCCTGAACATATCTAGTCAAAATAAAAATGGTTTTTCTTATTTCTGCATAAGAAAAACCTAGCACTTGTAGGGCAAAGAGAATGTGGGAAGGGAAACAGAATCAGTTCACAGTGCGTTTCCTAATTCCCCTCTGGGTAGGATCCCTGCAGCACCGTGTTTGCCTCTCTTTTATCATGCCTGTCATTCTTCCTTGTACTTTAGGTACCAATTCATATTCGCTTCTCTAGGGGATTATAGATCTTTGAACAGAGTCCCTTTGCCCTGAGCCTTCTCATGCACCAGTCTTTGCTCCCCTTCGATCTTGCCCTTGCAGGTAAACAAGGAATACACATGACATGAAACTGGATGTTTTACAGATCCAAGTTTTGATCCATTTGTATTATTTTTTTGAAATATTCCTTTACCCTCTGAAGTAGTAGGACCTCTAGGTTATTGTTCATTTTCCTCAGTAAACATGCCAATATCAGTATGATGCTAATATCTTCTAAACCAAAGTCATCGTCTGTCCTTAATTCCATGGATTTGTCAATGCCACTATCATTGTGGTCTTTATCAACTTATCCCTCTCACTACACCCATTTTGGTGGCCATTATGACTTTTTCTTTTTCTTAGGCACGAACCAAAATTAAAAAGCAGAAAGAAAAGTGTCCATCAAATGGATTCCAACTCACAGATAGCCCACGCGTGTCAGAGTAGGGCTGTTTCAGAGTTGTCAATGGCTGTGATCTTTTGGATGAGGCCTGTGACATACTGGGTAAGATTTGGGGCAACTAAACACAATATCAGCAGTTCAAAAACAACAACAAAAACAAACAAAACAAAACTCACCAGCTGCTCCTGGGATAAAAAGATGAGGCTCTCTACTTCCATAAAGGATTGCAGAGTCAAAACCCCTCAATGTCAGTTCTACACTGTCCCAAGGGTTACTATGAGATGGTATTGGCTCAAGGGCAGTGAGTGTGACTTCGGTATGACCTTTGGGGGTGCATTGTGGGCACTTTCTTTAAGGAAATCTGGGTGGATTAAAACTCTCAGCCTTTCATTGGGACTCCAACCTTACCTGTTTCTGCCACCTGGAGACTACCATCTAAATAAGAAAGTGTTCATTTACCAAGCAAACCTTAACCTGCTGCTGTCTAGTCAATTCTGATTCAGCCATGCTAAAAGATGGAGTAGAACGACTCCATAGAATTTTCAAAGCTGTACATATATACAGAAGCATGCAACCCTATCTTTCTCTCATATAGTAGCAGGTAGGTTTGCACCCCTGAGCTTTAGCAGCCAAGCACTTTCACCACTGTGCTTTCAGGTCTCCTTATG
Source organism: Tenrec ecaudatus (assembly GCF_050624435.1). Lineage (NCBI taxonomy): Eukaryota > Metazoa > Chordata > Mammalia > Afrosoricida > Tenrecidae > Tenrec > Tenrec ecaudatus. Next base: position 76,162,112 of record NC_134534.1, on the reverse strand, counting down.
GACTAAAGAGCACAGACATTTGGAAAATTCTTGTAGTGTGTGCTGGTGAGCTAAGACTTATCAAAATAAGTTATTGTATCTCTTTCCAAATGCCCTGCTCCTCCTCTCTTCTTCAGTGCTTGTGGTATTGTAAATGACTTAAATTGTTTGTAGTCTTTGCAACTCTCATGGAATGACTGCTTGAGATTGTGTCAATTACGTCTGACCCTCCAAGGTGATTGGAAAGGTTGCTGTTATTGCAATTAAGTTGCATGGCACCTTGAAGGAGTTAAAACATTCAAATATGAGACACAGAACCCTAATGAAAAGATTGGTCAGTTTTTGCCATCCCACTAGGCTTCAAAGAGTACCAATTTCAGAGCAGAGGGGGACGTCAGGAGCCACCAAGAAGAAAAATAAGAGCAGAATGTGTCCTTTGGACCTGGGGTCCTTATGCGGGGAACCTCCTACATCCAGGAGGCTCCAAAAGAACCAAGCACACTGCCATCCAGTCAGCGCTGACTCATAGTGACCCCCTGTGGGTTTCTGAGACTGTGACTCTTTACAGCAGTAGAAAGCCCAGTCTCTCTTCTGCACAGCTGCTGTTGGCTTTAAACTGCTGACTCTATGAGTCACAGTCCGGCGTGTGACCCCTACACTACCGATTCAGGAGACAGAGGGCTATACCATGAGAGATAGCAAGAGGCAGTGGAACCAGGAGATCCAAGTGAGATGGTGTTGCAGACTTTCAAACCCAGGGATTGAGAGGGCTGGGTCCCTTTGGGAAGAAGGATTAATAGCAGGTTGGGTGCCTCTGAGAACTTACCTGTGGAGTTAATGAGATTTGAAACACTTGCCTGAACAAGGTAAAGGCTATGCTGGCCCAAGAGGCCCAATGGGTGAAAGACTTGAGAAGCCAAGGGCCAGCGAATAGCCTGCCTATAGGCATGTCTGATATGAGGCTATCTTGACCAAATAATTGCATCCTGTATTTCAACCGGTTACTTCCTTAATAGACCCCCTTTTCATGAGTATTTTGAGTTTTATATGATGATTGCTTTTGAGTATTTGACTCAGCAAATAAGTAGAGAGGCAGTGGAATGAAAAATTGGTGTCAGAATTGTTAAAATGTTTGGAGAGAAGAGACATGTCTAACCTCTGCCTCATGGAATCAGCCTGGGGCCGGTGCTGTGGATGGTGATTCTCCGCCCTCTCACTAGAGGAGGTCAGATGCTGCCACATCATCTATAGAGTGATTTTTACATCATCCACTTGTGCTTTGCCTCCATCCTTTCTCCTTTCTCCTTTTCCCTTCACTCTCTGTTCTTTGCGCGATCCCTCCCCCCTTCCCACATTTCTTTGATCCGTGGAGAAAACCATTCCATACTGCTGAAATTGTAGTTTGAGTTGAGTCTTTTTTTGATGTTGCAGACCATCTTAAATATTTTTTCTCGATTTGGCCAAATCATATAATTACCACACTTCTCAAATAAATGTATAAGCAAATTTTAGGCATATACAAATGCTTTATTTAATTTTTAAAGAAAATTAAATCATTTTCACCATGGAGGTGGTTGTTCGCGTCTGTGGAGTCAGCCCCGCCCCCTGGTGTGTCCTTGCACAATGGAACGCAGGCTCTCTGAGCCTGCACTAAGCCTCACAGTCACTGACACTGAACCATTGTGGCACAAAAGGTCTTCACTGGCTGATTTTCAGAAGCCAGTCACCAGGAGTTTTTTCCCCTTGTTTGTCTGAACTGACAGTTCGGAAGATCTGCTCTGTGTCACAGCAACATAGAAGATTCCAGAGGCAGATGAATGGCAGCTGCACATGAGGTATAAAGGCCTGGAATGGAACCCAGCCCTCTTGTATGGAAGACAGGAATTCACTAAGCCATTTCGCCCCTGTTGCTTCATTACTTTTTTAATTATTATTAAAACCTCCCACCTATCTCCAAAGTAAAGTGCTTTTTAGATTTTATAGCCAGAAAAAGGTCCCTTTTCTGTGCTAGTGGGGATAGTTCATTGCGCATTTTGAGAAGTATTCTCTGATCTCATCTAACAATCTCATCGCCTTCATCTCTGTCTCGTAGATTCCGAGTGGAATCCACCAGCATCCCTCCAGCCCAGCTGCTCGCCGAGAGGCACTGGGCACGGATGGAAGGCTGACTGAGCGCAGTGGGGGCTTGAGCTGGCTTGGCTTGACCCTGGAGCATCACTGTTAGCATGTCATCTTATTCCTCCATCCATAAATTCACATGTTCTTGAAATAGACCGGTGAGGGTAGGTATATCACACAAATGGGCAGCATCTACCAATAAGCCTTTTTGTTGTGTTTTGTTTTCGAGGATGGGTTGTTAGATGTTTACCAGGATAGCCGGTAGTGCTTGTACCTAGATACCTTTCATATGCTTTGTATGTTACTGCTGTGGCCTCACCAGCTATTATGGATTAGTCTCTGGGGAGAAGGGAAGCAATCAACCTTTGCTCCAGGTCCCACAAATGGCTTGGTTATTAATCAAGTGGTCATTTGGTCTGGCCCCCTTTGTTCAGGCCCTTGCTTATACGTATGGAAGTGTTAGTCCTAGACAGAATTGCTGATAAGTGAGCCAAAGCTCAGAGTGATAAATGACTTATGAGGTCACAAGCCTGGTTAGAGGTGAAGCTAGGATGAAAAACCATGTTTTCTGAGGCCAAGGTAGGTTTTGTTGTTGTTAAACAACTCTGCCCCTCATAACTGGAAACATCCTAAATGTTTCATGGCCATGACCTTCAGAAGGCATTGCAGAATGCAAAAGTAAGGAGCAAGGTCTTTGCTTCTAGAAAACATAGAAGTATTGGCAAAGAAAGCACATTTATAAACGAATATATGATCAGTGATACACACTTGTAAACAAATGATCATCTTGGTAAACTTAATTAAAAAAAAAACCCTGTCATGACTTGAAACCAAAATGATCCAAGTCTTCCAATAGTTATTAATAGTGCCTTCTAAATCTAAATCTAAATGGTTCACAGGAAGTATACAGGCTGTCTTTAGGAAGAAACAGAATGCTAGGGGGCGCTGCAGGACCGGAGTGCTAGCTGCCCTTCAGAAGGACAGGCCCGCATGACTCACAGGCTTGCAGAGGCAGCTAAGAACACAGAGAAGAGCGCACAGTGGAAGCACGCACATCCTCCTCCCACCCTTCAAGAGGGCAATGCAGTATCTTCTGATTGTTTCAGAAGAAAACAGCGTTCCTGGAGACAAAGGCAACAAAGGGTAAATGAGCATTCTGCTTGTTCAAAGTCAATGTGAAGAGCGGACAGAGGAAGCATGCAGAACTCAGAAGGCCTTATTTTTAGAGTACCAACAAGAGAACTTGCCTGGCAGAAGGGTTTTTGTGGGCCCTTCCAGCGCCAGTAATTGGATAGGTTTGGCAGCCTGAACGAGTGCCTCCTGGTTCCTGATTAATGCTCCACTTGCGCACGGGCATGATTTAGATTGCTGCTGAATAAACACAACACTGGGCGGAAGGTGATCACGACTGGCCTCAGCAGAAAGAGGGAGCCTATAAATATGCCAGGGGGTCAATAGAAGTGATTTCATTCGGCCTTCCCAGGACTGCTGATGAGGTCTGACAGGGCAGCTCTACTTCATTAATGGCTCACAATAGTGCAGAGCCGGAAGGGCAGGAAGAGCTACTGGAGCAGCAGCAGCAGGCCGAGGCCGGGGTTGTAGCCGTCAGGCAGGCTGATCTGGAAGAAAAGCAACAAGAAAGGAAGAGATCACGGGGCCGAGGATTCCTGCTTCCTCTTTCTGTACTGTTTCATTCTCTGTTCGCTCCTACTTTCTCATTCTCTCACCGACCCTGCATTTCCATCCCATTTGCTGCCGCGAGAAGAATTTTTTTTTCTCTTGCTGGGCAGAGCATTTGTAACAAAGGGAAGATAAAAGGCCTGCTCAGAGAAGAGGACTTTAAAAGGCAGATGTGCTAGTGTGTGCACACTGCTCTCAGGACAGGATGCCAGCATCCTGGGAGAGGACATATGTGGAAGTGTTCAAGGGGGTGTGTGGCTGGGTGGGGAGGGGGGTAAATCTAGGGTAATTACCTATAAAATAATGCAGAACCTGAAATAAAGCTATTTTCTAGAAACTAGTTTTCTTATTACTACAGAAAAAAAATAAATTTCCCTAGACACTTGCTAGTGTTCTCACTGTTCCCAGCTCTCTCCCCAGACTCAGGTTACTTCTCTTTGCTCCAAGACATCCATTTGCCATCTGAAATTATATTCCCTTTCCCAACCAGAGACTATAACTCACGCTTACACACGGCTCTCTCTGGCTCTGTCCTTCTCGGACTAAATCCGACAAACACAATGGCAGCCCCACCGCTCTGATTGTTCAACTGTCTTAGCCGTGGGCCCTGGTTGCTGCAATATGGAAAAATTGCTGAAAGATGGAAAAGATGAAAGATGGCAAAATAAATGTGCTGGTTCTCCATGGCACCTTCTTTTTTACCCTACGGCATATTCTGTTATTGCGACACTCAAAAACCCTGACTGCCATCGAGTCAGTTCCACTTCATAGTGACCGATGGGAAACTGTAGCATTGCCCCTTTGGGTTTCTGAGACTTTCGATCTTGATGGAAATAGACAGCCTCATTTTTCTCCAGTGGAGCCGCTGATGGGTTTGAAGCTGACCTGTCCACTCTGCCATCAGGGAGCCACACGAAACCTGAAACAAAGCTCATTGCCAACTGGTCAGTTCGGACTCATTGTGATCCTAGAAATCAGAATTTGATGGCAGTACATGTCATGTTTGCAATTTTCAGGAAAAGGAAGCTATCAAGAAGGAATGTTAAAGCATGTCTTCCCATCTTCCCCTAGGCTACCCTGCTTTTCAGAGCTACACCTATCTCAGTACTGTAAATCATATTAACATCTCGATGAATAAGTAACATGATACTTGCTGGAGATGGCCTTTTGTGCACAATTTTTTGTTAAAGATAAGAAATCAAACATATGAACTGTATTATTAAAAAGAAGGTGTTTCCATAATTAGAACTTGCTACATAGTAAGAACAGAAGCCCTGGTGGCCAAGTGATTACTTGTTGGGTTTCTAGCAAGGCCGGCAGTCAGAACCTACCAACTTCTCCATTTGGCTTTCTATCTCCACAAAGAGGTACAGCCTCAGAAACCCAGAGAGGCAGTTCTAACTCTAACCTACAGAGTATGCCCTGTGTCAGATAGGAAGAAGATGTTGGATGGTGCAAAGAGTTAAGCTCTTGACAACTAGTTGATAGGTTGGCAGTTCAAACCCACCGACAGGCACCTCATAAAACATCCTGGTGATCTGCTTCCAAAGGGCCACAGTCTTGAAAACCCTCTAGAGCAGTTCTGCTTCATACCCGTGGGGTCTACACGAGTCACATTGAATGTGGTTCTGAGATATTTTAAAATTACTTACATTTTGTTTCTTTCAGATCATGCTTTTAAGGTTTGCTGGTAACTCCAGAGCTTCATTTATTCTAGAATCACATTACTTCAGGAAACTTCCTTTACGTTGGTTGTACTTGGACTGCATGCATGGAGTCTTTCAGCTGATTGTTCATATTTTCGTCAAGTGAGAACATTTCTGGACATTATTTCTTCAAATATTGGTTCTTTAAATATTGTCCCCTGCATACGCTCCCACCTTTGGATACTCCAATTTCAAACATATTAGGACATTATAAGGGTTTCCACAGTTCACTGATGATCTGTTTATATTTTTGTCTGTCTCTGCAGTTGAACTCTTTCTATTAATATATCCAGGTTCACTAATTTTTTTCTTGCATTTTAAAGCTTTCTCTCAATTTTATTCAGTTTATTTTGCAACTCAGATGTTGTAGTTTTCATTTCCAGAGATATAATTTGACTTTAAAAATATCTTTCATATTTTTATTTCTCTAATGTTTAAATGCAAAGAATACAGAAATAGTTAATAAATGATGCTAATTCTAATACACGTGTCTGTTCTGGCTCAGTATTTGTTACTGGTTTCCCCCCTAATTGTGAGTTGTATCTACTAGCTTCTTTACATACCTGGAAGATCTCTGGTGGACAAGTGGGTTCCACATTGGAGTACCTGGCCCAAGGTCAGTTGTATGAACCAACCAGTTGCTCCATGGGAGAAAGATAAGGCTTTCTGCTCCCATGAAGATTCATAGTCTCAGAAACCCCCGGAGGCAGTTCTTCTCTGTCTTGTAAGGTTGCTATGAGTCTGAGTTGACACCACACCACTGAGTTATAATGCCTTTTTTTTCAGACTAGTTGTTGTTCATGTGAATTGCATCTTGTTAGGTGAGGAGCTGCTTGTTCTTCGCACAAATTTTGAATGTGGTTCTGAGATATTTTAAAATTACTTACATTTTGTTTCTTTCAGATCATGCTTTTAAGGTTTGCTGGTAACTCCAGAGCTTCATTTATTCTAGAATTAGTACTATCCCACTCCTGAAGCAAGACCTTCTAAGAATTCTTCCCAATCTCTTAGGATTTGTGAGGGATTCTATTTCGCCTGGAGGAGAGGGGACAGGCGCTATTCTGGGCCCTGTGTTACTATTCTGGTTAGTTTCTCCTAATTATTTTCTTCTTTCCCTAGGCTTGGATAATTTTCTCAGATACACAAGCTGATCAGTACTCTGCTGAATACTGAAGGAGGACTTGTTACAGATCACTGGGGTTCTCTCTCTGTCCCACATTCTCCCCTCTTACACTTCACTCTTGAAAACCCTATCCACAATGTTTTACCCAGACTTCCATTGACATATCCCTAACTCATGAGGTCCGCTGGCTTCCCCCTTGATTCCTTTTCCATTCTGCATGTCCTGGAAACCTTCTCAGGCAGAGAGCTGAAGCAATGGTAGAGTTCACCTCATGTTTCTCATTTCTCAAACATTACTGTCATCATATACCTGTGGATCATTGCCCTTAGAATTGCTGTTTTAAAAATATTTTATCAAGTGCTTTTGATAGTTCAGGTATATCGGGGCCTTTTAAAACACTCTTAGCCAGAATCACAAGTTCTTATCTTTAAAAGACAACTTAAAATTTTACTTATCTACAAAGGTGCAAGGATAAAACAAGATGCATTCTGTAGTCTTTTATTTAACACATTTATAAGTAGCCCTGGAGGTACTGTGACTTAGGCATTGGGTTGCCTATTGAAAGGTCAGCAATTCAAATCTACTATCTGGGCCCCTGGAGAACAATGAAGCTCTCTGCTCCTATAAAGATTTACGGTCTTATCAATCCTATGTGGAATCTCTGTGAGTCAATTTTACCACCTATCTGTTAGCTGGTCAAACTGTGGTGAATTATCTTCTGCTGTCCTACTGGAGGTTATGTCACTGGTATTTCAAATGTGAACAGATTTTAGTGGTGTTCCCAGGCTATGAAAAAAGACTATGATGAAGAAATAGGCTGTCCACTCCTGATTAGCCACGGAAAACGTTCTGAGTAGTCGCAGAACATTTTCAGATAGTTGCAGATAAGCCACTCAGGTAGGAAGACACTCAACATATGATTACAGGAGAGCTACCGTCTCAAAAGAGAGTCAACTCCAATGGGAGCAGTAAAGTTTGGGGGACTTCCATTTGCTGATGAGGCACAATTTAAAATGAGAAGAAACAGCTGCAAACATTCACTAATAATCAAAATATAGCATATATGGAGGACGAGGCCACCATAATTGGAAGCTGTCACCCCAAAATGGAAAATGGAAAGATTGATATCCAAGGTATTAGGGAGCTGAGAGCAATGATGTAACTTTGGGAATTAAGGTACACCTGACTCAAACCATGGCATTTTAAATCACCTCATGTGAATGTGAAAGTTGGACAATGAATAAGGTAGATTGTAGAAGAATTGATACATTTGACCTTGGGTATTGGTGGAGAATATTGAAAGCACTACAGACTGCTAAGAGAACCAATAAGTCTGTCTTGGATGACGTACAGCCAGAATGCTCCTTAGAAACAAAGATCGCAACACTTCATTTCAAGAGCTCTAGACATGTTTATCAGGAGAGACAAGACCAGTCCCTGGAAAAGGACACATCTTGCTTGGTGTGAGAAACACGACCAGGATACTTATGATTATAGATCGAGCACAAAGCAATATAACAGCTAATTAGTCCACGCAGCAGTACAGAAGTCTCAGTTCATCTCACTTCCGTGGAACAGTTGGATACTGGAAGTCCTTCAACTCAGGAAGGCTGCTGGGTCCAAGGTCAAGGAATCAGACAGCTGAATCTTCCTTTGGGCAATGCAGGCAGAGCCTGTCCACTGGCAGCAAACAGCTGGACAGTCACCAATATTCATCAGCTCAGGATCTTAGTGAAGCAGGCCTGAGTGGGATATCAAACTTGAGCAATGCAAAGCGACAGGATCCACCAGCCTCAAGCTCAAGTGATGGATACACCAGCAGCATGGCCGAGCAGGTCTTGAAGGAACCTCAAGCTCTAGCAACACGCTCCATAGGTTGCCGATCCCACAGGTAGTGTAGTTCACAAACCGAGGCAGAGAACTAGCTAAAACAGCCACACAATGGTCCATTCACCAAAGAGCAAGAGAGAGAGAGGGGTGGGTCTTATGGAGCCATTTATCTCTTTGCCCTCCAATCAAACTGAAATTGTATTAATCCCACATGTTCCTATTGGCCAGGTTGGCACAATAAACCTACCCATCACACTTGGTAAAGCAGAAAATCAGGGGAAAAGGGAATAAATGGATTGACGCCATGGCTGCAACAATGAGCTCAAGCTGAACAGCAGTGGTGAGAATGGCTCAGGCTGGAGCAGTGTTCTTATACACCGGGTTACTGTAACGGACCTGATGGCACATTGCAGCAACAACAAGACCACTCAACTGACGGCAGTGGTGTGTGTTTGGTTTTAGTACATTTATAGCCCATCTTGTTTCAAAAGTTTGTAGAGATAAAACCACAAATTCAAAACAATACAAATTCAGATGAGAAAATAATGTTGGGATATAAGATAAAATCAGGACTTCTATCCTTTATATCTCACTTAATTGAACTGGAACTATTTGTGTGCCTGATTTGTGGTACACACTGAACATGTACTGAACAGAAAATGCCAATTGTGTTCTGAACTATTGATAGAGTGTAAAGTGTGCCACGTCCTACGATGACATTAACAGGTACTCAGGAGAGTTATGGCTTTGTCTGATTTTAAGTTTAAAATGCTTTCTGAGACTTTGCCTAAAAGACCATATCATCTAGTAACTCACTTCCTAACCCTCTAGCTCTCATTTCTCCCATTTATATCCCACATCAACATTCCTGGAAATGCTTCTCAATTTCTTAGGATTTTGTGCTTTGCTCTTCTGGTTCCTTCTGCCCAGCTTGCCCCCAGTGTTGTCCTCAATTCCTCTGAGAAGCTTTTCCTGATCTGCCAGGCAGCATTTTGTGCCTGTTTAAGAGATCCCAGATTTTACTTAGTAATTAACCTCATTACAGCTCTTATAAAATCTGGCTACCATGATTTACTTGCTGAATTCACTTTGAAGCAGCTGCTCCTTTAAAGGAGGGGTGATGTTTCTTATTCTTTATTCTCAGGCCTGGAATACAATGCCTAACACATAGTAGGTGGTCAAACATTTGAATGAATGGATAGAAGAAGTTATTTAATTCTGCAATAAATAGAAGAGTTATATTTAGAGGCCCAGTCTTCATATCTTCCCTGAGTTTTAGTTTATGGAATAATCCCAAAGCTATAGTAATTCAGGCACTCACTTATCTGATAGCTTGCCAGACGATAACTATGGTAGTTACATAATCTGGTGTCAATTTGTGACTTGAGAGAATTAAGAGTGAAGGGGTGGAGTCTAGTCTTTCAATCAGGTCATAGCCAATGAGGTCTCTGTGGGGCTATGTCCTGCTGATAATTCTGGGAACTCTGGCATATTCTTCCTTGGAGGCGGGTGACACCTCTCTCTCTGTGCTAACTCTCATGGAGACTTTACGGACAAGACACATGGTGCTACACCCTGGGAGCTAGAGAAGCCACATGGACCTTCCCTGATGCAACCCAACCTCTGGAGCTAGAGAAGCCACATACAGACCCCTGCCAGCACTGAGGTGCTTACACTACCACTGAATCCACAAGACTTCCCACCTACTGGCCTGAATTCTTCCTGCATTCAGCATCATTGCATGTGTTTTGTGAGTCTGAAGAGGACTTTATAGATAAGTATCAGACATGTAGGCTAATATCAGACTATGGACTTGACTGGACTGGGCTGGCAGGCTGGGGTGTTTTCTCTATATGCAATTGCTCTTGTATATAAACCTCTTTCTCATATACATGAGTGTCCATGATTTTGTTTCTCTGCTCTACCTTAACTACTGCCATAACATATGAGAAAATGTAAAATATTGCTATTCTACTACGTCAACATTTTGCTTGGCACTCCACTTCTGAATGATAAGGTGTTTTCTAATTTCTAATACATATTTTATTATATCATTGATAATGATATCACATATGATTTAAGTAATAGTAATTATTGCATCATTCTGAATAAATACCGAGAAAGTAGCTCCTTCCTCACAAAGTTCATTCTTTCTAGCATCTATGGTGCGAAATATAGAAGTCACTAAGGTGAATTAATAAACATTTTAAAACTGATAGAACTCTATAATGTGAACTTCATCTTTCATTCTTCCATGCATATTTCATTTTCTCTGATTTATTTATTTTTATTATTTATTTTATTATTTTCTCTGAACTATCAAATAACAGTTCCTCTAGTGAAGAAATTTAGAGATTATTTAATTTAAATATTTTAAGAAGCCATTTGTAGATGAAGAGAAAGAACCACACTACCTTAAGTAGATATGGAGGGGGTTTTGAATCGTTATGGAGAAACTGGAAAGAGTTTTTGTTCCTTTAGATCTTATTTCCTAGGGTGGTGTTCTCAGTCAAGGTTGGGCTGCAAATCCATCAGCAACTCTGAGAAAGATGAGGCTGCCTGCTCTCAGAAAGATTTATAAAGCCTCAGAAACCCTCTTTATGGTCCAGGAGTTAGAATTAATTCAATGGCAGTGGGTTTGGTCTAGTTTGTCAAGGACCTGGATGTCTTTTTTCCCATAACAACTTTCCCCAGGATATAGTTATAGCTTTTCCATTTTAGAGAAATATAAAAGGAACCTAATCCTCCATTGGGTGTGGTCAGAGATTTGCATCATTCTTGTATTTAATCCATACCTGGCAACTCCAGCTTTTCCTGTTCTTTCTGGATCAAAATATGATGTTCAGTCAGCACTGAACATGGTCTTTGTGGCAAGTATTCAGGTCAATGAAATATGACCTCCATCATCAAAGTAGATGAATGAGGAGAGAATCATGAGGTCCCAAACATGGGCCTTTGTCTCAGGCACTCTTTCACCTTAGTGTCTACTGCAGTACCTGGCCTAGAATACCTATTTTCATAAATATCTGTCAAAGGAATGAATGAGTGATGTCACAGAATGGTAGTGCTATCCTGAATGCTGGACCAGATTAAGCAAATATTATGCTCCTGTAATTAAATCCGCTTGTACAGGAAGGTGAGATTTCTGAGCAAGGCTTTATGGAGGAGGGAATACTTTGAGTGAGGTGTGAAGGAGGAGTAAAATTCTTCTGTTACAGGAAACAGAAAAGGGCATTTCCTTAGGCGTTGGGAAACCACTACAAGGTTTGTTAGGGGAATGGTGCCCTTAGCAAGAGCCCCAGTGGTGTGGGGTGACACCTGTGGTCAGCGGTTGGAAACACCCAGCTGTTCCCAGGAAGAGAGAGGACGTATTGGTATTGTACTGCACAGTGTTGTGTTCTCAGAAACCCATAGGGTAACTTCTACCCTAGGGTCACTCGGAGTTAGCATTGCCTCTAGGGCAGGGAGCTCGTATTTCTGTCTTAATAGCTCCTAAGGCAAGAAAGAACAAGGCCAGGCTGCTGGGCGTGTCAGCAAGAATGGAAAGAGAAGGGAGATTGAGGATTGATACCTCAGTGGTATGATGGACGACAGGCCTCTTGAGGAGATTGATGATGGACTGTACAGTGTCGCCTCCCTTCCTTCTTCCCTACGTATTTTTTCCTCTCACTAGAATGTAACCTCCCCAGAGGGCAGTTTCTTTGTTCACTGCTGCATCTTCAGCACCCAGAATCTTGCCTGCTCCACCCAGGTTTTGCTAAAGAAATTTTTTTTCTTCAGCATTGCCAATGCGATTTTTTAGGGATAACAGGTACTGCCTTGGTGAAACCTCATTGTCTTTGTGTGTGGCCCAATAGGGAGCCCACCGATGTACACACTTTAGATAAGGCCCATTCTCTGGATGTTGGTGTTTTGCAGCGCCCAGATATCAGGACACTGCAGACAGTGGGTAAGAGGTTAAAATGAAGACTTCTGATTGGACTTTCAGAGGGTACTTCCTATTACCTCGTTAGCACTTTATATGGGTTGTTTAATTGATCTTCATAACAACCCTTTTTTATTCAATCCATACACCCATCAAGACTTACTAATATTTCCTCTTTACATACGAAAAAACTGATGCTTCGAGTTTTCTTGCCACTTGATCAGAGCACACAGCTAGAGAGTCAATGGCTTGGTACTCACGATGGAGGCACCAGAGACACGTCGGAATGTGGCTGTAGAGAGGGGAGGTTCTCAGAGACCAGTCCAGGACATGAAGGCGCAGTATCTGTCTTTGTGTATGACTCTTTTTTTCCTTTAATACTTTCATACTATAATAATCTGAAATGATTTTTTTCTGTGATAGTCTTCTCATTTTCATTCCCCGTACCCACAGATCCTGCTTTACCTGCCCAGTTATCTGCTGGGCACATATATAACAGCAGATCTCAAGGACTAGTTATGGCAGTGAGATGCCTATATGTAATGCTTTAGCTCATTAAGTAAAAGGGGTGTGTTTCCATAAATAATTTGAGTTAAAGGAAGAGGAAGTTGACTTTCTTCAAAAACACTCTATTTCAGGAATATCTGGGTACACAGACATGCGTTTAAACCAAGGACGTCAGATATCCACAAATCAAACTGATACTTCTGGAGAGCAGAGCACTAATATGGATGCATTGGCATTAAGCTGGCTTTCCTCACAAAGCTTCCTGTAAATATTACACCCAGCTCTCTGTAAGACACGTGGGGTTTGGTTTCTGAACCTATTAATGTATAATGAGAATATGATGTAATTAATATCATTTGTTTTGATTTTTCTTTAAATCTGCTTTAGTAATAAGAATGCAAGGTAATTATTCAGAAAGCTCTTTCAACAAATGTCAGTTTTCATTGATTAAAAATCAAGCCAGTGCTTCATTTGAAATGATATTTACAAGCATGCTTTAAGCTGAAGTGAATAATTATCAAGTTATTGGACTGCAAGTTATCAGCAAAAAAAAAAAATGGTCTACTTTTTTTGTTTTTCCTCTCTCAGGCTTGATCTCAAATAAGAAAGGATAAACCAGAATGCACAGAGAAGCAGCTCTGCTGGGGGGGGGAGGGGGTTACTGCTCTTGTGAAGCCGCTAAAGCCCCTTTCCTTCCTCTGTTTATGGCAGAGGGTGGAGGAGCTAGGGTGTGGGGGACTCAGGGTCAGACATTGTTCTTGGTAGGCTTGGGGGTAAGGGAGCCAGGGATGGAAGCTGGGGAGTGTGGTGGGCCAGGAACTATTTATCCTGCAACATTTTCTAAGTTCCTCTGCTTCTGTTAGGACCTGCTGTAGCCAGTGTGGGTATGCCAAGTCAGCACAGGCCTCTCTTGTCATTCAGAGATGGCTTTATTGTTATGCATTTCTTATTCATTCTTTGGCATTAAAAAATGGGAACGTCATGTGCTAATCTGTGATTCTGAATCATGCTGAAAGTACACTAATACGAATCCAGAGCCATTTGTTTTTCCAGGGACCAAAGAATGTGCATAACAACAACACCAACAAATACAGACTATAGTGTATTCATATTTATAAATAGACATAGATGGATAAACCAAGTCACCTAAAATTAGGCACTACATGGATTTTACAATAATGTTTTTGTATGCCTAACTTATTTCTGGACTCCAAAAAAATGACAAAAAATCAATGACTATCCTTTATGCCAAACATTCGTGTAGGTACTTGAGACACAGCAACAAAATACAGAACGAGGTGTTTTTTGGTTTATTTTTGTTTTTCATAGAGCTACCATTGGCACCTTTAGAAACTGACAGTAACACAAACAAGTGAATAGTGTATGGTATCAGATGGTGCTGAATGCCCCCTAAGAAAATCAAGTAAGGAAATAGATAAAGAGGATGAAGGCAGGGAAGGAGGGTTAGTTTGAAATTTGTGGTCAGAAAATCATAGGGCAATTCATTCTAACCCCAATCTAAAGCAATTAATTCTTAGGATTTGGCCCTGCTTGATACTCAGACTCACGAAGAGCTCACTGAAGGTAGGGGCGTGAAAGCAAAGTGTGGTGAAGAAACTAGACGGTGCCTGGCTATCAGAAAGAATAGAGCTGGGGGTCTTAAAGGCCTTCCTTCAAACAAGCAGCCATCTAAGTGAGGTGTCAACTAAGCTCATATGGAAGAATCTCACCAGCCGGTGTCATCCAAGGATTGTAAATAAAATAATTCGCATTTGAAGAAGGGACTTGCTTCAGAACTTACATTGTAAACCCTTAATTTTCAGAAGACGATGGATGACAGCGAACACCCACAATCCATTTTCTGGGTCCACATATGGATTTAGCCTTTGGTGAATCCCCTCTAAACATAGTTGAGGACCATGACTAGCCCTGCTGCAGACAGAGAGCACTGTAAAGTCAACTGTGGTGAACAGTATGAAGTCAAAATGTAACATCTTACCATTTGAGCTCCATTTGGATCCATTTGAAAGCTGTTTCTGTTTAAGAGCAAAACTTAAGGGGAAATGCAGGTAGATTAAGCCCCTGGGAAATTCCCTCTGACCACAGTTCAGCGATGTGAATAGACTTGCTAACAAGCAGAACACGTTGGAAAATGGGTTATTGCAGATGCAGTTAGGTTAAAATTTAGCACCATAGCCTTTGATCTTTGATCCATTTCAAATTTATTCTAGTTTTAGTATTTTCTAATTTTTTCCAATTGAGTATTTATCTGTTGTATTTGATTTTCTTGCTAGGTTTTTGTTGTTTGTTGGTTTTTAATGTTTTCTGGAATATGAAGTCCAAGACAGGAAAATCTAGAGTGATAGGACCTGGGTGCATGGTTTCTTGTGGCTATGGGCGGGAGTGTGTGGGGAAATGGGGAGCTAACAGTGAGTTCAAGAATGGAGAAAATACTCTGAAATGGATTGTTGTGATCACTGTACAACTCTTCTTGATGTGACTGAAGATCGAATTGTGTGATATGTAAATTATATGCTAATAAACTTTTGGGGGAAAAGAACCTTAAGCTTCCAACAACAATGAAAGTCTCAGTGAAAAGGCAGCCATTGAGCATAGGCATGAAGAGCCTTTGGGGGTAGGCAGTAAATTGTGTGGAAACCCAGGAAAAGTATTCTAGCTGAGGGAGCAGGAACTGGAATGGCCTTGTTGTGGTACTGGTAGCAAGCCTGGCTTGTGGGATCAGCAGAAAGGCTAATGTATGTAGCATAGAGTAGTGAGGCAGAGATTTGCACCCCCAAGAGGATATTTACATGATGAAACACCACATTCCTGGTCTCCCAGAGAGGAGTGTTACGACAATAACTTGAGGCCAAGAAGATGCTGATTATCTGAGAGATAAATGGACTTACTTCTGAGTCGTCAGTCTTTCTGAACCAATAACTCAAAAGGCATTGCAGTCTCAACAGTAAGACTTCTGCATTTGGGGCTTGTGGGAACTCATCAGATACCACAGGCATTATCTCCTGCCACTACATAGAGCAACAAAATCTTCTCTTCCTTTTTAGTTACTTATTTTTTTAATTAGAGAGAGGTTAACAGGAGAAGCAACAGAGACTAAAAAACAAAACAAAAACAAACCCCGATGATTTCCTTGTCATTGAAAACCATTATGCTGCATGAAATTAGTCAATCCCCAATTGACAAGCATTGTATGAGTCCACTACTGTAAGGTAACCATCCAGATGACGGCAGGCCCCTGCTCCTAGGAATGTCAGCTTCTAATGTGATCCTCTGAACAATGAGATGGAGAGAGAGCCTGCCAAGGACCCATGAAACATGTATCACCCACCCTATGCACACATCTTCACAACCGCTTTCACAGAGGAGAACTCACCTCAGCTGGGGTCAGTTTTTCCAGAAATGGGGAGCGGGAGAAGATCATTCAGTTGCTGCTATACACAATTTTGCTAAAGTCTCCCTAATCCAACATCCATTCCTACCAGCATGATAAGAAAACCTCACTAGAACTTCAAATCAAGATGGGATAAGGGGGCCAAGTATGCCTCAGAAAAGGCAAATCCTTTTCTGTTGGGTGTAAGCTCCCATCAGAAAATCACTTAACAACACAGATAAAAAATCCAAGGGAGACTTTGTCTGGGACAAAGTTTCTAATTGGACACTTTTGACCTAGCGTTTATGCAGCCCTTGGTGACCCAGTCCATATGCTGTAGACTTGGGGACTTTGGACCCTGTCCTGTCAAGGGACACAACATCCTTTAGAGGCCACACAAGAATGACTAGATGTGGAAACCCCACTAAGTGAACAAGGGTTTGACCGCAAATTCACCTGTAGTCCTTGCAGCTGAACACCCCAAGGTGAGAGGCAGATGGCTTCTAGCTCACGGGCACAGGAACTGGCTGGCAAGGGACCCAATGAACAGTGGCCTAGACTACAAAATACTATTTCAATGCCCTCATTGCTTCAACATGACATGTATCAACTTGGTAGGCATGGCTCTGCCATTGTGATTGAATATTACTGAACATTTTGCCCTATCAACAACCCCCATTGTTTGTGTAGTCTCCAGTCACTTCAAAGTTTAATCTGTATAAGTCAATGATTCACATATTGCCATTCATATCTGGCTTATAATTGTATAGCTTTCTTTTCTCAGTAGTGTTTTAAATTCTATACCATTGGCTAAACGAATCACACTATAGGATCACTATTGGTATGAGTCAGCTTGATGGCATCTAACAACAACAACAACAAATACAATGACACTATCAGTGCATAGTAGTTCCAAATTGGGCTGATCAAACAAGGTCAGCATTTCAAAACCACTAGTTGGCTCCTTGGTGGGGAAAGATGAGTCTTTCTATGCCTGTAAAAGTTTATAGTCTTGCAAGCTCACTGGGACAGTCATACCCTGTCCTATAGAGTCTATATGGGTCAGCATTGAATCCATGGCCATGGAAGTGATGCCCCAAGGGGATGATTGGTAATGTTATCTAAAATAATATGACAGCTATCTAAGGTCTACCAGAGTCACATATAAACCATAGATATATGAATGCATTTTGTGGTTGCACTGAATTCAAACCCCAATCTCAGAACAATTAATTTTTATGACATGGCCCTGCTTGATGTTCATCCACAGTGAACTGAGGAGATGGGTGCTAGAGCAAAGTGTGGCAACGTAATTACATAGTGTTTGGCTATCAGAAGGAATAGCCTCTGGAGTCTTAAAGGCTTGTCTTTAAACAAGTAGCCATCTAAGTGAGGCATCAGCTAAGCCCACATGGAAGAAGCATCCCAGCCTGAGGTGATCCTAGGATTGTAAATAATAAAATCCGAATTTGAAAGAGGGAATGTCATCAAAGCTTAAATTCTGAACATCTGGTTTGCCGAAGCTATGGATGACAGCGGAAGACCCAGATGCATTTCCAGGATCTGCACATGAACTAAGCCTTAAATGAATCTTCTCGGATCATAATTGAGGGGTGTGACTACCTTTGCTATCAGATACAGAGCATTGTAAATCCTAATATGACAGATGTAGTTAGGTCAAAATGTAATATTTAATTATTTGATCTCCCTTTTGACCCATTTTTAAAGTTGTTTCAGATTTTTAAAAAAAATGTGAATGGGATACACAAGTGGATTAAGTCCCAGGTGAATCCTTTCTGACCACACACGAGGGAGGTGAATAACCTTGTTCTCATGCAGAGTGCACTGGGAAGTGGATTGTTGTAGATGCAGTTAGGTTAAAATTGAACACTTTATCTTTTGAGCTCCCTTTTGATCCATTTAAAATTTGTTCTAGTTTTCAATATTTTCAGCTTTCTTCTCAATTGAGGTTTTTCTCTGTTTTACTTTATTATTGTTAGTTTTTTTAAAAAAAGTTTTCTATGGATGAAATATAGGTTTTTTTGTAAAGCTATAGAGACAGTAACTGGCTCATTGGTTCCTTGGGGCATGACAAAGTTTTTGGGCAAATGGGGAGCTAATAATGATAAGCACAAGACTGAAGAAAATGATCTAAAATGGATTGTGATGGTAATTTTACAATTCTTCTTGATATGTTTAAACTATCGAATTGTATTACATATACTCATATGCCAATAAATCTATTAAAATGAAAATGTGATTAAGGTAGCAAAATACACAATCTTGAGATTTCTTCTACATTAAGCTATTACAACAAACACTTTCATATGGAAAATGGATGAACAATGTAAACATCACATACATGATTGTTAATGATCAAAATATACTATCTCACCTTTTGGCTTCTTGTGGCCTCTACTTCAATGACATCCCTATGTGGTGCAAATGGATAATGTACTAACTGCTGACTGAAAGGATGGCGGCTTGAGATCACCTAGAGTTGCCTCAGAAGAAAGATCTGGCTATCTGTTCCTGAAAGTCAGTCATAGAGAACCCCACAGAGCTCAGTTCTACTCTGGCACGTGGGTTTTCGTGACATCGAGTCGGTAGTAGAGCAGGTGGACTGGATTTAAAAGGCAGGAGAAAGACAAGAGCATATGTGGTGAAAAGATCAGGTGAAAACATTGGGGTTGAGAGAAAGGAAGATTACTTGATTTATACTTTGCACATAACTGGATACTGAACATCATCTTCTCTGAAATAGGTGGAATAATTGCTCAACATTCTCAGTAATCATCCCCGTGCGTCTCACTTCATCATCTACTATGGATGGAAGAGTTCATCAAAGAAGGAAGTGCAAAGTGTGAAGAAACGAGGATACGCATATGTTAATGTTGGCTAAGGGAAACTGTCCAATCAAAATATTTTATCTTCTCGTTAGAGGGCATGGTATCCTAGCTCCTTTGCTGACTGGAATAATCATTTATCTCCTGTGTCAGGGAATGTTACTTTCTTAGGTTACACACTAGTCTGCCAAAAGTACAAATCTTGAAAATATCCAAGAACCCAATTAGTAAATGGATCAAAAAGTTTGCAATTAAGGTGGATTAAAACCTGAGACATGTGAAGACCCCTAGTAATTCCATGACATTATAAAATTAAAGTTCTGGAATAACAAATTGTGATATAAAGAGGTTAAGTTATTGGAATAAGAGGCTGTGATAGTTAAGGTTTATTGTGCCAACCTGGCTGATGAACACATGTGGGATTCATTGAAGGGCAGAGATAAATGGCTCAAGGACCCTTGTCTTTCTGGGCTCTTGCTCTCTGATGTTCGAATCAGCTGAGGTTGCCTTAGCTAGTTCTCTACCTCAATTTGCAAGACTCACTTTCTGAGAAGAAGTCACATGGACCCACCCCGATGCAGCCCTGGGTGCTGGAGACCCCTGTCAATGCTGAGATGCTTACATGTTCACTGATTCGGATTTTTCCCCCGCAGTCGGCGTCACCGCGTGTGTTTTGTGAGTTTGAGGAGGACTTTGTAGATTGATGTTGGACATATGGGCTAATACTGGATTTATAGGCTTGGCCTGGGTTGGAATGCTTAATGTATAATTATCCTTTATATAAAACTCTCTCTTTTACATATATGAGTTTCTGTGGATTTGTTTTCTCTAGTCTACCCAGACTAATATAGAGGTCAAGGTGTATTAATTATTTAAACTCTCTCCATCTAAGTTTGCAACATTTTTAAATTGAGCATTTTGATTCATGAAATATTTAGTGCAAAATAGTCTTTGAACACAGTTATAAGAGTTTAACATTTTCAATATATTAATATGGAAATTTATTTCATCAAGCAGCTAATGTTTTTAAAATATTATGTAAACAATGATTGCAGTAGTACAATGACAGGGAACTGCCAGAGGTTCAGACCAGATTCAGCAGAGGATGTGAGACAAGGGATATCATTGCTGATGTCAGATGGACATTGGCTCACAGCAAAGAATATCAGAAAGAGGATTATTTGTTTTTCATTGAATATGCAAAGGCATTTGACTGTGCCACTCATAACAAACAACGGATTGTCTTGAGAAAAATGGGAATCCATTGTGCTCATAGGAACTTGTACATGGATCAAGAGTCAGTTGTGAACAGCACAAGGGAACACTGCATGGTTTAAAATCAGGAAAGGTGTGTGTCACGGCTGTGTCCTGTCACCATACTTGTTCAATCTATATAATTAGCAAATAATCAGAGAAGTTGGATGAAGAAGAATTTGGGATTAGGATTGGAGGGAGACTTATTAATAATAATAAGATATGCACATGACATGCCCTTTCTAGCTGAAAGTGAGGACGACTGGAAGCGCTTCCTGATGGAGATCAAGGATGGCAGCCTTCTGTATGGATTACAGCACCAGGTGATAAAACCCAAACCCTCACAACTGGACCAGTAAGTATCAGTATGATAAAGGCAGAAGAAGTTGACGAGGTTTTCTAGTCTGTAAAAATATACACCTTTGGACACCCACAGGGGCAGTTCTACTCTGTCGTTGAGGATCGCTGTGAGTCAGAATTAACTTATTGGCAGTGTGTTTGGTCTGCATTATCATGTACAAGATTTTGAAGGTTTCTGGGATATCAGCTCAATTGGTTACAATGTCTGTCTGAAACCACCAGCTGCTCCTTAGAAAGATGGTGCTTTTAATCCTGAAGACTTACAGTCTCAGAAACTCACAGGGGCAGTTTTACCCTATTCTTGAGGGTTGCTATGGGTTCACATGGACTTGATGGTAGTGAGTTTTAAGTTAGTGAATTATGAACATCTAGCTAATTGGACTGGCCCACTGTGTGGCCTTTCCACCTGGTTTCTTCCATGTGTACTTCTCAACAAGCTACGCACTCTCTTTGCTGGATGAGGATAGTTCTGGGTCATGGGATGCACGTAACTGCGGTCTTTCCTCCTCCGCATTTTCAGGGACATAGTGACCTTATGTGCAACAGAATAGAACACTTCTTGGCTCTGCACCATGCGCACAACTGCTGTTAGGTTAAAGTCATTATACCAGCCACCGTGTCAAGCCACCTCATGGAAGGCTTGCCTCTCTTGATGGCCTTCTAATGTTCTTTTCCAAAGAGCAGACTCTCTGAATAATGTGTCCAAAGTAGGTGATGAGACATCCTTGCTTCTAAGGAACATTCTGACTCAATCTTCTTCCAAGGCATATTTGCTTTGGCAAGCTATAGTACTTTTAACACTCTTCAATAGAATCGCAATTCATTGCATAATTCGGTGCCCCCCCCATTCATCAACCAACTGTCACATGGATATAAGGTGGTTTAATATATCATGGCTTGAGTGAGGAGCGCCTTAGTACTCAAAATGGCATCCTTGCTTTTAACCTATTAAAGAGGTATTGTTCAAAATAATGATTCTTATAAAATAAATAAATGGTTAAATAAATAGACATTGTGCAGAAGATTTGCCCAATGGAATATATGATTTAATTCTAAACTCTTTCTTTCGTACATTGGTTGTGAATCCAAGCAAAGTGAAATCCTAGACAATGCCAATATTTTCTCTATTTATCAAGAGGTTGTCTATTGGTTCAGTTGTGAGTATTTGGGTTTTCTATACATTAAATTGTAAGACACACTAAAGGCTGCAGTCATTGATCTTCATCAGCAAGTGTTTTTTTAAGTCCTTCTCACTTTTAGCAAGCAAGGTTGTATCATCTACATGTTGAAGGTTATTTAAAAAAAACCCTTCCTTTAATTCTGATGCCTTAATCTACTTCATATAATACGGTTTCTCAGTTTATTTTCTCAGTATACATTTTTCTGTATTTATTAATCAGCGTCTGTTGGTTATATGAACCCCAACTAACTTCTAATTGATGCAATCTTCTACTTCCATATCTAATATTAACATAGTATCATTGATGTAATGTACTTGAGATCTACACCAAGTCTAAGTCTCTTCTAACCAAACTATGACAGAAGACAGGGGATTTGAGGCAATGTGATTAAAGCCTATTGCTATCCATTCCATGTAACAGTAAACTGTGGCTGACTCTTTTCTGAAATTAGAACCCCAATACCACACTCACTGCCATCAAATTGATTCTGACTCATAGAAACTCTATAGGACAGAGTAGAATGGCCCCTGTGGTTTCCCAAAGTTGTAGCTATTTGGGGGAGTCAATTGGTATAGAGAAAAACGCATTTCCAAAATCAATTACTGAATACCAGTCTTCTTTAGCCTGGTTTGAATCATCTATAGTGTAGGTGGAGCAGCTAAAGCTGCAGGTAGCACTAATTTGTTGAGGCCTTCATAATCTATTGCTAACCTCCATGAGCCTCCTGTGTTTTCTCATACACGACGAGGAATTTTTATATAAAGAAGTTATTGACACCAACACTTTAGCCTTTAACATGCCTGTAATCAAAGCAACAATTTCCATTTGTATACTAGGTGTCCTATATTGTTTCAGATTAAAAATATAAGTGGATTCAGACCATTGTAATGGTTCTCATTTAGCATATTCAACTAATACCAGCCTAAGAGCAGATTTAGTCACCTTCAATTTTATGATATCAGGTAAAGAGTGTTCGCCAATTAAACAAAATATCTATACCAATAAAACACCCAGGTAAGAGCGAGAGGCAATCACTCCATAAAAGATTTGTTTGGATCTTCCAATTCCCATCCAAATTTGATCTTAGTTCCATTAACTTTTGCATCTCCATATCACCGAAATTTAAGTTTAGACTCCTCGAATATTTTACTGTCAGGTTTTAGATTACATACAATTGTCTAGGAGCCCAAAGAAGATCTCCTCTCCATCACCAGATCATTTGACCCACATAGCTGCTTATGGTCATGGGTCCTCTCTTGGAGGCTGGACCAGAAGACATTGGCCCCTTTGTCAATAATTATCTTTATCAACAAGCTGAGTCTCAGCTTCACATGGTCCCAGGTGGGAATTCTCATCATTAAATACTTCCCAACTAGGGTTAAGAGAATAGACTTGTTTAGGCCTTCCTAATATTGGGGTACCACCATAAGTCTCCATTAGTCCACCCAACCTCTTGTACTGTGATATTCAAAATTTTGTACCAATTCCATCAATGTTCCCTCTAATCAACCCATCTCTTAGTCAATTAAAAATCTCTTTCTTACTGGGATAAGTTTATTTCCATTTATCCCTTCTCATTCTTATATTAATGACCCTCATTTTACTTACATTTATAAAACCCATGAGAGGAAACTAAAGCTGACACTGATGGATTGTTGACATGTTTCACAATAGTATGGTTACATGTGGTGTCAATATAGAAGGGGCTCTCTTGATTATGTCATGAATACTCATGAGATGAATATTTTGATCACCAGAAAGCCTTTGTAGCATTACTTCCATAAGCAAGACATTAGCCACTTACTCAAGAGTGACCTAATGAGTTTGCAGGGAGGGAAAAGGATGGTGTCTCTTCTCAGGGGAAACATTCTTACTGCAAATTTTATCCAGTCCATCCGGACTGTCAGTCCTGTATGGGTTAATCTTTCTGTGACTGGATCTGTTATTGCCATTTATAACTATTCCATAGTGAGCTGTGGATCTTGCATCAGCCCAGATATACTATTCCATCCAGGAGTATTTACAGTTAAAGAAACATCCCTTACATTAGTCAGTCTTACAATCTATTTGAGCAGAAGTTCCTCAGGAAGCTGATGTTATAATGATATCAGTCTACAAACTGAAACAACTCTTTTACACTAACCCTCCTCCCCACAGGTTTCTTTTTTCTTTTTAATAATTTTATTAGGGGCTCAAATAACTCTTATCACAATCCATACATACATCAATTGCGTAAAGCACATTTGTACATTCATTGCCCTCATCATTCTCAAAACATTTGCTCTGCACTTACGCCCCTGGCATCAGGTCCTCATTTTTCCCCTCCGGCCCTGCTCCCCACTCCCTTAGGAGCCCTTGATAATTTATAAATTATTATTTTGTCATATATTTCCCTGTCAGATGTCTCCCCTCACCCACCTTTCTGTTGATCGTCCTGCAGAGAGGAGGTCACATGTAGATCCTTATAATCGGTTCCCCCTTTCCAATCCACCCTCCCAGTATCCCCACTCACAGCACTGGTCCTGAAGGGATCATCCACCCTGCATTATCTGTGTTTTCAGTTCCTATATGTAGCAGTGTACATCCTCTGGTCTAACCAGACATGCAAGATAGAAGTGGTATCATGATAGTTTTGGGGGATGAAGCATTTAGGAACTAGAGGAAAGTTGTATGTTTCATCATCGCTACATCACACCCTGACTGGCTCATCTCCTCCCCAAGACCCTTCTGTAAGGGGATTTCCAGTGGCCTATAAATGTGCTTTGGGTCTCCACTCTGCACTTCCCCACTCATTCACTATGATAAGCTTTTTTGTTCTGATGATGCCTGATACCTGATCCCTTCGACACCTCATGATCTCACCAGCTGGGGTGCTTCTTCCATGTAGGCTTTGTTGCTTCTGAGCTAGATGACTGCTTGTTTACCTTCAAGTCTTTAAGAGCCCAGATGCTATAACTTTTGATAGCCGGGCACCATCAGCTTTCTTCGCCACATTTGCTTATGTACCCATTTGTCTTCAGCAATCATATCAGGGAGGTGAGCGCACAATGATATGATTCTTGTTCTTTGATGCCTGATAACTGATCCCTTTGGCACCTTGTGATCACACAGTTTGGTGTGCTTCTTCCATGTAGGCTTTGTTGTTTATGAGCTAGATGGCCACTTGTTTATCTTCAATCCTTTAAGAGTTTATTTCAAAGGACAGCATTGAATCTGCAGCTCCAGGAGAGGAACATAGCTGATCCGAGCACACAAGAGCAGATGAAGGGGGAGGAGGAGAGAGTGGAGCACATCCTGGTCCTCCAGACCATGAGGATGATGGTCCCAATTAGAGCAGCCAGTCTACAGAGAGAACCACATGGAGGGACCCACTATGAGACATGACGCCCCTCACTGACCCATAGCCCTACAGGGGACAACACCGGAGACACAATGTGGGAATTACACCCAATCTGATCCTGCCACACTGAGGCAAAACACTAAGAGGTGCAACAGTACAGCAAAGGAATGGAG
The DNA here is from genome assembly GCF_050624435.1 of Tenrec ecaudatus. NCBI lineage: Eukaryota > Metazoa > Chordata > Mammalia > Afrosoricida > Tenrecidae > Tenrec > Tenrec ecaudatus. The sequence continues at coordinate 76,136,699 of NC_134534.1, read as the reverse complement.
CAGCAAGGTCCCCAGGGAATACTGAAGGTGGACTTTGGGGGCAGGGGCTGGTGCCCCAACAGACTGGACTGGAAAACACTCCCAAAGGCCAACAAACAATCCTTGAAATAAATACAAGCTTTTCTTTCTTGTTATGTATTTTTTGCCATTGGTTTGTTATTGTTATTATTTTGTTGTATATTGTTGCTTGGCTTTGCTCTGTCTTGTTTTTGTGCATGTTATTATCTCCACAGGTCTGTCTAAATAAGATAGGCTGGATGAACAATCTGGAGGAGAAAACAATGGGACTGACAGTTCCGGGGTGACATGGAAGAGGAGGAGGTGGGGGGAATGTAGCGGTGTCAACAAACCCAGGGACAAGGGAACAACAAGTGATCCAAATCAGTGGTGAGGAGGGTGTGGCAATCTGGTAGGGCATGATCAAAGGTAATGTAACCAAGAGGAATTGCTGAAACCCTGGTGGGGACTGAGCATGAGAGTGTGACAGGAAGAAAGTCAAAGGAAATGGAAGAAAGAGCTAGGAGGCAAAAGGCATTTATAGAGGTCTAGATAAAGACATGTACATATGCAAATATATTTATATATGAGGATGGGGAAATAGATCTATGTGCATATATTTATAGGTTTAGTATCCGGGTAGCGGAAGGACATTGGGCCTCCAATCAAGTACTCTCTTAATGCAAGAATACTTTCTTCTATTAAATTGGCATTCTATGATGCTCACCTCCCTGACACAACCGCTGAAGGCAAAGCGGTTGAATAAGCAAATATGGTGAAGAAAGCTGATGGTGCCCGGCTATCAAAAGATATAGCGTCTGGGGTCTTAATTCCCCTGGTTTCAATCGTTTCTTGGTTTTCTTTGTTCCTCTCCTGGCTACCTTCTTGGTGACCAGCTGCTGTAAGGGCATTTCCAGTTGTTCCCCACAGTTTTTCATTTCTGAGTTGACCCTGAGACTTGAGGTTGTAACTCTGCTTTAACTGGCTGTAGACTTGATTCAGTGCTACCATTCCCCACTTACATTCACTTTCCCTGCCATTGCAACTACCATAATAGCATAAACCAATGACTTGTATATCTTGCACTTTCCTTATCACTCTGTGTTTACAGATGAATCTGTACAATGAGCCAGTTCCTCAGATGTTAGATCCACATCTTTCATGTATGCATTCCATGAATAACTTTTACTTTGGGTAATGCTGGAATCTATGGGTGTTCTTTATCCCATCCAGGATCTAAAGGCTTCCCATTTCTTTCTTTATTACTCTTTCCCCCAAAGTGATTCAGGCCACTCCAGCAAGCGTCACCATTCTAACACCAAATTTAGTAATAATTTATTTTAGAACAATCGATACCAAGCTACTCAGAGGTTAAAAAGTCCCAAGTATCCAACTTTTCCAAGGTGCTATACAATTTCATTTATTGCCCATTCCTCCATTGACTATATTCCCTCACATTCCTGTTTTCTCTTATTCACTGCAACATCTTACAAAAACTCATCAAACTTTCAGATGTCTCATGTGGTGTGGGTACTATTAAATCCCCAATCTGAAAATCAGGCATAGGCAAGTCAAATGTAATGGCCAAAGTCAGTAGCCTCATATGTTTGAAAGTCAAAGTAAATCTTAGAAAATGGAGCTCACAAAAAAAAAAAAAAAGGGCAGGCTTTGATAGAGGTGTTTCTATCTATTTACCTTCACATACCCCCAGGAAACAACATCCTGTCCTCCATTAGTATCTAAAGATACCATCCTACCCTAATCCTTAGCAGAGAACTTCCTCTACACTGGGATAGTAACCACAAGCACAGTGGCTATATTCTACAGTGCATCAAAAATAGATCATGGCAAACTAGAATGTGGTTAGTAGAGGCATATTAAGTAATTCTCAATAAGCCTTCTTCTACCATGTGAACTCCAGCTTCATTTCTCTACCAAGGCCACATTTTCCAACTCCTGTTCCTTCCTCTGTATTTCCAACTTTTGTATTCCAATCATCAATAATTATCAATGCATCTTGATTGTATAGTTGATCAATTTCAGATTGAAGATGTTTCTAAAATTCTTCAATTTCTTCATCACTAGCTTTAGTTGATGCATATATTTTAATTATAGTTGCATTAACTGGATTTCCTTGTATCTGTAGAGGTTTTATCCTATTATAGAAAGCCGTGTACTTCACTATAGACGATGAAATGTCATTTTTGATGATGAATGTGATGACATTCCTCTAGAATGTGCTAGCTCTGGGATCGTAAACCACGAAGGTCTGTTTCCAAATGACCAATACCAGTCCACTTCAGCACTTAATGCCTAGCAAATAAATCTTCATTCAATACATTTTATTTTTGATGATTTCTCATCTTTCCAGTTTCATCCTTGGTATATTTCAAGTTCTGATCCTCAATAAAACGTTACAGCTGTTTCTTCTCATTTGAGTCATGCTCCATCAGCAAATTTCCCGAGAGCTTTATTTTACTCATGTTATGCTCAACTTAACTTTGAGCAGCCAACTCTTCATCTATCATAATTTGAGTTGTTTTCAACCCGAGGGGCTCATCTTCCATGCAGCAGAGGTCTGCAGCTGGTCAGGACCTTTTCAGTGTTCAATGTTCACTGCTATTCATAGATTTCAGAGGCATTGCCTCATAAGTGGACAGCATACTTCTTCTTTGTAGCCTGGTGGTAGTAACATAATCTGATGTCAGTTTGAGAGGATTACAAGTAAAGGGGTGGAGTCTGGCCTGTCAATCAAGATATAGCCAATGAGGTCTCTGTGTGGGCATGGCCTTCTCCTGAGAATTCTGGGAACTCCTATTTTTCCTCCTTGGAGGCAGGAGACATCTCTCACTCTGCCCACTCCCTGCGAGATGCTCTACTGACAAGACACGTGGAACTACGCTAGTGCCCTAAGTTGGAGAAGCCGCATGGACCTACCCTGATGCAGCCAGAAGTCTGGATCTGAAGAAGCCACATGGAGACCCTGCCAGCTCTGAGATGCTTACAAGCCCCAGGATCCAGAAGACTTTCTACCCACTGACCTGTGATCTTCCTGCACGCAGCATCATTGATGTGTTTCATGAGTCTGAAGAGGACTTTATAGATTGGCATAGGACATATGGATTAATACTAAACTTATGGGCTTGGACTGGACTGGACTCGGATGCTTTCTTAATGTACAATTACCCTTTATATAAAACTCTCTCTTAACACATATGAGTTTCTATGGATTTGTTTCTCTGATCTACCCAGACTAACAGAGGCCTGTTCTTAGTCTAGAAGTTCCATTGAAACCTGTTCATCTTGGGTTCCCTGTTGGCATTTGAAATGCCAGTGACATAGCTTCCAGCATCACAGTAACACTAGCACCACAGTAGGACCAATGACACACAAGGTGTTAACAAGTCTTGTTATACGCTAAAATGTAGGTCTCAGCTGAAGGAATTATTCTTAGTGAGATCATTCAATCACAAAAGGACAAATGTTATATGACACTACTTATATGAAGAGACAACATAAAGCAAATGGGCACATCACCTGGAAAGCCATACTTCAACTATCTCACTGAACTTTGGTATAAGCAAGAAGACCTGCTGTGCCTATTGTACATTTTTGGCTTCTGGTTCTGGAATTGGAATTGACTCACCTCTGACTGACCTTTGAGTTTGGGACTGAATAGCACCCACCACCAAGTGATACGCTACCTCAAATTCCCCTGAGGTTCTGCGGGATGTTGCAGCAAAGTGCAGAACCCAGCGGCAGGATGGAATACACTCAAAGGTGGAATGATGCGCAAATGGAGCAGAATTGCATGTTGGAAGAGTCAGGCATTTGGGACATCTTCAATCTCCAACTCCTTGGTAAAAATCTGGAATTATTATTCTAAGACAAATTACTGCTACAGTTGCCATTACTGAACATTTTGACAATAGATTCTGTAGACGATTCTTCATTTTAAAGAATTTTAAATCCTGAATACAGAAAAGAATTTTAAATCCTGATAGACTCCAGAAATACAGAAAAGAATTTTAAATCCTGATAGACTCCAGCCTTTCTAGAGTCATGGACAATAGAGAAAACACTGAAATGACAGTGCTGAAATGATCATCTTTAAACTTGTAACCAGAAATATCCCTTAAAGTGTTCGTAACACTTAGTGTAACTTAACTCATTAAAAAAAAAGGAGTGGAGTGGTCTGTCTTGTGCATATGCTTTATGGATTTATGTGGAAACAAATCAACAACAGCAACTTGAATGGTTAAATGGAGAACTTGGGGGGTAGTGAGTTATACTAATAGTGGAAGGTTGACTTGGAAAAGAAGGCTAAGAAGGATCCACACCTTGGAAAGATAATCACGTTACTAAATTTTACATGGAGAAACTTATATTGCTGTCAGTTTTACTATCGGAGCCTGGTTGCATAATGGTTATGCCTTGGGATTCTAACCACAAGCTCAGCGTTTCAAACCACCAGCCACTTCACAGGAGGAGTGACTTGCTCCTCCTGTAAAAACGTACAGTCTGTGAAGCTCACAGAGGCAGTTCTAGCCTGTCAAGGAGGGCCATCATGGTTTGGCATCGACTCAATGGCAGTAAGTTTGGTTTTGGTTTGCTGTAAAATTATTAAAAAGGCTGACAGTGACAAAATGGGCATAAATATTTTGTCACGATGAGAATGTGAAACAAAGGAAAGCCCAATGTCTATAGCAGCAGGAGTATGCCTGAGATAGACGAAATGGAATGTTGATCAGAAAGTCTAGATTGCCTTGCTATCTTCTATGGACCAGACCATTGAAATCCCAAGCTGGGTGGGCTGATGAGAGAAGAGATGTACATACATTTTGAGAGAGAGGAAAATATATATACTAGAAGAGAAAGTGCTGATCTCAAGAGATCATCAACATAATCTATACAAAATTATAAGAAACTAGAAAACTGTCAGTTGTGGTAAAATAGTCTTTATATGAGAATGTGACCCCTAAGTATTTATGCTAATTTCTCCTTTGTTTGTCATGGAGTGAGGGCCTTTAATTGTTATCTATTTGCTTACTGTTTTCTGGCCATGCATCTATATTTATTGATACCTATTCACAGATGATCACACTGGACTAACACTTTTAAGCTCCCTAGATAGAGGGTATTGCCTCTGTCACTCAGAATGCAATGCTGCTCTGGAAGGAAAAAGCTCTCCTCATTTATATGGCCATGGACAGTGTACACTCCTAATCCCGCCCCCGGAATATCATTTCTAATGGCTGAAGGTGTTAGACCTCCTGTTCCTTGATCTGGTTACAACTTTCATCACAACTGTTCCTCTATGAGTTTCTCTACTTATGCAAACATTATCTTCCTTTGTGCTATTTCTCTTCAATTTTCCATTATAGTTCATTTTAGATAATCTCCATGAGAAGCTTTGGTCTAATTAGTCTCTGCATTCTATAATTATCTACTCTTCTTTGTATGCAAGTGTTCCCAATAAAGGTTTGCCAAATGAGGAAATATATTATAGTCTTTCAGTTCCATGGGCTGGTAGTTGGATCACTGGTAAGATTCCATTTGTTACATGAATTCCAATTCTAATATTTCTATAAAGTGCTTATTCCATTTTTGTTCTTTTCTTTTTAAAAAATTTTTATTTTATTTTTTTTTGCTTATTCCATTTTTGTATGAACAGCTGAATCAATGGGGCTCCCATTATCTACCAATGCAATGATTCCAACCGTAAATTTGCCTTTCTGTATCTTTCATCTACTGGTCCTTCTTCCCAAAGCAAGGCAGAGCAAGTCTAGTTCTTCATCCACACAGCAGTCCCTTGTGCATTTTCAAAAGTCTTTCTTCATCCTCAAGTCGTCTCATTAACATGCTAAATATTCCAAGTTTCTGTGTGTGTGTGTGTGTGTGTGTGTGTTTATACTTGGTTTTGACCCTTATACTTTCCTGGTCATTATCCTCTGGATATTCTCTAATTTTAATAAAATGGTCTTTTATAGTTTCTGTGAATTTTCCTTATGGGTGCAATGGGGTTGTCACCCGCTCCAATCCTTTTTCTGAATTGATGTATCTATTAGTGCAAGAAGTCATTAAATGAAACCAGTAGTTTACTGCTTGGGACAATAGATTCAATGAAAAGGTTCAGGATAAAACAGCAACTTTCTTTTGCCAGGAATTGCCTTAAGCCAAAGGTGTATTTACTGTAAATTCCCCAATGAAGCTTTAGCTTCAAAACCCTCTCTTGGGTGAGCCTTAACAATGTGTTCATATGGTCATATTAATTTTTAGATTTTATAAAGGTAAGATATTTTAACAATCTCTTTACATTTGGAATTAGTCTTGCCTTCTCCATGTTTAAAATAGCTGTGGACAATTTTGGAATTTTGCTAAGTAAAATTTGAGATGGGAACATGTTTAGTTTGGATTCAGTAGCAAAATTTATATGCTTAGCAGTCATTTCTACATATAGTTACTCTAACTCTGCACTTTCATGTATAGTTATTCCAATCTGCCCAAGGCTAGGAATAGACTTAATACATCCTTCATATGAAGTTCATATAAAAACTTCTATAAACCATGATCACTATCAAACAGGTGATAGATGTCTGGTTTTTATCCCCACTAAATGTGTTTGGTGCTTTTTGGAGACCTCCTATCCTAGGGCTCTTCTTTGGATATCAGAGAGTTTGTTTTGTCTTCTTATAATGTGATTTCCAGAAATCTACAACTCTGATGCTCCACAGTAGAACTTTGACTTCTCTTGATACAGTTGCTACACTTCCTAAATACTACTACAATTTCCCTTCCTTTTATGAGAATTTTGGATATTATTTAATGACCATTTGCTCACAATAAACTTGCTATCAACTAAAAGTTCTTTCTTTTATCCTCTCCCACACCAATAAAATGTATAAGTGAGAGCTCATTTCCCTAATCTAAATATGCAACTATGTCTTCATCTATAATGCAGAAGTGTATATGGATATGTGTCGAATTTCATCTTTAGGACATTATTTAAGGCTTACAAGATATCAGGATTGGTGTGAATATTGAATCATTTATTTAACATATTATAAATATGTTCCATGCATAAGAATGATCATTTTTATTTATTTTTAATTCAGTTTTTGTTAAATAGATAGACCCCAGATTAAGAATGTGTTTGATTTCCAGACAACAGTTACTTAAAACATTGGCACCTGCAGCAAGGAAAGGATTCTGTGATAAAGAATTTGTTGTAAGTGTTGGTTCAATCATTTCAAAGTCAGGACAAGTAGTTGTTATCTTAAGACCATCTGTCTATAAAAATGATTGTATATTCTATAACATTTTACATGAACAAAGAACTTTGATAAATGTTAATTTTACTTATTCCCTCAAAGTATTATATAACATTTTTTTCTAAGCCTGTTAAAACATTTCTTGGTAAAGTTGTTTTAGGATTAAATAAAAGGATATTTAAGATGGATAGAAGGGCTACCTATATTGTGAAAATGTCAATGCTGATGAAAGAAAAGATGAATAAAACACAAATTCCAACTTCATTAATTGAAGACAGGGTAGACCCAATTATGAACTTCATATGGAGAAGGAAGAGACCAGAGATTAGCAAGAAACTTCTCAAGAACAAAGTAGGAGGCTTCATATTACTCAAGTTCCAAACCTATCATACAGGCACAGTATCAAAACTGTTGCAGCTACAAGAATAGAGACATTGCTATAGGAACAGAAGAGAAACCCGAAACCAATACAACTACCTATAGTCAACTGATCTTCCACCAAGGGCCTAAAACCTTAAATGGGAAACACAGTCCACTCAACAAATGGTGTTAGCAAAATTGAATCTTGATCTACAGAAGAGCGGAACAGGACCCATAGCTACAGACCAGGTACAAAAATCAACTCAGGATGGAGCAGAGACTGAAATTTAAATCTCAGAGCTAAAAAATGATCAATGAGAATATATGCAAAATGAAGGACCCTATTGTTGGGCATAGATGTATTAACGAACATACGAGGTAGAAGACCAAATAGATGAATAGAGCCCACTGAAAATAAGACACTTATATGCATCAACAGACTTCCCCAAAAGAATGAATGGAGAGCCCGCAGACTGGGAACAAGTCTTTAGCAACAATAAAATAGACAAAAGATTAATCTATTAGTTTCTCTGTGTGTGTGTGTGTGTGTGTGTGTGTGTGTGTGCCAACTTGGCTACCATAGGGACATGTAGGTGGGGCTTAGCCTGTCGATCAGGTCACAGCTTGATTGGAGTGGGACTGAGATAAATGGCTCTTCTAGGCCAGTTTCATCATCTTTCTCTCTGGAGGCGGGTCATGCACTCTTTCGGCTTTCACCTTCTTTTTGACAAGCCATGTGGAGCCATGCTGAGACCTGCGAGAGCTCTGGAGATGCTTCCATCATGACTGGACCCACAAGACTTTGCACTCACTGGCCTGTGATCTTCATGCATTTTGCATCATTGCATGTGCTGGAGGAATTTATGGACTAGTATCTGACTTATGGGCTAATATCAGATTTATGGACTTGATTTGGACTGGGATGGGATGTTTTCTTGATATCCAATAACTCCTTGATATAAAGCTCTTTCTCACATATAGATGAGTGTCACCGGATTTGTTTCTCTAGTCAACCTGGCCTAACACAAATCTTGAAAATCTATAAAATACTGTGATACCACCAACAAACAAACAAAACAAAAACCTACTAATAATCCAATTAAAAAGTGAACAAACTATATGAATAGACAATTCACCAAAATTACACGGAAATAGCTAACAAACACTTGAACAAATTGCTCATGATTATTAGCCATCTGGGAGATAATATCAAAATGCAGATGAGATATCACCTTATACCAACTCTGGCAGCCCATTTCAAAAGAAGACAGCAAATGCTGGAGAGAGTTCAGGGATTGGAACTCTCATTCACTGCTAATGGGTCTGTGAATATTGAGAAAAGCAATATGGTGCTAACTATAACAATTGGGAATAGAAATTCCATGTGACCCAGGACTTTCTCTGCTGGGTATGTAAAAGACATAACATGAACAGACTTTTGCAAACCTATGTTTATAGTAGCACCATTGGCAACAGCAAGAATTTGCAAACAACCCATCGGTAGGAGAATGGATAAAAAACTCTGGTACATACACACAATGGAATATTCTGTATCCGTAAAAAACTGATTAAACCATAAAGCACCTCACTGCAAAGATGCATGTGGAGACCATGATAGTGAGCAAAGTTAGTCACTCTCAAAAGGATAAATATCATGGGAGATGACTACTATAAATATAAACATCAAGACCAAGTCTGCATCTGCTCTCAGGCCAAGAAATCATTTATCCTGATCTTACAAGCAAGGTTGTGACGTATCTCTCTATGAACCATTTATCACCCCCTTACATAGAAAACTGTGGTGAAGAAATCAGATGGTGCCCAGCTGTCATGAAGAACAGTGCCCGGGGAATTAAAGGCGTGTCTTAAACAGTCATGCTAGTGCACCGACAGCTAAAGCCACGCAGAAGGAGAACACGTCAGTATGAACCACAAATTGTTAATAACTAAACTCGTGACCAGAGGATGGAATTTTATTTGAGCTTAAATCCTGAGCACCTGTTTGCAGAAGCACCTGGATAACAGTGAAAGCCCCAAACCCATGAGCAAAGTCCCCACTTGGCGTAAGCCTCTATTGAAGTCCCTCTAATCATAGACTAGGGAGGTGAATAGTCTTTGCCTCAAGCAGAATGCATCTAGAATGGATTGCTTTCACCCTTCGGACCAGCCCAGGGAAGGGCAATCTCCCTGAAGGACTTATCTGAGTGTGTCCTCAATGGAGGTCACTGTACTGCTGGTCTCGTGGTCAGGAAACATGCGTGACTGACTCAGGGAAGCCCTTGGACCAATATTGCATTCTCTTCTGTTTGACATATGCACTTGTTCCCATCAGGTCCAAAATTGCCCTTGGGCAGTCCCACAGGTAACTATGTTACATTGATTGACCCCCAAATATGGTTATATGATAGTCTTCTGTGACCTCTCAGGTCCTTCTTAAGGAAGCCTGGTGGCAGAGCGGTTACACATGGCCTATTAACCGCAAGGTCCCCAGTTTGAAAACACCAGCCATTTCTCATGAGAAATATATGAGGCTTTCTACTCCCAAAGAGTTACAGTCTCAAAACCTCATAGTGGCATTTCTACCCTATCCTCCAGGGTCAGTGTGTGTTGCCATCCCTCTACGGCAGTGGGTTTGGATGTTTTGGCCTCTTTAAAACTTTGTATCTCAGTGTATTAATCTGGGTTGACTAGAGAAACAAATCCAGGTACACTCAGGTGTATAATAGAAGGTTTTATATCAAAAAGTAATTGTATATTAAGAAAACATTCCACCCCAGTCCAGATCAAGTCCATAAGTCTGATATTAGCCCATATGTCCAATACGGTCTATAAATTCATCTTCAGACTCATGCAACACATGCAATGATGCTGAATGTAGGAAGTTCACAGGCCAGTGGTAGATGGTCTTGTGAATTCAATGGTAGTAGAAGCATCTCAGCGCTGGCATGGGACTTCACGTGTCTCCTCCACCTCCAGGGCTCTGGCTCCATTAGCGCAGCTCCATATGGCTTGTCAACAGGGTCTCGCAGCAAGAGTGTGTGTCTGGTCTCCAGGGAGGAGCACAGGAGTTCCCAAATCCTCAGGAGAAGGCCATGCTCACCACACAGAAGCCTCATTGGCTATAACCTGCTTGACAAGCTAGACTCCACCCCTACACTTCAAGGTGACATGAGATGATGTAACTGCCACACTTGGCAAACATTTGAATACCATTATGACCTAGGGTTAATTGTTTACTTCATCTGGATGGTATGTTTCTTCCCCCCCCCCCCCAAATTGTATCCAGCTTTATTAAAGATACTTTTCATAAACAATCATGGTATTCAGGCAGGACATGGGCAGAGAATCATTAACAGCATATAACAATTTTTAAACTCCCTTCTTCAATGGACTACCAAAATGAGAAATCCACTGTAAAACCCACTGAAGTCTTCAGCTGGTGCTCTGAGCGGGGGAGGTTTCGAGTGAGGGTGACATTTCACATTGAGCATGTTATTTTAACAACTTTCCACGAGCCGACCCTGTCGTTCAGAAAATGAAATGGACACGGCAGAATTGCCATCTGAACAAAGGTGGTGCTGCTCTTTCGAGGGATGCCATCAGGATGACGTCACTGGCAAGTCCAGATCGCCGATAAACTACCAGCCAATGTTTTGAGGTCAGGTCACAACAGGTGTCTGGGTTTGTGGAGTCAAGGCTGTGCTGAAGGCAGAGGGGAAAGAGAAATGGGGTGGAGGATGTCAAAACGCAGCTGTACTTTCCCCCTCACAAGTGTGTGTGCCAAGGTGGTGAACATGGGTCATGTCAGGGAATCCCCCCTCCTCCTGGAACCCCAGAGGGAGTCTCTCAAAACTAGCAGGGCAAAGTGTTGTCTTTCACTCCATCCAGTTTTGGAGACAGCATATTGACATTTGCCCCTCCCCCCAAAAGACAACAGTGAAGTGTTCTGTGTGCTAATAACATAGCTTAAAAAAAAAAAGTAAAACAAAATTCTGCATTTTTATAAAACTTGATAAAAAATAGTATTTCAAACTGTACAGTCACCAGAAGTACACAGTTATCAAAAATGCACACATTTCACTTAGCATCTCCAGCACCTTCAGCTCTCTGTGCCTGGTCTGTTTTGGCATCTCCATTTTCTGCAGGATTGTTCCCGTCCTTGCCAGCATCAGCTTTCCCCTTTTTCCCTTTAGGTACCTTCTCTCCTTTCTTCGCAGGGGCCTTTTTCGGCTTAGGCTCTGGTTTTGGAGGAGCGGGTTTAGCAGATAACCTTGCTGATCTCCTCTGAGGTTCATCCTTTACCTTGGCTTTATCTCCCTTAGCATCCCCTTTAGCCTTTCTCTTGGGCATGGTGACAATGGCGGCGGGGCGCAGGCGCTGGACGAGGGGATGCAGCGGCGCGCAGGCTCTGGTTGTTCCGGGGGTCGTTCTCGCCTCTTTTTCAGACTGCTCCGGTATGTTTCTTTAGTTGCCTTTTCCTTGTCCTGTTTAAGACATAATAAATATTCTCTATATTAAAAAAAATTCTATGAGGCAATTCTACTCTGATCTATAAGGTCTCTGCACAGACTTGACAGCAGTAGTTTTTGTCCCCCGTTCTTTTAATTTCAGTTACATTAAAGTTGTCACAGAACAAAAAAAGAATAGCAATAAAATTTAAGGAACTTTTGGTACAGAATCCTATAATAAATTTTACTTCACTTTAGAACTCCTAGAAGATTTTTAAATTTTGAAAGCTTTTCATTTGGAAATAATTTATAACCCATAGAAAAGTTACCAAAAAAGTTACATCGAGAGGAATTGTGCATAGAGTACCCCTTAGTTAGGTTCACCAGGTTTTAATCCATTTGATTTACACATCATTATTGCCTCTCTCCCTCTCTCTCTGACTCTGATGAGATCAACTTTAGGAAATTTAATACTATTACAACCATTTTATCTAATTTGCTGCCCAAATTCCAATTTTATTAAATGTTCCAATAATATCTTTTACTGATTTTTTCTTCCATTAAAGAACCAGTCTAACATCATGTATTGTCTTTAGTTGTTATGTCTCTTTAATCTATTTTAGTACAGAAAGTTTCTACAGTATGTGTGTATACATATGTCTATCTATGTATCTATATCTATATCTATCTATCTATCTATCTATCTATCTATCTATCTATCTATCTATCTATCTATCTATCTATCTATCTATTATCATCTATCATCTACCTGTCATCTATCTGGGTTGACTAGAGAAACAAAATCATGGATTCTGATATGTGTATAGGAAAGAGCTTTAAATAAAGAGTAATTGTACATTACTCTTTATATAATTAATAAAACTTCCCAGCCCAGCCTAGATCAAGTCCATAAGTCTGATATTAGTCCATATATCTAGTCCCAGTTTGTAAATTCCTCTTCAGACTCACGCAAGGTATGCAATGATGCCAAGTGCAGGAAGATCATAGACCAGTGGGAGGAAAGTCTTACTGATCTAGTGGTAGTGGAAGCATATTAGCACGTGGGTGTGTGGACCCACATGGCTCCTCCAGCTCCAAGGCTCTGGCTCCCATCAACATAGCTCCATGTGGCTCGTCAACAAGAATGTTTTGCAGGGAGTGAGCGTGTTTGTGTGTCCTGCCTCCAGTGAGCTATTTATCTCCTTAGTGTCTCCAAATGAGGTCATCAAACTGTGACCTGATTAATGGGCTACACTCCACCCCTTCACTCTTAAGTCTCAAGTTGACAACAGATTATGCAACTACCACAATATCTATCTATGATCTATTATGATTTAGGCATTGTTGAAGAATTTGGTATCTTTTTTTTAATACATTGTCATCATTTTAAGGTTATCTGCAGTTTTCTCATGATTAAAGCCAGGTTACGCATTCCAGGTTGGTACAGAAAGAATATATTTTTTTCAGGGTCTCAGTTCTGGAGGTGTTTGACATCCATCTACCATAAACCATGATGGCATTTTTGTGTTCTGGCTAAAGATGTTGTCTAGTTTGTCCATGTATAATTGTTATCAGTTTGTAGAGAGACACTGTAAGATCAAGCACCTATTCTAACTTCGTCAACTTTTCCCATTATATTTAACATCTCAAAAACTGTTGGTTTTTTGCTTTCAACTGCAACCCCAAAGGTTAGCACTGAGAAATCTCAGCCACTCTGTGGGAGAAAGATGGGGCTTTTTTCCTCCAGTAAAGAATTACAGTCTCTGAAATGCACAGGGACAATTATATTCTGTCCTATAGGGTTACCATGAGTCAACACTGACCCAGAGGTGGTGAGATTTTGAGGTAATAATTGTTGTCTGACATGATCTTTACTGTGATGGTTGTGAAATGGTTTTCTTATAATTATACATTATCCTACCTCATTTACCTGTTGACTCATACCATTTTTCATAACACTTCCATTTTCTGCTCTTGATTTAGTTAGATAATGTGTTATCTATTTGTTTTAAAACCTAGACTCAGGATTTCTATATTTTCTATAATTATTGTCCTTAATTACTTTGATGTTTGTCCCAGAGTTGGTCAGTGGGAACTCCTTCATAATCTTTGTCGTACACTCTTATTTTTGTTCATGGTATTGGGGTGGTCACTTTGTCATTTACTTATTTTGGGGGAAGAATAGGATATTCTGGGCTCAGTTTGTTCCTACTTTACTACAGCCCGAGGGGCAATCATTTTTCTGAAGCGCTGTGTTTCCATTTGATGGGTATTGGAGAGAGTTTGAGAAAAGGATATAGAATGAGTGATATCACTATTGATGGTGAATGGATCTTAGCTGAAAGCAGAGAATACCAGAAAGATGTTCACTTGTGCGTTAGTCCAGGTAGACTTGAGAAACAAATTCATAAACACGCATGTGTGTATAAGAAAGAGTTTTATATACAAGAGCAATTCAATATTGATAAAACATCCCTGCCCAGTCCAGATCAAGTCCCTAAGTCCAATATTGGTCCATATGTCCAATACCAATCTATAAAGTCCTCTTCAGACTCATGAAACACATGCAGTGCTGCTGAATGCAGGAAGATCACAAGCCAGTGGGTGGAAAGTCTTGTGAGTCCAGTGGTGGTGGAAGCATCTCAGCCCTGGCATGGGTCTCCATGTGACTCCTCAGCTCTGGGACTCTGGCTCCATCAGCCTCTCTCAATGTAGCTTATCAACAGCAATGTCTCATAAGGAGTGAATGTGCATTTTCCTCCAGCGAGCTACCATATTTATCTCCTTAGCACCGACAAATGAGGTCATAAAACTGAGAGAGACCTGATTGACAGGCTAGACTCCACCCCTCCATTCTTAAGTCTTAAGTTGACAACAGATTATGTAACTTCCACAATTTGTGTTTTATTGACGGCACAAAAGTATTCAATTGTCTGGGTGCTAACAAGCTAATGATAGCATTGAGAAAAGTGAGACTCTGACAGAGAGATGAAAATCAAACTGGATGAAAAGAATAGAACATAGGCAAGGATAGGGGAGGATCAAGTTTACTTGAAAGATCTAAACAAATGTTTTCTTGGGCTAAAAGTTTAATAAAATGTCTCCAAGTTCATGTGATTGCCATATCAACAGTCTTGCCCTTCCCCCCTCATTAGTCATATTCTGATTATATTTTAATAGTCAAAGGGAGAACATGCACTGTTTTTCACTTCATGCATTATTTATGTATGTAAACACTCAGGACATAAAATTTAAAAGTCTTTTAACTTTCCTTCCCAAATTTTCAGCATTTTCTGGGAGCTTAGCTATGCTTTCTTGGAGAAATTACTTTGGAATGCTTATATATGACACATACAGAAAATATATTCAATTATTTTAATAAAGATTAACCATTTTTTTAAAATAAAGGTTTACTTATAATTTGAAAGATTGAATTCTTAGGGATTTTTACATTTTAGGAGAGTGGGCTGTGTAACCACAAAATTGTCATATGCTATTAGTCCAGAGTTCTATGTGACAGACTAAAAGACCTTGTTATTTCTATTTCGTCTATTTTCTACAGGGGTTGGATCGTGTTAATGCTTAAACTCTACTTTTGCTAAAGGCCTCTGAGTTTTCAATCACTAGAAAGCAACAGATAGTTGCTCTAAATAAAACGTGTCATTGGGGTGTCTTGAAACAGCGGCTTCTGATAGCATCTTATGGGCTCTGTTGAGTTAGGGGCAGAAAGCTTAGAAGTTATGGCAGCTCCTTTTTTTGGATTCCAAAGGGATAATCTTGGTAAAATTTTTGAAGGACACAGAAAGAATTTTCAAGAAAATTGAACAGTGCATCAGTGAGAAAAAAGGCCTGGAGAGTGGTATTGTTTTTGTTTGTTTGTTATCCCTCAGAACAATGCTGCTGCTCATTTTTTGAGAGTAGCAAGAACTGTCCTATAAGAATTTCATTATATCCAACTTGCAATTTTGATCCTGCACCTTTGGGCTTCTTTTTGTTCACAAAACTCAAAGAACATTTCAAAACACTCAATTTTAGCTCCTTAGGGCAACCTGAACTGGAGTTTCGACTTGGTATAAATTGAAGGTTTGCTGTAAATTAAAAGTGCCTTGGAGAAAGGTTAGCGAGATGGAAACATTGCCTTCAGATGTATACAGAGCCAAAGTGAGGATATATTGAGAAGAAACAGCTTCACATTGTGATAGTTTTATAACTTAGGCTTCCATGATTTTGTAGTTTTCTATTTGATTTATCCTGTATTCTTCTTTTCTCCAGATATTTAACTCTTCCTATGTGGTGTAGTGGCTATGCGCTTGGTTGCTAACTTCAAGGTCAGCTGTTCAAAATCACCAGCCACTCCTTGGGAGAAAGATGAGACTTTCCATTCCTTTAGAGGGTTACAGTCTCAGAAACCCACAGAGGCAGTTCTACCCTCTTATAGTGCATTTACAAGTCAGAATTAACTTGATGTTAACAAGTTTGGTTTTGAGTTTGGATTTTATCTACATAGTAGAAAACATAATAGCAAGAACTCTGATAATGGATAGAGACAGACAGCCATTGTTGTGGTTGTTAGGTGCCGTGAAGTTGGTTCCACCTCCTAGTGATGCTATGTACAGCAGAATGAAATTGTGGCAGGTCAAGCTCTATCCTCACAATAATTATGTTTGAGTCTACGTTTGGACCTACTGTGTCAATCCCTTTGCCAAGGTTCTTCTTCATTTTCGCTGCCCCTCTACCAAGCATGATGTCCTTCTCCAAGGACCGGTTTTTTCTGACAACGAGGATGATCTCACCATCCTAGCTTTTAAGGAGCATTCTGATTGCATTTCTCCCAAAACAAATGTGTTTGTTCATTTGACGTTCTTGATACGTTCATTAATTTTTGCCAGCAGCATAACAAACACATCCACTCATCTTTGGTCTTCCTTATTCTGTGTCCAACTTTCTCTTGCATAGGTGGCACTGAAAAATGCCCTGGCTCTGGTCAGGTGCACCTTGGTTCTCCAAATAACATCTTTCCTCTTCGACACTTAAAGGGGTCTCATGCATCAGATTTACCAATGCAAAGCATCTTATGATCCTCTGATGGCTGATTCCACGAGCATTGATTGTGGATCCAAGCAAGATGAAATCCTTGGCAGTGTAAATCTTTTCTCCATCTATCATAATGTTGGTTTTCTTTACGTTGGGTTGTAATCTACATTGAAGGCTGCAGACCTTGATCTTCACCAGCAAGTGCTTCACATCCTTCAAGTGCTTCACGTCCGTCTCACGTTCAGTGTGATAGTTGGGTTTATTGGGCCAACTAGGCCAATAGGAACATGTGAGTGGAGTTTAGTCCAGTCAAAACTTGATTGGAGGATGTCCAAAATAAATAAAGAGAGCTGACATTTCTTCATCTTCTTGCTCCCTGGTAATCATACCAGCGTGCTGCTCTCTGTTTCACACTTTTATATAATCATAAGCATCCTGGTTTTGTTTATCTAGTGAACTGTGCCTAACACAGTAAGCAAGGTGGTGCCATCTGCATGTCCTATTTGCATAGGTTGTTAATATGCCATCCTGCAATCCTGAGACCTTAGTCTTCTTCACACAGCATGACTCCTCTGATTATTTGCTCCGCATAAAGATGAAATAAGTATGGTGAGAGGATACAACCCTGAACACATCTTTCCTGATTTTAAAATATGCTGTATTCTCTTGTTTCCACAGGAAAATGCCTATGTAGTTTAATATGCTTTACTTTTTTTCAAACTTTTTAGTGTCAATTCGGTGAAAGTTTATAGTGAAGATCATCAGTTTCATCTCCAGCATTTCATTGTTTACAACTCATCCATTGCAATCTCCTCAAGGCACCACTAGTTAGCCCAACCCTCTTCCAGTTTACTGTTTCTAGTTTTCTTTTTACCTAACTCTCTGCCCTTCGTCCTTGAGTAAAGTCTATCCTTCTGACCTTAAATGGTTGATTATTCTAACACAGGAGTGAGTTTAGTTCCAAACTTAAAAGGCGTTTAAGGGTCATAGTCTTGGGTGTTCCACCAGTCTTTATCTGACCAGTAAGGCTAATCCCTTTAAGGATTAAAAAAACAAAAGCCCCACATTTTCCTACATCTCTATCCAGGAACTTCTAATGTATTCCTTTTAAGAGAAGTTGTTGGTGGTGGCCAGACACCATCCAATTCTTTTGGCCTTAGGTTCTGCATATATTCCCAGATCTCTTTTGGCTTTAGCATTCTGCTTTCTTCTAGAAGTGAAGAGACTAATAGTGTCACCTTAGAGGACTCAGAGAGATTTTAAGACCCCATTCAATACTCACCAATATAGCATGTAGACAATTGACTTTGTGGATTGTGGTATGCCATCTGACCTTGGTGTCTTGGGAGACTACTCTCCTGATACCCCAAACCCAGCAACTCATTCTCTCAGGATGCTTGCTTCATTACCCCGAGGAGTTTCATATTTTTTGTCCTGTGCACTCTATTCCTGGATAGATGTGAAATATAGGTAAATACATGTAGACCAGTGGTTCTCAACCTTCCTAATGCTGTGACCCTTTAATATAGTTCCTCATGTGATGGTGACCTCCCACCCATTAAATTATTTTTGTTGCTACTTCATAATTGTAATTTTGCTACTGTTATGTATTGGGCGATCCCTGTGAAAGGGTCCTTGGACCCCCAGGTTGAAAGTCGCTGATATATACAAATATTTTCTGTGAAATCTGTACATATTGGGGGGTATACTCCCACTTTTCCTCTGACACCTGTTGAGCCTGCATGTCTATACAAGCACCTGCTCATAGTTCATCACTCTGTAGAATTGTGTCTATAACAGCATTTCTCTCTCTTGCTTTTTAGGTTTACAAACCTCCCAGTGTCTTCCTCTGCCTCCATAATGCTTTGCTAACCTCACTCTTCATGCACGCTGCCTTCCCCTTCACTCACGTGACACTTGTCTGTCCTCTAGCCCAGGATTTCCCTTCCCCACCTTTCCCTCCCACTCCTGCTGACAATAAAAGGATGTTTCCTTTATTGTGAAAATCTTTTTTGTCATTTTATATTGGTTGTCAGACAATATTGATCCTTTTGTGACCAACTAATTACACATACCACAATGTCCTCCAGATTTACCCATATGAGCCTTTACCGGTTCCTTATTGTTACCTTGTTCCATTGTGTGAATGTGCCAGCGTTCATCTAACCATTCTTACACGGATGGGGATTTAGTCTCTTTCCCTTGTTTTCATTGTTGTCAATGGTGCTGTAATAGACATGAGTGTGCATACACGTACCCATATTGCAGCTCTTATTTCGCTCGGGTATCTACCAAGTAGAGGGCTTCCTGAGCCATGCAGTATCTCTACTTGCAATTCTTTGAGGAAATGCATATTGTTTGTCGCAGTGGTTGCACCGTTTGCCACCCACCAGTGTGGGTGTGTGTGGGCTTCTCAATCTCCCTGCACCCTCACCTGCATTTACGGGTTTCTCTTTATATCAGCTTCAATGCCTGCTGACATTATCATTTATATCAGAAGGAAATGTTGCCCAGTATGGCCTATTGTCGTAGTCCCACGCATGCTCGCTTTCACTGTTGGTCTTCTGTGCCAGTCCACCTTACTCAGGGTCTTCCACATACTCAGTGCCTTTTGTGTTTTACCAAATATAATATCTTCCTCTGGTGGTTGATCTCTCTGGAAGATGTGTCCACAGCGAATGAGTCAGACGATGCTCTGTTGTGATCAATAAGGTTTTCATGGGCTAATATTCTGAAGTATATTACCCAGCCTCTCTTCCTACTCTGTAAAGTTACTTAGTTTGGAAAGGCCACTAAAATGTATCTACTGTGAGTGACCCAGCTGGTGCGTGAACTATGGATGGCGTATCTTCCACTCGAGCCACCATGGAACAACAAGCTGAGATGGGTTGTGGATCTATGATAATAATATAATAATTGATTTTAAAGTGATTCCTATATAACTTTTCCTGGATTCTACTTCTCTAAGTAATTCCCTGAGTTTGATACATTTATTCTTTGGTCAATGCACTGCCTTGCAGATCTCTGTTGTGTGTATTTGTGTCATTTTTTAAAGTCAGTCATTTATAAACTGATTATTTTTACCTCAAGAGCCATTTAAGGTATCCAAACATCTATTGTTATTTCCTTTTAGTTTACTCTGTCTCCCCATATAGTCTCCTTGTTAAATCATGATTGTTTCCTTGATGGGTGTGCTTTCTATTTTCTGATGGACCCCCCTCCCCCAATTGGTATAGATGTCTTGGTGTTTCTTATATTCAAAATCCAGCATTCTCTTCTTCCAGCTCCTGCAGTCCACTTTGTCTTCAATAGAAATCCTCTGCTTAAGTCTCAATCCCTTAGAATCCAACACTAACTTTAGTCACGATCCTGGCTTGGAACTCTTCCTGTCTTTTTAAGGGATTCAGGCATTTAAAAATTAATAAAAGTTTACCTCAGAAAGGAGTCCAGAATTGGAAGCCATATTCCTACCAGGTCCACCCATGACTTTTCCTTCTTTCTCTCACTCGTTTATTTATTCCCTGCTGATTGCAGGATGTTAGGAACTAGCTCTCCCCTGCTCCTCAATCTCTTTTCTCTAATTGTTTTACTGTCTAGGGATGCTCTGACAGAATTACCACATATAGGGGACTTAAAAGCAGCTATTTATTTTCTTGTAGTTTGTGAGGCTAGATGTTTTTATCCCAAGAGCTTGCTCTAGGGAAAGGCTTTCCCTCTCGGATAGTTTGGAAAGAATGTCCTTTTTCCTGGGAGCTCAGTTCCTGGATGATCTGTATGTGGCTTGGCATTTTTCTCCCCTAATCCCTACTTCTGCACTTCTTGGGAATAAAAGTGGGGGAAGAACATAGCATATTGCCTAATACACCTTAAACATTAAAAATGCAGAGGCATGGATGCATAAAACTGGGGAATTAGAACCCTCTGTTTTAGGCATTCTTGGAAGAGAATATAGATTCCGAACTGTCCCAGCCATCTAGGCTTTGCTGTACATGGGCTTTGAGGAAGAATATTTTTATACTGAGTTCTATATAGATATTACATATATTCCACATAAGGGTCTGACAGACTCAATTCCCGAGTGAGGAGTAATCGTGTTGATACTTTCATTGCATTTATATTATAAGCTCCATTTGGTGGGTGAATCTCACTGGAAGCTTGGCATTCATATGCTAATGTCATAAGTTGGAGTTGTCAAGAGAATTATGCACAGGCTTGGGTACATGTGTATGTGAGTGAGTGATATTTGTGTTTGCCAAAGCAGCCTGTGCTCCTGAAGGGAGAGTGTGTCTTATCTTACTAGCTGTCTGGTCTCAGTTTCTCTCTCGAATGTGCCAAAAAGAAAATGTCTTTATCACTGAATATGTTGGTGATGCGCAGGTTTCAGGATGCCCTTCAGTGGTATGAGACCTTACTTTGTGTGTGTGTGTGTGTGTGTGCTTGTACATGTCTGTGGGAAGGGGGGAATAAAAGTACAGAAATAGATTAGAGGACACGGGTTAGACTGCTTTTCCTTCTGTGTCCTCTTTACCATTTCATGGGATATGTTTTCACATTCCCTCATACATTTGAACTCTTTTGGTTTAAGTATATATGAACCCATTTAGAATCTTCCAGATAAGGGTGAAGGTACTCAAATATTTCACTTGCACTGTTTATTTAAATTAATATTGTGTATTATTAGAGCAATACCCTTAGTCTGTTTGATATCCTAAATGGAAAGTAATTTCTATGTGTTCAATATTCTCATATTCTTACAGCAATTATAAAATGCAGCAGAAGGTCTAGGACAAAATACATGTGGAGGGTAGGGTTGAAGGCTGAGGAGGAAAGTCAGTTGATGTGATTCAGGGGGTTCAGCTAAAGATGAACAACAGAAACATGGGTAAAGGGAGACAGCACACAGTGTAAGGTATGAAAATAATAATAATTTATAATTTGCCAAGGGGTCACAAGGGTGAGAGGGTAGGGGAGGGAAGGAAAAAAGTGGAGCTGATGTCAAGGGCTCAAGCAGAAAGAAAATGTTTTGAAAATTATAATGGCAACATTTGTATAGGTATGTGTGATACAATTGAGTATGGATTGTTATAAGAGCTGTAAGAGCCCTCAATAAAATGATTTATATATATGAAAAATGACTCTCAGCATGACTCTCCAAACAGGGGGTACCACTGGAAGGTTATAAACCAGTGCCGCAGTGGGTCCCCACCAGACAGCCACTACATGGGGACGGATGAGGCAGGCTCCTTCTGTAACAACTCCGGACAAGCTCAGAAACCCTACTGAACAGTTCCACTTGGTCCTACAGGACTGCTATAAGTCAGAACCCACTCAGTGGCAGTCACTTAAAAAAACGCGATTGCAGGAGTGTGGAGGAAGGTCCTGTTTGCAGGAGGATGATCCCTGTATTTCATCAGCCCAAAGGAGGTATTCCACCTATTATATCATTTCCCTGAGGTGGTTCTTTAAAAGCTAGAATGTGGAGTTATATTTCTCCTCGTGTGGTCCTGGGTCTGCCTATATCAAAATCCCAGAGGCAAAGTTTATTTAAAAGGCCGAATGCCTAGTTCTATACCTACTACGTTTGTATCATTTCAGATTGTTAATGTTTCTCTTGAATTTTCAGGAACAATTGCTTTTGCCAAAATGCATTTTCTTCTCCGTTTACTTGTTTGAATAGTTTCTTTTTTTGTTTGCCAAACCCTGGGCTCTAGGTAGAATTGACTACTCCTGCCATTGTGTTGTTATGATTTTATTTAAATTTGGGAGAAGACCTCTAGACCCTTATTTGTTCTTCTCTGTGTCCTCTTCACCAGGTTTTCAGAGGACAGTGATTATGAAACACACCTACAGTGTTTCTCCCACACCTACAAAGCTTACACGTTTCATAAACACAGGTGAATGAAAATATAACAATACGAAAGCTTCTTGAGTTTATCTATGTTCATAATTTTTCTCTGATCAGTTGTATTTTGACAAGTGATTATTAAACGCCTGCTTTCTGCCTGGTGTCCCTGCATAGTACAAACAGTTAATATGCTAGATTGCCAAATAGAAGGCTGGACATTCAAGTCTGACTCAATGCAGGTGAGGAAAAAAAATATGAAATCTGATTTTTTAAAAAGCTATAGAAAACCCTTTGGAGCATAATTCTATTCTTACACATATGGAGTTGCCATGAATAAAAGTCAACTCAGCTATCAACTAAGTTTACCTTCTGCCTAGTACTGTGCCTACTGTTATCTCTGAGATCACAGACATCGCGTAGGTATAGAGCTGAGACAATCTAACTCATCCAGCTAAAATGAATATGTGGTGCAGCCAGCAATTCCAAGTGAAACAATCAATGTCAATTAGTGACACCTCAGATGACTAGCCAGGCTGGGAATTTGAAATGGGCCTTTAGAGTCCAGGAAAACTTGGAAAAGTGAGACAAGACCTACCAGTCACATATAACGTTCAAGCAAGAATGTATATAGTAAGAACCCAGTTCACAGTAAGAAAAGGGGTGGAGAGTGAGAAAAGGAAGAATGACAAACACGGTTGGCAGACGAAGTGGACAATGTGTGGAGGAAAAAAAATGAAACACCTGGCAACTTTTAAGAAGATAAGTCTTCTGAACAAAAATGGAAGGAATAGGATGCATATAGTGTACCACAAAAGAATAAGAAATAGTGGCACGATCATAACTGTCTAGAAGGCACCAGGGCATCTTTTACAAAGAAGAGATTTATTCACAATGGGCCATGTGAGCACACCGGGCTCATGTTAGATTTCCTGTGCTTATTTGGACTGGCCGCCCTCCCTCTGCTGCTCCTCCCCCCCTCCCCCCCAGGTGTGAGCACTGGTTTTAAGCTGCCATCAGAGCCTCTCCTCACCTGGGATTCTCCAGACAGGAAGGACCTGCTCAGAGGCGCATGTCGGTGAGGGGAGTGCATGGAGTCCATCTTCTTCCCAATGCAAACGCCACGAGGAATATCTAGAGGGTCCTCCAGGTAGAATGTGACACTAACCTGGATCTTGATAAGAGATCTTCAGGCCCAGTCGAATTCCATTTCTTCTTATGAGTTTCCTAAAATTAAAAAAAAGGGCTACTTTCACTGCTTGCATTACATTGCGACATGTACACGAACATGTAGTGCTAGTCTTCTGTTTGGCCCTTACTGATAAAATCTTTGACAACCAAGAATGACACGGGTGTGTGCGTTTTTGGAAATTAATCATCACTTTGGCCTCTTCAGGAGTGTATTGATAGCACCATCCTCCATGGAAAGCATTTGGGGTCCTTGGACTGCTTCGGAAAAAGATGTATGCCAACAGGAACCAAAGGGCAGGGGGCGTATTATGCACAAAAGAATAGATTAAGGCAAATGTCCTTGGTTGGTACTTTTAGATGCCATTACGCCATTCAGTCACCCAGGACTAATGGTGCCCGTGGACTTCACAGGATCAGATGATTGTGATACATTCTGTAATCAGTTTAGGGTTCTAAGCTTCAAGGTCCTAGTCTTTTTTTTTCTTATGCTTCATAATACTATCTTATTGTATTTTTGGTGATAGCACACACACAGTTTAGAGTCCCATTCAACAAATTCTGCACAAGACGTTGGTTTTATTATTCACAATGCACCAATATGCTCACTCTCTCTCTTTTGTTAGCTATTGTCTCACCACCCCCAACTCACGATTGCTCCCCACACAATGCATCGAGATGCTACCAACGTGTCCCATTCCAATGAGTAGTTACAAATGGGACCATTATGATCAATCAGTTTTTCATTGTTGATTTTTACAAAGTAGATAGCCAGACCTTTCATCCACGTCTGAAAGCATTACAGCAGCCTGTTTAGTCCCATAGCAACACACAAAACCCTGGTTGTACATGAGGTGCATGGGCTGAAACTCTAACCCAGGGCTCCAGCTGGAAGGTCAGAATCCTACCACTGAACTCCTCCTGTTCCCTTGTGCATTGTGGGTCAGAGGCTAACCTCCAGAGGAAACTGATGCGTGCATAACTTCAGTCTCCTAGCCAAAGTGTCATATAAAGACTTTGAGAAAAATGCACTGTACAAACAGAGCTTAGGGAGCCAAATAGAGGAGAACTGCATTATTAGGAAAACTTGGGAGACTCCCATCTAATGAAAGTTCTCAAAGATTCATTATATTTCATTTATCTGTGATGTATGCAGTCATAAATTTCCAGCAGAGGCACTAAGAGCAAGTCCCACACCTTAGCCCAGGGGCTTTGTGCTTTCCTCAAAAGGTGATGACTCTACATCTTTTGGATTTAGGGAGTGATTCTTGCAGAATTGATGTGTCCCGGTTTTGGGAGGATGA
Source organism: Tenrec ecaudatus (assembly GCF_050624435.1). Classification (NCBI taxonomy): domain Eukaryota; kingdom Metazoa; phylum Chordata; class Mammalia; order Afrosoricida; family Tenrecidae; genus Tenrec; species Tenrec ecaudatus. The sequence continues at coordinate 76,111,255 of NC_134534.1, read as the reverse complement.
GACTCTAACGTGAAGCTGAACCATTTGTAATGGGCAAGATGACCTCACTGAATGCTCATTCTTCTGTAAAAGTAGGATTTGATTTTCAACATGCATGAGTTACTGCATGCCATCTTGTGTGTGTGTGTGTGTGTGTGTGTAGTGTTTAGACATTTATGTACTCAGAAGTGATCAATAAGAAGGGGATGAATAAGCAAAAGCTCCTTAAATTTTGGAATTTGTTGATGCCCCAGCAAAAATCGGACAGTCTAGAAAAGTGAAGAGAACAAACCACGTGTGAGTTCCTTGTAGAGACAGACTATATAAATGCAACGCATTCTATTCGTCTATGCTCCTAGAAGACACCCCTTTTTGGAGGGGCTTGCTCAAAAGAAAGGTAGATTTGAATCATGGGAAAAGAGTACAAAAAGGAAACCTTAAAAATAGTCACCACTGAAACATCATTTCTAACTTGTCAGTAAAGTGGGCAGGAAATAGCAGAGCTTCTGCCTCGACAACATTTTTGGGGAAAAATGGGACAACTAAACAAATATCATTTGAAGGCGGCAAGAAGCAAAATGCACAGAAACACAATTTTATTTCCCTTTATAAATTTTTCCTCCAGAGTTTTCCGTCACTCACAAAACAGATGTCATTTCTGAAAATGCAGAATTGCAAAACACTAAAAAAAAAATCAGCATCCTACAAGAATACTGTTGTGCTTTCTTCTTATTTGCTGGAAGAAAACATGTGTGTCTTGAATACCAATTATCTTTTCAGTGCAGTATTTTCTTGGGAGAACAAAAACTTCTGGTACAGCTGCAGAGCACAAACAAAATGGTATCACTGAAGAGCAACTAGCACCTTGGAACCAGCTGTTTATGCTATTTTGTCATCTCCATTTTAACCCTTTCTGTCCCAAATGAGAGGGGGACATTCTGGAATATGATTTATTGTGGATGCATGTTTCAAACCTTTGTCCACCCACATTGGAGGGCTGTGTGATGAAGGATAACTTTTTGTTCTAGTCTTAACTGCCCTTTGCTTGTTGCATGACTGAACAATATATTTAAACATTTTAAACTTCATTTCTTTTTTTAAAAATCATTTTATTATGAGCTCTTATCACCATCCATATATCCGTCCACTGTGTCTAGCACATTTGTACACATGTTGCCATCATCATTTTCAAAACATTCTCTTTCAACTTGAGCCTTCATATAAGCTCCTCATGTTTCCACTTCCGCCACACTCCCTCCCTCATGAACCCTGGATAATTTATAGCCCCCATGTCTTACACCAACCTGTCTCCTTTCATCCACTTTCCTTTTGTCCACCCCTTTATATGTAGGCAATTGTGATCAGTTCCCCCTTCCTCTCCCCCACCCCATTCCCTTCTCCTCCTGGTACCTCTATTCTCATTATTGGTCCTGAGGGGCTTGTCTGTCCTGGATTCCCTGTGTTGTGGGCTATTATCTGTAGAAGTGTCTATGCTGTGGTCTGGTCAGATTTTAAGGTAGACTTAAGGTCATGATAGTTGGGGTGGGAGGGTGGGGGGTAGCATTAAATAACTACAGGAAAGTTGTATGTTTCATCGGTGCTATACTGCCCACTGACTGACTCATTTCTCCTTGCGACCATTCTGTAAAGGAATGTCCAATTGTCTACAGATTGGCTTTAGATCTCCACTCCATACCTCCCCACTCACCTGCTACATTAACATTCATACGATTTTTTTTGGTTCTGGGTCTTGGATGACTGATACCTGATCCCATCGACACCTCATGATCACACAGGCTGGTGTGTTTCTTCCATCTGGACTTCGTTGCTTCTCAGCTAGATGGCTGCTGGTTTATCTTCAAGCCAACAACCACCAGTCTGTCAACCTATCGAACTATGGTGGCTTGAATGTTTCTATGGCACTGGTATTTCAAATATCAGCAGAGGTACACGAAATAATTTTCTGCAGCGATTCCAGACCAAGATAGACCAGAAAACAAGTGATGACAATCTACTTCTGAAAACTAGACAGTGAAAATCACATGTACCATATGTACCACAATATGTACCATAATATATTGTCCCATACAGTCCTGGAAGAAGAGCCCAGACATTCCATGAAGATGGAACAGGAGTACGCAAGTGTGATAGTTCAGTGTTGTGTCAACTTGGCTGGGTTCTCTGTAGTTTGGCAGGAATATCTCCAGATGTGATCTAACACAATGTCATGAACTCCATGATAGGATCTCACACAGCATAATTAACTCTGTGAATAGTCATCAGTTGTGGTGGAGTACAGACTCCTTGATTAGATCTCAACCTTGATGTAATTGGAAGAAAGGTCCCTTGGGGATATGTCCTGCTCCTTTTTAAGCATGATCTGTGGGCAAGCTTGTAACTTCTGTTGGATCTGGAGCCTGCATCTGGTTCATTGACCTTCTGTCATATTGCTGGGCGATCCCATGAGCATCAGCACACTGCCAGCCTTGGATTAAGTCATCTCTGCATTCAGTAGCCTGTGGTCTCGCTGCTTCATTTCCCGATGCACCTGTTTCCACAACTACATGAGCCAGTAGAACCCTCCAACTTAACATCTGACCTATGGACTCAAACCCAATTAGACTTCTCTGCATGTACCATTGTGTGAGCCATTTCTTGATATCAATTTCTTTCTATTTACATACACATACAGGTGTCACTGGTTGTTCTCCTGTAGAGACCCCAGGCTAACACAGCAATGTTTCCTTCTGTTTTACATGTGGTCAACATGAATTAGAAATGTACACTGGTACAGATAGGAACTAGAAACACAGGGAATCCAGGACAGATGATCCGCTCAGAACCAGTGGTGAGAGTGGTGATACCGGGAGGGTGGAGGGAAGGTGAAGGAGAAAGGGGGAATAAATTATAAGGATCTACATATAACCTCCTCCCTTGGGGACGGACAGCGGAGAAGTGGGTGAAGGGAAACGTCGGACAGTGTAAGATATGACAAAATAATAATAATTGATAAGTTATCAAGTGTTCATGGGGAAGGGGTGAATGGGAAGGGAGGGGAAAAATGAGGGGTGATATCAAGGGCTCAAGTAGAAAGCAAATGTTTTGAGGATGATGAGGGAAATAAATATACAAAATTGCTTGACACAATGGATGGATGTTTGGATTGTGATGAGTTGTACAAGCCCCCAATAAAATTATTTTAAAAACAGAAATGACTTGAAAGCAACTAATAACAACAACAAAAGACATGATTATCATAAGAATCTCTTTACCTCATAGGGTTATTAAAAGAATTAAATAATATAGTACATGCTAAAGTACTTCACATAGTACATAACTCATAATAAATGCTCAATAGATGTTAACTTTTTTGAATTGCAATATATTTGAGGCCAAAGTCTTGTTTTTGAGTGCTGCTCTATCTATTTATTATTATTATTATTATAGGTGCAATAAATATTGATGGACAAAAAATACTGATTGTTTCTCTAGAGCATTCCATGAGCACTTGTATGCCACAATTTTCATTGGTGCTGGGGTAATTCTCCAACAAACGTGATTCTATCATTTTCAAGAAATAAAACCTATGAGCAGAAAGTCAGGCAAAAGGTAGGAAACTGTCCTCGGTCCGTGGTACACCCAAGTGTAAAATGTAAGTTTTCAATGTTGAAGTCTTTCCAGAGAGGCTTCCTCAGATCAGCAATGACAACGCAGCATAACAAGTCAAACACATTTGGGTGAGAAGGTTAGTTGTTCTTGGTGGAAAGGAAGACTGGAATTTCAGGTTGAGGACAAGTAGCCTCTGGGGTTCTGACTCAATGGAGAAGCTTGATCGATAGAAATCTTTAAATGAGGAATTTTCTAGTAACTGGTGTGTAGAGCTACAGTCTTCTTTCATTTGAAATTATAATTTCAGCTCTCCAATCCACAGAAGGTGCATTAGCTACAATTTATTCTATTTTTAACCCGGCTCATCCACACCTTTGATATTTTTCAGAGTACCACTGACTTTCAGAAAAGGGGATGTAAGGAAGCTACATAATATGCGCCCCCCTTTACTGAGACCCTGCCAGGAAAGACAGACGTTTTTAAGAAAAGCAATCTTTTTACACAAAGGGCTTGATTCTATATAGAAAAAGTAACAGAGCAATGTAAGCTACCGTGGACATGGAATTGATAAAAATAAATTCTTTTTAGTCCCAAACCCTTCAAAATAAAATCAAAGGGAAAGGCAGGGCAAAGAAAAGAAATCCTATTTCTTTTTTAAGAAGGAGAAATATTTTCGTTTGATATCAAGCCCAGGGACAAGGACAACAGGAAATGCCCCCTTGTCCAACTTCGTAGCCATCATTTCTGTTTCTTTATTTCATTTTGTATAATCAGGGCAGCTTCATTTGAAATGAAAGTTCTGAAGCTCGTGCATCAGCTCAGGCCGCTGAGTTAGGTAAAGCAGTGGACTGCTCACTGGCAGGCCAGGGTATCAAACCTACCGGGGACTCTGCAGCGGGAAGAGGAGAGGTTCTGCTCCTGAAAGCATGGAAAGCATCCAGATGCTCTATCTAAGGGAAACTCAATACAAACCTTTCTGGGGGGATGGTGGGAAGCAAAATTGGCTGACGTCTAATGTCAGTCTGTAGCTTCCTTTTGTAATCTTCTTCCAGATTTGAAATGAACTGTGAATTGGAATCAACTCAGTGGAAGTGGGCTTCATCTTTGCCTGCAGACTCCTAGTGGTACACACCCTCAACACACGGGACATGTAATAAAAATGTCAGAAATCCTAATGCACCCAGAGTCACATTAGAAGAAAGGTCTGGTGATCTAGGTATAAAAAAACTCAGGTACTGACTGAAAAGCGCATCACTGTTGCTACTACAATATTCATGGGTTTCCCTGTGTGAGAGTCAACTTGAATGCAATTCAAACATAAGTCTTAAAATTTAGGGGGAAAAATTGAAATGACAGAAATTGTTTTTTTTTTGGGGGGGGGGGTTGTTGATTGTTTGACTGTTGAATACCATGTACATGAAACTTAGAAGCAGATGCTCAGATTTTCAACACTGCCTAAGATGGGACTGTTCAGACAGCATTACTCTGAATACAGTGGCTGAGGCGGAGGCTGGACTTTCAGGGAAAGTGTCTAGCAACAAGCTTAACAGAAACCAGGGGTCAAGCCAAGGCAGACTGAGGGAGGAAGGATCAAAGAGACCTTCACCCCATTGTGACAATCTCAGTGCTGTTTGAGGTCACTTGCTTCTGGACAAAATAGGTCTTTGGATTTTCCTGATATAATTTGAGCCCTTTCCCCCAGATGAAGCAGCCTTATCTTGTTTTTTTCTTTTCTGTTTTTCCCAACTGATGCGTTCATTCAAACGACGACCTTTTTTTGTTGCCTTGTCACTTTGGAAAGATTGTTTTGAATTCTCTGAAGTTTTGGTGCCTGTTTGGTTGGTGTGCTGTAGGTCAAGGGAAATGCTGGAAAGCAAAATTGGCTGGCATCTTATTTCAGTCTACTTTGGGCATATCTTGTCAGGAGAGACCAGTCCGTGGATAAGGACATCATGCTTGGTAAAGTGGAGGGGTGGCTAAAGGAGGAATGCCCTGAGCAGATGGAGTGATATAATAGCTGCAGCAAAGGCCTCAAACAGAACAACTGTGAGGACGGTGCAGGGCTGGGCCGTGTTTCCTTCTGCTCTGGGTAGCCTGAGCCACAACTGGCTTGACGGCTCCTAGCAAAACCACCACCAACTTCCTTTTAGAATATTGTCCCAAATTTTAATTGTTCTTGCAAAATAGAAAGTCTACTAATTTTACTAGTGATTTTCAGATGACTCAAGTTCAGAAAGGTTGTCCTAGGCTCATGTGATACTAATATAGCTATATCTAGTTAGAGGGAGGGAGGGGATGGAAGAGGGGAGTTGACTCAATGGAATCACCTTATATGAATTAATCCCTGGCACCAATAGAATTAGAAAATGAAGATAGCTTTATTCTTTTTTTCTTTTATGAAGACATTGCTTCTGGAAGCAAAAAACCAGTCATTGCTGTGGAGTCAATTCCGACTGTGACTCTACAGGGCCATGTAGAACTTCCCCTTTGGTTTTGAAAGGCTGCAAATCAGTGCCTGAATGCTTCCCCCCCCCGCCCCCCCGAGCAGCTCATGGGGTTAAACTTTGTAGCTTACAGTTAACATCCCAACTCATATCCCCCTATGGCACCTGGGCTCTTCCTACTTCTTTAAAGTTTCACTTTCACTCTGCAGTTGTGTTGACCAGTGAATGGCCTAATGAATATTTCAATTATTGGATGATATGTGAATCCTTATGAGATTATGAGAATGTTCATAATAAATCATATCTCTGTTAGAATGACCAACCATTCTGATTTTTTTCAGAACCTAAGAATTTCCTGGCATGTGAGTTTCCATGTTAAAAACCAAGATAGTCTCAGACAAACCAAGGCAGGTGATTAACCACACAGGGCAGTAGGGTAAAGAACTCTTGAGATCAGATCAGGTGCAATTCCCACACTGTGTCTCTAGTGTTGTCCCCTGTGGGGGTATGGGTCAGGGAGGGATGCCACGTCTCATAGTGGGGCCGGCCATACAGTCCTCTCTGTGCATTGGCTGCTCTGAGCAGGAATTTCGTCCTCAGGGTTTGGTGGGTCAGGATGCGCTCCACTCTCCCCCTCACCCCCTTCATTTGCTCCCTTGTGCTCTGATCAGACATGTCCCTCTCCCTGAGCTGTAGCTTCAGTGCTGTCCTCTGAAGTAAATTCTTCTGGGGGAAGGGGCAGCTGTCCATGTAGTTGGGATTGGGGCCAGCCCCTCAGACCTCTTTACTGATTCCCTGCTTCATGCTGGTATGTTGCATTCACATCTTGGAGCACCAGGTTGAAGTCTGGTCCCTCTTTCCCTGTGGAGATATAAACAGTACCCTCCCCTTGGATAGGTTAGTGCCCTGTTCCCCTGCTACCCATTTCTTTTTTTGTCTTTCCTCTCCTTGTTGGTTGGCTGCCATATGTATCCCTGATTTGTTCTGGCCCCTGCCATACCACCTGGACCTCACCCCAAGAATGTTTCTATGTAATACCTTTTTCTCTATGCCCCTTTTTTTCATTTTTTTTAAGCGTACCTCAGCAGACTCATGTTGTACTTGTCCTTTTGTGCTTGGCTTCCTTCGCTCAGCACAATTTCCTCTAGTTCTTCCCGAGCAGTGATGTGCTTCATGCGCTCATTAATGCTTTTGAGAGATGCGTAGTACTCCATTGTATGTATGTACCACAGTTTTTTCATCCATTCATCTGCTGATGGAAATTTGGGTTGTCTCCAACTCCTTGCAATTGTGAACTGTGCTGTGATGAAGATTGGAACACAGATGTCTGGCTGTGGTTTGTTTCTTGCCTCTTCTGGGTATATGCCAAATAGGGGGATTGCTGGGTCATATGGTAACTCAATTTCCATCTGGGAGCAGAGCAAGGAAGTCCTGAGGGAGTACCGAAAATAAACTTTGGGGCCAAGGTGTGGCACTCTATCAGACTCACCAGAAAACGCTCCTAAATGGCAAGAAACAGACCTTGAACTATTTACAAGCTATTCTGTTGTTTTTTTATTATTGGTTTTTAGTTGTTGTTTTGTTGCTTTATTTCACTCTATCTTGTTTTTTGTGCATAGTATTATCTCTGCAGGTCTATCTAGACAAGATATACTGGATAAACCATCTGGATGAGAAAAAAATGGGACCAACAGTTTTGGGGGGAAATTGAAGAGGGGGAGGTGGGGGAAAGGAAGTGGTGTTAACAAACCCAGGGACAAGGGAACAACAAGTGATACAAAATCAGTGGTGAGGAGGGTGTAAGAGGCCTGGTAGCGATTGATCAAGGGAAATGTAACCGAGAGGAATTACTGAAACCCAAATGAAGGTCAAGCATGATAGGGGGACAAGAGGAAAATATAAGGAAATAGAGGAAAGAACTAGGAGGCAAAGGGCATTTATAGAGCTCTAAATATAGGCATGTGCATATGTAAATATATTTATATATGAGGATGGGGAATTGGATCTTATGCACATATTTGTAGGTTTAGTATTAAGGTAGCAGATGGACATTGGACTTCCACTCAAGTACTCCCTTAATGCAAGAACACTTTATTCTATAAAATTGGCATTCCATGATGCTCACCTTCCTGATACTATTGCTGAAGACAAATGTGTGCATAAGAAAATGTGGTGAAGAAAGCTGATGGTGACCGGCTACCAAAAAGATATAGTGTCTGGGGTCTTAAAGACCTGAAGGAAAACAAGTATCCATTTAGTTCAAAAGAAACAAAGCCACCATGGAAGAAACACACCAGCTTGTGTGACCATGATGTGTCAAAGGGATCAGGTATCAGGCATTAAAGAACAAAATTAATATCATTGTGAATAAGGAGGAGTGAAGATTGGGGATCCAAAGCCCACTGTAGGCAACTGGACAGCCCTTTACAGAAGGGTTGTGGGGAGGAGATGAGCCAGTCAGGGTGCTGTGTAGCAATGATGAAACATACAAATTTCCTCTAGTTCTTAAATGCTTCTTCCCTCCACTATCATGATCCGAATTCTCCCTTACAAATCTAGCTAGACAAGAGGATGTACACTGGTACTGATAGGAACTGGAAACACAGAGAATCCAGGACAGATGACTCCTTCAGGACCAGTGATGAGAGTGGTGATAGCAGGAAGGTGGAGGGAAGGTGGGGTAGAAAGGGGAAACCAATTACAAGGATCTACATATAACCTCCTACCTGGGGGATGGACAGCAGAAACATGGGAGAAGGGAGATGTAAGATTTGACAAAATAATAATAATTGATAAATTATCAAGGGTTCATGAGGGAGGGGTTAGCGGGGAGCGAGGTGAAAAATGAGGCACTGATACCAAGGGCTCAAGTAGAAAGCAAATGAGATGATGGCAACAAATGTACAAGTGTGCTTGACACATTGATGGATGGATGGATTGTGATGAGTTGTACGAGGCCCCAATAAAATGATTTTTTTAAAAGAACTTTTGAGAATTGAGATGAGAATTAGGGACCCTGATGTTAAATATAGACTGTTTAACTAATTTGTTGTGGGTTTTGGGAAACCTTTCCGAACATTAGTTTCCTCAGTAGCAAAATAAAAGTTCTGGATAGCTGATGCTCACAAGGGTCATTCCTACTTCAGCTACTCTGATCTGAGGACTAGTTGTAGTCCTAAAGTGGGAGCAGTGTTATGCAGAATTTATATGGTGACTTTAAAATGCTGTATTGACAGACTGCTCACTGTAGAAACCAGGACATTCTTCGGTACCAATGAGCCCTGTGTTTTTCTATCCCTTAGCAAATATCACAGCCTTAAAAACCTTATGCAGTGCTACCTTCAAAAATATAGGACTGCCATGAGTTAGAACCAACTAAAAATCAAGTGCAATAATTAGCCCTAATTAATTAGTTTGAAATAAATTAGTTTGTCTTTATTACAATCACAAATAGCAGAAGGAATTCTTACTTGTTTTAAATATTTTAATATGAACTTTGCTTGCCTATTTTTAAGTGACTTAAACAATTAAACAATGTAAAACAGAGCAATTAAGTATGAAATTAGAACAGAGACCATCTATAGCAACAGATGAAGGAAATGTCACCTTGTACTTAAAATAAGATGATAATTACTAATAATAGGAACCAGCTGTAATTGAGTACTTACTATACCTAGCTCGGGCTCATTATGTGAAGTAAGGTCTTGTTTCCTAACAGTTAATGCCACAAAAATAATCACTTAGGGTACATACTTATCACTGACTAAGAAACTATACACAGTGGTTTGCAGGGAGAAACTTCCAGACCAAAATGGAAGGATTCCATTTAATATGTGTGTACTTTCTTGAAGCACTTTGGATAATACCAGTAAAATTATTTTAAAGTATGGTTTTGCAAAATCCATAAAAAGGCGTCATAGACTACTTCTTAGTTAGACCTCGAAGCACGTAGGACATACTCTACGATTATAACCAAGGCGGAGTCCTTGTCCTTTTGTTGATAATAGGACTTTCTCCAAGATCGAATCTAGACAGTGTTGAGTAGACGGTGGACAGGCTTAGTTTGGCATCCCCTCTTCATTACTAGGTTTCTAGAATCTAAAAGCAGATGGCATAGGGTTGATGCCCAATCATGGTGACACTAGGTGTTTAGAATTGAACCACGTGCTTCATAGAGTTTGTTTTGGCTGATTCCTCAGAAGTAGGTAGTCAGGTATTTCTTCCCAATTGTCTCTGGGTGGATCCAAACCTCCCACCTTGCAGTTAGTAGTAAAGCATGGTAAACATTTGTACTACTAAGAGACTCTGTGGTGTTCTACCTCAGAGTTAGCTTATGGCTACATATTTTATGTCCCACATGTGTAGGAAGCAAAGAACATATCCTGGCTTCATTGCTTACAAACACGATTTTGATATTCTCCTTAGCATTGGGCATTGATAGTAGTATCACCCCCAAAAAAGTTTCATATTTTCTCAAGAACTTGTACAACTATTTGGAGGAACTTATTACAACAACTATTTGGAGAAGATTCTGGAGTTGTGGTCCATAGGATATGACTAATTGCCATGTAAATAATTTTAAATGTATTTGCTAACAATATACCACCTTGTCTGAGAAACAATTACATTGTGATAAGCTAGATAGAATACAATTAACTGTAAAAGGCATTTCCTTATAGTTAAAACAATTGATGCATTGTTTGGAGTGATTTGAAATGGATGGTTATGTGAAATCTAATTAATGTTGGGAGATGGCTTTCAATTAGTGAGTTGGTTTTTCGGTTTGATATTTGATACTGGTTTTCAGTCCCTGATAATAACTAGGAAGGGAATCAGTTCTGTATCATAATTAAAACATATGCTTGAATCATTTTTAAGAAGTCCATTCTCTGGAAGGGCATTTATCCGATAGCCCTCATCTTCCCCCTTTAGACTTCTTTTTGTTCCTAAAACTCCAGGCACATTTTAAAGGACACGATTTGAATTGCTTGGGGATGCCAAAAGTACTGTTTTCCACGGTTTAATTAGAAGGGTATGAGATTCTTTGGAGAAGAGATAGAGAGATCAAAACCCCACCCAACCAACCTTCAGCAGGGTATAAAATTATATGGAGGGTATTTTGAGAAAAAATAGCTTCTATGTTTTGATATTTTTGTTTAATAAACATTTCTCTGATTTTGTAGTAATAATTTTTAATTTATCCTCATAGTATTTATTTGCCAGGGACTGTTAGGTACTTTACACATATGAACTCATTTGCTCTCATACACTCTAGCCCTAGAAGGTGTGTTTTTATTATCACTTTAACATTTTAGATTAGAAATGGAAGCATATGGAAAATCATGTAGATCATTCAAAGCACACTGCCGCTGAGTTCGTGCTAGACTCATAGGTGGTGAGTAGAACATCCTGGAATCAAACCAAGGGGGTCTGATTCCGGGGTTTCTGCTCATAACCACTGTGTGATAGTGCTCCTGGGCTAGCCTGGCGAATTTTATAAATGGTCTTCAATTCCTTTGATCTGATACTTCACAGGTATCTCACACTCTGCAAAACTGATAACAGACGGAAAATTACAGACGATTTCTTGCTCTTCATAAATCTACTCCTTTGGGACTAAAAAAACACTGTAGTCTCAAAATGTGTTAAAATGTAATTGATGGTGCTATTTACAATAATATCTTATCATTTAATAGGCCTATTATATTTACAAGAGAAAGAATTGCTATTTTTGGAAGATGATACCAACTATATTTTATACACTTCGTTAAGAGATTATGCCTTAGTTCTAATGAGAGGTCATACCTTTTAGAACTTTTACTTCAGCTAAATGCAAAGATATTATTGGTGAATGGGACGAGAAAATCATGATGATATTCTTGGATAATGGCCATATTTTGTAATATTAAGTGGCTGATCAGCTATTTTGAGTGGATAAAATTCTGGGTTCAAAGCTGGCCCAGTTCCTAGAATCTATGAACTGTAAAGATTACAATGGCTAAGTAAAATCACCCGTCCACTCACAGATAGAGGCAGGTACTTTCACAGCCTTCTTGCAAACATCACAAAATGCCTCTGCACAGCTGAGACTCTCCCACTAGGGTCTATTTCAGTTGTTGCACTTGAAAAAAATGTTTAATTAAAACAAATGTTGGTAACATAATTTTGGGGTAAAATAAAATTTACAGTTGGGTCATTTTGATAGATTTAGACAGTCAAGATTTATTAAGCCAAGATTTAATATCTTGGTTTATCTTCTGTTTCCCAGTGTGTGTGTGATAAGTTGATTTATGCATACCTATGCCCCGGTGGCCTAGTAGCATAGTGGTTACTCAATGGCAGTGAGTTTGGTTTTATGACCTGGTGGCATACTGGTTCATGCGTCAGGCTGCTAACAGCTGGAAACCACCAGCTGTTTTGTGGGAAAGATGAGGATTGCAACTCCTATAAAGAGTTATAGATTCAGAAACCTACAAAGGCTGTTCTACCCTGTCCTAGAGTCACTCTGAATCACAATCAACTTTGTGGCAGTGAATTGAATTTATGATCAAGATAGGCACCTAGGTGGTGATGTTGGCTAAATGTTGGACTGATAATCCCAGGGTCAGCAGTTCAAAGCCACCAGTCATTCCACTAGAGAAAGTTGAGGCTAGTTGTTTCAACACGTGGACACTCTGTATAGGTTACATGCAAGTGGGTTGGATTTGATTTGGGTATGAATGAGACAAGATCTCTAGAGGTACTATGGGTTGAGACTTGGGCACCAGCAATTCCAGGGGAAAGAGATGAAGTATTCAGTTGCTGAAGATTTACAGCCTCAGAAACCCTGCTGAAGCAGTTCTCCTCAGTCCTATCTGAGGAGGAGTCAGATGAAGGACAGTGAGATTTTCAAAATATGATCAAGGTCAGGGTCCCTGAGTGGTACAAATCGTTCACATACTCAACTGCTAAGAGAAAGACTGTAGGCTAACATTTATCTTTATCTCTCTCTAACAACTTGCAAACATATTTTATGAAAATTTTTCACACAAATGAAAGGAAGCATTTTTGGTAAAGAGATTATTAATGATGCCATCATACATTTCTAAGAATTTTCATTTTAAATCACATTTATTATAATTCCTTAATGAATCTACTGTACTTGATAGTGCTTAAATCATACTGTCTTTTGGGTTAAGTTCTTAAAAATACTAATCTTGATTACACAGTCAATTGCATTCGGGTCAGTTCTGACTCATGGTGACACCATGTATATCAGAGTAGATTTTCTCTGGCTGATGTTTTCTTCTTATGTTCAGTCTTAAGAAGAATAAAATGTATTTGGCTACTTAAACTGGCTGCTTCCATATCATTGGAAACCAAGATATTAAAACTGTCTCAGTTTAAAAAATTTGTAACTCAAGAAAATAAAATGGCATACCTGTAAAATTCATTGGTATCATCATATTTTGCATGGTGGAAGTTCTCATCTATACAGGTCTAAGGTTTATTCCCCTCTATTTTAATTTTTCATGTCATGGTGATCTTTTTTTTCCTTTTTTAAACATTTTATTAGGGGCTCTTATAACTCTTATCACAATCCATACACATACATACATCAATTGTATAAAGCACATCTGTACATTCCTTGCCCTAATCATTCTCAAAGCATTTGCTCTCCACTTAAGCCCTTTGCATCAGGTCCTCTTTTTTCCCCTCCCTCCCCGTTCCCCCCTCCCTCATGAGCCCTTGATAATTTATAGATTATTATTTTGTCATATCTTTCCCTATCCGGCATCTCCCTTCACCCCCCTTTCTGTTATCTATCCCTCAGGGAGGAGGTCACTTGCAGATTCTTGTAATCGGTTCCCCCTTTCCAACCCACTCACCCTCCACTCTTGACATGCCTCCAAAGTTTTCTCAACACTTTAAAAAGTGATCTTTTCTAATTGACTCTTGAAAATATGATCATAGGTAAAACAATGAACTAGGTGTTCATTTTGCATTAATCTAACTAAAATGTATTGCATATTTATTTATACAAGCAGTGTTTTAGGCACAGGCCACACAAAGAAGGGGAGGTAAATTCTGGTATCCAAGGGGTTCACAAATTCTCTGTCATGTGCCGGATACCATTCTAGGCACAATCAAGTTGGGAGTCAGACCTGGAAATGAATCATTACACTATTCAGCGATGCAGTGCTGTTGCACTAGAAGTCACGGTGACCCGTTATGGAGTCAAACATATCGACACTAGAAATCAGCAATGTGAGATAGAAGATAATTCTCACTTTTCCTATGAAGTATCCCAAGATTGGGGATAAACCATATGGATCATCGCATAAGTTAGTGCCATTTTATTAATTCAGGAGTTTTTAATTTGTAATCAGGACATTGCACTTCTTCCGAGTAAGGAGTGAATCAAGGAAGCAGACTGCTCTTGGCGCCTCTCTTCTGGTCTCTGGCATTGAAGAGGAGTGTGTGTAACGGTGTCATGTAATATCCATGCAGTCTACTTTTTGATTTTTGAATTCAAAGCACTCAATCAGCTTTAAGTGGAAGAGGCTGTGCTATAATTTCCAAGTGTGTGCTTAATGAATAGCCTTTCATCGTGTGTGCAGTTCATCTTTCCTTTCCAGTATCCACATGGACTTTCTCCGGTGATATATTAACTCAAGAGGCAGTCGTCCTCACATTCTGGACACCAAAACATTTGGTGTTTCCTATTTTTGCATCATGTGTGAAGTATGCTTACTTTCAGCACATGTGATCCTTGCCATTCTTCCAATGGCACACCGTTTGTGGACCTCTGAGAACAAGCCTGCAATTGCTCCATTTGTTTTATAAATCATCTTCAAGGGGTCCTCAGCTACATTTAATTACAGATGACAGAAAAGCTTGGTGTGCTAATGCTCATCTGGTTGGCCCTCCATGGATTCCTGCTAAAATTTTCATAAGGCTTGGAGACAGTTCTCCAGAGAATTCCCAGAGCATTTCCTGGACACTGATGATGTCAGAGTTTCCCATCCCATTGATGGTTGTCCCAGAGCATCCCAGGAAGAGTACTCCCATTGCCTGAAAACTGCTCATGGGCCGCGATGCTACTATAAATGGCTGAAATGCGATGCAGCTTCCCCTCCAACTTCCTCCAACTCAGCTTAATGGCGATTAAGAGCCATTAAGGGCTCTTTGCTGCATGCGCAATTTCTATTGATCAGATTGACTCATTTCGTTTTAGCCAATGATCCTATTACAAAAACTGCCTTCTTCCAGTGCTTTACTGGCACAGGGAAACATGCCATGTTTTGTACTGTAACAGGCGATGTAGGGAAGGGAATCAGTGCCAGAATGTGTTTTCCAGACCCTGATAAACATCATTGACAGCACCTGATTCTAAAATTGTTCAGGGTTGTCACTATTTATGCTCTTATTTAAGATTGGGATTAGAATGAGATGTAATTCATTTTCAAAATCACATCCAATGATAAAATTAATGTCAACCATAACACAGATGTAGACAAAGTTCAGCCTCAGTAACACATTGCCTTAGGAATCTGGTTTCCCTGAATCATAAACCTATGAGACATGCAGCTAGCAAAGGAACTATCTGTTTGTAATGACAGCCTGTATTAAATTAATAGTCATCTTTATTAAAGAAGGCGTTAAGCTGTGTGAGATATTCTTATTTTAGGGGTCATCACTAAGGAGACTCGGAGAAACTAAAAAAATAGGGGAAGAGTAGAAAAGCGATTTAGTCAGTAGTATGTGTAACAATGTAGAAGTCTTGGACTAGTTACAACAATATATTGCACGGCATTAACAACTGCATTTGCGAAACATTCTACATTTTCCAAGCATTTTCACATAGATGACTAGTCAAACCAATTGCCATTTATGGAGCACCCCTTCTGTTCCTGGGTAGCACTGGACCTGTGAGAGACGTGGCCTATGTTGGATGCCACTTACCGAGGGGCTGATACCAAAATGACTGTCTATACAATTTTCCTGTGTTGTCTCAGCAAAATTTTTATTCTGTATGCTTTAAAAATCTCTGTAGTTACTTATAACAACCTGATCTTTTTCATCATCCCAGCTGTCAGATAGATATTATTATATATATGAGGCTAAACCCTGCATTAATTTACTTTTATATCCTTCTAATGCAGTCTGGACAGAGCTGTCATTATTACCCAATTACAATGACATTTTGAGTTATGAAGTTTCATTTGAGTGTACTATATTTGGTTTTCTCAAAATTTCTGGGATTTTTTTTTGCTACAATAGGTCAGTCATTAGTATTTGGAAACCTATATCAATAAATTTTTGGAGAATGAAGTAGCAGTTAAAGAAAAAGAAGGATTAAATAGTTTTAGAATATTTCTGCTCAATTGCTAATAATGCTATAGCTAATAATGTGTAATTCAATGTAGAATGATTTTACAAAACATATTAGATTCATATAACCTGAATAATATATTTAAGTAATTTGCAGCTATATTTATTACCTATCATTCTATGAGTCAAATGGAAAATAGGCATTATTAAGGATTCTGTACAGCCTCCTTTAGGAGTGGTCTGCAGGTAGATACTCTATGGTGGTACAGGATCTCTATCACCTGGAGTGGCAGTTCTAATCCTAGTGACATGGTGCTGGGTCATGCAAATGGTTAATGTGCTTGACCGTTAAACAATCAACATGGATGGTTCTAATGGGATTTACAACCCTGTACAGGTTGGCATTTCAAAAAATCCAGAGGGCCCTTCAAGAAAGGCCCGTCAATGTGCTTCTGAAAAACCAACCTTTGAAAGCCCTATGATCTCAATTCTGCTTCGACATGCAGGGGGTTTGGTGAGTCAGATCTTCTTGATGGCAACTGTACTTTTCATTGTTGCTTTTGATATGGTGTTCCAAATCATTATGTATATTGTGCTATTGCACCCCATTGCATCCTGTAAATTTTGATTTGTATTATCCCCATTTTGTAATGAGATTAGCTGATGTCAAATGACTTGTCCAAGGTCCTGACCTAAGTAACAAAACCTGGTATAAACTAACTATCAGGACCAAGTTAACTAGAAACAGAAAAGACAGACCCTTTGCAGCAATAGTTTTTAACTTATTTTGTGACAGCATACATTCCTTGAATTGATCTTCATGACTAAAGTTCTTGAATAACATTAGTGCATGCCTTTTGAAGTAGTGGAGTAACTATTTATTAGATGAATCTGTTAATGTCAGTTTGGGGATTCCTAGAGCTAGTTTGTTTTGATATTTGTGTGTGTGTGTGTGTGTGTGTGTTTTATATGTCTGCTTTAGTTGAGGGAAAGCATTTATACTTCAGTTTAGTAAGGACAGACAAGCATATATTATTTTGTCCAAAAGTGTCTGAGTGGAGGTGAATTAGGATTATAAGAGATGCTTATGTTTAAAATCAAAACTGTCTGACAAAATTGTGATATAATAAAGCATAAGTCCACTTTTTCATATTCCCAGGAAATAATTTGGTGGTAAACAACTACTTAGTATACATTGCAAGTAAAAACTTTAGTGTTTCCTAACTGTGGCCTCTCTCATAGTTTAATTTCTCCTTTACAATTTCACACATAAGCATGAAATATTATTCAAAAACATAAGAAGAATTTAAATATTGCTGAATATATTCCAAGGTTCAGATATTTCATGGTAGTGATACATCTACTATGAATAATTGATCACTAACATGAACAGCATTGGGTTGGGCAATGAGCCAATCTGAGGAAAATATTTTAGACTAGTTTAATTTTCCTTTAGCGTTCTAAAAACGTGCTATTAATATTTACTGACTACAGACATGACATTGTTTTTCTTCTTTTTTAATGTCTGCATAGCATTTCTAGAAAGTCATGGGAAGAATATGTATTTTAAAGGCATAACATTTAGGCTTCTGAGCATGCCATTACCTTTATAAGTTAAAAAAATAATATATTTATGTGGTGAACAAACATTTCTTAATATGGTTCTTCTATCCATGTCTTTGGAATGCCCACCAAATGATTGGGTAGGACCATGTAAATAGCATGTTTGACACTAGTAGAGAGGATTATTGGTTTTAGTTGCCACACACCTGTGTATATAAGAGTCATGTCAGAATCTGGAGCAGAGAGAATTTCTGGGGCCATTAAGGAAGAAGAGGCACTAGCTGATGCCTCCTTGCATGAATTGGCAGAACTAGAAGGGGCCATGCCACATCAAGACCATGGCCCAAGTCAAGGGGACCATGACACAGAAGATGAGTATGTTAATCTGGATACTTTAGAGAAACCAATCCACAGAAACTCATGTGTAAGAGAGAGTTTTATATAAAGGTTAAGTACACATCAAGAAAACATCCCAACCCAGTGCTGCCCAAGCCCACAAATCCAACATTCTCCCCTGTGTCCAACACCAGTCCACAAAGTCATCTCAAAAAACACACACTATGACACCAACTGCAGGAGGAAAGTCGAATCAGTGAGTGTATAAGCATCTCAGTGCTGGCAGGGGTCTCCACACGGCTGCTCCAGCATCTAGGGCTACATCAGGGTCGGTCCATGCAGCTTCTCCTCAGGGATGTCTTGCAGGAAGTGAGCCTTGCCAGCTAAAGCAGGGGACTGGATAAAAAAGCTACACCCTGGTCCAACCATCAGAAAACAAGAGACCTGAGAACTAGAAAAATGAGGCTTACTGAGCCATTTATGTCTCCACCCTTCAATTAACCCCACATGTGTTTATTGGCCAAGTTGGCACAATAAACTTTAACTATCTCAATGAGCAATGCAGAGAGTAGGAGACTGTGAGGTAGAGTCGCCGGCGAGTTTATTGGCCCTGGAGTCAAGAGACCATGGTACCATATGACTGAGAAGCTGAGGACCAGGCAGGGGGACTTGGCTGATGGATGAGATGCACTGCTGTGGGCAAAATAATATATCCTTAATATTTCTGATTTGGGCTGGTTAACTTCTATAGTAAACCCCCACAATTATGAGTATTTCTTATGATCTATGTGTGACTATTGCAATGGTTTATGAAACTCTGGGAAGAAAGGTTGGTGTCAGAATGAGTAAAGATTAGTGGAGTAGGCACTTCTGATTTCTGCCTTGTAGAAATTGGCCTTGGATTGGTGTGGAGATGACTTCCCTCCTCCTGCAGCCAAAGGAGGCTCCTCCCACATGGCCTTCATGCCATTTTCAGTCATATTCTAGTACTTTTCTTAAAACATAGTTTTAATTTAGGAAAAAGACTGTTGTATTATGATGGCAATTGAGAATATTATTGAAAGATAAAGCTAATAAATGAGGTGCAATCTATTTATTTATTATTTAGAGGTGCAATCTTGTCATTCTCTTTCTCAGGCTGTAATACTTAGAAGACAATTGTTCATGCTTCCATTCTTCTGTAAGTCCATATAAGTCCACATATACTCAATACCCTGCACCAACAGCATTCCAGGACAGCAATTCTTCTTTATTCTTTACTCATTGACTGTCTTTCCTATGTTATGTGATATTCCATTTGGTTTCTTGTCTCATATTTTATTCGGTGTTGATTATGGATCAAAGGAAAATGAAGTTCCTGACAACTGTCATATTTGTCATCATGTTAATTGCCGGTCCAGTTATAAGGATATTTGAAGAGTCATTTATTCATTGGACAAACTGTCTACAAAAGACCCTTTCAAGTGATAAAAAGAAAAGGGATCACTGTTTGAACTAAGATGCTCTTGCTCAAACCACGTCATATTTAACTGCCTCATATTCATCTGAAAATTGCAAACTACATAAGGAAGACCATAGAAGAATTGGTGCTTTTGAATTTTGGTGTTGCTGAAGAGTGCCGAATATACTATGGACTGCCAACCATGCCACCCTTGTCTGTCAGTTTGCCATCCGATGCTGGCTTATTTCTTAGTGTATTAATGGAAGTGATGTCACTGGTATTTAAAGTATCAGCAGGGTCACCACAGTGAACAGGTTTTAGCAGATCTTGCAGATTAAGGACAAACTAGAAGGGAGGAATGGGCTAGCCACTTTGGAGGAAGAGCTGTTAAGAACCCTTATGGACAGTATTGAAGCATGATCAGACACTGCAGGGCTAATGCATAGAAGCAGAACATTGTCAGAGACAGTTTCAAAAAAGGAGCCCCATAGGTTTACAAGCTGGGTGAGCACAGTGGCCACGCCAGTGGGCCGCACAACTGCTCAAGCATGAGAACGGTTGTGAGGCTGGTACAGGAAAGGCAGTGCTTTGTTCCACTGTACACCGGCTCGACGTGAGTCAGAACCAACTTGACGGCACCTACCAACAGCACACAATGAACAAATCTGTCTGGAAAGAAGTATAGCTTGATAGCTTCTTAGAAACAAGAATAAAGGATCTTTATTTCTCCTCCTCCAGAAAAGCTACCAGAGAGGACTGAGGAAGAGCTTCTAATGAACTCTGCTTTGACCTTGAATTACTGAAGAAGATAGCGTAGACACTAAGTTTCAAATCCTTAATTATTATCCTCCCTGACTAACTTCACATGTGAATGCACTCCCAGACATACATATGGTCTAAAGAAGGCAGGGGCCATCATGTCTCAGGAGGTACATCCTGTGATGTAACTATATTCTCAGATGGGAAAGGTATAAGATTCAGAAAGATTGCGATAAGACAAATGTACTGAGAACATGACTGAGGAATAGTTGTCTTTTCAAAGTATTGTTGACGATATGATCTGAATTGGGCAGAGTCCGTGGGAGTAACAGCTGCAAACATCCATTAATAATTAGAACTTGGAATGTATAAAGTATGAATCTGGGAAAATTAGATGTCGTAAAAGTGAAATGGAAGGCATAAAGTTTGATATGCTAGACAGTGAGCTAAAATAGACTGGTACTGGTAGTTTTGAATCAGAAAATTATATTATTTTTATGCTGAGCATGACATAATCAAGAGAAATGGTATTGCATTCATCATTAAAAGGGACATTTAAAAATCTATCTTCAATTACAATGCTGTCTGTTACAGGATTGTATCTATCTGTATTCAAGGATAGCCAATCGATACAACTGTTATTCAAATTTATGCACCACCCACTAAAACTAATGATGAAGAGATTGAAGAATTTTATCAAACTCTTCAATCTGTAATTGCTCAAAATGCATTGATAATTATTGGTGAATGGAATTTGAAAGTTGAAAACAAAAAGAGACAGTAGTTGGAAAATATGGTCTTGGTGATAGAAACAAAGCTGGAGATTACATGATGTACTTTTGTAAGACTAACAATTTGTTCATGGCAAATACCTTTTTTCAATAACCCAAAAGGTGACGGTACATTTAGACTTATCCAGATGGAATACCCAGAAATCAAATTGACTACGTCTTTGGGATAGAGACAATGGAGAAGCTCACTATCACCTACTAAAACCAGGCCAGGAGCTGATTGTGAAGCAGATCGCCAGACCATCACTGAGATGGGTTGACACAGCCACTGTCACAGAGGGCTCAAGCATAGCAATCTTGTGAATAAGACTGACCATTATTTCAATGTGCATAGGGCCATGATGAGACAGAACCCATCTGCAGACACCTAAAAACCACATTTCTATTTCTATAATGCATTTGCATGTGTGGTAAATATATCTGAGGATATTATAGAGAATACAGGGAGCAAGGTTATGAAACATTGTAGCCATAACCAAACACCTTGAGAGAATGACTCACCTGTTTGGTGCCATAGAGTCAGTTCTGATGCATAATGATTCTTTGCCCAAGAGGACAATGCACTGCCTGGTCATGCACCATTCTTGCAATTGTTCCTATGCCTGAGCCCATTATTGCAGCCGTGCTGTCAATCTATCTTGTTGAGAGCTTTCTTCTTTTTCTCTGCCCCTCCATTTTACCAACCATGATGTCCTTCTCCAGGGACTGCTGTCTCCTGACAATATGTCCAAAGTATGCCAGACAAAGTCTTGCTATCTTTGCCCTAAAGAGCACTCTGGCCATACTCCTTGGGCTTGGGAATGTAGGACCACCATCTAGGGGACAGGTAGGACAATTAACATAACAGTTCACAAAGATAATATTCTACAGCCCATGTGAGTGAGTAGCAACTTGGATCTTAAACTATTTGTAGTAGCTATCTGAGATGCAATGTTTGGTCTCTCCTCCTCCAAAGCAAAAGAGAGTGAAGAAAATCAAGACATAGAGAAGTAACCAATCCAAAGGATTAACTAAACAGAACTACACAAAACACAACCTCCATCACCCAGAGATCAGAAGGACTGTGATCTGAATCACAATTTGAACTTCTGGACAGGAGTTAGAGAAAAAGAAAAAAGTAGAACAACATGTAAAAACATTTTTAATAAACCAGAAATTTAACAGTCTGATAGACTGGTGTGATCACCAAGTTGTGACCTTCGGACATCCTTCAAACTAGAACTGAACCGACCTTCAGATATCAACATTCAGCCAAATACAGAGGTCATAACACTAGCGAGCACAGGACTCCTCAGTCCAACAATCCAGAGTACACCAGAAGGGCAACATTTTCCAAAAAGCAAAGCTTGGAAGGCAGGAAGGGTAAGGAAACAAATGGAAGCAGAGAACCCAAGCACAAAGGGGAAATGTGGTTATGCTGAAGGGATTGCAACCAGTGACATAAAACAAAGCATGGATAGCTGATTGAATGAAACCATTGTGTTAGAAAACTTTCATCCAAACCGCAAAAAAGATAAATCAGTCCGGTGGCGGGGGGGGGGGGGGGAGGGAATGGTCAACTCGAGGTTGTTGTATTTTAGCTCTTGTGAATTTATTTTCATTTTCTTCAGATTCAACTTTGAATTTGTGTGTAAGCAATGGGTGGTCTAGTCAATAGTCTCCGACTGATAGTTTTTACAGATGTAGTTCAATTGATTCCTGTATATTTTATCCAGTACAGTCCACATGCACAGTCAATGTTTATGTTATTGGAAAAAGGTATTTTCTATGAATAGGTCAATAGTATTGAAAAATTACATCTTGTGATCTTGAGACTTATATTTAGTACCCAGGATATATATTACAGTTTCTGATCCTTCTTTGTTTCCTACTTTTGTGCTCAAATCACCAATAATTATCCATACATCTTGATTTTATACTTGATCAATTTCAGACTGGAAAGTTTGTAAAATTCTTCAATTTATTCATCTTTGGAATTTGTGTTAGCTGCATAAATTTGAATATTTGTTAACTGATTATCTTAAAGGCATGTGGATGTTATCCTATCACCAACAGCATTGTATTTCAGGATAGGTCAGCAATGTAAAACTATGCAAACTACAGCAAACTGACAGATGTGGTGGATAGGTAATCTAGCCTCCATTTGTAATGAGAGAAGTAATTGGCATCTACTCATCTGTGGACAGTCTTCTAGGCTTGAGTCTTGATGGGAAGCTGAAGGATCAGCAGATTGAACTTATTGCCTATCCTTGGGAGAAAGATGTAGCAGTCTGCTTCTATAAAGGCTCAAAGTCTTGGAAAGCCTAAAGGACAATTCTACTCTGTCCCACAGGGTTGCTATGAATTGGATTTGGGGACAATGCTTTTAGTTTGACTAAAAGCACAGGTTCTCACCACGGGGGAAAATCTCTTAGGGTATACTTCACTGAAAAGAGGTTGCCATGCAGGACAAAATGATACTTAGTGGAGATGACGTAGAGCACTTTTGAGTAGGCAATCATCTGAGTCAATTATAGAGAAGAAACCAGCAGTAGGCATCCCTACCTTCAAGAAGAAAAAAATTAATATTGTAATTTGGGTTCAAGAGATAGGATACATATCAAAGAAATTGGGAGAACACATGGCAAGTTTTCACCACAAATTTCCTAATGTGGAGGTAGAAACATACCTTTCTCAGAACCCCATCCTTCCAAGCAAACAGTACAAGAAGCAGTAGACTCTCTTTAAGGAATCATTCCTAAGCACAATATGGAACTGAATCATGCCAACCACGTGAGATAAAATCAAGAAATAAGAAAAATAAGAAAAAGCATATGGAATTAGAAACGGGGTTAACAGATGAAAGTAATTATATAAAATCTTCTACTTCTAGAATTGGTGACTGAATTTAGCTATGCAACAGCTGGTATAAAGGTCAAATTCTGACTAATTACATGGTTCTCTATGTCCTTGAGGGTAAAATAAATCTGATGCCCCACATAAGCATACTATTCTTGGTACAAGGACTGAAAACATACCTCACTTATATTCTCTGATATAGGTCATTGAGTAACAAACTGAGCAATATTTTCAACAATATTCTGATAGTAAATACATTTTTGTATTTTATAGCTTTTTATAAGCACATAAATTCCAAAGATGTTTTAGTTTAATTCCAAAATAAAATGTAGATTATTTAAAATAATGGATAAATGGCTTTCTTTGGGGAAAGCATGCATAAAATATTGTATTATCTAACTTCAGAAGAGAGAGACTGAGTTTGGTTTTACTTTAAAAAACACCACCACCACCCCAGAAACCTATTAGTTTATGTATCTATTTCAATGTGTAACTTAACAACAGCCAAGTCATCAGAACTTGGAGTCTCCTGTCATATCCCCCAAATCACAGTTTCACATGAGCACAAGGAAGTGTTCTGGAATCCCCATTCTTCTCAAGGTTATCCATAGTTTTTGATGATCCACACAATCAAATGCCTGGGCATAGTCAATAAAACACAAGTAAGCATCTTCCTGGTATTTTTTACTTTAAGCCACAATCCATCTGACATCATCAATGATATCCCCTTTTCCCTCCTCTTCTGAATCTAGAGCGAATCTTTGGCAACACCCTGTATTGCTATACCCTTATTGGATGATCTTCCGCAAAACTTTACTTGTATGCGATATCATTGACATTGTTCTATAATTTGAACATGGTGTTGGGTCACCTTTCTTTGGAAAGGGTACAAATATGGATTTCATCCAGTCAGTTGTCTTCCAAATTTCTTGGCACAGATTAGTGAGTGCTTTCAGTACCTTGCTGGCTTTGGAGCATTTCAAGTGGTGTCCCATCAATTCATGGAGCTTTATTTTGGGATAATGTTTTCAATACGACTTACATTTCTTCCTTCAGCACTACTGGCTCTCATTCATATGGGACATCTTGAAATAGTGGAATGTTGAGTAGTTATTTTCGATACAGTGACTGTGATTTCCTTCCACCTTCTTTTGATGCTTCCTGCATCATTCAATATTTTGCCCATAAAATTTGTTAAGATTGCAACTCAGAGCTTGAATTTTTTTCTTTTAGTTTTAAATATGCTGAACACATTATTTCACTTGGTTTTCTAACTCTCGGTTTTTGCATATTGCATTATGATATTTGACTTTGTCGCCTCGAAATTCCCTAGGAAATATACTATTCAGCTCTTTGACATCATCATTTCTTCCATTTGCCTTAGCTAGTTTATGATTAAGAGCACCTTTCAGAGTCTTTTCTGACATCCACTTTGATCTGTGCTGCCTTTTTAATAGCCTTTTTATCTCTTCTTCAATGGTGATCTTGATGACATCCCAAAGCTCATCAAGTCTTCAATCAGTCAGTGTTCAATGCAGCAAATCTGTTCTTGAGATGTTCTTGAAATTCAGGTTCTATATACTCAAGATTGTATTTTGAGTTTGGGAGATTTGTTTTACTTCTCTTCACCTTCAACTTGAACTTACATATAAGCAATTTGTTGTCTGCTTCACAGTCAGCCCCTAGCCTGGTTTTAACTGGTGATATTGAGCTTCTCCACTGTTTCTTCTCACCGATATAGCCAATTCTGTGTAGTATATCTGGAGAAGTCCACGTGTGTATTCACATTTTGTGTTGGTGAAAAAGGTACTTGCTATTGGCTTTGCATAAATGTGTCATACTATCTCCAGTTTCATTTCTATCCCCAATTCTATGTTTTCCAACTACTGTTCCATCCTCTTTGTTTAAAGTATTTGCATTCCAATTAATTATCAATGCATATTGATGGTATCTTTGATAAATTTTTGACAGACGTTGTTGGTAGAATTCTTCAAGTTCCTCATCACTAGCTTTAGTGGTTGGTGCATAAATCTGAATAATAGTTGTAGTGATTGCATTTTTTAATGTGGATAGATATAGTGTATCATAGAAAGTATTGTACTTTATGATTGATTTCACAATGTCCTTTTTGACAATGAATGCCAGCATTCCTTTTGATTGTGATCTTCCCAGTGGTAGGAACTAGAGCTGAGTGGAAGGAATCAGGGGCGACCGTTCCTTGAGTTACCTCTGGCACAACCTCAGACAAGCCTGGGGCATCTGTCAACTGTCCAGCTCATGCTCACCAGAATAGAATATAAGCCTGGACAAATCCAGTATTCATAACGCTAAAACTCACCAGGAGAAAGTAACCATATAATCAGCTGGGAACTGTGAGCTTCCCTAATGAAGACTGTAACCATAAATACCCCCAGACTTGCTTGAAATTGGCGTCTGTCCTGCTCTGCCTTTCCAAAAGGACACACCTACTTGAACCCTTCCAAGTGCGCCTTATTTTTGCTTTCTACCTGGGGATGGTATAACGTGTGTTCCTGTATTTGAGAGTGTTTTTCTTACAGCTCGGTCTTCCCGGGCTTATTGGCAACTTTCCAGTTAGCAGGTGAGTGGAAGAGCCTTGTCCTCTTGATTGGACAGAGGTGACAGAAATGCTTCCCTGCTGTGGTAACAGATGGTGCTTCAGAGCTGCAATAGCTAAGCCAAGATGCAAATGTCTGCTTTACTGCTAAGCAGTATTGTGTTTTTCAGATGGTTATGAACAATCCTGGTTATTCCATTGCTTCACAGCAGTTCTCAACCTGTGGCTTGTGATGCCTCTGTGGGTCAAATGACCCTTTCACAGGGGTCACCCTTTTAATACCAGTAGCAAAATTATAGTTATGAAGTAGCAATGAAAATAATTTTATGGTTGGGGGGGTGGTCACCACAATATAAGGGACCATATGTCCAATACCAATCTATAATTCCTCTTCAGCCTCATGAAGAAACACCTGCAATGATGCCAAATGCAGG
The DNA here is from genome assembly GCF_050624435.1 of Tenrec ecaudatus. Classification (NCBI taxonomy): domain Eukaryota; kingdom Metazoa; phylum Chordata; class Mammalia; order Afrosoricida; family Tenrecidae; genus Tenrec; species Tenrec ecaudatus. Next base: position 76,084,172 of record NC_134534.1, on the reverse strand, counting down.
AAGATCACAGGATAGTGGGTGGGAAGTCTTGTGGATCCTGTGGGATTGTAAGCATATCAGTGCTGGCAGGGGTCTCCATGTGGCTTCTCCAGCTCCAGAGTTCTGGCTCCATCAGCCTCTCTTTATGTGTCTTTCCACAGGGATGTCTCTCAAGCAGTAAGCACAGAGAGAGAGTGTGTGTCTCCTACCTCCAAGAATGAAAATATAGGAGTTCACAGAATTCTCAGGAGAAGGCCATGTCCACACAGAGGCCTCACTGGCTATATCCTGATTGACAGGCTAGACTCTCTCCCTACACTCTTAATCCTCAAATTGACACCAGATTATGTAACTACCACACTGAGATTGTGTGGAATGTTCATGGAAGCATCCATCAAGAAGTAAAAAAGCATGCATTGGGCAAATTGCAGCACAAGTTCTCACTAAAATATTAAAAAGCCAAAGTGTCATTTTGAGGATTAAAGTGATCATTGGGCAAATCAGAACACTAACCTTATAAAACCTATTACATTAAAATTTTCATGTACAGACAATGAGTTGTAATAACAAATGGAAACTGATTTGCAACGTGCACATATAATCAACAGTATTATGATTATATTATTCTGTTAAAGATATTTTAGTGTATCTGTGTTTCTTTAATGTTCTATACATTATATATTCTATGCCAAGACAAACATTTGACTAACTGATATTAGATAAAATCTAAACCTAATTCTTCCTATTTAATGTACAAAGTTAACTGGAAGGCAGCTTTACAAATGGGACCCATTTGTAATCTAGGAACTGCCTGTATATAAAATGGTGTTAACACAATGTATAAATCTTATAATTTCCTATCTCACAAAAGTATTCTTGACACTAAGTGCCACATGATTGTGCTCTGTTTCCCTGAAAGTAAGACATCCCCCGAAAATAAGACCTACTTACAGTTTTGCCTCTTGCTGAAATATAAGGCATCCCCCCAAAAATAAAACCTCCCTGAAAATAACCAACACTCCCCCAAGCTACCATAAACTCTGGACTCTGGCTCATAGTGGCAGGCACCACCATGCAGCTTACTATTGACTGCAGTGTAGCTGGGGCAGACAGGAAGTGCTAGGTCTCTTTTAATAAAACAATAAATGATAAATGTGTACTGTATTCTTCTTCATGGAAAAATAATACATCCCCTGAAAATAAGACCTACTGCATCTTTGGGAGCAAAAATTAATATAGGACACTGTCTTATTTTTGGGGAAACAGGGTATTTTCAATCACCTCATATGCATGTGAAAGCTGGAAATGAATAAGGAACTTTGCTGTTGGTGGAGGACTGGAGTGACCATGGACTGCCAGAAGAACAAACAAGTGTATCCTGGTAGAAGCACTCTCAGAATGCTCCTTAGAATCAAGGAGAGTAAGTCATGTACTTTGAGCACATTTTGGGATGTGACCTGTCTTTGGCATTTTACTTGGTAGAGAAGTGGTGAAACAAAATAAAAAGATTGTCAACAATATGGATTGACAATGGAGTTAAGCATAGCAATAATTTTGAGGATGGTACAGGACCAGGTAGTATTTCATTCTGGTGTTCAAGGACAAATATGAGTCAGAATCCACTTGATTGCACCTAACTCCAACAATTTGCAATCGGAGAAAATGGAATGGAGGTGAAACAAAAATAATTTCTTAGCGAGTTATGAAAATGTACTGAGTAAATTGAAACTAATCAAAATAATTTCAATGAAGGCTCCATGTGGCCTATGGGTTACCCATTGGGCTGTGATCTGAAAGGTAAGCAGTTCAAAATCATCTGCAGCTCCATGGACAAAGACAGGGTTTTCCACTCCCATAAAGAGTTACAGTCTCAAAAACCCACAGGGGAAGTGCTATCCTGTCCTGTAGGTTTGCTATGAGCCAGCAATGACTATATGGCAGTGAGTTTGCTTTTTGGTTCTAGAGACTAAAATAGGTTTCTGTGATATTGCAGCTCCAGAAATATTGAAAAACAAGCTGGAAGAGGAATTTATCTTTAATCAGCACCTTTAGAATACAGTCAAAGATCAAAACAAAGTCAACCGAAACTTGTATTTATTTTGGCAAACAATTGCTGTTGTTATTGTTTTAAAAGTTAAAAGACAAAAAAAAAAAACAACCCAAAACCTGACATCAAGTTGCTTCGGACTCACTGCAAACCAATTCTTACAATGCACTCTGCCTGAGAGCAAGTGTATCACATTCCTGGATAATAGTCCTGGGGTGTTCACCAGAGGCTTCATCTATGTACAGACCCTGTCTTCCATAGCGTTTTGCAAATCAGCATCAGTCTTGTAAGTCTTCCTCTTTTTCATTGATCCTCTATAAAGCATGATGGGAAGGATTCATCTGCCTTGATGACATGTGAGATAGTTTGTTTATTGTTCCAGCCTGGGCACAAGTGGGATTAATTGAAGGGTGGAGAGAGAAATCGCTCAGTGAGCCTCACCTTTCTTGTCTCTCACTCTTTAATCATCAGAGCAGTGTGCAGCTGCCTTGCTTGTCCTGTACCTCAATTTAAAGGGTACACTACCTGTGGAACACCTAGCCTGTGGACTGTGTCGCTGTAAGTTGAGGTCCCTTTAATACCACACGATTGGAATTTACATCTCTGGAGTTTGGGACTGACAGTTGGTGACCTGGCTAAAGGTTGGTGACCTGCCTTGCTGTTTGCTGCCTGTGCTGGGATAGCCTAGCTCTCTCTACAGAGGACTGCTTGGTGGCCCTCAAGACTTGAAGGACTGCCAGTGTCTCACAACTCTCTCACGGGAGTGAGTTGCACTGAGCTATTTGTACTGCTTTATAATTTAACTGTTCATTTCTTGTATTATATATCTATCTATCTGTATATAATTTAGCATTTCATTTTTATGTTACATATTTATCTATCTTTATAAATATATATATAATTATCAGCAATCTGGTTTTATGTCTCTAGAGAACCCTGTCTAACATAACATGTCTAAAGTACGTGAGACAAAGTGTGGCAGTTACATAATCTGATGTAAACTTGAAGCTATTAAGAATAAAGGGGTAGAGTGTAGCCTATCAATCAGGTTGCAGCTTGATGACCTTATTTGGAGATGCAACGGAGATAAATAACTCACTGGAGGCCAGATACACTCTCTCCCTGTGAGACATTCCTGTTGACTAGACATATGGAGCTTTGCTGACAGAGCCAGAGCCCTGGAGCCAGAGGAACCACATGGAGACCCACGCCAACGCTGAACTGCTTCTCCCACCACTGGATCCACAGGACTTTCCACCCACTAGCCTGCGATCTTCCTGCATTCAGCATCATTGAATGTGTGTGTGAGTCTGAAGATCAATTGTAGACTGGTACTGGGCATATGGACTCACATTGGACTTATGAACTTGAACTGGACTGGGCTGGGATGTTTTCTTAATATTCAAATAGTCTTTGATATAAAGTTCTCCCTTAGACGCATGTGAATGTCACTTCAGTTGTTTTTCTGCTGGACCCAGAATAGCACACAAGATCTTGTTATCGTCATTTCTAAGGAGTCTTCTGACGATACTTCTTCCTGAATAGATTTGTTTGTTCTTCTAGAGCAGTGGTTCTCAACCTTCCTAATGCCGAGACACTTTAATACAGTTCCTCATGTTGTGGTGACCCCAATCATAAGATTATTTTCATTGCTGCTTTGTAACTGTAATTTGCTACTATTATGAATCATAATGTAAATATCTGACATGCAGGATGTATTAGGCAACCCCTGTGAAAGGGTCGTTCAACCCCCAAAGGGGTCACAACCCACAGGTAGAGAACCGCTGTTCTAGAAGTTCATGGTAGGTTTAATATTCTTTGCCAGAACCATAGTTTGAATACATCAATTCTCCTTTGGTAGTTCTTATGCATTGCCCAGCTTTTGTGTGACTATGAGATGTTGGTTAGGTGCAGGAAATCTCATCTTACTTCAAAAAGTGACATGTTTGCTTTTTAACACTTTATGGCTTTTCCCGATGCAATGCCATTTGATTTATTGACTGTTGCCGCCCCAGGCCCTGATTGTGGATCCAAGCAAAATGAATTCCTTGACAATTTCCATCTCTTCTCTTTATCATGATGTTGCTTATTGGACCACATGTGAAGATTTTTATTTTTTTTATTATTTTTTTAAGCACATTTTTAATGCAGTTTTTGTGGTAAAATTAGGTGCCTTTGCTGATATTCAGGTCAGCTGATACTTTTTTTTTTTTAACAATTTATTGGGGCTGATACAATTCTTTTCACAGTTCATACATATACATACATCAACTGTATAAAGCACATCTGTACAGTCTTTGCCCTAATCATTTTTTTCTCTTTTCTTCTTTTACATTTTATTAGGGACTCCAACAACTCTTACCACAATCCATACATATACATACATCAATTGTATAAAGCACATCCATACATTCCCTGCCCCAATCATTCTCAAGGCATTTGCTCTCCACTTAAGCCCCTTGCATCAGGTCCTCTTTTTTCCCCCCTTCCCTCCCCTTTCCCCCCTCCCTCATATGCCCTTGGTAATTTATACCTCTTTATTTTGTCATATCTTGCCCTATTCGGGGTCTCCCTTCCCCCCTTCTCTGCTGTCCCTCTCCCAGGGAAGAGGTCACATGTGGCTCCTTGTAATCAGTTCCCCCTTTCCAACCCACTCGCCCTCCACTCTCCCAGCATCGTCCCTCACGCCCTTGGTCCTGAAGGTATCATCCACCCTGGATTCCCTGTACCTCCAACCCTCATATGTACCAGTGTACAGCCTCTGTCCTATCCAGCCCTGCAAGGTAGAATTCGGATCATGGTAGTTGGGGGGAGGAAGCATCCAGGATCTGGGGGAAAGCTGTGTTCTTCATCGATACTACCTCACACCCTAATTAACCCATCTCCTCTCCTAGGCCCCTCTATGAGGTGATCTCCATTGGCCGACACTTGGGCCTTGGGTCTCCACTCTGCACTTCCCCCTTCATTTAATATAATATATATATACACATACATATATACATATACACATAAATACACATAAATACACACACTTATATCTTTTTTTTTTTTTTTTTTGCATGATGCCTTATATCTGGTCCCTTGGGCACCTCGTGATCGCACTGGCCGGTGTGCTTCTTCCATGTGGGCTTATTTGTTTCTGAGCGAGATGGCCGCTTGTTCACCTTCAAGCCTTTAAGACCCCAGACACTATCTCTTTTGATAGCCGGGCACCATCAGCTTTCTTCACCACATTTGCTTGTGCACCCATTTGTCTTCAGCGATCCTATCATGGAGGTGTGCAGTCACTGATATGATTTTTTGTTCTTTGATGCCTGGTAACTGATCCCTTTGGGACCACTCGATCACACAGGCTGGTGTGTTCTTCCATGTGGACTTTGTTGCTTCTGAGCTAGATGGCCGCTTGTTTATCTTCAAGCCTTTAAGACCCCAGTCACTATCTCTTCTGATAGCCGGGCACCATCAGCTTTCTTCACCACATTTACTTGTTCACCCACTTTGGTTCCAGCCGTTGTGTCGGGAGAGTGAGCATCATAGAGTTCCAATTTAATAAAAGAAGGTATTCATGCATAGAGGGAGTGTTTGAGTAGAGGCCCAAGGTCCTTCCACCACCTTAATACTTGACCTATAAATATCGACACAAAGATCTATTTCCCCAACCTCCTATATATATTTGCATGTACATGTCTTTGTCTAGACCTCCATGAATGCCCTTTGACTCCTAGCTCTTTCCTCCATCTCCCTTGACCTTCCTCCTGCCCTACTACCATGCTTCATCGCCACCTGGGCTAGAGTATACCTCTTCTCTAAGCAACCTTACCCTCGATCATTTCCCATCAGGCCTGCCACTCCCCCTTCTCTACCCTTTGGGGTCCCATGTTTTTCCCTTGTCCCTGGGTTTGTTAACACCACTTCCTTACCCCCCCTACCCCCCACCCCAAGTCCCCCCGGAACTGTCGGTCCCGTTGTTTTTCATCCAGATAGTTCATCCAGCCTGTCCTATTCAGACAGACCTGTGGAGTCACTAACATGCACGAAAACTAGACAGAGGAACACAAAGCAACAGTATACAACCAGACAACAAAGCAACCAAAACAAACCACTGAAAAAGAACAGAACAAAACAGTTCACAAGAGAAAAGCTTGTAGTTAGTTCAGGGATCTTTGCTGGCCCTTAGGAGCGTTTTCCAGTCCAGTCTGTTGGGGCACCACGCCCTGGCCCCAAAGTCCACTTTCAGCTTCCCTGGGGACCTTGCCACTCCATTCCCTTGCTGTTCCGCTGCACTCCCCCAGTGATTTGCCTCGGTGTGGTGGGATCAGGTCAGGGGCAATTCCCACACTGTGTCTCCTGTGCTGTCCCCTGTATCGCCCTTAGTCACTGAGGGGCATCATGTCTCATAGTAGGGCCAGCCATGTTGTTCTCTCTGTGGACTGGCTGCTCTACTCAGGAACATCATCATCACGGCCTGGTGGGCCAGGCTGTGCTCCACTCTCTCCTCCTGCCCCTTCATCTGCTCCCGTGTGCTCTGATCAAATATGTCCATCTCCCATAGCTGCAGGGTCAATGTCGTCCTTTGGAACAAGTTCTTTTCGGGGGAGGGGCAGGAATCCACTTAATTTATGGTGCTGGGGGCAGCCTCCCAGACCTCTCCACCGGTTCCGTCCTCCACGCCGGGATATTGCATTCACACCTTGCGACACTGGGTTGAAGTCTGGTCCCACTTTCCCTGTGGAGATATAAACCATACCCTCCCCTTGGGTGGATTAATGCCCCATTTCTGTCATGCTGATTGTACTTACCTCAGGGGACTCATGTTGTACCTGTCCCTTTGGGTCTGGCTTACCTCGCTTAACATAATTCCTTCCAGCTCTTCCCATGAAATAACGTGTTTCATGTGCTCATCGGTGCTTTTTAGTGCTGCATAATACTCCATTGTGTGTATGTGCCAAAGTTTGCTAATCCACTCGTCTATCGATAGAAACTTAGGCTGTTTCCAAGTCTTTGCTATTGTGAATTGTGCCGCAATAAACATTGGAGCGCATATGACTGGTCGTGTTTTATTTGCTTCTTCAACCGGGTATATGCCCAGTAGAGGGATGGCTGGGTCGTAAGGTAGATCAATTTCCATTTTCTTTAGGTATCGCCAGATTGCTTTCCACAGTGTCTGTACAAATCTGCACGACCACCAGCAGTGGAGGAGGGTTCCTATTTCACCACAGCCCCTCCAACACTTGTTGCTCTCTGATTTACTGATCTGAGCTAGCCTGAGGGGTGTTAGGTGGTATCTCATGGTTGTTTTGATTTGCATTTCTCTTATGGCAAGGGACTTCGAGCACTTTCTCATATATTTATTGGCCATATTGATCTCCTCTCTAGTGAAAGTTCTTCTCATTTCTTTTGCCCACTTCCTTAGGGGGTTAACTGTTTTCCTCTTTTTGCAGGTCATGATGGTGTTGTAGATTTTAGTAATGAGCCCTTTGTCTGACGTGTCATTACTAAAAATCTTCTCCCAGTCTGTGGGTTGCCTTGTCACCCTCTTGGCAAAGTCTTTCGAGGTGCACAGGTGTTTTATTCTTATTAGATCCCATTTGTCGATTTCCAGATCACCTGTGTGTGTCCCCTTCCCTGTTGCAGTGAGCCTATGTGCTCCCTGGGCCAGTGCTCTGAGATTAGTCCCGAATCCCTCCTTAATGGTCCTGATGGTTTGGGGTTTGACTTCTAGATCTGTGATCCACCTTGAGTGTATTCTTGTGCATGGGGTGAGGTAGACGTCTTGTTTCAACTTTCTACATGTGGATATCCATTGTTTCCAGCACCACTTATTAAAGAGGGCATCTGCTTCCCACTTGACGTTTTTGGGACCCTTGTCGAAGATCAGTTGTCTATATGCTGATGATTTTACTCCTGGGCTTTCTATTCTTTTCCACTGGTCTGAGTGTCTATCATTGTGCCAGTACCATGCTGTTTTGACCACTGTAGCTGTGTAGTAGGCATTAAAATCAGGTAGGGCGAGTCCTCCAATTGTGTCCTTCTTCTTGAGGAGTTCTCTGCTAATTCTGGGTTTCTTCCCTCTCCATATGAAGTTGGTGGTCAATTTTTCCAATTCTTTGAAGAAGGTTGATGGTAATTGGATTGGTATAGCATTGAACTTGTAAAGTGCTTTAGGAAGAACTGTCATCTTTACTATGTTCAGCCTACCTAACCATGAGCAGGGAAGCTTCATCCATTTGTGAAGGTCACTTTTGGTTTCCTGTAATAGGGTTTTATAATTATGCTTATATAGGTCTTTAGTATTTTTTGTTAAGTATATTCCTAGGTATTTCAGTTTGTTCTTGGCTACTGTGAAGGGTACTTCCCTCTTAATCGCCTCTTCCATGGCCCTGTCCGATGTGTATAGAAACCCTACCGACTTCTGTTTATTGATCTTGTATCCTGCTACTCTTCCGTATTCCTCTATTGCTGTAAGTATTCCAACTGTGGAGTTTTGGGGGTCTTCAATGTATAGGATCATGTCATCTGCAAATAACGATAGTTTCACCTCCTCCTCTCCCAACTGGATCCCTTTGATGCCCTTCCGCTGTCTTATGTTGTTAGCCAGAACCTCCAAAACGATATTGAATAGAAGAGGGGACAGGGGGCATCCTTGTCTTGTACCCTTTTTCAGTGGTATTGTTCTTGTCTTTTCTCCATTGACTATGATGTTGGCTGTTGTTCTTTCATAGATAGCTTGTATGAGCTTGAGGAACTTACCTTCCAATCCTATCTTCATGAGTGTTTTGATTAGGAATGGGTGCTGGATGTTGTCAAATGCTTTTTCCGCATCTATGGATATTATCATATGGTTTTTATCCTTTTTCTTCTCGATGTGGTGTATGATATTGATGGATTTTCGGATGTTAAACCATCCCTGCATCGCTGGGATGAATCCTACTTGGTCGTGGTGAATGATATGTTTGATGTTCCTTTGTATTCTATTGGCCAATATTTTGTTAAGGATTTTTGCATCTATGTTCATTAGAGATATTGGTCTATAATTCTCTACACCTGTGGGGTCTTTTCCCTGTTTGGGTATCAAAGTAATGCTGGCTTCGTAAAATGAGTTTGGGAGCTTGCCGTTCTTTTCTATGTTATGGAATACTTTGTGGAGGATCGGTGTCAGCTCTTCCCTGAATGTTTGGTAAAATTCTGCTGTGTAGCCATCTGGCTCTGGGGCCTTTTTCCTTGGTAGGTTTTTGATGACACTCTCTATTTCTTCCTTCGCAATGGGTTTGTTGAGGTTCTTGATCTCTGTCTCAGATAATCTAGGGATAGATTGTTTTTCTAAATATTTATCCATGTCTTCCAGGTTTCTGAATTCATTAGAATACAAACCTTCATAGTACTTTGTGATTATCCTTTTTATCTCATTGGGGTCTGTTGTTATTGCCCCCGATTCATCCCTCATCCTGGCTATTGATGATTGTTCCTTTCTATCTTTGGTAAGCTTTGCCAGGGGAGTGTCAATTTTATTAATTCGTTCATAAAACCAGCTTCTAGTTGCGTTAATCCTTTGCATTGTTCTTTTGTCTTCCCACTGGTTTAACTCCGCCCTGATTTTTATTATTTCTTTTCTCTTGCTATTGGAGGGGTAGTTCTGTTGACTCTGTTCTAGTTGTTGGAGGTTTTGTGTTAACATATCTGTCATACGCCTTTCTTCTTTTTTCATGTATGCATTCAGTGATATCAAGCTACCTCTGATAACTGCCTTTGCAGTGTCCCATAAGTTTTGATATGTTGTATGCTCGTTCTCATTAGTTTCTAGAAATTTCCTGATATCCTCTCTGATCTGGACCTTAACCCATTCATGTCGCAGGAGATCGTTGTTTATTCTCCAATTGGTGGCCCTTGCTTTTCTGGGTGCCCTCCTATTAATCTCCAGCTTTATGGCATGGTGGTCTAAGAAAGACGTCTGGATAATATCTATGTGTTTGAATTTACTCAGGCTGGCCTTGTGCCCCAGCATGTGATCTATTCTTGAGAAAGATCCGTGTGGATTGGAGAAGAATGTGAAACCTTTTGCTTTTGGATGAAAGGCTCTATAGATGTCTATCAGGCCCTGTTGCCTAATTACATTGTTTAGCTCTCTGGCCTCTTTGCTGAGCTTCTTTCCCTGTGACCTGTCTTTCTCTGATAGTGGAGTGTTGAAGTCCCCCACTATTATTGTTGTTTCCGTGATTTCTTCTGTCATTTTTTTAATAGTTTGTTTGACGAAATTTGCCGCACCATTATTAGGTGCGTAAATATTCAGTATGCTTATTGCTTCCTGGTTTACTGAGCCTTTGAGCATTATGTAATGTCCCTCTTTGTCTCTTTTTATGTTTTGGATCTTGAGATCCATTTTGTCGGAGATTAAGATAGCCACTCCTGCCTTCTTGGAGTTACCATTTGCTTGGTAAACTTTCTGCCAGCCCTTTATTCTCAGCATATGCTTGTCTGCTTGCTTAAGGTGTGTCTCTTGCAGGCAGCAGATTGATGGGTTATGTTTTCTAATCCAATCCTCCAGCCTCTTTCTTTTAACATATGAATTGAGCCCATTTGTATTCAAAGTGATTATTACAATCTCTGGCTTCATGGTTGCCATATTCTGTTTTGTGTTTTGGGTCTTTGCCTATCTTCCTTCATATCAGTGTACTGCGTTTGAGTGGAGGGTTTCTATCCTGTCCTCTTTTCCATCTGAGACCGTGTTGTCCTGGTACGTGTTGCTGGCATGTTGGCTTCTAGATGGAGATGGGCTATATGGTGGTCTCCTGGTGGTTCTAGTTGGAGCTTGATCTTCTGGCCATAGTGAGTCAGCCAGTATGTTCTGCAGGGTCGGGTGACTTGCAGTATATTTCTTGAGTTCTTCCTTGTCCTGGAAGACCCTTATCTTACCCTCTATCTTAATGGATAACTTGGCAGGGTATAGGATTCTGGGGGAGGCATTTTCATCTTTCAGTTTTTGGAAGATGCTGCTCCATTCTCTCCTCCTCTTCATGGTTTCAGCTGATAAGTCTGAGCATAACCTTACCTGCGCTCCTTTGTATGTGACTGTCTTCCTTTCTCTTGATGCTCGTAGAATTTTCTCTTTTTCCTCTAAGTTGGATAATTTTACAATTATATGCCTTGGCGTGTTCTTCTTGGTGTTTAGCTTAGCCGGCGTCCTCTCTGCTTCCTGTATGAGAGTCGGATTCTCCTTTGTTAGGTTGGGGAAATTTTCTTCCAGGAATTTCTTTGCTATCTTGGCGGTCGATTTGTGTGTTATGTTGTGTTCCGGTAGACCGATTATTCGAATATTATTCCTCTTCATAGCATCTGTCATTGATCTCAGGCTGTCTTCTGTTTCTTTAATTTTCCTATCTGATTGTTTTTCTCGCTTGCTTCGTTTGGTTTGAGTGTCCTCGAGTTCACTGATACGGTTCTCAGCCTCCTCAAGCCTAGATATAGCTTCTGTGACCTTTTGTGTGGCCTCTGCTACCTCCTCTGTTAGTTTCTGCAGTTCCTTTTGGTGGATAGTATTCATCCCCTCTATTGTGGACTTCATCCCCTCTATTGTGCATTTCATCCCTTCTATCGTTGCATCCTTATTTTGGTTTGCTTCTCTTAGCTCCTGTATTACTGCAAGCAGAGTTCTGAAGATTTCCTTTTGTGGCTGATCTATATCTGTTTCTTCTATGAGTGACGTTAGGTCTGTTAAAGTGCCTCGTTTTTCTGATTTTTTTGTTGGGAGTGATGTGGTCTGTTGATTTTTCCTTGATCCTTTAATAGGCCCCATGCTTCTGGGAGACAGGAGTAACCTTATTGTGTGGAGGCTCAGGCCACTGTGCCGTCTCCTGGGGTGGCTGGGGCGGGCTGCGGCAGGCTTAGGGCTGGCACTGGGGACCCAACAGGGCCCCAGGTGGTGAGAGCTGGCTGGAGCTCACTGACGGCCCCTCAGGGACTGCAAAGCCGAGACCCGGGCTCCACTGCAGGTGGAGTGTTTGATCTGCCCGGGCTGTGAGCGGGCGCGGGGAGGCCCCTTGGATAGCTGCACAGGCAGCTGCGGGACACTGCAGGGAACAATGGTGTTCGCTCTCCGCCCTTTTGGCGCGAAACCGCAGGGGGTAATGGCAGCGGCAAAGGAGGCTTGGCGCGAAACCGCAGGGGGCAATGGCGCCCTTCCTCTGCTCAGGCTCAGAGTTGCGGCCTCCGGGGTCCCCGCAGCACCCTGGGGAGGGCACTTACTCTTGTGCCTTGTGCAGGGGGGGGGCCCTTGGTGGGCAGACTCAGCAGCGCGGGGCGCGGTGCTCCGCGGAAGCTCAGGGTCCGGGACAGGCGCGGGTTGGGCTATGGCTCCTGTTGGCGGGAAGTGCTCAGCGCAGGGTCCCCGCCGGGAGTGGAGCTGGCGCTAGGCTGCCAGGGGCTGGCGGGGGCGGGCGGGGGTGGGATGCTAGCGCACGGAGGGCAGGTGGAGAGGTCCGCGGCAGCGGTGCGGGTGGATGGTCCCCCGTGGGGGTCGCCAGACAACCCGCGGGTCCGCTCCCCTGAGCTTGGATAAATGGAGGGAGGGACGTGGGCCCCGAGGGCAGATCGCTGCCCTGTGGGGAGAGGGGAACTGCGGGAAAGGAAAGCTTCTCTCCCAGTGGGGATCCGCGATAGGGAGTGGGGAGTGGGCCGCTGGAGTAGGCAGGGCAGGCAAGCGGCTCTGGGCTGGCGTCGGGTTTGGGGATGGAGCCTAAGCCGGTCGCCAGTGAGCTCACGGCAGCTTAGTGGCCAGAGATGTCCCACTAGTCCGGTCCTCTTTCACCTAGACCCCTGCTCCGGACAAATACGTGGGGTAGGACTGGGGTGCTGTCCCAGGGGGATATTTCACTCACCAGACTCTTACTATTCAGCTACCTGGTCGCCAATCCCGCTTTGTTTGGAGGAGCTCTCAGAGTATGCGGGTGTCCCTGTCGGCCATCTTCCCCCTCCTCTTGTGAAGATTTTTATTTTGAGGTGTAATCCATACTGAAGTCTTTGATGTTCATTAGTAAGTACTTCAAATCTTCTGCATGTTCAGTAGGCAAGGTTCTGTCTTTTTTATATCACAGGTTGTTAATGAGTTCTCTTCCATTCCTTATCGTGTACTTTCCTTCATATTGTGCAGCTTCTCAGGACACTGGCTCAGCATGAGGAATGAGTAAGTGCGGTGAGAGGTTGTAACCCTAACACACACCTTTCCTGATTTTAACCACACAGTATTCCATTGTTCTCTTTGAACATATTGCCTCTTGGTCTATGTACAGGTTCTACACGAGCACAACTAAATGTCCTAGAATTATAATTCTTTACAAGGTTATACATAATTTGAAGTGGCCCTTGCAGATGCATGCCTTTGCTTATCCAATAAAACACAAGGGAACAACTCTATGGTAGTCTCAGCCAGGATCCATCTGTCATTAACAATCCTTTATTCTATATCCTCTTCTGAATCTCTTTTGTATTTCTGGCAGTTCCCCGTCAATAAACTGCTGTAATTGTTCTTGAATTATTTTGAGAAGAATTTTAATTGTGTGTGATTTTAGTGAAAGTTTTCAGTAATCGATGCATTCTTTTGAATTACTTTTCTTAGGAATGAACACATATATGGAAACTAACTACTAGTCAGTTGGCCAGGAGGGTGTCTTCCCAAATTTCATGGCATAGGTACCTGTGTGTTGAAACATGTGAATTGGTAGTCTGCCAACCACTGAAACCTTTTTCTCCCCCTTGACAATAGCTTTGGTTCACCTTGGACTTCTGTCCTTAATAGTACTACTGTATATACTCGTGTATAAGCCAAGTTGTTCCGCACATTTTAGAACAGTTTTTGTTGTAAAATTAGGTGCCTTGGCTGATATTTGGGTCGACTTACACTCGAGTATATATGCTAACTTTTTATCATATGCTGTCATGGCATAGTGGGGTACACATTGGGTTGATAACCACAGGCCCACAATTTGAATCCACCAACTGCTTTTCAGGAGAAAGATAACATATTCTGTTTCCATAAAGTTTTAGAACAGCAGTTCTCAAACTGTGGGTCACAACCCCTTTGAGGTCAAATGACCCTTTCACAGGGGTCACCTGATTCAGAACAGTAGCAAAATTAGTTAGGAAGTATCAATGAAAATAATTTTATGGTTCGGGGGAGTCACCATAACATGAGGAACTTTATTAAAGGGTCGTGACATGAGGAAAGTTGAGAACCATTGTATGGAGCTTGAGAAACCCAAAGGGCCAATTCTGCTTTGTCCTACAAGTTCTTTATAAGTCAGACTTGCCTTGATCGTAGCATATTTGATTTGGTTTATTTCCTGAAATGGTTGATTGTAAAGTGACTCCTTTAGTTCAGTGACTCTTTTTATTATCTTCATCTTTTGTTATTGTCAACACCATTAAGTACTTTGGCCATTCAGAAATCCCAAACCCTGTGTTATTGGGTAGATTTTGACCCATATTGACCCTATATAAGGTTATATGATTTAAAATATCTATCGAACAGACAGCCTCATGTTTCTCTTAGGGAGAACCTGGTAGATTTGAACCACTGACCTTGAGGTTTGCAGCCCAACAGCTAACTACCAGCACTGCATAGAATTCTTCAGTGTTTCAACTTGAGGTTTGATTTTTTTCTCCTTCGGTTCTTTCGACTTTTGAAATACTGAACATGTTCTTCCCTTTGGGTGTTCTAAATCCTTTTTATTTTTCCCACCCCTGAAAGGAAATGATATCCTCAAGAAATTAGATCTTTAGTGTTTGAAAATCATATATTTTCTGAGTATTGCCCTCCAAAATATTAGTTTATTCAGGATTACACATTTCAATCACCACAAGATTTTCAGATACTAAAGATTTTATTTCTTCATAATATAATTTCATTAAAGGAGTGCGGGAAATAAACTATAATTGAAATCAGGATGATCTCTGTAATTCTTGAAACTAAAATCACTTCCCCTTTTTAATAATTGTTAAGAAAATATTAAAACTCTGTGGCATTCCATACCATGGGCATATTAACTACTCAGATGTTTTTTTCTGAGGTACCAAATCATATATGCTTGCTATTTATGTTTATTAAACAGATTAGTGAGAAGTACTCTTGCTTTGGAAGCCCTGATTTTCTGCAGGTTTGAGGTATACAATTTCAAAACTCTTGAGAACAGTCATATGATGGTGCTTGCAAAAATACTTGAACTTTGGATGTTCTGGTGGCTTTAGTGAAGAGTGTTAGATAATTGGTTCAGGAAAATTTTTGCCTCTTGTGTGACAGACACCCTTCAGACACTGGTGACAGGGCAATGAAGAAAACGTTGAATCCGTGTTCTCATTATGAACTTGGTTGCATATTCCATATCACTACCTATATTTTGTATCACCTTTTCCACTGAAAGTTTGTCTGCCCCAGCGATAAGAGTTGTATGAGCCCCTAATAGAACATTTTTAAAATAAATAAATGCATACGTACATACATACATAAAAGGCAACAACACAGTAACGGTGACAAAAGAATGCCAATATACAAACAACTCTTACCATAACTGTCCATTACTAGTAACACTGTATTTATGGGCCACAAATCACCGCTGATGAAGAGATTTCCCATAATTTGTTCATTTACTATTCACAACCATTCCATGAGGACAGAAATACACTTTTATAAACCGAGAGAATGGGGTCCAGTGGGTCGCAGTGGGTTCTCCATGAGCACACAATGAACAAGGTGTAAAACTAAGAAAACCAAAAAAGAAAGCAAAAGGAAAGTGGAACAAATATATTGTCTTCAAGTTAATTTTGACTCCTGGAAACCCCATGTATTTCAGACTAAAATTGCTCCATTTGGGTGTTTGCTTTATTTAACTTTTGAGACAAATCATTAGTAAAGCACATACCAACCCAAATCCGAACTCAGTACCATTGAGTCTACGCCAACCCTTACAACCCTATGGGAGGGGTAGAACTACCCCGGTGAGTTTCTAAGACGGTAACTCTTGGTTGTTGTTAGGTGCCATCAAGTTGGTTCCGGCCCACAGCAACCTTATGCACAACAGAAGGAAACGCTGCCAGGTCCTGTGCCATGCTCACAATTGTTCCCAGGTGAAGCCCCTGGCGGCAGCCACAGTGCCCGTCCATCTCATTGAGGTCTTCCCCTTTCTCGCTGCACCTCTACTTTACCAAACATAATGTCTTTTTCTAGGGACTGGTCTCCCCTGACAACATGTTCAAAATTCGTAAGATGCAACCTCATCATCCCTACAGACACTTGCCTCTACAGACAAATCCGGCTTTACTTCTCTTTGCAGACACATCAGTTTGTCCTTTTAGCGGTCCGTGGTTCTTTCAATATTTTCCTCCAGCACCACACTGTAAACCCTTTACTGGGAAGGAAAATTTAGTCTTTCTTCCGCAGAGTGGCTAGTGGCTCCAAACTTCTGATGTTGTAGTTAGCAAGGCAACATACAACCCCTATGCCGCGCGGGTTTCTATGAAAGTATGTAGCTGGACCTTTCTCCTGCAACATCCCTGAGTGGGTGTGAGTAAGCAATAATTAGGTCAGTAGCCAAAAGCAAACCATTTGTGCCAATGAAATTCTCAAATTGTACAGCAATTAGTTTACCCAGATTTTGTGAGCACCTCATTATCATCATTTTATTAAACTTTACTTGCTCAGCCTGGACTATGATTCTTGGCGATTTCATATTCTGAAACCACATGTAGATATTATGTGTACTGCGTATGTTCAAAACTAAACAGAACTGACTGCTATTGAGTGGAGCTTAGTTCAGTGTCCTTATGTAGGACTTCTGTGTTTCTTTATCAGAGCCTCATCTTTATCCCACAAAACAGCTGATGGGTTTGAACAATGAACCTTGATGTTAGCAGTTCAACACAAACAGAAATGCCACCAGGGCATCTACCATATATCCTTAATAGTGTCGATTATATGCACGGTTTTAGGGTAAAAAGATACCCCCATCTCAAATGTAATTTAAGAACATTTATTATGTTTCTTAAAAATTAATATGTCATTTTATTTGGGACTCTGAACAATCTGTATATCAATTGTATCAAACTCATTTGTATATATGTTGCCATCATCATTTTCCAAACATTTTCTTTCTGCTTGAACCTTTGGTATCAGCTCCCCATTTTTACCCTTCCTCCCCTATCCTCCTACCCTCATGGATCCTGATAAATTATAATTATTACTTTCATATCTTACACTATCCGCTGCCTCCTTTTGCCCATATTGTTGTTGTTCATACCCGTAGGGGGTGAGTGATACATTGATCAATGTACATAGTTTTCCACCTTCTCCCCCACCTCCCCTGTACACTCATGGTATTGCTACTCCTATTACTGCTCATGAGGGTCTTATCTATCCTGGATTTCATGTGTCCAGAGCTCTCAATTTGTACCAGTGTACATGTTCTGGTCCAGCCTGATTTGTAAGGTAGAAGTGGCGTCATGATAGTGGGGTGGGTGGGTGGGGGGTAAGCATTAAAGAGCTAGAAGAATATTGTGTGTTTATTCCTCAACATCAACTCCCTAGTACCCTTCTACCCTGCTGTACCCCCAAGAAACCTGTGCTAGTTATTATCTCTGTAGACTCACCCATGCTTGGTTGCATCTACTGAAAATGTAGCAGGATACCTAACAGAGTTGAGAACAATATCAACCATAACAAAATACAACAGAGAGAAGTTTCAATCTGAAAAAAAAATTTTAAAAAACCAAATTAAGCTCAAAGTGTACCAAAAGGGAGTTCAAATGATGAGGCTTTAACTTCTGAGGTCAGATTTATCATTTTACTATATTACTATAATAGTCTCTCCAATTTTCTCTGTCTGATAACCAGGTTATTGTGATAGGAATCCCTCATTTATGGCCAGGGGGAATTCACTGTAGGCTTATTCCATGTGTATTTGGGGCTTTAACTGTCAACAAGAGCCTCTGCAAACTAGAATTTTAACATTTAAACTCTGACGTCATTTCCTACTTTGGATTTGGATTATCTGTTTTCTACTCCTTGGATCACAGATGTTGGTGTGCCTCTTCCACGTGGGCTTACTTAATTACAGGGTTGCTTGTTTAAAAACAAGAATTTAAGACCCTAGTTACTATTCTTGCTGATAGCTGGGCACCATCTAATCTCTTTGCCACACTTTGCTATAGCACCCATATCTTTCATGTTTCCTTCAGGAGGGTGAGTATTGAGCAGGACCATGTCATTAGAACTATCTGCCTTTAGATTGGAGCTTGGAAGGAGTGCAAACCCAAATTCCATTCCTAAATCTAGATTGTCTATCTGCCACTGGTTCACTTTAGAGACATCTTTGTCATTTTATGGTAGAGAACCTTATCAAACATCTCCCTGGAGCATTTGGTCCCTCTCATTATAGTATCATTGATTTAACCCATGGTACATTGTTTAAACCAGAATTTTAAAGGGGAGATTGATTAAGTGAAGGCTATTTACAAATCTTAGTACATTTATTATTGACTTGTACAGATTAAGGCCTTGTGTTACTAGACACTATTTTCAGTAATAGTGGAACTTGGTGGTCAAGTAAAGTTTACAATCATAACCACTGACAATGTCAGACACGGGTCTGCCAGAACAATATAAACCTTAATAAATTAAGAAGGACATTGAAGTGGTAAGTAAATGTTAGACCTCCTGCCAGCAGATCTGTACTCTTGGTATAGCTACCCTCTGCTTCTTCACACTCTGACATTTTAGTTTTAATCCTTAGGTTTCAAGTGTGTTTGAGGTCAAACGCAGTCCCACCTAATGTAGGAACCCAGTTTCCACATCACCTCTCTCTGATATGGCCTTTGAGGAATGTTTTATGCCTGGAAAATCCAGGGTTCAATGTCCCAGTGTTCTATGTCCCATTCATCCCCCCTACCACCCTAACCCCCGCTTTTTAAAAATAATTTCCTTTCTTCTGTTGTGTATTATTCTGGGTGAACTAGAGAAATAAATCCAGGAAGTTATTAATATATGTATAATAATTGTATATTAAGAAAATACCCCAGCCCAATCCAGATCAAGTCCATAAGTCCAATATTAGCCTATATGTCTGATAACAATCTATAAAGTCCTCTTCAGAGTCACAGAACACATGCAATGATGCCTAATGCAGGAAAATATCAGGCCAGTGGATAGAAAGTCTTGTGCATCCAGTGGCAGTGTAAGCATCTCAGTGCTGGTAGGGGTCTTTACGAGGTTCCTCCAGCTAGCTCCATGTGTCTTTTCAGCAAGAATGTCTCCGAGGGAGTGAGCATGTGTCCCACCTCCAGTGAGTTATTTGTCTCCATTACTGCCTCCAAATGAGGTCATCAAGCTGTGATCTGCTTCACAGGTTAAACTCCACCCCTTCATTCTTGATCGTCTCAAATTGACAACAGATTATGTAAGTACCACATTGTTAGAGAGTTTATGTCATTGTCCTTGTTCTAATGGTTAGAGCTATTGTGTTAAGGTGTTAGAAATGATTTTCTCCTCTTTTTTGTGTGTTTGTCAATTGCTATAACTTACCTCTGATTACTGCCTTTGCTGTGTCCTATGGATTTTGTATGTTTCAGGGAGTTTCCTAATTTCATCTCTTATTTGGGATATTACCCAGTCATTTTTGAGTAATGTGTTGTTGAATCTCCATGTGTTTGTCCTTTTTTTATTGTTGATTTCCAGTTTTATGGCACTGTTAGAGAAGATGGTTGGAATGATCTCTATGTATTTGAATTTGCTTTATGTTCTGGCTTGTAGTTGATTTTATAATAGGTGCCATATGCTTTGGAGAAGAATGTGCATTTTTTGTGCCATTGGAGTAATCTGCAAATATCTTAGAGGTTGAGCTGTTCGATTGTGTTGTTCAGCCCTTCAGTTTCTTTATGGTGTTTCTTTCCTGTTGATCGATCTTTCATTAAAAGAGATGTATTAAAGTCTCCTACTATCAATTTCGATCCAGTGATTTCTCTCTCCATCCCGTTAAAGATTTATTTGATATATTTTATAGGTACATATGTTGTTTGATATATATTTGATATATTTTATGAGCACAGATATATATATATTCATTGGGTACCTAAGTTTATTATGGTTATATTTTATTGGTCTCTAAACCCTTTGATCATTATGTAGTATCCATTCTTATTTCTCATTATGTCATTTACTTTGAAGTCTATTTTGTTGGAAATTATGTTGCTAAGCCTGCCTGTTTGGGGTTGCCACTGGCTTGATATGTTTTTCACCACCCTTTAACTTTCAGGATGATTTTGTCTGTGAGTTTGAGGTCTGTCTCTTGAAAGCGGCAGACTGATGGGTCTTGCTTCCTAACCCAGTCTGCTATTTTTGTCTTTTAATTAGTCTATTTAGTTCATTGTCATTCAGTGTTATTAATTCTAAATGTAGGTTAGTTGCTGTCATATTGCATTGTGTTTGCTGTTTTTCTTCTTCTCTTCTTTATCTTTTTTGGTGGTGGTGGGAGCTTATTCATTTCTTTATATCCCCTCTATCACTGTGTTGTTTTTAGTATGTTGATTTCTGGATGGTATTATACCTCTGTTGATCTCATGTTTGTGTGCTGTTGTTGATTTTCTGATCAGAGATCTGGTTAATATATTTTGTTAATATATTTTGTAATGCTAGATAATATATATATATATATTCTCTAAGTATTTGCTTGTTACAAAATAGTTTTATTTTTCCTTCATATGTGACGAATAACTTTGCAGTATGTAGGCTTCTTGGTTGGCAGTTTGTTTTTCAAAGTTTAATTTACGTTGCTCCATTTTCTTCCTTCCTGAATGGTTTCTGCTGAAAGGTCTGCACTTGTTACCTGTTTACCTTTGTAGGTGCCTGCTTTTTCCCCTTCTTCTCTGGTTGCTCTCAAGATTCTCTTTTTCCCTGCAGTTGGATGACTTGAGTACTATATGTCTGGATTCCTGTCCCTCCCAGGGGTCTAACCTATTTGGAGTTCTCTCTGCCTCCTGCATGGTTATTGTCTCCTCTTTTGTAATATTGGGGTGGGGTTTCCTTCATGGGTTATCTTAGTATTTTATCTGTAGATTTGTTTGTTTCTTCCTGTTCCAGCATTCTAGTTAGACTTGCTAGTGCCCTCCTTCATGGTGTTCTCCCACGTCATCCTCAGCCTTTCTTCACGTTCTTTTGCTCTTTTTATTTGATTGTTTCTCTCATTCTGAAGTCTGCATGGCCGTTGTGTAGCTCACTGATTCAATTTTCCTTTTCTTCCATTCTACTGCTCAACTCTTGGACTGCGTTTCTTACTTCTATTATCTCATTGTTTAGCTTCTGGATTTATTTTGGGCATGAGATTTTAATATCGCTATTTCTTTCTTTGTTTTCAGGATTACTCCCCAGATTTCCTGGATGATCCTAAACACCATTCTCCTGTATTATCTTTCTGTTAGGGCTTCTTTTTCTGTGTTTTCAATTGGGTTTGGGTAATCTTCTGCTGTTAACTTTTGAATATCTTGAATTTTTTTGGTTAATGCATTTGAGATGTAGGTGATATGTAGAGTTCTGGATTGCATGGGTGGGGGGCAGAGGGGGCAGGCTCTTGGGTTCTAGGAGAAATACCATACAGGGACTGGAACTCATATTATGTGGGGTTGTGGAAGAAGTGGTTGCCTACATGAATTAGGAATAAGTGGGTAGGAGCACGGGATTAGGGTTTAAGTGATGACATTAATAACAGGTAGCCTTATAGTTAAATACAGTATTTTTTTAGTAAGCTGGAAAAGGAAATTTTAAGAGCCATGCTAGTATATGTTAGTTTATGTGAAAGTGTGCCTCACTGAGAAAGGGGAGCAGGTTTTGGAGGTAGTGGTGGGTAGGGTAGATATAGATTTAAGCTGGCAATCCACTATGCTCACTTGTTGACCCACAGTATACTATAGGGTGGTGGCAGCAGACTGATGTTTATATGAATATAAGAAAAAATGTTTCTGGATTGATCTTGGTCAGCTTCCTGGCTCTCATACAGATGGCCAGTTGGTGCAGGAACCATGGTCTTATAAGGACAGGGAAGGTTATTCCCGTTAAAGTGGAGAGGTATGGCATTTCTGTACCAGGTTGCCACAGCATCTACCATCTACGAAGGGATCCCAGGGTAGAAGACAGGATGAATGGGGGTGTGCGGTGAGAGGGTTTTTTAATCTTAGGGAGGTCAAAGGGGGCAAGTCCTGAGCACCAGTGGATCGGGGTGTGGATGGGGAGACTGCTGCAGAGACTTGCTGCTATTGTTCCTGGCTCTCTGGTAGCTAGTCGGTTGGTGTAGGAACCAAACTCTTGCAAGGAAGAGGAGGCTATACCGGGGTGATAGTGTAGAGGTATCCAGGTTCTGGGCCAACCATGCAATCTGGCTCCATGCAGTGTTTTTGGGGGTCAGAAAGTGAGCGGATTGTGGGCACTAGGTGAGAGGGGGATTTCACCTGAGGAGAGGTTGGGAGGGTGTCAGTCCCTCTCACTGTCAGGTTGCAGCGCTAGGGGAGGGGAAGCTTGAGGAAGGGTTGCCACAGAGACTGGTTGGTGTGCTGAGTTCCAGGTTCTTTAGGGTCGAAAAGAGTTTGATTTTGCTTTGTTTCTAAAGTAAAAAATCAAAATAATTCTGCAGCACTGGGAATTCAGGCTGCACATCTGATTTCCCAGAAAGTAGGCCCTTACCTATTCGATTCTGGCTGGGGAAGGGAGAGTTCTGGATAGGAGAGGCTATCTAGGGGCCATCTTCCTGAAGTGCTCCTGCTTCCCAAATTTTATGGCTTTTTAATTTAGTGTATAACTCCTATCTCTCCATGACTTACTGTTTTCCTTGACTTCCTTGCCTAATTTGTTCCTGATTCATTGCTACCCAAGCCAAGCCAAACCTGTTGCCCTTGAGTCATGGAAACATGAAAGAATGGGGCATCCATAGCTTCTGACTGCTTCTGGCTTCACAAGGGGAGACTAGAATCAAACTCAGTATCAGTTCAAGGCCCATTGCTATGAGGTAATGGTCAGATATACCTCTACGCCTTTTCCTCCTTTATCAATTCTGACACAAATTATTCCTTCTACAACACTCTCCACTTCTCTGCTGAGTTTGATAATCCATTGCAGTGGCCACACAAAATTCACACATAGTGAACATAATTAAGAGGTTTATTAAGGAAGTTAGTAGGTTATATTAGGAAGACTGAGGAAGCAGTCCTCTGGTCAGAAGTGCATATTCTCAGTTTTGCCCATAAGCATACCTCTCTCTTGCCCTCCTCATTTAGCTACAAGGTGCATTGACTTCTGTCATATTGGGGCAATATCACAAATTTTCTTTAGTACTGCTTATACGTGGCTAAAGGGCACCCCATTCTGCCAAAAATCTTAGCCCAAAGGTGTTTGACTCTAACTCTATGATTTGACAAACACACCCCTGCCCTCCTCACCTCACATTATGTTCCTAGAGGCATTCTATTCTGCAAGTCAGTCCCCTCCTGGATGGTACTCATCTTTCTTGCTCTAGGAGCCAGGAGCCTGCTGCTCCGTTCTTGGTTTTGAAGTCTTTGTGCTACCATTTCTCCACCACCTAGCCATCACTTCTCTGGTGTCACCTGGAATATAAAGATCCAGGACAAGAATTTAAAATACCAAGGACACACTCCACTCCTGGTTCTTCTTTATTAATGGCTGTGAGATCCTCATTACTGCTTTTGATATGGATTGTTTTATACCCAGTGGGATGGCAAAACTAACCAATCTCCATGTTAGAGTCTTATAAACTCTATTTATATAGTCTTGCCTAACCATTTAATGGGTACAGAGGCAATTAAGTAAATTTACACTGCTATGTGACCTTGTAGCACAGAGTAAAAATTCCACATAAGACTAAGCAGGCTGACACATCTTTCTCCTGTGTCGCTAACCTATGACTCAACTATTGCCAGAGGTCCTGACTAAGAGCTCAGCTGTTAATCAAAGGGTCTGCATTTGGAATACATCAGCATTCTGTTGACCAATGCTATCATTCTTGTGGGTGGTATTTATATTTATAAGCAGGTCCACTTGCCTTTTTTACATGCTGAGCCACATTTGACCTCATTAATCCTGTTAGATTTGTGTAGATTCATTTGTATATTTAACATCATTAGGTACATGAAAGTCAAGATAGATGAGTAACAGCAGGAGCAATGGCTCCTGGAGGGGATGGGAAGAAAGAGGGAGTGAGAGAAGGGAGGGATGGGGAACGGTTAGAGCTGATGCCTGTATAACCCCACTTGATGGGCTCAAGCAACAGAATTTTATGTGCATGGATACAATGGATTGTGTAAGAGATGAGGAAAGAGAGAAAGAACTATTATAGAAAAACAAACAAACAAACAAACAAAAAAGAAATAGGGGGTCCTGCGGAGTATGGTTGGGAAGGGAGGGGAAAAAGAGGAGCTGATATCAAAGAGTTCAAGAAGAAAGTAAATGTTTTGAAACTGATTGTGTTAGCAGTTGTACACCACTGCTTGCTGTGACTGAACTATGGAATATTATGATATC
Source organism: Tenrec ecaudatus (assembly GCF_050624435.1). Lineage (NCBI taxonomy): Eukaryota > Metazoa > Chordata > Mammalia > Afrosoricida > Tenrecidae > Tenrec > Tenrec ecaudatus. Next base: position 76,059,588 of record NC_134534.1, on the reverse strand, counting down.
TTTAAAAACTCCCAATAAAATGATACATTTTCTAACGGGTAAAAAAAGAATCGAATTTAACAAAATTCTCAAGTATATACATAAGGATCAACTGGGGATTTTGTTGAAACGTTGGTGCTGATTCAGCATCTTTTCAGAGGAAATGCAAATTCCACTGAAAATGAGAAATGCAAATTCTCATCAGGGGCCATTTTCTTCATAGAGGATCCGGTGGAAGCCCTGGCTTAGAGAGGAATGCTTTCCAGAAAGATTGTTCTTGCTCTTTGCCTCTCTGGCTCAAAATCTATCTAATAATTGTGGATGGTACCTCTGCGTTTATTTTCCTAGAGTTAAGCATAGATAACATTTTAATATCAATTAGGGCTTTGGTAAAGGAAATCAAAGCAAGGAGAAAAAGAGAGAGAAGAGAGAAGGGGCACTAATAAGAGGGAGTTGTGAAAATGAAGGACAAGTCATTTTTCTTGATGTAGAAGTCATTGCATTCATTGCTGGGAAGGTCAATGGGTTAGGGCAGCATTATGTTACTAATACTGTGCTTTCAATAAAGGCTCTAGAATGCTATAGAGCTCTAGAGGTATGGGGAGAGAAGTTGCATATGAAAGGGAATGGTTGGATGTCCAAGAGGAAGAGTAATGTGATGCGATCTGGGAGTGAGAAATGTGGACTGGAGGTGAGATGAAATAAGATCAAAGACTTCTTAGAAAGGTTTCCTAAAGGCCATCAGCTAAGGTTAAGAAAGAAAAGCTATTTGTCCTCAGAATTATCCAACAAGGCGAAGACCCAGTTCCTGCTCTCCTTGCTGATCATGATGCCTCGATTGCAACAGAGCCTGGACTGGAGATCAGAATGGCCCTGCATGCATCCTCTTCCACTTTTCATGCTGTACTGAAATGAACCTGCCTAGAGTTCTCTTTATGTGACAGAGAGTAGGTGGTTGGAGATTTTCACTCTCTTTTCCTGCAATGATTGATGATAACACTTAAAAATGAGAATTGCTCTTAAAAATTTTAAATTTTACCCAAGTTCTGTATTCTTGTATATGTATTTTTTTAATTATTAAGAAATCCTTTGGTGTTGTGAGAAACAGCTTACTGCCAAGCCACCCTTACCCATATCATGCAGATAAGTTATTTACCTTGGTAGTTACCTATGAAGGTGCCCTGGTGGTGCAGAGGTTAAGTGCTTGGTTTCTAACTGAAAGTTTGGTGTCTCAAACCCACCAGATGCTCCACTCAAGAAAGATGTGACTGTCTACTGCCATGAAGTTTACAGGCTAGGAGGGGTAATTTTACTCTATCCTATCTGGTCTCTGTAAATTGGAATGAACATTATGGCAACAGGATTTTTGGTACTTAATTATTTCAAGTCCAAAAAACACTAAGTGGTTATCATGAAGTCAATCCTGACTTATAGTAATTCTATGTGTGTCAGAGTAGAAATGTGCTCCGTAGATTTTTTTAATTGGCTGATTGTATATTTGCATATTGATGTAGTTAATTGTGCCAACCTGGCCAATTGAAGGTCTGAGGAATAAATGACTCAGTGAGCCTCACCTTTCTAGTTCTCAGGTCTCTTGTTTTGTGATGGTCAGAGCAGGGTGCAGCTGTCTTCGCCAGTTCCCTGCTTAAGCTGGCAAGGCTTGCTTCCTGCAAGACATTCCCAAGGAGAAGCCACATGGACCTACCCCGATGCAGCCAGGGGTGCTGGAGTAGCCACATTGAGACCCCTGCCAGCGCTGAAATGCTTACACAATCACTGACTTGGCTTTCCTCCTGCAGTTGGCATCATCATGTGTGTTCTGTGGGATGGAGGAAGACTTTGTGGATTGGTGTTGGACATATTGGTTAATATTGGACTTGTGGGCTTGGACAGCACTGGGTTGGGATGTTTTCTTGATGTGTGCTTAACCTTTATATAACACTCTCCATTATACATGAGTTCATGTGGATTTGTTTCTCTAATGTACCCAGACTAACACACATGTGGATTGCTAGTACTTTCTCTTGCAGTACTTCTGTATGGACTTGAACTTCATACTGGCTCAGTGTTTCAGAGCATGTGAGCATACTAAGCACACACACTACAAAAGAACTCTTCAACACCCCCCACCTCTTTCCATTTTCCCATCAAAGATGATTAACTGAACTGTCCCTACTAATAAATTTATATAAAAATATCTGCTAACTTAGCTAAACTAAACTTTTATCAAGTTTCTCCTCACACAGTGCCCTGGAACTTGAGCATGTCTGATTCTTGAGCTTAAATAAGCACTTGAAATAGCTTGAAATAGCCCATGATATAACATGAAGAAATAAACAGCTAATTCGTCCACAGAGCAGTATAAATGGCTCAGTTCAACTCACTTCTGTGAGACAGTTAATACACTGTCAGTCCCTTCAACTCACGAGAGCTGCTGGGTGCAAGTCAAGGAAGCAGACAGATGAGTCTTCCATAAAGCAATGCAGGCAGCCCGTCTATAGGCAGCAAACAGCAAGGCCTGTCACCAACAGTCAGCCATATGACAGGGTTCGACAGTCCCCAACTGAAGTGATGTATACATCAGCTGCGTGGGGAAGCAGGTCTCAAAGGAACCTCAAACTGTAGCAATACGGTCCACAGATTGGGTGTCCCGCAGGTAGTGTAGCTCGCAAGTTGAGGCAGAGAACTAGATAAGGCAGCCGCACACTGGTCTGATCATCAGAGAGCAAGAGACAGAAAGGTGAGCCTTGCCAAGCCATTGATCTCATTTCCTTCAATTAAACTACGACCTTATTAATCCCACATGTGTTTGTTGGCCAGTTTGACCCAATAAACCTCCCATCACTGCTAGTATTCTCTATTTTTATATCAAGGTTTAATATCTACCACAATGGCTACAAAGAACTCAAAAATTCCGAGTTTAAAAATTAAAAGGTTTATTAAGGAAGTTAATAGGTTGTAGTGATAAATGCTCAGGATAGAATTGTTCATCAGGACATGCTACAAAGTTATTTCAGGGTTGCTAATAACTGCCCAAAGGACATACCTTTCTGCTGTTGGCTTCAATTGAAAGACAGCTCAAATTCTGTGGGTCAGCAAACCCAAGCTAATAACCAGATTCACTGCCATGAAATTGATAGCAACCCTGTAGAACATGGTACAAATGCCTCTGTAGGTGCTGACGTCAAGGGCTCAAGTAGAAAGCAAATGTTTTGAGAATGATGAGGGCAACAAATGTACAAATGTGCTTGACACACAATGGATGGATGCATGGATTGTGATGAGTTGTACAAGCCCCCAATAAAATGATTTAAAAAAAAGAGAAAGAATGCAAAAGCATGACCAACTCAGAGGAATTGCATTACCAAGAGGAAAAGGAAAATCAACTCAGTGATTTGTAAGTCATTATGTCAATTACATTTTCACCATCATTTTGATGTGTGCATTTCTCCTCTCCCCCTTTCTTCCTCTTTTCTGTTTTATCCCAGATGCATAGTCAACATCAATCACCCACGGGAGTGTCCACTGATAAATAAATCTGTTCATTTAAATGAAAAAAAAATAACTGCTATCCAATTATTTCCATCAACCACAAAAGCCAAAGGTGAAGAAAATGAAGATTTCTATGAACTTTTGTAGCCTGGAGTTGATTAACCATACAGTCGAATACATTGATAATTACTAGTGATTGAAATTAGAAAGCTTGGAACAAAAAGGAAGATTGGGAATTAGAGAATATGGTATCATAGTTACCATGGGTTTTATGTCAACATGAGTGGGCCAGCTTACTCCCATGAGATGAGCTAACATGGTTTGGTCAAGTCAAACATGGGATCTTCTTTGAAACGGGCAAGCAGTTAATCTGGTCACAGTCTTGATACAATTGAGGGAGATATCATTTGGCATGCGGTCTATTTTAGTATAGACTGACAAAGTGTGGATGTTAGCTCACTTCTATTGCTGAATTTGTATCCTACATCTGGTTCATTATTATTTTTGTTATTTCTCCCTGCTGATCCCAAGAACCATTCATAATCTGCTGACCTTGGATCCATTTAGCTCTGTATATACCAGCCTGTGGTTTTCTTGCTGGATCTTCCTACTTCCTGTTGATGAGTCCCTGTAGCTTCAGGAGTTAGGAGAAACCTACAGCTAACAACTGACCTCTAGACTTGAATCAGCCTGGATTTACCCACTGCTACAATTGTGTGAGCCATTTCTTGATTCAAATCTCTTTCTCTATATATCCATGTACAACGCTTGCTGGTTTTGCTTCTCTTGGGAATCCAGGGTAAGGAATGTGGCCTCGCTGATAGATACAATCCTAGAGATATGATGATTAAATTTCACAAGAACAATTTATTTATTTATTCAAGAGGGACTATGTGTGTGACACACCAGATGAAACACACAGATATAAAATCAAGTATGTCCATGGAAAGATACTATGGAGCTACCATCCAGTCAGTTCAGATCTGTAGGTACTCTGTGCACAACAGAATGAAACATGGCTCCATCCTGCACCATCCTCACAATTTTTCCTTTGCTTGAGCCCACTATTGCAGCCACAGTGTCAATCCATATCCTTGAGGGCCTTTCTTGGGATTAGTTTGATATTAATTTTCTTGAAAAAATGATTACCCTGGGAATGACATCAAGATTATACCTGAAAGAAAAGACCAAATGAATGTCATAAAAAACTCGGAAACCTGCTGTACAACATAGAATAGCTAAAGCCAATGGAAAAAATGATAAAAGTGTATCATAGGACTTAAAAATTTAAAATACTATTATGAGCTGTGCAAAAACCTGGAGCTAGAAAACCAAAATGCTAGAACATGATAAGCATTTTCTCAAGCCATAAGAACTGAGTTGTGTGTTAGATATTGCTGTGTGTTAGGTGTTGACCTGCTAACCGCCAGGCAATGCCTGTTACTGCTCAGGAGAATGCGGACACTCTCTTCTCCAGCATAGGTTTAGTCAGAAACCAATATGTGAATTGGGATGTGCTTGATGCAGTGGGGAAAGTGTTGAAAGATAAAGAGAAGGATCGAAAGAGATTTGCTATGCCAAAGAGTGAGAATTGAGTGATGGTTAACCATATCAGGCGGTAGCATATGGTCAATATCGATTGATACTGATGGAAAAAGTCGAAGTTGCACTGAAGGCATTGATGGAAAACAAATACCAACTATTGACATGATGAATATACTGATATATTTCAATAAATGGATGCAGTTCTGGACTATATTAAGATAGAAAAATAGTTACCAGCCAACTATCTGGAAGAGATTCATATATTTAATGTTCATTAAAAGAATGATAATCCCATAGAATAAGAAAAACACTGAACAACATCATTAATATCACAAAAAATAAAATTTTGATGAAGATAATTAAAAATAGATGCAGCATTATATCATTAAGGAATTTCCAGAAATTTAAGCCAGATTTAGAAGAGGATGTGGAATGTTGGGTTTCTTTGCTAATGTTAGATGGATCATGGCTGAAAGTAGAGACTTCCAGAAAGATATTTATGTGGATCATACCAAATTATATATAACAAAGTGAAAACTGGAAATTCCAATACACTTCATCGTGCTCATACAGAACTGGTGCGTAGACCAACAAGTAGTCCTTCAAGTAGAACAAGGAGATACTTCACGGTTTAAAATCAGAAAGAATATGTGTCAAGGATGCATCTTTCCATCATATTCATTCTGTAAGCTGAACAAATAACTCAGGAAACTAGGCTATGTGAAGAAGCACTTGGCGTCAGTATTAAAGGAAGACTCATTAATATCCTGTGATATGCAGCTAAAACAACCTTGCTTGCTTCAAGTGAATGGGACTTGAAACACTAATGGAGATCAAAGACTGCAGCCGTAAGTATGGATTATTCTTCAACTTAAAGAAAATGAAAACTCTCACAAGTGGACCAACATGTAACATGACAATGACAGGAGAAAGGTTAAAGTTGCAAAGGATCACATTGCACTTGAATCCACAATGAACATCCATGGAAACACCACTCACAATATGAAACTATGTATTGCATTGAATGAAACGGTTGCAAAAGACCTCATTCATGGGTTAAAGAGCAATGATATAATGAAGAGTAAGGAGCATCTAGCCCAAGGCATAAATCACCTCATAATCCTAAAGAAAATGGATTATGAATAAGGAGGACAAAAACGGATGCATTTGAATGATGGTGCTGGTGAAAAACATATCATGAATCTACAGAAGCACAAACTCATATGTTGGGTTAGTCTGTACTTTAGAGAAACAAGTCCACAGAAATGCATGTATAAGAGAGTTTTATATAAAGGTTAAGTGCACAGCAAGAAAACATCCCAACCCATCCCATCCCCAAGCTCACAACTCCAACATTAGCCCATTTGTCCAATACTAATCCACAAAGTCCTCCTCCATCTCACAAAACAGATGTATGTAATGACACCGACTGCAGGAGGAAAGCTGAGTCAGTGAACGTGTAAGCATCTCAGAGCTGGCAGGGGTCTCCACATAGCTACTCCAGCACAACCTGGCTGCATCGGGGTAGGTCCATATGGCTGCACTCTGGTCTGACCATCACAAAGCAAGAGACCCAGGAACTAGAAAGGCATGGCTCACTGAGTCATCTATCCTTCCACCCTTCAATGAACCCCACATGTGTTTATTGACAGGTTGGCACAATAAATTAACTCATATGTTTTGCAAGAATTACAGCCAGAACACTCCTTAGAAGCAGGCTCCCACTACCTGTTTTATAAAAGTAAGATGCAACAGTCTGCTTCCATAAAGACTTATAGCCTCAAAAACCCTGTGGCGGGTAATTCTACTCTGTCCTATAAGGTTGCTATGAATTGTCCTTAACTCGATGGCTGTGGTTTAATTATATGGCGGTCATAATGTCCGTTGGTGTGCAAGCAGTGTACATTCTACTACTAACCAAAGGGCGGCAGTTCACAATCACTGAGTGCTGTGTAAAAAGGGCTGACCATCTGCTCCTCTAGAGAATGCAATCAAGAAAACCCAACGGAGCAGTTCTATCCTCTGTGGTACATAGGGTCTCAATGGCAACAGGTTTGGCTTTGGTTTTTCTGTCTCAGATTAAACGGAGTATAAGATTGCTCTTTCCAGAAACCTCTTTTATATTTTCACCATAATAACTCCCCTCCCCTCCATCCCAATCTGATGTGAACCTGGATGCCAGTTCTACGATCATCCAGCCTTCAGTGTCCGTGCTTTCACTGACTATAGCTGTCTGTAATTCTTCTGGAGTTTTAGTCTGCTTGCCAATAGTTAGATGAATTTTAAATGTGCAGGCCATCCTTTTCCATTTTCATTGCTCCCAGGCTAAGTCAACTGAGCTAATGTGGCAGCTACACAATCTCCTTTCAACTTGAGCGAAGGGGTGGAGTCTAGCCTGTCAATCTGGTTAAAGCCAATGAGGCTTCTGTGTGGGCATGTCTTTCTCCTGGGGATGCTGGGAACTACAGTTTTCCTCCCTGAGGTGGGAAACACACTCACTCTGCTTCATTTTCCTGCTGACAAGACACCTGGAGCCTTGCTGATCCCAGCCAGAACCCTGGAACTTGGGGAGCTACATCGAGACCCCCCCACCAGCACTGAGATGTTTCCACCATCACTGGATCCACAAGACATTCACCCACAGGCCTGTGATCTTCCTGCATTTGGCATCATTGCATGTGTTATGTGATTCTGAAGAGGACTTTATAGGCTTGTGTCAGACATATGGGCTAATAGCAGACTTATGAACTTGATCTGGACTTTGTTGAGATGCTTTCTCAATGTACAATTACTCTTTTATATAAAGCTCTCTCATATACATCTAATTGTCTCTAGTCAACCCGGACTGACACAGCTAAATCGATGATCTTTAGGAAGAACTGGTCCTTTGAAGGGGCTTCAAACAGTTAATGAAAAACATAGAATCAAAAGATATGAAACTTCCACAAACTTTTGTAACCTCCCCTCATATTTTCTAAAATCCACTAAACTCTTGTGTCTGCTGTGGACTTGAAAGCTGCTGGCCAAATCAGAAATAGTGAACTTTGGAATTGTTTAATCTGATTTTCTCATTCTGTAGTTGAATAAATTAAAGGCAAGAGAAACCTAGTTCCTTTTTGGTCTTCCATACAATGTGGGCGCCATAGAATGCTCCTAGGCCCAATGTTCCCAGGCCATGGTCACAGAGCCACTAGATTGCAGTGTCTTGGGTTTACTACACACCAAATCTTGCACCCTGCACAAATGTGAAATCATTAATCTTTTTAGTTTGCACACATGACAGAATGGAGAGAGTAAATTATACATCAAAGTGGCTAGATATTTAGACTCTGTGTGGATCCTCACTGATCATGTTGACCACTGGAGTTGTTTCGATGGGGAGTTGTGGCAGTTAAGGGCCCTCAAGTTGGTTCCCATGCTTAATGACCTTACCATAACAGAAAGACATGTTAACTGGGCCCTGTGCCGTCTTCATGATCATTCCCCAATGTATCTGAGTGGGCCGTTGCAGCTACTGTGTCAATCCCTTACATGCAGAATTTCCTCATTTCCATCTGCTATTTTCTTCACCAACCATGAAGTCCTTTTTCTAGCAATCTGTCTTGGTCTCTAAGACCTTTAACTCAAACAACATCTTTCTATTTTTTAAATAAATGTTCTCTTCTTAATGAATTAGGAAATCTTGGTTGTGGTTTCGTAACTCAAAGCTAAGTATCTTGATAGACTATCAGTACATGAGAGACTCTATGATATCAGAAAGACAGAATGCAAACAGGTTGAAAACTTGGAGTGATGCTGACAAAAAAACAGCTTCCGAAATTATGAAGCAGAACTATAATAAACTGCCATAGTTAATAAGAGATAGCCTTATAAACATATGCTGTTCAAAAAACATCAGCTTTAAATAATTAACTAAAAATCGGCTTTTTAAATAGTAAGCGTTGGAAAATTAAAGCAGTTACTTGGAAAAAGACGTGGTCTTAGAAATTCGGTTACTCCTAGTGATTGTGTGGCCCTCACCCTTCAGTTGTGGGGGTGAGGGAAAAAAGGGGTATTTGGCCATCTAAAGATCTTGGTTGTCCGACCAATAAACTAAAAAATTTATGGGAGGACCTTTTGAATAATGTAATATAGGAAAACAAATTTTAAAACGAAGTCTTTAATTTTAACAATTACTTGAAAAAGATAATTAGTTCTGTTTCCTCTAGGCTCAGGCAGGTGCATATGATCAAGAATGATGTCACTGAAGGACCAAATCGGAGCTGCACCAAGGCACTGGGGGAAAACAAGCTTCCAGGGATTGAGGGAATTCCAATTACGATGTTTCAACAGATGGATTTTTAAAGAGGACAAGGAGGCAGCATCTGACCTATTTTGATTTCACAGGAGTGGAGGAGACTCAAAATCATCAGCCCAAGGCAGAAAGCAGAATGTCTTCACCTCCCACTTTGTTTACCAATTCTAACACAAACTAGACTTTCCAAGGTATTTCCTACTTCTCTGATGAGTTTGATAATTCATGTCAATGGTCATATAGAACTCACAGACAATATGCGTGACATTTGTGTTTATGAGGGAAGTTACCAGGTTCCAATTTAGGTTCAGAAGTGTTCAGGATGCAATCTTTTGGTCTCAAAAACCTCTTCCTAGCCATGCTCACAGGCAAGCTTCACTCTGGTCGCCAGTTTCTGCTCTCACAATGTCCCAAAGCCCTGTTAGTGCCACAGTTAAATTTCCAACGGGCACACCACTCACCCATAAGCCTCAGCACGAAGGTGGTCGGTGACAGCTCCTGGTGTTAGCAAACATAGTTTCGTTAATTACATATCCAGAGGTAACCCACTCTGAAAGTGAGGCTTCTGCATTAAGGTGTTCAGATGCACTCATTCTGTGTCAGCAGTGTACTTATCTGTGTCATCTCTGGGCACTTCATTCTACTGCTGCCACTCCCCTGGGACCCCTCTGGAGTCACAACTTGCTGTCCCCTGGATTGAAGAAGTTCAAAGGGCAGGGATCTTGATACCCAAATAATATACTCCATTCTAGGCTATTCTTTCTGGAGGGTAATAAGATCTCTACATGTGCTTCTAAGGTGGCTCATTTTATATTTGTCTTGTTGGCAAAATGGATTAATCCGCATGTTAGAATCCCAAGATTTAACAATCACAATTGACATTGTTAATAATTGCTCACAATTGATTAATATAACCCTAGCAGTATATTCTCTTATCTTCTTTAATACAGACCTGACAGAAAAGCAGGTAGTCCAACTTATCCACATGACCTTATTTAGAGTTTGATGAAAATTACAAAAGCCATAGCTAAAGGAGTCATATCATGTAGAACAAGGCATTACAGGTGTCACCCTAAGAAACAGTCACTATTCTATGCCAAGAAATTTAGAAAACAGCTACATGAGAAATTGATCAGAAGATCAATATTTTTGTATGGGGCCTATTTGTTTTCTGTAAAAGAGATGGTGGGAAGAAATTTCTCTCTCTCCTCTGCATCTGTTGCATCTACCTCTGGTTCATTGAACTTGGGTTCAGGGCCTGACACAACCCCTACCATCCCAGAGAGCTATGCCAGGAGTCTGCTTGAACCTCTGAGCCACCGATCTGTCTCTGCATCCACCAGCTGTGATCGTTCTGCGCTTCCCTCCTGCTTCCTGATTGGTCATTTAGCAGCTGTGTGAGTTGGGAAGGGCCTCACGGTTAACATCTTGTCCATAGGCTTGAGTTGAGTCAGATCTGGCACACCCTGTGGGTGTGTGAATATATATATTCACTGATTTTTATTTCCTAGAGAGCCCAACCTAACAAAAATTATACGATATTAAGAAGTACACAGCATCACGATTCAAGGAAGTCTTCTTAGCCACCTAAACCATGAAAACGATACAACGTTACTTGCTGAATGAGAGGAGTGCTTGACACATTGACTGATGATGATCAAGGACATTAGCCCATAGTGTGGATTAGAATTCAATGAAAAGAGAACAAAAACCCTCACAACTAAAGTAGACCAATAAACCGAATCACAGTAAATATAGAACACATTAAAGTGTTCAAGAGGTTCATTTTACTTGACTCCACCATCAGGGCTCAGGGAAGAAACAGTCGTCAAACTATCAAAGGACAAAACACATTGGGTAAATCTATTTTAAAAGACTTTATTTATTTTTAAATAATTTTATTAGGGGCTCATACAACTCTTCTTACAATCCGTACATACATCACTTGTGTCCAGCACATTTGTACATATGCTGCCATCATCATTCTCAAAACACCCACTCTCCACCTGAGCCCCTCATTATCTCCTCCCTCCCCATCCCCCACCCCCTGAACCCTTGATAATTTATAAATAATTATTATTTTATCATATCTTACACGATCCGACATTTTCCTCACCCAGTTCTCTGCTGCCCGTCCTCCAGGGAGGAGGTTATATGTAGACCTTGTCATCTGTTTCCCATTTCTCCCTCACTTTCCTTCCACCTTCCAGATATCGCCATTCTCACCACTGTTCCTGAGTGCCTCATCCGTCCTAGATTCCCCGTATTTCCAGTTCCTATCTGTGCCAGTGTACATCTCCCAGTCCAGCCAGTTATGTAAGGTAGAATTGGTATCATGATAGTGGGGGTGGGGGGGTTGGAAGCATTCAAGAACCAGAGGAAAATTGTTTGTTTCATCGTTGCTACACTACACTCTGACTGGTTTGTCACCTCCCCACAAACCTTCGTCAAGGGGATGTCCAATTTCCCCTAGATATGTCCCCACTGTGCACTCCCCCTCATTCACAATGCTATGATTTGTGTGTGTGTGTGTGTGTGTGTCTTTGATGCCTGATACCTGATCCCTTCATTGCCTTGTCACCTCATAGGCTGGTGTGCATTTTCCATGTGTGCTTTGTTGTTTCTCAGATGGCCCCTTGTTTATCTTCCAACCTATGAGACCCCAGATTCTCTATATTTTGACAACTGGGCACCATCAGCTTTCTTCACCACACTTGCCCTTGTACCCATTTTGTCTTCAGCATTCGCGTTGGGGTAGGCTGGTGTGCTTCTTCCTTGTGGGCTTTGTTGTTTCTTAGTGAGATGGCCGCCTGATTGTCTTCAAGTCTTTAAGACTCCTGATGCTATATCATTTGATAGCTGGGCACCATCAGTTTTGTTCGCAACTTTTGCTTATGCACCCACTTTGTCCTCAGTCATTGAGTCGGGACAGGCCGGTGTGCTCCTTTCATGTGGGTTTTGTTGTCTCTCAGCTAGATGGCTAATTGTTTATCTTCAGGTCTTTAAGACTTGAGGTGCTATATCTTTTGGTAGCTGGGCACCATCAGCTTTCTTCCCCACATTTTCCTGTGCACTCATTATCATCAGTGATCGTGCCAGGCAGGTGAGCATCTCAGATTGCTGAATTGTTAGAACAAAGTGTTCTTGTATTGAGGTAGTACTTGAGCAGGGGCCCACTGCCCATCTGTTTCCTTAATACTAAACCTATAAATATGTAAACATAGATCTATTCCCCCCTCATCATATATAAATATATTTACATCTTTGTATGTCTGTATTTAAATCTCTATGACGAACCTTTGCCTCCTAGTTCCTTCCTCTGTTTCTTTGTACCTTCCTCTTGTCCCACTATCATGTTCTGCCCTCATTTGGGTTTTAGGAATTCCTCTCAGTTACATTGCCCTTGATCCAGTCCTGCCAGACCTCCCATACCCTCCTTGAGACTGATTTTGGATCACTTGTTATTCCCTTGACCCTGGGCTTGTTAACAGCCTCTTCTTTTCCCCCGCCACCCCTACCCCTATGCCCCCCCCCCCGGAACTGTCATCCCATTATTCTCTCTTCTGGCCCACTTATACCGCCTATCCCTTCCAGGTAGGCATGCTATGTACCCCCACAAGATCGAGTACCATGAAGCAGCAACAGAAAGTAAAACAATAGCTACAACAATAACAAGAAACACACACACACATACACACATAAACGTATGAATAGTTCGGGGTCTGTTTGTTTTCCTTCACAGGTACTTTTCAGTCAAGTCTGATGAGGTGCCATGCCCTGGCACCACCTCTATCCCTGGGAACTTCATTGCTCTGCTTCCCCCACCGCTCTGCTGCATGTCCCCAGGGGCTGGCTTCAGTGTGGTGAGCTCATGGCGGGCCCAATTCCCACTGTGTTTCTCTAGTGTAAAAGACCTTTAAAGTGTTAAAGAGCAGCACTAAGGTGCTTCTGACCTAAGCCCTGGTATTTACCATCTCCTCATATGCATGTGAAAGCGGGATATGAATAAGTCATTAAGGAAGACCAAGGAAGCATTATTAATGCATATAAATTATTATCTTGGCAAAGAATATTTAATATGCCAGAGGAATGCACAGATGTGTCTAAGAAGTCCAATCAATATGCTTCTTAGAAGTGGGGATAGCAAGGCTTAGCCTCACTTACTTTAGACATATTATCAGGAGGGGCCAGTCCCTGGGGCAAGACATCATGCTTGGAAAGTAGAGGGTCAGAGAAAAGGGGAAAGGGCCTCTATGAGATGGATGGGCTCAAACAGAGAAACAATTGTGAGAATGATGTAGGACAGGGCAGTGTTTCATTCTGTTCTACACGGGGAGTTGGAGTTGACTTGAGAGTACTGAAGAACATCGTTTGCCTATGGGCTGAAAAAGATATCGTAATTGTCTACTCATATTGCAAAACAGTCTAATTTCTCTTTTATACCCAGTGGAAAATTCTGAGAAAGATCACACATAGGTAGTGATTACCTAAAATGCCATAGAGTTCAGCAGTGTTAATTCAGGCCATTGCTGGGGCTTGTAAAATCTGTCTGCTTGGTGATTTCTCCACTAGATCCTTTCAGTTCTTACATCCATCTCCATGTGCTGTGATAAATAATGCAGTGCCTTCCCAATAGCCTTGATAAAACAGTCTTCTTAGCCATATGAGGGGTACATTTTAAAAAGAGAACAAGCAGACACAGAAATGGAAATTAACCCCAGGCCTGCCTGCCTCCATCAGAAATAATGGCGTCACATTAATTCCAGGGTTAAACTAGAAGTAGGTGCCTTTTTACTGAGTTCGCCTCTTTGTCCTTGCTTTAGTGTGTCATTGTAGCAACTGTCATGTAAGGTTAATGACAGCCTCTCATTACCCTTGTCAAATATGTAATAATGTGGCCCAACAACGGGTCTGAATGGCTCCTGCTTGTCAGCCCCCTATGTTTTGCCTAGCAGATGGTCACTGTGTTTGGAGAGGCCCTCGTGCAGATCCATCACACTGATATCCTGAACACGTGTGTGCAGGAAGCATTTTCCCCTGATGGGACAGTGTGTGGCTAGAATACTAATTGAGCGCAGCAAGACAACTGCAGCCTTCACCCTGCTCCTCGCCCCCAGCCCCCGTGAGTTTTCTGTTAGGCTCCAGGGCTAAAGAGAGGGGATAGGTCCTCTCCTGCCTCTCTGCTACTGTGACTTCTAGCGACATACAACACATTTCAGCTGGGATTTGCACCCGTTTCCAACCCCTTTATTTGGATCACTTAGGATGCGACACCCATGAAATGTAGACACATTCTATTCTTGGAGCTGTGGGAACAAAAGGGAAGAAAGCCTTGGATAGAAAAGTGGCAGGGGCAGGGCTTAATAGAAAAGGGCTGTGGGCCAGGTGGCAAGAGAGAAGAATTCACCTGTGACCTTGAGATAAATCACTTGTTCCTGCTGCTTTGACTCACGCAGGAAGGCTGCCTACATAAGGATATGGTGAAAAATAACACAAGTCAACCAAAAAGAAGACGCCGACCTGCTCAGGCAGGGCTTCTCCCACAAACTCTTCCTTCCTTGTCCTCCTGCCTTCATTGTTACAGGAAGTTACTGCCTTTCTCCAAAATGAGCAAGAGTTCCCAACTCTTTTTTAAAAATTTATATTATTTATTTTATTTTCCCCCAACTCTTTTCTAAAATCAACTTGAAATGCCATCTGCCAATTATCTACTGGCTAAATTCTTTATTTCCCTTATTAATCTAGTACCATACTTTTTTCAAGTCACACATAGGCTTTTGGACACAAATCTACTCATTTTGACCTAATACATTTATTGACGTGACTGTGAATCTTATACCTGCTTATACCTGACCTCCCCTAGGAATCTTAATTTCTCTTTTCACTAATCAGCCTGTAGTCTGCCAAAACACCACTTACTGAATATATGTTTCCACTATCCCAATGTAGCTCTGGTAACTCCCATTTCTTTAAGTATTTCTAATAAATTAAGACTTGCTTTCCTTGCCAATATACCCTCACAATGAGATTTTAGACTATAAGGCAACTTAGAAATTATCCGGTGCAGTTACTTTATTTTGAAGAGCAAACCACTAAGTCTGTAGAGGTTACTTACAGTCAAGTTCAAAGAGTTTGTGTTCTCGCCTACATTGGACTGGAAACTCCTGGAGGAGACACAGGATGCTGTCTTCCTTTGTACAGTTCTGTGATGTTGCCAGATGCCACCGAGTTGGTTTCAACGCAGTGCAACCCTGTGCACAACAGTTCTGTGGGTCCTATGACTATACTTCTATGAGGCACCCATGATTCTGACTAACTGCTTCCTGGGGGAGTAAGACTCACCAGTAGAGTAGTAAATTCATAGGATTTTCAATGGCTGATTTTTCAGAAATAATTCTGAAGCCTTACTCTCAAGCTTCATCTGAGTAGACTCAAACCTCCAACCTTTTGGTCCGTAGGGAACATGTGAACCATTTTCCCATTTGCACTACCCAGGGACTCAGACATGGCTCTAGGCCACAGTATTCATGCCAAGTCCTTTGTAAGAGCCATGGTATTTAACACTTGGCCACATTTTCTCTTGGCACTAATCGCTTGGTGTTAACCTCACCAGGGGCATTTTGCTTTTTATCTTTTATGCGACTCACCTCTGGGACCCGAAAGTCACTGTGAGGTAATCATTAGGAGCAAATTGTCTTGTTAGATCTTCTGAGACAGAGAAGCCTATGGTCTCAGATGGGAAGACGCTGTCTGCCATTTCAATTCCATTGGTGGTGGAGAAAACACTCAGCACGAGTCTTCCTGTAATCTGAGATGTGAAGCTGACTTGAACGGGAGGAAACTGCATCCAGCTTTTCCAGGACGGGCAAGGAAATAAATCCCCAGGCTTCCTCTCTCAGTCTCCCAGGAGACAAGGGATAATTGAAGCATTTGAGTTGAAATGTTGGTGAAAAAAATCAGGTACACTGTGGACTACCAGAAGAACAAACAAATTTAAGTCTTAGGGGAAAAAATGCAACCAAAATAATCTTGAGAAGCAATCATTATGAGATTTTGTTATCAAGACATATCAGTTTACTAGAAAGGACATTATCTTTGATAAGGTAGAAGACGGGTAGAAATGAAGGAAACCCCCAATGAGATGGGTTGATACAATAACTACAGCAATAGGTTTTGTGTTAAAGATCATGAAAATGGCATAGCATTGGACAACTTTTTGTTATGTTGTTATTCTGAGGTTACCATTATTTGGAGCTGATTTGATGACAGCTTACAACAATCCTAAATGGAAGATATTGTTTCAAATTATTCTGATTTTGAATTTTCTGAGTAATTTTTCCTTCAACCAACTATGTTTAAATATCAACATAATTTTATGAAGTAGTTCATAATATTTTGATGTTTATTATGTTAGACTTAGATGTCCATAAAATACATCTATTTTCTTTGGTTCTAGATAGTCCTCTTTCAAAAATTGTCCCAGATTGCATTTTATTTTGCTCTAGTCTTTATCAAAAGCATTTCATATATATCAGGGGCTTCAAAATTTCATGAAAAAAGGAATGAATAACATAATTGAATAATAATTTTATTTTATTCAATTATTTTGAATAATTGAAGATAATTGAATTTTCCACAAACTTTTGAGACCCTCTTAGTATACTCAACTATTATAGTTTTTCCAAGATGCAGGGATTATTTTCTCTGAATGTAATAAAATTTGTATTCCATACTTACCATTAGCAGAAACTCTTTGCCTCTCAACAAATACTTAGGGTATCTATGAATTTAGATTAACTCCGTGGTAGTGTCCTTGGATTTGGTTGTGAGCACTTAATATGTTGAATATTATTCTAAAATATGGGAGGAAATAAAACAGCCATATAAACATATAAACAGATAAAACTTTTAATCTAAACAAGTAGCCTCCTCTTACGCCATACTTACTCTGATCTGATCTTGGACCATCTTATTGACCTTATTATCTGAGCAGTACACTGTCCCTTCAGGGATTCTTTCTCCACAGTCAGTTTTTGACTCTGTATTACTGAAGTCTTCTCTGATTGGTGCTACTCTCCACTGTACTGTTACTGAACCCTGGATGGTTCATAACATTTTTATTATGAGTTGATAGGTCAGAATCAACTCCATAACAGTGGCTTTGGTTTTGCTTCGCTTTCTCCCATCACAGTGATTTGAGTTCAGGTTTGAAATCAGTGTCCTCTTCGATCCCCATTGTTAATTCCATTTCCTTATTTCTGCCCTACCATGAAAAAAGCATATGCCATGCTTCTTTCTTCCAGTCTTACACCATCCTGTACAATCACTTGCATCTCCTCCTTGTTTGGCCTGCCCATCTCCTGCTGATCAACTCCTCCTTTGTTGAGACAGTTGGATCAGGTGGACAAACACAGCGATGGCCTCCCCCACATGCTTCCCCTTCAGGTCTTAACAGCCTCATCTTCAGTGACTCTGCCTTGCCTTTCATCTCGGTCATCTTTCCAAATGGTCATGTTCCGGATCCTGCCAAAATCAGGAATTGTGCTAGAGTTAAAACAATTCCTGTCCTTCACTTCATCATAATTCACTTATTGAAAGGTACTGAAGTGGCACCAGTCACAAACTCATGTCCTCCTCCTTTCCACCTGGCTTGGGTCCGCTGGCCTTCTTATTCAGCAAGGGCTCCGTGGGAAACAATGAGAACCACGTCTTTGCCAGAGTCCTCCCTTGCATTCCTCCGGCTTTATTCCACCCTGTTTTCCATCTACAGTATTTCCTGGCAAAAGTTCAAATCAGGATAAATCCAACCATCTGGCTCCCCCGTGGCTACATCTGAACAGTTGATTGTCGCCGGAGAACATTGTCAACGGGGCAGACAAGTTTTCCTTCAAACGTATCAATAGCATTTAACTGAGGACTTCACACGGCCTTGAATTTTTACTGTGTTCTTAGTAACGAGTCACTGAAAGATGACGCTTACATTATTTTCATTTCTCTTCAATTCTCTCTTCACCTCCTTGCCCCAAACATTTCTTGTCCTATATTTTTGCTCATTCTTGACCCCTCCAATTTATGGCTGGCACAGCACCTAGAGTACATTTTTAAAAATTAAAAATATATTTATTTTCTAGTGACCCCCTCAAAAAAAAGGAGATCTCATTGTGGTGCCTGCAGCAAAGTGTAAGTCCTCACAGCTTTGTAATACACGTGTATTACAATGTCTGGCCTTCTTTTGGTTCTTTAATCACTCCAGGCTCTTCCCCCCTCCCCCCTCCCCCAGCTCTGCCTTGCTTGGTGGCTGTTTTCTTGTTGTTGGCTTATTCTCTCTCTTTCCTGTCTCAGGTAAAATATCACTTCTTTAGAAGGGCATTGTGTTAGACAGGGTTCTCTTGAGAGACAAAACCAGATTGCTAGTAACTATATATATATATATACAGATAGATATATAACACAAGAAATAAACAATTAAATTATAAAGCAGTACAAATGGCTCAGTGCAAGTCACTCCCGTGAGACAGTTGTGAGACACTGGCAGTCCTTCAAGTCTTGAGGGCCACCAGGTAGTCCTCTGTAGAGCAATTCAGGCTATCCGGGCACAGGTAATAAACAGCAAGGCAGGTTACCAACAGTCAGCCAGATGACAGGGTCTGACAGTCCCCAGCTCAAGAGTGTAAATTTCAATTGGGTGGTGAAGCAAGTCTTGAAGGAACCTCAAATGACAGCAACACAGTCCACAGATTAGGCGTCCCACAGGTAGTGTAGCTTGCAAATTGAGGCACAGAACAAGCAAGGCAGCCGCACACTGGTCCGATGATCAAGGAGCAAGAAACAAGAAAGGCGAGGCTTGCCAAGCCATTTATCTTTAATACCACATGTGTTTATCGGTCGGGTTGGCACAGTAAACTAACTACCTCAGGCATTCTCACAATTTTTCCCCTTTAAGTTATTTTTATTGCATGTAAATCTTGCTTCTTAATGTGTCATCCTAACTTATAATTTTACATGTATGTATCTAGTTACCTATTTAACTCCTATATCTTCCACTGTGTATCATGAAAGAAGACATTGTGTTTGTTTTATTCATCATTTTATACTGAATATATAGCAGAGTCATTTGCCACATAGCCAGAGCTCAGGAAATATGAGGGTAAATAAAAAATGTATCAGTAAGTACTTACCTGGCAGGGGAGATGCCATGATCAGGAAGGTGGTTTTCCCAGGGCGAGGCTGCGTTCGCACTCTCCCCTGGATTAAAAAAAGTGTATCAGTACTAGGTTTCCAAGTCATACAGGCACGAGTTTATCCCAAACAAAACATGTCTAAATGTGTTTCTGCAATCAGTGGATGGCTGCAGACAAGTTTTCTCCATTATACACTTTTCTGAATCTCCTTAGGGTGCCTTAAAAGAATAAGAAGTCAATCAAACAAATGGCCAACCAGAGGATCTGCTGGGTGCACTAAATTCAAGGCAGAGCAGTCAGCTCAGAAGGTTTTTTGGGATTCTAAAGGAATAGCTTGATGGATTTCTCAAAGGACATAGAAGACCACAGGGGCTTATTATGTACAATTGACAGCTGTTCTAGTGGGAAAAGGTCCAGGAACATTGTGCTGAGGATTTTTTCCCAAGAAGAACAATGCACCTTCTCATTCTCTGAGGCTAAGCCCATCTGTGAACAACAGGACATCCCCTCACAGAAGGGTCACAGGGAAGGGATGAGTCAACCAGGACACATTAAAGCACTGATGAAACACACACTCTTCCTCTGGTTCCTTGAGGATTCCTCATCCCCCACTATCATGACCCCAGTGCTGCCTTCCACTGAGGGCTAGGCTGGAGCATGTACCCAGGTATGGAAAAGAGCTCAGGACACAAGTAATCCAGGAAAAGGAATGGGTGAAGCAATACCAGGAGGGTAGGGGGAAGGTGAGAAGAGGAAGGGAGGAAGATATATCCCAATAGTCAACACATAAGGACACACACATATACCCCCCACAGGGGAATAGTGGGGGAAGGGAGACAGTGGTCAGTACAAGATGTAAAAGTAGTAATAATTTATCACGTGTCAAGGAGTAATTGGGGGGGGGGTGAAAGGGAGGGAAAAAAGAGGAGCTGATACCAATGGCTCAAAAGAAAGTAAATGTTTAGAAAATAATGATGGCAACATATATACAAATATGCTTGATATATGGATTGTTATAAGAGTTGTAAGAGCCCCGAATAAAATGATCATATAATAAAAACTTTTTTTAAAGAAAGAAAGACTTTCTTTGGAAACTTTATTCTGTCTATCTCTACAGACCTGTTTTATTTTCAACCCCAAAGCTCAAAGTAAACATTTAAAAGGAACACTATTTGAGTCCCTTGAGGATGTCCGCCTGTCGTTTGGATGTATAATTGTAGTGTAAATTGAAACGTGCAGAATTGTTAGAAGAAAAGGTAGAAAGCTAGAAGCAGCAAATTCAGAAGTGTATAAGCCTACGTGGGGATATGTGGAGCAATGGTAGCTTTTTTGTTTAATGAAAGTGTCTCTGATTGTGTAGTGGTGCCTTTCGACTTACCTTCCTATTTTGTTACCTTCCTATTTGTTGACTGGCTGAAAATGTGCTATGAGCAAGTTCCTGTTCAAAGAGGAGTTTGCCTGGAATAATGGGGATCATTTACCTGGAGAATTGTTATTTGAAAAGGAACCATGATGCTATTTGACAAAGAAAAAAGGAATCGAATTTCACATTGCAGAAGCATCACAAAAATTGATGCAGCTGTGAAAAGCCCGTTATCACTGGAAAGATATAAACATTGTCAAAGGAATTTTCAAGCTCTAAAGGAAATGGGTCGGGTTTGTGGGTAGGGAGGATAACAACTGTCCAAAGATGTCCAGGTTCTATTACCTGGAACCTGAGACTATATTAATGTTGCATGACAGAAGTTGCAGATATAAATAGGATTGCTAATCAGCCACTTTGAAATGGGGAAATTGCCCTTGATATTCTGCGTGAGCAAGGTTTATTAATTGTGGAAGAGGGAGATAGCTAGAAGAGAAGGTATTAGAATAAAGCAACATGAGAACTAAGCCTGCCCTTGCTAGCCTTGAAGCTTAAAGAGGATCATGGGACATGAAAAGTAGGTAGTTTCTAGACAGTAGAAAATGGAACAATAGGGATTCTCCAATAGAGCCTCCAGAAAAAAAGGAAGTTATGCTTTGATTTGGCTTTTTCAGACCCATTTTAAATTTCTGATGGGGGAAAAGCAAAAAGATGAAAATGAGGCGCTGATACCAAGAGCTCAAGTAGAAAGAAAATATGTTGAAAATGATGATGGCAACAAATGCACAAATGTGCTTGATGCAACGGATGGATAGATGGATTGTGATAAAAGCTGTATAAGCCTTCAATGAAAACAAGCAAACATGAGTTAGACAATCCACGTTGTTTTAGGAGACTAAGTTTATGGTGCTTTGTTAGAAGAGCAATGAAGAATTCATAGAGAGATGAAAGTTATTGGTGCAAATGGAAGTCTGGTTAGCGAGAGAATCACTGACAAAGTATATCAGTGCAGTCGCTATACATGGATAGTCAGAAACTATAGATATTTTGAGCATGGTCTAGTTTGCTTTTGGGGAGATCATTCTATCTGTGTGGGAGACCTGCTGCATGGAGGCATACTAAAAGCAGAGGGTCTAAACCAATCCATGGGGTGATTATGAAAATACAAAGGAAAAACTTAGAGGCATTTTTAACATATGCATTATTAGGTAGCTTTTGCATTTTCAAAAGTTAATGTTTCATTTCTCATTCTAGAATGAATATTATAAAAATCCAGTGGCTTCTTACAAATATTCGTTTGTGCCTTTTTGAGTTTCTAGGAGCCCTGGTGGCAAAGAGGTTATGCACTGGGCTGTGGTCTGCAAGGTCAGTAGTTTGACACCTCCAGCCAGTCAGCAGGAGAAAGATAGGACTTTCTACTCCCATAAATAATGACAGTCTCAGAAACTCACAGGGCCAGCTCTACCCTATCCTATAGGGTCACTTTGAGTCTACATTGACTCAATGGCAATGAGTTTTTTGGCTTGAGTTCCTAGTAGCAATTACTTAATAAATTCTTATTAACTGTGTAGTAGGTTTTTCTGAAGCAGATTTTCTCTCTTCTCCTGGGCCTGTGCACTTTTTTAGACAAAATAGCAAAGGCATCGGGAATACCAACATTCTCTTGTTGTTGTTTTTGATGTTGTTGAATCTATTGCAACTCATAGTGTCCCGATGGACAATAGCAGGAAACCCTGCGTGGCCCCGTGCCGTCCTCACAGCTGTTCTTATGCTTGAACCCATTATTGCAGCCATGTGTCTGTCAATCCATCTTGGTGAGGGTCTTCCTCTTTGTCACTTTACCAAGCATGAAATCATTTCCCAGGAACTGCTCTTTCCTGATAATGTGTCCAAAGTATGAAAGATGAAGTCTTGCCATCCTTGCTTTCAAGGATGATTCTGGCTGTATTCCTGAGATAGATTTGTTTGTTCTTTTGCCACACCATACCACTTTCAATAGTCTTCATGTCTTAGGCTACGTGACACTCATCTATACATAAGAAAGAGTTTTAAATCATATAAAAAGATATTTATAGATTGTGGTAGATATGTAATCTTTGTCAATTTGAGGATTAAGAGTGTAGGGGTGGAGTCAAGCTTGTCAGTCAGATCATAGCCAATGAGGCCTCTGTATGGGCATAGCTAATGAGGCCTTCTGAGAATTCTGGGAAATCCAGTACTTCCTGCTTGGAGGGGGAGTCACTTCTCTCTCTGACACACCCTGGAAGACATAGCAGCTGACAAGACACATGGATCCACCCTGATGCAGAAACCCCTGCCAGTGCTGACATGTTTCCAATGCCACTGGATCCAAAGACTTTCTACCCACTGGCCTGTTATTTTCTACATTCGATGCCATTGTGTGTGTTTCATGGGTCTGAAGAGGACTTTATATATTGGTATTAGACATATGGGCTAATATCAGATTTAAGGACTTGATCTGGACTGGGCAGGGATATTTTCTCAATGTTCAATTGCTCTTGTATATAAATCTCTTTCTTATACACATAAGTGTGTCCATAGATTTTTTTCTCTAGTCTACCCAGACTAACACATAGATATAGATGATATAGATATATACATACACACATATCAAGCAAGTATACCAGTCTAATCCACCACAAGTCCATAAGTCTAATGCCAAGTCTTTCTTCAAGCTAATAGAGAGTCAGGCTGGTGATGCAGAAAGTTAAATCGGGAAACAAGAAGATTTCAGACAAGTGGGTGCAGATTCTCCTGGCTAAAGGATGGCAGGGAGCTAGGAGCTCTCAGGGTCAGACAGACTGCATAGCTCCACCCTTGGTAGCAACCACAGGGACCAGTGAAGTCCCAGTGAGAAAGAAGGTAAAGTGGCAGTAAAATAGACAGTTCCCAGAGTCCCCATTCTCATACAAAAGGCCACGCCCCCAAGGAGATGTCATCAAGCTACCACTTGATTGAGAGTTTTGACTCCACTCTTGTCCAGGAGTCTCTAGGTGACATAAAATGATTCAATTCAAATACATCCATCCTTCTTTATTCAATGTCCAATTTTCACATGCATATGAAGGGATTGGAAATATTACAGCTTAGGTCAGGTGCACCTTAGTCTTCAAAGTAGCATTCTTGCTTTTCAATGTTTTAAAGAGGTCTTGCGCATCAGATTTACCCAAGGCAATAATCTCTTGACTGCTGCTTCCATGAACATTATAATCTGTAAATCAGACCTTCAATAAATTCCTACTTTCTCAAATTTCAAAATTCAATTGGATCAACTTGAAAGGAACATTAGGAGCTGCAGTCCTATTACTTGGAATAAAGGCTGAATTCAAAAGAGAGATCTCAAAACACCATTGATTGTATAACATCTGTCCATCCAAGTTGGGCTCCACTGAAATCACAGAACTTAATTTTTGCCAGCTTTTGAAGACTGTGAAGCAGAAGATTAGACAAAGCTATACAACAGTTTAGTTAGTGTTTGCCTTCTTTTTCCCTTATTGAAACCACATTTTCAAAAAAGGACAGCTGCAGAATGAGTCAGTTCAGCAATCTGTTCCTTGCCTATCAGCCTGTCCCATTATCTGTATGGCCCTCTGGGAAAAGGTTCTTGGGAATAGAAGACTGGAAATCACTGGCAAGTCTAGAGCTTCTTGGGGGTGGGAGCAGACAGGAAAGGCCCCACATAAAATGTGCAGTCATGGAGCCAGCTACTCCCTTGAGATTGATTCAAGGAAGCTGGTATTAGACCTCAGGGACCTAGGCATTTGAAATAAATGGTTCCGGTGGTTCCCATTTTACATAAATACGTCACACAGATAAAGGGACTAAGCATTCTAATGTAACCACAAGATGCATTCGTATAACTGGTGGCTGTAATGTGAAAATTGGCAACAGTGAAGAAAGATAAGCAGTTGGAAAGTACCACGCCGGCAATAGAAACAATGCACTATAGAGTTTTACAAGTAACAGTCATATTCATTGCAAATATCTTTTTATTTCAACAACATAAACAGCAACTACCCATTGGAAACTCACCAGATGGCATACCCAAGAATCCAATCCACTAAACCTGTGGAAAGAGACGATGGTAGAGCTCAACATCATCAGTCAGAATAAGACTAAATGTTGACTGTAAAAGACAGTAAATTGATCATAGGCAAGATTACCTTTAAGCTAAAAAAATTTTATGAGACTCAAAATATGCTTTTGAGTATATTCCACCTTAATTTAGAGATTATCTCAAAAATAAATTTGACACATTGAACACTAATGGCCGAAGGCCACAGAAGTTGTGGAATGCCATCAAGAACATCCTACTGACGGAGGCCAAATCAATAGCAGAATATACTCTGAAATTTTCTCTTTAATGTAGAGTAGCTAGAATGA
This sequence comes from Tenrec ecaudatus, assembly GCF_050624435.1. Classification (NCBI taxonomy): domain Eukaryota; kingdom Metazoa; phylum Chordata; class Mammalia; order Afrosoricida; family Tenrecidae; genus Tenrec; species Tenrec ecaudatus. The sequence goes on along the minus strand of NC_134534.1, from coordinate 76,034,330 downwards.
AAAATGATGAAGTAAAAGTGCTGCACAGGTTTCAAAGGGTATAAGATTACAAGAAAACTAAATAAAATACTATCATGAAATGTGTAAAGACCATCAGAAGAGAGGAACATGCCCAGCATTTCTCAAGGTAAATGAAGAAACATTCAAGTTTCACGATGAAATATTGAAGTATCCTCTGAACAAAATATTGACCATTGAAGAAAGAATCCAAAGAAGATGGCAGAAATACACAGTCACTGTACCAGAAAGAATTGGTTTCAGGATGAACCAATGGCATTGAAGGAACATGTTCAAGCTGCATTGATGGGATTGGTGGGAAGCAAGGCTCCAGGAATTGAGCATTTGAAGTCTTTTAACAAATGGTTACAGTACTGTAAGTGCTCACTGTTTTGTTTTCCCCCAGAAGACTTAAAATATAGCTACATGGGCCAACTGATTGGAAGAGATTAATATTCATTCATAAAATATTAATAACATTTCAAAGCAAGGAGATTCAACAGAATGAGCAAATTATTGAACATCATCACAACATAACACACAAGGAAAAGTTTGCTGAAGATAATTTAAAAACAGTTGCAGTTTTACACGGACAAGACACTGGTGGAAATTCAAGTCTGTTTCAAAAGAGGACGTAGAACAAAGGATATTGTTGCTGATGGCAGGCGGATCATGGTTAAAAGCAGAGCGTACTAGATATATGTTTGCCTTTTATTTCATTGAAGTGCAAAGGCATTTGAATATGTGTATCATAAGAAATGGGAAAAATTTTAAAGAATGGAAATTCTAGACTACTTAACTGTGCTTATGCAAAACCAGTACACAATCATTCAATCAATCAATTAAAAAAAGAGAGATTCTGTGTGCCTTAAGGGGCCCTGGTGGCTTTGTGGTCATGTGTTGGTCTAACACCTTCAGCGTTAGAAACCAGCAGCCAGTCCTCAGAGGAGGGCGCTGCTGCTGCTCCTGTAAACAGAGTCTGGGAGACTCACGGGGGAGTTCTACCCTGCCCTGCAGCGTTGCTATGAGCCAACATGACATGATGGCCGTGATGTTTGGTTTCTTGAAGTTTGGCATGGTTTAAATTCAGAAAAGATGGGTTTAAGGATTACATCTTGGTACCATACTCATTCAGTTTCTATACTGAACAAACCATTTTGGAGGAAGACTCAATAATAACTTCCACTTTGCAGATGCCACAAGCTTGCTCCCTAAAATTGAATATGAATTCAGCCTCAACATAAAGAAAATGCAAATCTGCACAACCATACCAATAAGCAGCAACACAATAAATGAGAATTTGGAATTGTCAAGGATTTTTGTTTATTTGAAATAACAATCAATGGCCATGAAAAAGTCCGGGAATCAAAGGATACACTACATTTGGCAAAAGTGCTGTGAAAAGTCTCTAACCGATCTTCAAAAGCAAAGGTGTCCCTTTGAAGACTAAGGTGTGCCTGAAAGCTGGGCAGTGGGTAAGGGAGACTGAAGAAGATGACCCTGAATTGTGGGGTTGGCAAAGAATAATAAATACACATGTACCATGGCTTCCAGAGAAATGGACAACTTTGGGTTGAAAGAAGTAAAACCAGCAAACACCAGTCCCTGGAGACGGACATTATGCTTGGTAGCAGGTCAGTGAAACAAAGGAAAACTGTAAATGAGATGGATTCCGACAGGGACCATAACACTGGACTCAAATAGGAAGATTTTTGAGGATGATACAGGGTCAGGTAAGATTGTCTCTTTTTCCCATAGGGCTGCTATGAGTCAGCACCACTAGACAATGCCTATGAGCCAGAACAAAAATAACGTAACCATAGACCTCTTCCAGAGGTAATATAAATGTAAATCTAAATAGTTGATGTACATATACATATCTATGAAAACTAAAGCTATCAAGCCATACTAGTGATGTCAACAAATGACCAAAGACCTCATGCAGCAGTTTTTAAGATGGCACGTGAATGAACAGGGTGTCATTTGGGTTGATACCATCTCTTGTATCGCGGTTTCTCTACTCCAGCATTTGGGCACAATCGTCTGCAAGTGCAGACGGGTTGATATCTAACTGGTGGTCAGTTGAAGTGGATGATCCTCTGTGATTTTTGTTCTGGCAAGAGGGGTTGCGCTTTCCAAAACAGACCATGTGTGTGCTATATACTTCCTGAAATTATCATCCCAATTTCTTATTATATTTCAATATAATTTTAATCATATCAAATCCATTTTTCTTTATGCAATCCACCTTAGATCCTGTGTCCCTATACTCATGCTCTGCTTCCTATTTTGAAGACACAGTTTCTCTTCCATATTTCTGTGCCACTACATATCATATTCCTCTAGCTGGCCTGCTTTCCGATGGGCTCCTCCTTTGAGAAACCTGCTTCAGTCTTTAAGTCCCCGATGAGATGTGGTCTCTTCTCTGAGACCAGACCTCACTGATCTGATGTCAATCATACAAACTCGGCACTCTTTTATTGACTTCTTGCACTTTTATTTTTAGCATAGATTCCACCTCCTGACTTGTAAAATTCATGGGCTTTGCCCAGATCTCCCACCAGAATCTACGAGTCCCTTTGGGCAACCGCACTTTTGAAAACTCTCTACTCACACGTAGTGTTCCAGACACATAGCTGGTGTTCAACACACACATGTGGCAGTGAAGTGAGTCCCCGTCAATTGCCAGGCATATCGGGTCAACTCTCTGCTCTCAACTGAGTGTCTCTCTTTGCCATAAGTTATCAAAGGAAACACAGAAGGGATTGTTGCAAAAGATGCCTGCATGCAGGTCATGTGACGGTGAGCTGCACAGTGGGGTTTGCACCGAGCTCATAAATATTGGACTGGTGGTACACAGATTTCTTAGTTAAGGCTTGTAGATAGCCTTAGGTTGCAAAAAGAAAAAAAGGCACAAAAGTCGCTTCATTTAAGGCAGAATGTAAGATTTAACAAAACCGGAAACTGAAAAGGTATTTTTCTTGAGGTATCCTTCATAGAAGTTACATCAGCTTTTGAATTTCCAAATTGATGTCAGGTTAGTTTCCAGCCTTGATTTGAAAGCATTAATTTCATCCATTTATATAGTCTGGCGAGCCGGAAACAGTTTGTCAACGTCGTGCGTGTGTTCACTTTTGTCTTCCTCCCAAGGAGAGAAGCACTTATAAATTTGGGCACGAGGGTTAAAAAGAGAATGATAATCACAACAACCAACAATTGCATAGCAATTTACAGTCTCCTGGCCCTTCAATCTGCTGTTTCCTCTAACCCTCAAGCCAATCTTGTGAGGCTGGTACTATCGCCCCCACTTTGCAGAGGAGGAAACTCCAGTTAATGATGTTTAAGTGACTTGTCTACGGCTATATAAAAGCTCCTAGACTGACAGAAGGCTATTTATTGAGAGTAACAGTGAGTGAATTGAACTCCAGTATGATTATACTGGAAATTTAGCTCTAATGATTTGCAACTGTTATTGACTGCTTACAATATCGCAGGCAGTGTCCTAAGTGCTTCACGTGTATTAACTCATGTAATGCACAAATCGCACTAGGAAGTAAAACCACTTGCTGTCCTATTGATTCCAATTCATAATGACCCTACAAGACAGAGTAGAACTGCCCTGAAGGACTCCGGGACTGCAATCTTTTGGGCCCAGACAGCCACATTTTTCTGCCACAGAGTGGCTGGCAGATTCAAGCCAATACATACAACCCATACGACCCAACACTGGAAGAATGGAGATCTGATACTAGTCAATCTTGCTTCCAAGGCTACAGTCATAACCACCATACGTATCTGAATATAGGCTTGGGAGCAATGTGGTATCAATATGCAGCATTGGTTTTAATAGCAAAATGGGCATAGGCCGCTCTTTGTTTGAGTCTTCAAAATTAATAATAATGGGCTACTTTCATTCTTAAATAAAATGTTGTGTCTTTATTTTAAGACATTCAAAATTAAACAAACAAACCATGTTTTAGAGACAGACTCCTTTGAGACTCTGAGCCTTTGCCTTGGTATGCTCGCAGCCAGCACTGCTTTTTTGATCCCATCCATGTCTCCTGCGCCCTCCTCTGCGTGGTTACTGTGCAGAACAGTTTTAAGGACAAAGAAAGACTAAGATGGCTACCAAGGAAAGACTAAAATGATATTTGTTGAGGAAATACAAATAATGCCTCAGTGTTCTATCATTGGAGGCTAGGGAAAATAGACCTATAGGTCAAATCAATTTATAGGTCAAATCAAATCCATCACTTCCCTCAAGTTCCAATACTCTTTTCCCATTCCTTGTCACCTTTCTGGTTGTAGTTTTAACTTCACTTGTTTTAAGAAATCTCCTCTCTACTCCCAATCCCACTCCACCACCAGGCATGGAGAAGAAGCCTATTTATGGGCATACATAGTTTCTGTGTTTTCAATTTCCTTGTGCTATTAATGGTGCCTGTTTATCAATTTTCTTTTACACTTCCTGCACACAAACACGCTGCAATTTCCATGGAGGTGAGGAGGTATATTTTATTCATATTATTTCTCAAAAGGCTAGAGTTGTAGGTGCTGATTAGGTATTTGCTAGAAGAGTAAATGGGTGAGCAAAGTAACTTCAGAAGCAGGCCCTAGTAAGTGTCCATTGATTAAAAAAGAATGCATGAGCAAATCTGCCTGCCAGTGAAGGCCTGTGTGTTGCTATCAGGCTCAACTATAGCAGAGGAGCTTCCAGACTAAGATTAGGAAACAGTGTGCAACAATCTGCTTCCAGATATTAGCCACTGGAAACAATATAGATCACAATGGGCTGATACTCAAAGGACCGCAGGACGGCACTAAAACTAAGCCCACTGCTCTAATGTTGATGCCAACCCTACAAGGACCACATAGAAGGGCAGAAAAAGGCCCTGAGGGGTTCCAGGATCATAAACCCTTACTGAAGTAGAAAGCCTCATCTTTCGCTCACAGAGTGTCTGGTGGGTTTCAATTGCTGGCCTGATTTTATTAGCCCAACACATAACCCACTGAGCTATCAGGTACAAGACCAGGTAACGTTTATTCCCTTATGCATACGGTCACCATGAGTTGGGAATGATTCATAGCAGCCAACAAAAACATTGCAAAATAAAAATTTTGTCTTAACTCAGAGGTCAAAGATGAAAGTTCCCCCAGTAAACTCAATATAGTTATCCTTATGCTTCAAAGTTTGATGTCAGCTGCCTGGTGGCTACAGGTTATTTCCCATCATTTAAAAGGTTTCAGGAAGTGGGGGGGGTGGTTGGGGAAGATGAGAGAGAGAGAGAGAGAGAGAGAGAGAGAGAGAGAGAGAGAGAGAGAGAGAGAGAGAGAGAGAGAGAGAGCTGAGAACACCAACTTGGCAACTTGCTTTGTTCCATTTAGCGCTAATTTTAAGGCTTCCCCATAAGGCCTCCACTTGGATCCCATGATTTTTCTTTCTTTCTAAAGTTTAAAAATGGAAATGCTTTTCCACTTAAAAGCATAAAAATTGTTAAAACGTTTTCTTGATCAACATTTCCAGATTATTTACCTCCCTCAAAACAAACCAGACAAAGTACCACGCCAAACCATAATGATTGAGTTGCTTCTGAATCCTAGCATTCTCGCACATTGCACAGCGGATATGGGCTCAATCAGAGAGACCATATTTTACTCTTATGTTTCTCAGGAGACAGTCAAGTTAGAATATATTCAGTGGACAATTTATTTCAAAATGTCCTGACTTGTAGGTGGTATTAATATTTCAACCAGAGTGATAGGTTTTATAGTCTCTGGGTGGCACAAACAAGATTCAACTATTAGCCTAAAGTTGACTGTTCAAAACTACAGAGTGGCCTGTCAGAGCAGACTTGGTAATCTGCTTCCATAGGTGACCTTCTGGAAGGCTCTTTGTGGGATTCTACTCGCTCTGCACAGATGGGGTCTACAAGAATTACAATGAAGTCAGGAACAAGTAACAGCAGCAATTTTTTAGTATGGCTTTGCTTTGGTTTGCATTGTTTGGGTTCCTGACTTTCAAGTTATAAATTTGTGAACACACCTAGATTGGTGAAGTTAATGTGCTTATAAATTCACCATGTTATGCTCTCAAGAGTTCTACCCAGGTTGGTTTTTTTTTTCCCTGATGGTTATTTTAAAAAAGGAATATTAAGCAATGAGGCTGGTGAAAAAAAACTTTTAGTTTGAGCTGACTCAATATTTTTGTCTACATAAGATCTTAAGATGATCACCAACTAAATAAAATCAAGTCCATTTGTTTTTAGAGAAATGTGACTTCTAAGCATAAGCAGGAATTCCAGCAACACTGTGTAGACAGTTCTCCCTGTTGGTTAAGGATTGATGGTGGCTCATATTTTTCTATTGGAATTTCTAGGCATGTAAATTCTAGTTTTATTCACAGAGAAGCCTTCTTTTTATACATGTTTCTGTTACATTCCTTTTGCCATTGCTTATTCAAAGATAATCTTACATTGTAATGTGATGTCCATGTGAAAACCTGAAGTGTACTAATTAACTCATCATTTCTGAATTGGCTTTTTGTATCTCAATATGTCACACATAATTTTTAAATTATGAGGAATATTAGAAGAAAATGACAAAAACTGTTAAGTCTCTCCCAACATAAATTCTTTCTTTTATAACAATAGAAAACCTGATATTTAACTGACCACCTTTCATTCAGACTACATTTCTAATACTTCATTGACATGTGTGTCATTATGAGCATTGTTTGTGTGGCCAATAAGATGTGAAGTATCCTTGTATGAGTCAGAATTTTAAATTTTTAAAAAGTTCTCATCTTTCCTGGATAGACTGTAAATATGACAGCTGGAGCTTGGGCAGTTATTTTGAAGCCGGGGGATGGGGAGGGAGAGACCATATGCTGTAGATAAGGTGAGCAACAAGATGGGAGGGAAAGCCACCTACCTGCCTTGAGAAGCCCTACCCAATGCTTTGTGTGCCTGAGAGTGATGCGTTTTCTTTTGTTTAAGCTCTGTTATGCCATGTTTCCCATGGTATCAAATCTACTCTTAAGCAATGAAATGAGTGGTTGTTAGCTTCCCTGGAGGTGCAGTGAGTTTAGGTACAACAGAGCAGAGCATTCGCCAGACTAGAGTAGAGACCTTCCTAAGTAGACTTGGCTCCTGGGAATGTGTACACCTGCTGGTAGTGCTGTTGCTGTAGGATGTGAAAATAATGCTATTGGTGTCTGGTCAAATGCCTTACTTGATAAGCAGTAGTACTCTTTGCTGCTTCTCTAAAAGTAAAGCTAGTCTTTGTTGTTGGGGCCAGGAGGAGAAATCAAGATTTAGTTTAGAAATTGCTGCCCTTAAAAGTCACTGGAATAAGTTTAACTCTTTCAAAACCCAATTATGTTCTGCTTTGAAATTTCTGTGAAACATTGAGTGTGTCTCAAAATACTCATGAGGGGATTTCCCAAACTTAAATGGTCTTTGAATTCCAGTGTTCTACAGACTTTTCAAGCTACTCTGTTTCACAAGCTCAAACCCCAGAACCCACCAGAACACATATGTCCAAATAAATACTCTCATAATTTCAATTTTCCACATTAAAATATATATACACTACTTTGTGAAAACTATCATTGGTCTTTCTTTGATTGAAAACTCATGTGTAGGTCCCCTCCTACCAGCAGCAAATACTGTCAATAAGAACGAGGTTTCCTGAGGAACAAAACATAAGGAGAGGTGGAACATGTTGGCTAGCGGCCATATCTCCCAATGGTCAGTGCAGGGTTAAAGGCTTCTGCTCCGGTATATTAAAGATGCATCAGAAGATGTGGGGAAAAATGTTAGTAAATGGCTCCTGTTTAGTCATGCATTAACCGGAGACTGATTTTTAAAATTCCAATTGAAATTGTCAAGGATTTTACTTTACTTAGATCCCCAAACAAAAGCAATGGAAACAGCAATCAAGAAACAAAACGGCATATTACATTGGGCAAATCTGTCATGAGAGGTCTCTTTAAAGTGAGAGAGAGCAAACATGTCTCTAAGAGAACTAAAGGGGGCCTGGCCTGGGCCATGATATTTTGATCATCTCTTATGCACACAAAACATGAACAATGAATAAGGACAATCAGAAAAGGCTGATGCATTTGAATTATGAGATTATCAAAGACTAATGAATATATCAAAAAACTTGATTGGCATTCAACTATTTCAGGTGATAACATGTAATCAGAACTAATGGTTTTGTATGAAGAAGTCCAAGCCTCACTCAAGGCGTTAGTTAAAACCAAAGCTCCAGAAATTGGTGGACAATCAAATGAGATGTTTCCAAAAACTGACGCCTGCTAGAGTCCTCACTAGTCTGTGACAAGACATTTGGAAGATGGCTACCTGGCCAACCAATTGGGATAGGTCCTTATTTGTGCTCATTCCACAGGAAAGTGACCCAAGGGACTATGGAAATTATTGAAAATATCATTAACATCACAAGAAAGCAAAAAAGAAAATTACTGAAGAAAAACATTTAAATGGCTGCAGCAGTACCTCCACAGGCTTATGTTCAGAAACTCAAGCTGCATATAGAAGAGAACATGGAATGAGGAATATCTTTGATGGCCGCAGATTGATCCTGAGTGAGAGAGAAAAATCCCTGAAAGGGGTTTGCTTGTAGTTTATGAACTCTGTACAGGAATCCAATTGTGTGGATCTTAATAAATGATGCATAACATTGATAGAATGAGAATTCTAGAATACCTTTCTGTGCTCTGTAGCATGTCACAAAGCATAGATGTCACTTAGAGGCCTTCCCCAAGCCTTGGCATTTTGTAACCGCTTCATATGCATTTGAAAGTTGGAGAACCAAGAAAGAATCCTGGGGAACAATTGAAGCCTTGTCATTATGGTGTTGGTGCCAATGTCTCTATCAGGAAGTGTAGTCAGAATGTTCCTTAGGAGCAAGGATGATGAGACTTCTCTTCATATACATTGGGCATGTAACCGAGAGAGACTACTCATTGGGAAAAAACATCATACTTTTTCTGAGGGTCAGCAAAAAAGAGTAAGACCCTCAAGGAGTTGGAATAACACAGTTTCTGCAGCCATTGATTCAAACCTGGAAGCAGTCGCATGGGTGTTACATGATTTGGCAGTCTTTCCTTCTGTTGGACAAAGGGGTTTCTCTGAGTTGGAACCAAATCAGTGGCCCTTAATAACAATAACAAGCAGGGAGAAAATAAACTTCTCTGTGAAAGCCAGCCACTTTCCTGGAATGTGGCTGAGTACCACTAAATAACAAATACATTGCATTTTGCAAGTGTGTTAGGTTAGGTTCCATAGACTAGCAAAAACATATATATATATATATATATATATATATATGAGTTTTCTTTCATGAAATTGGTTTCTCGGTGGAAAATACCGTGGTCCTTGGCTTCGCATGAGAAAGAATTCATGCTGAAGTCTGGCTTGTGATCTAAGTGAGTTTTTATAAAGGATAGAAGCCATTTCAGGCGTGACAGTAAACTGAACACAAGCCAGAAAGAGAGACAACGAAGCCTGGCCATGCAAGACAGCGGAGAAGCAACCAGAAAAGGAGGGAGGGCAGTGGTCTTGAAATTCCATCCTTCTTAGGGCCTTGACGAGCTGGTTGATCCTAACGCTGCATTAACCCCACCTGGCCCAGACTGGAGGCTACCCAGGTATCTTGGCTGCCTGCCTCAAGGGCCTGAATCTGTGCATTCTCTCTAGCCTTTGTCGGCTTCTAACTTTCTGTAAGGGGCCCCCAGGCATGGAGAGAACCCCACCCCTCCACATCCAGCTACCTATCAGTCAGAGAATTGTAGATGCTGGCATGTTCCAACTTTGTAGGTCAGATGTCAAATGGAGGCTTCTCCTGTTCCATGTAACTGAAGGATTGTGAACACAAGCTGATGAACCCAAGACAGAGTTTGTTTCTCTTGTAAACCCAGCCTAACACATTTGGTACCAGGAGTGGTTACCGAGAAACAAAAGCCACAAGGATGAATTTTCTAAATTGGTTCTCAAGTCTGATCAGGTCTCAAGGGACTGATAACTCAGCTTCTGCCTCTGTTAGCATGGAGACATCTGTATTTAACGAGGGCAATGTTAATACATACCATGAGGTAAAAAGCAAAGTTCATGCCCAAAATAACAGTTAGATTTCTCAGGTGAGAAAGAGTTCACATGAGAAAGCATTCGTGATGAAGCCTGGCGTGCGATCCAAGTGGGATTTTATAAAGGATAGACGAAGTTTTCGGTGTCACAGTAAACTGAACACAAGCACACTCATGGCACTTCATACACATGTGATGGACAGAGAGAGAGACAGAGAGACAGAGAGACAGAGAGAGAGAGAGAGAGAGAGAGAGAGAGAGAGAGAGAGAGAGAGAGAGAGAGAGAGAGACCAGGCTTGGCTGCGAGGAACCTCAGAGGAACAGCTGGAAAAGAGGGCGGTGGTCTCAAAGTAACAGCCTTTTGGGGGCCTTCTGTTGGGAGGCATGGTTGATGGTACTGGTTGACTCCATTGACTGAATTAAGTCCACTTGGCCTAGACTGGAGCCCTCCCTGGTGTACCACCCACCTAGGTGTACTGCCCCACTGGCTCAGGGCCTGAATCGATGCAAGCCCTATAGCCTTTATCGGCTTCCAACTTCCTGTTTAGGGGCCCTCTAGGCATGGAGAGGAACAACTCCCTATCCAGCTACCTAACAATCCCACCAATAGATGAGGTATTGCTGAGAAGGGAAGCTGGGGTGATCATGTGTTTGATATCTGTCTGCAATTTGGTCACGATGAGAAGTAAGAGGAAGCTGCTTAGTGGGTACTACTTATAAGAGACAAGCTCAGGGCTGCATCAATGACCTAAAAGCTTCCACTGATGCCATGAAAAAAACCTTATATGTATCTCCTAGATAAAAAAACAAACAAACTGATAGAAGACCCATGAATTTGAATTACACAGAACTTAACTACTCCTGCAAATGTGTGTCATTTTTCTTGATATAAACTTTTCTCTTTATATACCTATATACAGTTTTTGCTTCTCCAGAGAACACAGCCTACCACAGTAGGTACAATGGGACTACAGAGCCTAATGACTCTCCTGATTAGCAGGCAATACAGAAGGCAGTTGGCTCAAATCCAATGAAACAGAGGCCAGATGAACCAGATCAAGCAAAGAGCAATAAGCTTGGACAGTGTCCACATATATTGTGAAGCACACTATATCCCTGGGGAAACTCTTTTTCAATTGTTTGGCTGCTCTTAGCAGACCTTGCCATGGAAGTGATGGCATCATATCAGATCGCAACATGGGGCACAGCTGCTTAGTAACTGCCAAACCACGGAGAATCATGACGCAGTCATTCTCGAACACAAGTTAAACTATCACAGCCAGGCAAATACTGACAATGTCATTTATCATCACTTTTTATTCATCTATACATTAGTCTCAATAGTATAAAGGGATGTGTTGAAGTGTGTCTCAGAAAGAGCGTGCTAAAGCAAAACATGTGGGAGATCTGCATAGTCAACTTTGTCTTACCCACCCCATGTTACAGGCTGAAGTTTGTCTTCACGTATGTTTATAAGTCTAATGAAAATAATCCATACACACACACACACACACACACAAATGAAAATATAAAGTACCTGGCAGGAGAGGACATATTTCTATGTAAAGACCTTTGACGGGGGTCCGGGGGGGGGGGAATCCATGACTTGTATTTCATTGTTTAAAATTCTTCTTGATTCAAAGATGGCTCTTGAATCTGGAATTTGGGAGACATATCTTTTCTTTTAAAAAGAAATTCTCATTCTTTTGGCAAAGCACCACCGTACTTGCCTTTCTTATCATCATCCTTAGGTAGAATGTGGAAAGTGTAACAGATGAATGTCATTGAACGTAGAGCACTTTCTTTCTGTTTCTCTGTACAGAGAATGTAGAGCCTTAGCCTTTACATTAGGTCTGCAGGTGGTGTTCTCATAGTCTCAGGATTCAAGTTGTTAACCACAAGGTCGGTTCTTTGAGCTCATTAGCCACTCTGCAGTAGAAAGATGAGGCTATCTGCTGCTCAGATAAAGTCTTAGAAATGCAAAAGGGTGTAGTTCTCCTCTGTTCTACAGGGTTGCTATGAGTCAAAACCAACAGCATGGCATTAGGTTTTAGTTTTATATATATTATTTACATGTGTGTGTGTGATCTGTGGAAAACTGAATTAAAATAATGGAATTTCTTTCTACAATTTTGAACTATATATACACCAAATTATGTAATATATACATAAATAATTTACATATTATATATGTGCTGAGTTCAATAAACATATTGAGTTATTTCTTCCATATGTTGCTATGTTAATGATGATCCAGGATATGAATTCAGACATTAAGTAAATATTGAGTGCCGACTACATACAAAGTTCCTGGACTATAAAAATGCAGTCTGTAATGCTGTACACAATGTGATACAGCACTGATGTAACACATAACTATCCTCTAGTTCTTTAGTAGTTCCTCCCCTTACTATCATGGTTTTTATTCATTTTACCTCATTAATCATAGTAGACATGCATATGTTTACTTGAATAATTAAGATTATTCCATTCCTGTTAGTCAAGATAGATAACCCTTCAGAAACAGTAACAGGAGTAACCATTCCCTGAGGGGATGGGAAGTGTGTGTGGCAGGGTGGGGGGTAGTGGTAACTAATAGCATCTTTGAATGTATAACCCCACTCAAGGGAAGTGAACAACATAATTGTATGTATTGGATGGTGTAAGATGCAGCAAAAAAAAATAATAAGGGTTTTGGTGGGGGTGGAGGGAGCGGGGGAGGGGGTCGGAGGGGAGTGATAAAGGGTTTTCGGTTTATCTGATATCAAGGAGTTTAAGAAGAAAGAAAATATTTTGAAATTGACTGTGCAAGCAATTGTACGATACTGCTTGATGTGATTGAACTATAGAATGTTATGATATCTGTAACAGCTCCCAATAAAATGACTTAAAAATGAAGTACAAATAATTATTACCTATATGTCTTATTATTGCCTCAACTGCTAGATTAGAAGTGGTTTTTAATCAGGTAACATGTTTATGTTTGTACATATGTGCTTATAGCTTATTAGCTCTTTCTCTGGATTACATTGGCAGGAGGAATATTCCTAGGAGGAGATATGTGATGCTTTATAAAATTTAAACTTGTCTTGTATTGAAGATATAAAATTTCTTAACAGAAATTTAATTTGTTTAAAATTGAGTTTTTTAGCCTTGTTTTTCTTTTTATTGTTGAGGAAAGTGCTATTCTTCTGGAAAACACTGTTGATTTTACTTGTTCAGATATAAATTATAAGACTAATTTATAAAGCATGAATTTGGTAAGTTTAAGGTTAAGGTAGAAAATGTGACAAGGTAATAAGAATATTTATGCAATAAACAGTCGTTCTTTTTCCCAAACCATTTTTATTGAGAGCTAATCTAGATATTGTATCATTCAATCAATTACATCAAATAGTATTGTACAATTACTACCATAATCAGTTTCAAAACATTTTATTCCTTCTAGAACTTCTTGGTATCAGCTCCTCTTTCTCGTCCCTTCTTCACTGTACTCCCCAGGAATTCTTATTCTGCTTGTTATTTCTGTAGGTTAATCAACCCTGAGTTTCTTATACCTTAAAACAGAAAATCACTTAGCAAAAATGCAAGGCTGCTACCCACAATGACAAGCACATTAGATATAAACTCCAATATGATAAGGAAAATGTTGTAAATCAGATCAGGCCCAATATATATAAGAGAAGGGATCAGGAGATAAAGTTTTAACTGTTCAAGTCGGGTTATCATTTTGATCTCCTATAGTCATCTTTCCAACACTCTGTTTGGTGCCAGTTGATTCCCATTCCTCTATTATGGATAGAGGGAAAACACCGGAGTCTTATTTCCTGTGTAGATTTCACAAATATATCCATAGCCTTTTGCAAACCAGAATCTCACAAATTAGGCTATTATACTATTTACATCTTTGGCTTTGGATTAGATAATTTACAATCCTGGGGTCAAAGATGTTAGTGTGGTTCATCCATGTAGACTTAGTTGACATCTCACTTAGATGGCTACTTGTTTGGAAACAAGCCTTTAAGGCCCCAGACGCTATTTTATCTGATAGCCGGGCACCATCTGTTTTCTTCAACACACTTTGCTATAGCACCCATATCTTCTGTGTTTGATAAGTAAGATTAAGTTTAATGCAGAAAAGTATGACAAGTTAATAAAACTGTTTATGCTATGCATAGTTTTAAAAGTTGTATTTGGCAATGCATTTGGAACTACCTACCCACCTCACCCCACAGAAACCCACTCCTCATGAATCATCAGGGTTAGAATCCAAAGGTCATGTCATTTCAGGTCATTATGTGAAAATCGTCATTATGAGAAAATGGAGGATGATAACATCAGATCAAAGAACTTAATATGACTCTGTAAGTACATAACTGTAAACTTCTATCATTACATAATCACACAATTTTATCACTATGGGGAGGGAGTTTCAAAAATTCATGGCAAAGTAATCTACAAAAGAACAGATTTTTCCCCACAAAATTGTGAAGCTTTCATGAATAGCTTCCAAACAACTGAGAACCACGCCCCAGCCAGGTTGAACATAACCTTAAACATACTAGCCAGTGTTACTCTGATCATGTACCTCAGCGTCTGTCACTGTGAACATACGGCATTAATGCACCAAATAATCCAATAGTAGGTTTTTTAGCATGCTTGTAAATGTAAAATAAAAGATAATGGGTCAATAAGTGAGGAATAGGTGTAGTTTTATTTAAAATGTTATATAAACTCACTTGAGAGTCTGGTGTAAAAACTGATTTGTAAGGGTGAGATGAAAATATATCTATCACAGCAATTTGGTAGTAGGCCTCATATTGACTGTAGTTAATGTTGACATTGATGAGATGAATGAACTGTCCTGATTTACTCTAGAAATTCCTGTGTGAAACTGTGAGTCAAAATGATCATGGTACAAACATAAAACAGAACTTAGAGCTCTCCCAGCACAGACTGGTTATCGAATAGGATGACCTGAACGCTGCTTCGGGAATGATTCCATGTATACATTATGACTTTTTGGTCTGATTATAGATATTCTGAATATATCTATTTATTTTACAACCAATATTGGTAGCAACTGAGTAAAATAATATTTAAACTATATTAAGAGAGGGGAGGATCATTTATTGATCCACGTAGAAAATTTGAGCAAAGGTAAGGTTTGCTGTACCCTAAGCATATATAACCAGATTTTGCCAAATAGCATCACTGCTTTATAGACTTGGGGAATTTCTGTTTAAAAAATAATTATTGTATTGTCATTCTATAACATTTTCACCTTCTATCCATATCTTAAGCTTCTCACTTGTTGCTGGTTTTCTTAACAATCCTATTTTCACTTGCACATGCATTTTCTCTTGCACATAAATATTTTGCAGTCTCTATCTCGAGTTTCAGCTCTCCGCCTCCAGCTACTTCATAAACAATTTACGCATGCCATACCCAGCAAAAGAAAACACACTTTAGCTCCTCCTTCCAGCCAAGTACTGTTCATCTCTGCTAGAATTCAACAAGGAATTTAGGCATAGTTCTATAGTCCATGAATCTCTATTAATCACATATAAATAGCTTTAATAAGCTCTGTTGTATAAAAAATTAACTGTTAAACAAAGTGCTCTGATTGGGGAGCTAGAGAACTTGACTTTTACCAGGTCTGTAAGGGAAATCTAGGACACATGAGAGAGGCAGGTCAGACTTGGACAGAAACATAGTAAGACTGGGGCTGATATAGGAAGGAGGTTTCACAGAGGCAGGCTAAAAATATTGTCAGGTATTTAGTTTCTTAGAGCTACTATAACACAAATACCACAATTTGATTTTTTTAAAGACATCATTTATTTTCTCACAGTTATGAAAGCTAAAATCTAGATCAGGGTTATAAGCAGTATTGACCTTTCTTTATGGGTGGCCCCCAGATAGTCCTACATTCTTGGAAATTCTTTTTCATTTTGAAGTTGCTTGATTTCTGCTCTCCTTTAAAACTCAGAAATTATTATGTTTAGGTTCTACCCTGTACCAGAATGGCTTCATTAACATAAAAAAAGAAAACTATTTCCAAACAGGATCATATTCACAGTTACAACCATGATTTCAAGACGTGTGTGTGTGCATGTGTGGGTGTGTACACAGTAAGTCTTTAATGACATTTTTTAAGTGAATAAACTAAACACTGCAACTTCTGTCAGGAGCCCTGGTGATGTGGTAGGTTATGTGATGGGTTGTTAATTTCAGGGTGAGTAGTTCAAAACCACCAGCCTCTCCTCAGAGAAAGATGAGGCTTTCTCCTCCCTTAAAGAGTTACAGTCTTAAAAATCTACATGGGGCAACTCTACCCTGTGCTAA
Organism: Tenrec ecaudatus; assembly: GCF_050624435.1. Classification (NCBI taxonomy): domain Eukaryota; kingdom Metazoa; phylum Chordata; class Mammalia; order Afrosoricida; family Tenrecidae; genus Tenrec; species Tenrec ecaudatus. The sequence continues at coordinate 76,017,877 of NC_134534.1, read as the reverse complement.
TGTGTCACTGTGAGTTGTAATGAACCTGATGGCAGATTTTGGCTGTCTACATAGTAACTTCTGTGAAGATTTGACTACACCCCCCGTGGGTGAGGTGAGGAGAGAAAGTAACCTGGAAGCAAAGCAATGTCAAAAAGCAGCCTGGGCCCATTCCACCTCAGGGATCTTTGCATGTCAGGTAGAAAGAAGACTTTGGATTTAACTTTGAATGCAAGGCAAAACCTTGTATGTTAAGGAGGATTTCATTCATCAGGAAGAAACTCCTAAGTGCAAAAAAAAAAAAAAAAGAAAGAAAGAAAAGGAAAAAAAAGAGATGGATGTGAGACAGATTGGAGGCAGAGAAAGTGATCAATAGTTTATAAGCATCGGCTTTGAAAACTATATTTAGAGTCAGAGCGACTTACACCTGAACTGCAACTTTTGCTGCGCGAGCAGAGCAGATTATTAGCCTCTGTGATACTTCTTCATTTTATAATGTGTGTCTAAGACAGAGTTTGTGAATTCTAAGCATCTATAATTATATATGCAATATATAGAGAGACATCATAATGACTGACTTATAGATATTAATATTTAAAAAATTTAAATTATGTTATAATTGGTACATTTAAAGTTTTTGAAAGATTTAGTGCAATCAAAATATTTTTTAAAGTTTTATTGTAAATCAGGTAAATGTTTACAGAGCACATCATTAGTTTTATATTCAATAACTCATTCATATTTTTCCCCTGAATTTTCCTTATGATAACATCAATTATTCCACATCTCACCCATCTTTTCTGTTTCCATTTCTTTCTTTCCTACTCCTGCTGTGGTAGTTAAGTAATCTGTTGTCAAGTTGAGATTTATGAGTGAAGGGGTGGAATTTAGCCTGTCAATCAGGCCACAGCTTTATGATTTCATTTGGAGACATTTAGGAATTAAGTAGCTCATTGGAGGTGGGACACAAGCTCACTCCTTTTGAGAAATTCCCATTGACAAGACAGTTGGAGCTACTCTAGAGCTCTGAAGCTGGAGGAGGCACGTGGAGACCCCTGACAGTGTTGAGATGCTTCCACTGCCACTGGATCCATACTTCCCACCCACTGGCTATGATCTTCCTGCACTTGGTGTCATTGCTTGTGTTTCGTGAGTCTGAAGAGGACTTTATAGATTGGTTTCGGACATGTGGGCTAATACTGGACTTGTGGACTGGATCTGCACTGGGCTGGGATGCTTTCTCAATATTCAACTACTCTTGTATATAAAGCTCTTTCTTGTACACATATAGGTATCTATGAATTTGGTTCTCTTGTCAACCCAGACTAACACACCTGCTAGAGTTTGAACTTGAATAAATGTTGCCCTTTTGATTACAGCTAATCGGTTATTCTAAGGTCTTGGTAACTCAATAGTATTATTCTTCCTCTCATTGATAATTGTGGTTAAAACTGAGCCACAGAGGTGCGTTCAGTTGCATACATGAAGGGTGATTAAGTATCATAGTCTTTATCCAATTATGTTTGGATAGTCGCTATCTCACCACTCAGCCTGAGTTCTTTAATGGTTTTGAGGAATTTTTCCCCCTACATTTTTTTCTTCTACTTTCTAGAAATTCTTCTAGTATGGCCTCTTTCAGAGTAGGTGATAGTGCTAGCTGGACACTCTCTAGTTCTTTTGGTCTTAGGGGCATGGAGACTGATGTTTGTATGGTTGATTATTCAATTGAACTAACTGTCTCCATATGCCTTCCATTTCCTCCTTCTTGATTACCTCTTACATGGCTGCTCATGAACTCCAGTTGCTGCAAGGTGTAGAACATGTCTTTGCAGACAACCTTCCTCATGCCACGGCCCTTGGATACAGTTCCTCATGTTGTGGTGAACCCCAACCATAAAATTATTTTCGTTGCTACTTCTTAACTGTCATTTTGCTACTGTTATGAATGGTGATATAAATATATGATATGCAGGCTGTATTGTCATTGTTACAAATTGAACATAATGAAAGCATAGTGATTAATCAAAAAAGAATATCTAATTATATATTGTGAAATATGTGTTTCTAATTACAAATAAATGAAATTTTGTCTTGAAGCATGGGGTAGCATGGGTAACAGTCCTCACGCCCGGTACTTCCATGTGGGCGTATCTGAATGTGGGCGGACCCACTGGGAGACAGATAGAGGAGCGGTGTCTCGGGTCCGAAAACCATCAGAAATGTGTGTTCTCCGATGTTTTAGATGACCCCTGTGAAAGGGTCATTCGATCCCCAAAGGGGTCACAACCCACAGGTTGAGAACTGCTGTAAATGTAGATTGTGTTGTGTCAAGAACAAGGAAATATTTTGATATCATCTAAACTTTCAGCAAAATTTTCAGCATCCAATTTGTCCAGTTATCTTTTAGGCACTGTAGATACCATAATGAACAAAAATTCTGACCTTTTGCAATTTATGTTGTATTCGAGAGAGACAAAACACAAACAGGAACATGGGTAAAGAGATGGTGTGTTAGTAAAAAGTGCTGTATTAGTCATATGCCTTGGTTTACCCTGACAACTCTTGACTTATGTATCATCTTGTCATTGTCGACAGGTGCCCACAAACGGCCCTATATATAACAGAGCAAAACATTGTGCGGTCCTGTGCCAGTCATCCTGTACTAATAGTGCCGCCTTTAACTTTTAGGTCCTGTTTACATGTTAGATGATGTGATCACTTTAACTGAGCAAAATAAGCAAATTTAACCAAGATAAAAGGGGATTATGGGACAGGTATGACATGGAGATGTCTACTTTAGGAGAGTCTGCCAGAAAAGGCCCTAGCTAAAGTCATCTAAAGAAGGAGGTGGACCATGTATATTTGAAAGTAAAATGTTCTAGGCAAGTGCAAAGACCCCGAGTTAAAGATAGGTGTAGATGAGTCCGGATGCTGCGGGGGGAGGGGGGGCTGTAAAAGAAGGAAAGGGAAGGAAAGAGGAGGTTGGAGAGGCTCTCGTGAGTGGTCTTTGTGAGTCCCAGCAAGAACCAGGACGAGGACTTGGGCTTCATTCTGAATGAGCTGCAACTCAATAAAAGTTTCTGAGCAGAAGTGTGACAAGGCCTAATCTTTTTTCTTACAAGAGAAATCTATGTCCTTACCATCCTGGAGACAGGAAGTCAGAATTCAGGTGTCATCAGTGTTGAGCCCTTCAGAGAATTGGAGAGAAAACTGGTTTCCTGTCTTTTTCCTAGTTCCTGTTGTTGTCCAGAAACCCTGGTGTCCCTTGGTTTGTAGCAGCACAGGTGCAATCTCTGCCTCTCATTTTTTACTGGCTGCCTTCCTTCTGTATCTCCGTCTGCGTCCTATTACTTGTTTCAAGGGCACCCATTTATTGGATTGAGCCCCATTCTTTTATCATCTGGATCCCACTGAGATTAAAAGACATGGAAGAGACTTCTTAACCATGAGAATCGCATTCACCTTCTAAGAACCAAATGTAACTGCTACATTGCAAAGCATGCAATGATAATGAATCACATCTGCAAATACTCAAGTAAGGCAACATTCACAAGTAGGAGGGTGAAGGGTTAACACTTCAACGTCTTTTAAAAATAATATTTTATTGTGCTTTTGGTGAAGATCTGCACAGCCATTTGGGTTCCCATTTGGTAACTTTTGATATCACGCATTTTTTGAGAGACCCTCCCTGTGCTATGCAAGATTAAAATTAGAAAGCAAAGAGCTGATGGAAGACTCAAAACTCACTGCCATCGAGTCAATGCTGGCTTGTGGCTACCCTATGTGACACGGGAGGACAGCCCTGGGACTGCAGCTCTTTACAGGAGGAGGCAGTCAGATCTGTCTCCTGAGGAGAGACTGAGGACCTTACAGTTAGCAGCTCAATAGGAGACCACCATATCAGGAGAACCCAGTAAGCTAACAAGTAAGAGGTGATGGCGGTTGGAATACACTGGTCACAGTAAATAGAGCTCGATTATCCGCATATTTTGAGAGTGTAGTTTATAAGAATGACTTAAAGATGTTGGAGCTGACCAATTGTAAGAATAGTATCCATTAAAGAATTAAAGAAATGCTATTTGGCATTAAGAACTAAAGAAATGCCAAAGAAGATGAGAGGAGCGGACTTTGTGAACTAGGTCAGGTGTTTGATTTGTATTAGATCTTTCTTTGTTATAGGTCTCGATGTTATAGATCAAGGTGTAGAGGGGTACAGTAGGCAGCTGGATCTCAGAGTTTAGGGTTTAGGAGAAAAGGCTAAGCTAAAGATATCATTTTGAGAGCCTTTAAAGTAAGACGTTCTAAGTAGAGGTCTAACATCTGAACCTCGGTATGTCCACATTAAATTGGCGTGAGAAGGAAGCACCAAGAAGCCAGCCTGTGAAAGAGGCTTTCCAGAGCCCTTGGATGGAATCACTGAACGCATGTGAAATAGAATGGGAGTAGAGAGACTCACCAATAGGCCGTGGATATGACCTTGGAAACTGCTTTACAATCATGGAAACTCGGACTTATGGCCCAACTCTACCTGTGTGAGCCCTGGCACATCATCAGCTCTGAGTCTCCTTGTTCAAGCTCGCATGTCCAGTTGCTAAGCAAAGGGCTGGTGGTTTAAGCCCACCCAGAAAGCCCTTTAGGAGAAGGGCCTGGAAATCGACTTCTGCAAACCAGCCGTTGAACACCCTGTGGAGTCAGTTCTCTAACACATATGGGGCTTTGACTTGAGATGAAATTGACTTCAGAGCAACTGTTAGTGAGGTAGAAAGAGAACGGTGGCACTCGTGTCTCTGGGGTCAAGGACGTGCGTGTTTGGATACTAAGGGAGGGATATGCTGTGTCAAATACAGACCTGGCTGTTGGGCAACTCTCCTTCCGTTAGCCAGTGGTGCAGGATAAGAAATTGCTTTGGAGTTGTTAAAAAAACACTAAATGTATTGTAAATGCTGTAAGTAAAATTTCCATTGAATATCATTTGCACCTTCCATTCTCATTTCTTTATAATGAACTAAAATAAGTAATAAGTGGTCGATCCTTGGGCAACTTCTTCCGGTGGCCATGCGGGTAGGTAGGATGAAGTTTGTTTTCCTTCTACCGAGTTCCAGAAAGAAACTCATATATTCTCTATCAACTATTTCTGTGTGTGTGTTTCAACACCTTGAAGTTAGATACATTTTTCTTTAGAGTTAAGTGGACTCTTTTTGTCCATTTCTTCCTGCCAGGTCCTCTGCCAGTATGCAGAGCAGTCAATAATTGGCACCATCATCAAAATGGCTTTCGTGCGCTTGAAACTAGTAATCAGGTCACCCGTGTGCCCCGCTCTTCTTCAGGATGAACAGCCCTTCTGCCTTTCATCTCCACTCAACGGCTCCACTTTCCCATCTTCCTGCGTATGAGGGCAGCATATTAAATAAGTGTCCTTTCTTGTGGCCATGTTGTCTCCCAATCTCACGGACAGAAGGATTTTTATGTTGACAATTCATGAGCATATTTTTACTTATCAGAGGCAAAAGAATGAATTTCTCAGAGACCTGACTTGAGTGGTAGCCACATCCTACTGAGAAAGAAAGAGTTTGCACGCGTGCATGCGTGTAGTGAGAGAGCATCACATAGAGAGGGGCTCACAAAGAGAACCACTTCCCGCTCATCACTGCAGGCCACATGGACCGTGGGCTGATTTCATTTCCCAATATCTGTGTGTGTGTGTGTGTGTGTGTCTCCTCATAAGGTCAGACAGGTTTGTCTTACCTCTCAGAATGATAGCAACTGGAGCTCTGTCCAAGAAATGTTGTTTCATAGCTATCTCTGGATTTTCCCCACCCTTCTTTTAAAGTTATAAAATATTACCTGCCCATCCTTCAACCTTTGAACTCTCTCAACTAGTGGCATGTGGACAGAAAAGCCACCTCAGAAAGAAAGTACCTGAGATCCCGGAGTTCAGATGGCAGGTACTTTGGAAATCAAACGACTGGTAGCAGAGATCTGAGGGCATCATGTTCTGTACAAGGGTCTAACTCACCAAGGATTTTGCTGATAGCAGAGGGGTTCAGAGTTGATTTGGGTTTTCCAGATTTTACATCTTGTGATAGACCTGACAACCGAGAAGTCAACCTATTACATTTCCATTGTATGATTCATCATCTCATAGGGTTAATAAACACTCTGACTTCAGCTTTTTCACATGATAAAATTGAGGAACCTGTCCCTGTGACTTCCAAATGTACTTTAATATTTGCTAAGGCAACAGAGTCACCCATGCAATATGATGCCTGGCTTTCATGTAAAGGAAATAAATGCACACGGTATATCATTGTTTAGCCGCACTCCGATGCCCTACATGCGTTCGCCTGCCTTCACTAATATGCTGATCTGATTCAAAAATCCAAAGCTTTGATTTTCTCAGGGGCTAACACTGAAAATAAAAGCAATACTGCCTTGGAACGCCCATAGATCCCACGTTTTTGGAATGAGGACTTTGGCATTGTGGGGTGTCCTCGCTTATCCTGGCAACCACCGCTTTCTCTCGGTTTCGGCTCCTGAGGCTGTTAGACGGGCAGGTGGAGTGTTCTCTTGAGCTACCTCTCTTCCAAGTGTTTCGTGTTAACTGCACAAAATATTCTAAAATGATAGCCCTCCCTGCCACAAGCCCACAAAGCCGGAGGGAGAAAATCTAGCTAGTCTATTCTTATCTCACTCCTGCTGACTGCAGAGGTCTCTGAGCAGAAGGGAAGCAGAAATGAAATTTATCACCAGAGAAGCCTTCCAAAAGACAAGAAGCGTGGAGGTGCCCTTGTCTAGCAGGCAGTGGTGTTTTCCATAGGACAGGGCAAGGCTCCCGGGTCTTAGAATCCCCACATTCCTCTCTGACGGAGCTGGGAGCTGAAGAACAGCAAAGCATGCAGTGGTGCACACATTTGCCCTGAAATTTTGGAAACTGTTCACTGACCTTTCAAGAGCCTTCATGCTGTGTAAGAACGGACCGACCTACAAGCAATTGCTGTACTTGAGAGCCCAGCTTCTGCTGGGAATTCTGCTGTGGGCTTGTGCCTGCTGGGGCTTTCCTTGCTTCCTTTTTCCAAGCAGTCGAGTTCTCCAGCATGATCCCCAACTGCTTCAGTCTACAGGGAGAGCTTGGGCGACTTGCTTCTCTGCCTGAGCCGGCTCCATTCTGCTGTTTGCTTGCAAACATTCAGTTACCAGAAAATGTGGAGTCAGCTCCACTCCTGCTCCACTTAATTTCCTTCACCCCATGCAGTGGAGTTTTCTCTTCTGCTGCCCCAGCTGTTCTTGCTTTTCCCAGAATGACAGAATCGGCCCCAGCTGCTCTCTGTGCTTCCTACAAAGTTCCTTAGTTGCCTACTTGACCTCAGCTGCCCTGCTTAGATTTTTCATTTCCTGAGGCTTCTAAATTGACGCTGAAAATGTAGTAGCAGCAGCTGCTGCAGCTGACAACAGCATTAGCGGAGGCACATGGGGTTGACTCAGGAGTTAGACCTGGATTCAAATGCTGCCTCTGTTACTGTTCTCTTAGGTAAATTACGTAGCCATTCTGTGCCATGGCTTCATTAATTAAAGAAAAGGAAAGTCTAGCTGTTGTAAAGATTAAATAAAGTATTCATAGGACAGCCCCGAAAATAGGGCTAATATTGTTCAGTGCTTCTGTTCTACTTCCTAGTTCATTGTGTAGTGCCTGAAGTCTTAAGATGTTGTAAGGGGCCAACCTAGGGGCAATGGACCTCTACTTACTCGGAGAACTAGTCATGAAGTGGAGGCAGCATGTGTGGCTGTAGAATGTGTGGTTAAATGCTTCCTTGGCCTGGAAGTCAGAATTGGATGCCACTGCTGAACATTTTGATCAAATATCCCATAGAAGAATCCTGATCAAAAGAGAGAGAATCAGCTCATCATTCCAAATTCTCAATTCTAGGACTTTCTGGTGCTACAACATGTGCACGGACCACTGGACTGTTGTTCTGAGATAATCGTTAAACCTCAAATCAAAAAAATGCCCTGTAGTTGTCTTGAAACCTAACAATGACTAGCTTTTGTTTAAAAAAAAAGTCTGCCTAAGCATTATTCTCTTCTCAGAACTACTTATATCGGATCAAATTAACAATAGCAACTGCAAAGATTAGATAAAAACCCTAGAGGGTAGTAAGCTTATGTGAATAGAGGAGTACCAATTGGAAATAGGGTCAGAATGGTGGCAAAGCTTAAAGAATGTAATCGATGCCACTGAACTACACATATAGAGAATTTTGAATTAGAGTACATCCTGCCATGTAAATTCTCAACACTAACACCAGAAAAATAAAATTACTTAATTAACCCCCTCTAATATTTTATATTGTTGTTAGGTGCTGTGGAGTTGGCCCCTGATTCATGGGGGCCCTGTAAGCACAGAAAACAACATTACCCAGTCTTATGCTATCCATGTGATTGGTTTCAGCTGGGATCATTGTTCCTCTTAGTCTGGAAGCTCCACTGAAACCTCTTCAATACCATAATGCCACACACCTCTCCCCTGAACGACTTAGAGCTGCACCTGAGCTGTTTTGGTGAGTGTGGGACCCACGTCTCCCAGAAAGAAGAGAATTCTATCACTGAAACCTTGATTCACCTCGGATTCCCTTTCAGGAAGCATCCCTGGCTTGGGGTCAAGTTTAGTGGTGAGTATGTAAATGTAGAGGATGGACAGCAGCTCTACCTCGTGGGGCTGATAGCCTCTTTGTGGATGCGAGACAGTGTGTAAAAAATTAAAACCTAGTCCGGCATTTTCGTAGAATTTAAATATGGACTAGGAGAGCTACACCTCAATGCAGGAGACAACTGCTGAATGGCTGAGAAAGACACTATGTTCTAGGAATTCACCCCGGAATATTCAAGACTGTTTTGATGGAATGATGCAATTGGAACTGTAACTTAAAGATGCGTTGACTTGAATAGGCAGAGTAAAGAACGGAAATAGTCAGCCAGAGAAGTAGGAACATAGAGGGACAGAACACAGATTCTGCTGGTTTATGTCAGGCCTCCAAATCTGTTCGCCCCAGTCTAATCCCCTGCTGAGAATTTCAGGATGCTAAATCAGATATCTGGGTGGAAAGGCAAATTCTCAGCACAGGGGCAAGGCTGAGAGAACCAGCTCAGACCTGTGTTTATATGGCGCAGAGGACAAGAGTCTTTGCCAGGTTTAGCAAATTAAAACGTAGGGCACTAGATTAAAGGTGAATTTCAAATAAATGTGTTATTTTCCTTTCATGTGTGCTTTTTTCTTTCTTTCTTTCCTTTTTGTTTGTTTTGTTGTTAATGCTATAAACATGTACAAAATGCCAGGGTAGTGGGAGAATCCTCACTACCCATGTGGGAGTCCCGGGTTCTGTCTAAGGCCAATGCCCCCTCATGCACAGCACCTCCCATCCATCAGTGAAGGCTTGCATGCTGCTATGGTGATGAATAGGTTTCAGAAGAGCTTCAGAATAAGATGAATTAGGCAGACCATTCTAGTGATCTACTTCCCCAAATCAACAAATAAGTATCCTATGGATCCCAGTGCAACCAGTCATGGCTCAGTACTAGATGGCAGGTTAATCTGTTTTCTTTGGGCCAACATGAATTGGAGGCTTACTATGCAGAAACTACTAACAACAAAATGTCCCAAACACTCCAAGGACCATACTTAGGTTTGAGCCCATTGTTTCAGCCTCCATGTCCATCTATCAAGGGTCTTCCTCTATTTTGCTACTTCTCCATTCCACCATGCATGGTATCCTTTCCCAGGGGCTGGTTTCTCCTGGTAACCTGTCTGAAGTCCATGAGGCCTAGTCTTACCGTTCTTGCTTCCAAGGAGCGATCCGACCATACTTCTTCCGAGGCAGGTTTGCGTGTGCTTTTGGCAGCCCACGGCACTTTCACTGTTCTTCATCAGCACCATTAGTGGAACGCATCAGTACTTTGATCTTCTTATCCAGTATCCCATTTTCACATGCGTATGAGGGGATTGAAAATACCATGGCTTGAGTCAGGGGCATCTTGGTTGCCATTTAAATTACATTTCTATATCGAATGTCTTTTTCCTCTAACGATTGAAGGCATTATCCACTCCTCACCCTTCCTCCCAAAGAGAAGGGGATTTTTAAAATCTTTCTTAGGCCTCTTGGGTAAATCTAATTTCTTTTTCTTTCTTTGGATAATATCTAATTGTCTGAAATTCTGTCTGTTGAAGACAAATAGTACATAGTGATGATTTTGATTATTTCCTCAAGTGATATTATGAAATATTTTCCCTGAAGGAGAAAACTTCCCTCTTTTAATATTGATGCTAGAAGATGCTGAGGGGGTGTAAACTATTCTAGTTTCCCTTTGATTAAGAAGCTAAAATCAAATATTTCATGAATCCTAATAATAATACAGACTAGCTAATTGTCTGCTTGTGCTCTTGGTGCAAGGGCAGTAGATCTAACTACCAGGAACTCTGATACAGTAGGGCCAATGATGCAGTATAAATTCGTACAAAGCTGCAATGCACTAAGGAAACTGGTGGCACTCTGGTTAAGCACTCACCTGTTTGTCAAAAGGTTGACAGTTTGGACTCACTAGAAACTCTGAAGAAGAAAGTTGTGGCAATCTGTTTCTGTAAAAATATAGCCTAGAGAACGCTATGTGGTGATTCTACGATGGGTTGCTATCATCGGAATAGACTTGATTTTGCTTAGCCTCTCTTATTTTAGTGGATAAGCTATCTCTCCTCCCTGGTAATGGGCATTTAGCATAGTGGGAAGCACACGACTTTTAGAATGATTTCATTTTCTCATATCTTAATATATGGCCCTTAATATAAGCACTTAATACATGGCCCTGAAGAGATGTTATTCATTGTTTCTTCTTTAATTTCCCCAAAGTAATGTTATTCCATGAAATGCATTAATATACAAAGAACAAATGATGAAACTATCTCCTTTACATTCTTAGGCTTTAGTTCAAATTAGGAAAACCTAGTTGGTGAAAAATAAAACAAACAAAATCAAAATAAAACAAATGCAGAAGGTCTACCAGCTGAAACATTCATCATTCCAGATCTAGATACCAAATGGTGTCCAAAGCTGTCAAGATGCTGATGCAGGTCCAATGCTGCAGGGCCTTGGTTGAGCTGAGCGAGCAGTGCTGTGTCTTGAGTTCCTCAAGGCAAGGCACCTTTCCCAGGTTGGGTGCTCTGAGTCCCGGAATCTGGACCAAGGAAGCCAGGATCAGTTGGTAGATTTGTGTATTCATCTCTTGAGTTAAGTTTTGTGGAAGCTTTTGTTCCTATGTTTTCCTCTCTCTACATAGCTGGAACAGCGAGTAAACAGCAACTTTGCAGAGTGTAAAGACAATTATTAAAGATTTATAAACTCTAGCCTGCCTTCCTTCTTTTGGAATTGTTTTAAATGTTCTCATATCATTTGACCTTCCTCACCCTAACATCAATGTCTAAACCAGATTCGGTGGGCTCTGCTCATCTTTATCAATGTCAAATCCATCATTGTCTGTTATCCCTTTCAAAATGAGACAATATATATAATTGCCTTTAGAAAATAAATACAAGAGTCCTTTTCTTTCAGATTTCCATGAAGCAAGAAGAAATATGCTCTCTATTTTTCTTAAATTTATCTGCAGATTTCCTTCTCATTTTAGGCTTGTATGGAACATTGTTTATTTTCATGACTTCCTAAGTTTTGTCCTGTCTTCTTTCATCCCCCCCACAAGTTATATAGATATACACTGATATGCATTATATATCCTTTCAGCTAGACCTACTGGAAACTAGGTATGCTCGGAAAAGTGCTAAAGAATAACTCTCCTTTGGCTTAAGGGTAAGAAGATCAGAGTTTCTTTTCATGTGGAGAAGGTTTCTAAGGCCTACTTTCTCATATCTTTTTACATAATGTGGAATAATTGAGTCTTTTAAAAATAGACCTATGCCCTTTGCCTGGGGCTAGAAAGAGACTTTTTAATTTATTTTTTTAAGATGGATTAGTTTGATTTAAAAAAAATCGATCTCATATACACTAAGGAACTTTGGGAGAGGACAAGCTGACATAATTATACTTTCTGTTCGTTTTAAAGATATGACCAACCCAAAATTTTCAACCATTATTGGAAAGTACAATCAAAATATGCCTTTTCCTATTACTGAGATTTCTGCACATCAGTGGGATATAAAACCTTGGCAGATTTTCCCAGTCTGGCAATCATCCACATTCACTAAGGACAACTTTTCACAAGGGGGAAGGATCCAAAACAAAAACTAGTTAATCGATTCAAGTTAAGATGCTGCTTGACTCAGTCAAGAAGTGAGCCGTATTATCCATATAAGTACTTATCCTTAGCATGTAGAGACACAAAGGTTTTAAAAGATGAACTTAAAAGAATCATCATCATGTCTGAAGAGGCAGTGCGGTGTTGGGTCAGTGAGGGCTGCACGTGGGCATGATGAGCCTGAGGCGGGGAGTAGGCAGCTCTCAGGGCGGTAGGAAGTGGTCAGCAACCGGCCACTGCTGAAAGTGAGGAGGAGACTGAGGCAGAGGAGGGACTCCGCAGAAGGGCCTGAGGGATGACCACAGTGTAAGGGAAGGAAAACGAAGTTCCAGAAAATTGGCACTTCTGTATGACAACAGCCTTCCTCCTAAATTGGACATTTAAAAGGTGTTAAATAAAAAGCCACACATTTTCAAAAACAACGTGCAAAAAAAATACATGCTTCATCTCTTTGGATTACTTTTTAAAATACAGGAAAATATTGTTACTGCAAATGAATCGATCAATGTTTGAACACTTTAAAAGCATCCGGAACCTATTCAAATAGTCCCTCATCAAGTGAGTGTCTCTTCTGTCTCTAGATCATTTTGCAGGCTACACCGAAGGCTGCCTGTACTAGTCCCCCTCTGTCAGTACAGCCTCCGAGTGTTCGCGACGGAAGAATGTCATGCAGTAGACTGCTAGTTGAAGTGCATTTCCCGAACTAATGCTCACATTGGAGTTTCTGGAAGAAAGGTATCATATGCTTATGTTTTTTCTTATTTTGGCATAATTTTTTTTCTGTGATGTTAGGAAGCTATGCATAGACTAGGGTCTTATGCCTTCTGAATTAGAATTGCTAGCATGAAATTTTTAAAAATGGTAACATTCTCAACATTTTCTGTGTTTCAAATAAAGGCAACACAATGCAATCTGAAATCCTTCCAACAGAGGGCTCTATGGGTTTGAGTTAGATCCAGAAAGGGAGAGACAAGTACTTGGTTTTAGGTTGCTATAGTAAATTCTGTATTATCCTTAAAAATAGAACTAATAAAAATGGAGTCAGTTGAGTTGAACTGGAAGAATCATCCAGAGACAAAATGTAAGGCTTACTCGCACAAGACAGAATTTCATAATTCTTTGAATTGATGTTTTCTAAAAAGACAAAATGCACTCTAACATCTCTAAATAAGAAAGTAGGCAAATTAGAGATTGTCCGTGCTTTAACGTACTGTTAATGTTACCTCATTCAGTGCCGTTTTACAAAAAAGGAAGGAGTTATTGCATTTATTCTCTTTTTTGGAGACATTTTATCTTTGCTGTTGGCAAATAATTTAGTGTTTGCATAAGCAGATGTATTATACATAAAATGCTACTATAAATATTTGATACACAAAATATATGTTTGTAAGCATGCACAATGCAAAATGATGCTAAAATATTTTACAAAAACAAGCCTTACTGTCTGAAAAGGTGATATAAAAGGCATATGAATAATCTTTACTGAAATACATTTCTTTACCTGTGCACACCAAAGATTTTTTATTTGTTGCTGTTATCTTTGTTGTTCATACTAGGCCTGGTTTTTATATTCTATTTTCAGATTAGAGGGGTTTACACTATATGCGTTATAGAAAAGCAAAAATGTAGATTAGAGCATCTAGTTGTTTATTGGACCCCATAGATCTTTGTATTCTGATTTTAGGGAATGCTTAATTTTATATCATCTTGTGCAATGTTCTTTAAAATGTTAGGCCCAAAATATATTATAAGCATAGGGCTTTTCTATATTATAGTACAAGAGTTAACTATCTCTGGTTGGAAATGTATATTTCATTTTATACTTAGGTGCATTACTGACATAACTTATATTCAATTTAAATAAATTAGTTTGAAGTTTGGATATATTTCTTAAAATATGTTTAGTTAATTTTGCAAAAGTTACTATTTTAATATATTCTTAAAACGTTGTTTAAATTGACATCTTAAGAAATGCCAAGGTCAGCTTTGAAATATTTTCTTCTTGAATATAGATGCCGATTATGATTTAATATTCTGTCTAAGCCATTAATATATAAAGTATGCATAATTAACCATTTTATATATGCATTTCATATACCCTGTACCATATTAATATATTTTATTAATTATTATTATATTTTTACAAAATGTATAGTTACTTTTAAGATTACTTTCAGTTGTTGGGGTTTTTCTTGATATGATAGTTTAATTCTGATCGCATTAGTAAACAAAATCTTGTTTAAGGTTGAAGAAGTTAGTATATGTTCGAAATTATGAACAAAGAGAATTTACATAGTATGTTATTATACATATGGCTGCCAGTAGTATACATAAGCCTCACCTATAATATTAATTCTACATAATATATCTGTCACATATATGCCTATTTTAGCTTGTTATCAAGCATATAAAGTATGGTTTGAATATATGAAAATTATATTTCTTATTAATAAATTATATAGCTAAAAAGAATACTTTGAATACAAATAGAAACCTAGGTGTTCATAAAGAGTTTTATTATCATTTCTCATATTTCCATTCGCCTTTAGTTTGTAATCAATCAGTTGCAAACTAAAGACTTTTACTAAGCCTTCTTATAAGAAGACTATAACCTGAATATGTACAATGTTTTCAAACATCTTTTAAATAAAGGCTCCATTTGCTAGAGTTTACACTGGAAGAACTGATCTCATATCATTTTTGATGTTGTTTGTTTCCTTCAAAAGAAAGCGTCTGAAGCATGGCTGAGAACTTTGCATGGCTTTCTTGACAGAGAACAATGTGTGCTTCATGTGCAGTTATTCTCTGATTGTAGGATTTTGCATGAATTTCCAGAATCCTTACATGTGCATTCTTTCATAATATGTCCCTCTTGACATGCAAGAGGACTGAGCTCCTTAATTTCTTCATTCATTCATTGTCCATGATTAACCTAAAATCATAGGCATTATGACTTCTAGGCCAATCCTAAAAGTGCACAAGACAGATTCTATATGGAGCATAAGGCAGTGATCATTTTACCAACATAGTTGTCTTTTTTGTCATGGATTCCAGATAGCTAGATACATTTTCAATGCTTGGCTAACCTTCACTAATCTTTTCATGTTTTATTGGGAAAATTATAACATTTAGAACTATATGAAATGCTGAGTAGAATAATGTGACAGTATTTGGGGCTCATTTTGATTAAAGGTAATAATCACCCATGTCTCAGCACACTTTTACATGAGGTCTAACAAGTTTATAGGTCAAGTTCACACAGAAAAAGAGAGGCTATGTTATGTTACAAGAAGGCATCTGAGTGTGATTTTGTGAGGTTAAATGAAAAAATAAAACAGCAAAGAATAATCATTTTCTGAAGCCAGCGCGAAACCAGTGGTCTACATGCACCTGTCAGGGTGCCTGCTATTAAAATCTCCCCAGCAAGTCTCCTTTCTTCGTGTAGTATGCGACCCTTTTCGTTTCTTCAGGGCAGAGGGGTTTTGCCTGCACTTTATTCTGCAACCCACATTCACAATGGATTGCCATACTTAACTACTCTAGCTAGTGGCGCGGCGGCTGCTGCTGACTAATAACACCCCTCCCCCACTCTGTTCCCGCCCATCACCCAGGGTTCTCTCTCTCTCATACACAGCACAGGCACGCATGCATGCATGTGCATCAAGGCCCTTAATATCCACAAAGAATGCATCATGGTGAAGTACTCAGCAGTAATTTTGGCGAATTCTTTTGCCATGCGTGTGTTGAAAGTATTTCTGAGGAGTATAAATAAATGTGCCCTAAACTCTTCCTCTTTCTCTGTGATGATATTGAGCAGCTAAACTCTTTACAGCTCGGAACTGCAGTAGCTGGAATGCTTTCAGGCTAGGACGATGCGGCTCAAAGTAGCCTCTCTTTACAGTGATGTGAGCACGATATAGATTTAATAGAGGGATGATTGAAAACATTTCAGTGATGGGGCAGTTTCTATGATATGCAAAGGAAAGCATCTGATTTGCTTGTGTACCTATTAATTATTGAAGCAACAGAAAATACAGGCTGCTGGGCTTCCCTTCTGCAAAGTGGCTACAGTGTGTGTGTGTGTGTGTGTGTGTGTGTGTGTGTGTGTGTTCTGTGCTCTTGGATTCATGATTTTATACTTACATGCTTACTACTGCTCAGGGGAGCTTGCCCCCCAATTTCATCATTTTTTAAACTTGAAATACTGGGGGATTTTTGTATGTGTGCGCGTCTGGTAGGGCATTTTAAAATGCAATAGGATCGTGGTCTTGTTTTAATTTGTTCTCGTTCCACATCACCTAAACGGGCCTCACAGGCAAAACATCACCTTCACTTTTAATTTCTATTTCTAGCCTGCATTATATTAGCACCTTTTTTGCTTTACAGTCTACTCACTGGTATGACACCAGGTCTGTTGTGAACAAACAATACAGATTTGCTTCTTGTTCCCATACACATTGTTCTATTACCTGGTGTGTTCCCTGTATTTTGTGCTTTCTTAACTGAGCTGGTCTTAGGGGGACTATTTCACAATATTCAGCCTTGAGTTCATCTTCTTCCCCCCTCAAAGTCTGAGGACACGCAAAGTTTTAAGGGAAAGGGAAAGAATATTCTTGGCTTATTATAAAATTTGTTGCTTTGTATTGTGACAATAATGTTCATATGTCTGACATCCTCATAATAATATTAAGCTCCATTTTTTAGTGTGATGTACTTTATACATTTGTATAAATGTCACAGCCTGTAATCACTTCCTTTGTCATCGACGATTAATCTAAAAAAATCGAATAATTCACTGCCCCTTGCCATTTACATATCGTCTGCTGCCATCTGCTC
This sequence comes from Tenrec ecaudatus, assembly GCF_050624435.1. Lineage (NCBI taxonomy): Eukaryota > Metazoa > Chordata > Mammalia > Afrosoricida > Tenrecidae > Tenrec > Tenrec ecaudatus. Next base: position 76,000,771 of record NC_134534.1, on the reverse strand, counting down.
TTCTCAGCAGCAGTAAATGATGGGTAATTAACTCTGTGCCTTTGTCTTTCCCTTGCTGAATGTCTGACACATATAGATTTTCCTCTGTGTGCGTGTGCTTGTGCATGTGTGTGCATGGAGGAGGAAGAGGGAGGGAATAAGAGAGGAACAAACAACCAAGAACGAATGATTCTGCAAATATAGAAGTCAACACAGGAAATGTTCAGGAAGAGAAGCCAAACAGATATTGGAGCACAGAGAGGGCCACATCTCACGATCTTCTGTCCTGTCAAGCCGAAAGAAAGAACTGCTGAAACAATGGCTGCCTTGCATAAGTAGAGAGCTGTGTTCTAAAAACTCAGGAATCAAGGTCAAGAAGCAAAATCAACCGAACACCCCACAGCTATTCCTACCCGCTAAAGGGAGAAGATAGGACATATAAATGCGAAAGAGTGTAGGGCAGCCACGAGAGTTACTATGGACTCCTAAACAAATAATTCTGATCAGTATTTTAGGAACTAGTTAAAGAGAGAAATTCTCACTTGATCTTGATTCGGCATGTTTTAAAAAACAGAATAGATTAAGGAAAACTTACATGGCTTATAGGACTGAGCATATGTACAAATGCTAATTTTAAGAGAACAAAATATCACCATCCTAGATTTCCCTGAGTTATTCAATTCCTCCTGGTGCAGCCCAGGGGTGCTATACAGAGGAATCCCATGCTATTCTGAAGACTTTATATAAATATTATTGTAATAATTTTAAGTATTTTATCTTTTCGAACCAGACCTTATAAGTGGAAATAGTATTAGGACGATGTCTAATTTTAATAACGTTCATAGAAAAATAGAATGCTAAGGAAGACTAGACACTCACTTGCTGGACATGGTTTTAATGCTAAATAAAGTGAGCCTGTAGGCTAAGCCCCGGAGTAAAAGACGAGGTTTCCATAGGTTTACAGTCTTGGAAGCCCAAAAGGCAGTTCTGTTCTGTCCTATGAGGTCATTAGGAGTTGAAATCAACTTGATAGAAGAGTAGGCTGAGTGCCAGTAACCCCATCATCATCATCATCACAGGGAAAGACAGTGCTTGCTTACGTGGAGCTGATGTGTCTTTTTCTGCCTGTAACTTCAGTAATTAAATGGAGTTCTTGTTGTCAAGGCATTTTACATATGGGTGAATGTTTATGTTATTACTTATTTATAGTTATATATTTCATATCTAGAGAGGGAGATATAGAGGAAAGGTAATCAGTCAATGGAAGGAACAAGGTTTTTGTTTGTTTGGTTTTTACTGCGTGCTTAAGTTTTGAAAGATCTTGAAGAGCAAAGTATAAAATCCAGAAAAATCCCTGGAGCCCATTTCAATCTACAAGAAGCATCCTGTGTAATACTATGTATTGCATGCCTGCCTCTGTATCTCAACCTTGCTCTATATACAATGGTTCTAGGAACAATCTCTTGATAGTTTTCAACAAGCAATGGAAGAGTTTGCACTACAAATATTAATAACGTGCATTTCTAATGAGATAGCCTAATCAGTATATGTGATAGCAGTGGCTTTTCTGTTAGCTCCTTAGAACTCATAATGCTTCCATGAGTCCCCCACACTTAAATGCTTTGACCTTTTGCCTTAATTTTGGTTTAAATCTTTAGTGGCCCTCTATCACCACTGAAATCCTGAAGCTTAAATGATTGGGGCAGCACCATAAACCAATGCTCGTCATTGGAAATTTGAGCTGTATTTTCTACATTACCTTAAAATGACTTACCAGAATGACTTGATTCATATGTTGAAAAGGCTGAAAAGTGCCTAGTTTCTAAATCACTTAAGTATCAAAAGGATTGTGGTAAATGTAAAACAATGGACTGTATCTCTCATGGTGATTGTGTCAACTATGTGAAGTGCATGTATTTTATGAAACGATTTAAATTTCATAAAATTTTTATGACTTACAGGTAAATTTGTCAGCTTCTAATTGAGTAAGAGAGTCTTGAAAGCTTTCATTGCAATTGTTAATTCAGCAACATTGTTCTCTCAGGCTGTTACGTGACCCAACAGGCTGGGAGAACAATATTGCTGAATATAATTGGCATATGTCAGCAAAACATAATTAGCAACAAGCCTCTTTCTGAAATGCACTTTTTGTTGATGTTTTTAAAAGTTAAAGATTTCCTCTTGGATTAAATGATAGCTCAGATTTTCTATCATTTGATGTTGGTAGTGACTAAAAATGATGAATTAATATAAATATTGATTTAAGAAGTATATAGTGAATTGTGTTTTTGAAGTTCTGTGTAGCATTTTCTTTCTTCCAATGAGTTCCTTGTCTACTCATTTTGGGCATTAGCACCCCATATAGGAAATAGGAGCAGTAAAATATCAAGTGCACATCATCTAGAGCCATAAAAATAGGAAGCCTAAATTACTCCAACCAACCCCCTGAGTTTTGGGACTGGTTCAGTGGAAGTTTGTATCTCAGTTGTCTTAGAACCACTGCCCCTCAAATCAGAATCTCAAGGATCATCTTATTGCTTGGTAATTAATAACACCAAATACATCACAGATACCCAAAATTTAGATCAGAAGAAAATGAACTTTTTATTGCAGTGCCTCCTATATGTTTCACCCACCTAGGGGCATTACAGAGAATGTTGACAATTGGAGGAAATATATTAAAATTGCCTTCCACCTAGCAGTATAAAAAATAAAATGAACTTCTTTAACTATAGGGCATTTTGGAACCAATAAACACAATGAATGGTATTTTGCATGGCATGTGGTATTTTATTAGAAGAATGGAACAAGTAGTTGATCAGTTATTCTTTTATGTGAAAAAAAAAAGAACCTTGCGTGACTTCTTCAGGACCCAAAAATCAGTATGATGCATCCTTGTAATGAAAGATTTCCTGAGAACCACATCTGATAATGTCATCACTGATTCTAGGAAGCTGTGACTTTGTGGCCATAGCTAGGTCTTAGTAAGTGATGCTCCTGTCTTGGTCAAGCTCTTCAAGGGAGACAAACCTGAAGGAGTTACAAGAGGAGGAAACTTACAGAATTATGTTTTGGCATACCTATGATATACAGAATATTCCATACCAGAAGCAGGTTTCAATCACATTCTCATTGTCAAAATATCCCCCTCATATCTTTAAGATAATTGAGCTATACTCTGGACTTTTAAAATCAGGGGTTTGAGGTTCCTGGGCACCACAGAACTAAACAGTCTGTTCTGGACTGGAAGGCCTGTCAAGTCTCATTTCCCATTTCTTGTCCCTGGTTCCTATGTCCCAGAAGGACTCCTTACTGCTCCAGAAGAATCACAGATACCCAGAATTTAGATTAAACACTACAAGCTATATCACCTGTCACTACATAGAGGCTATTTTAAACAGAAAATGTCTACTTAAGAAATATAGTTCTAGGTGTAGACAGATGAGAAACTAATATACTTCAAGACAGATATAATCCATTTCAAGTTGGATGGTGAATTATGTTATATATAAACTAGTGATCTTTTTTTTTTTAAAACTATTTTTCAAAATACTTTTATGATTTTCAAAGCATTCTCTTCTCATTTGAGCCCCTGATATCAGCTCCCCATTTCTTCCCTCTCCCTCCCCCTCCAGCCCTCCCTCACAAATACTTGATAAGTTATAGATTATTTTTTCCATATCTTATGTCATCCTCCATCACTCCTCACCCACTTTTAGTTCCCCTGGGAGGGGGTTCTAGGTTCATCCTTGTGATCAATTCCTCCTTTCTCCCCACCCTCCCCTAATTCTCCTGGTATCTCTACTCTCCTGGTTGGCCCGGAGAGATTTATCTATCCTGAATACCTTGTGTTGCAGTGTGCATGCTCTGGTCTAATCCAATTTGTAAAGAAGAACTGAGGTCATGATACTGGGGTGAAGGAAGCACCAAAGAGCTAGCGGAAAGTTGTGTGTTTCATTGGTGCTATTCTGCACCTTTACTGTCTCCTTTCTTCCCCGTCACTCCTCTGTGAGGGGATGTCCAATTGTCTCTTGATGGGCATTGGGTCTCCACTCCATGTCCCCGACCCCTATTCACCTTGGGTGTGTGTGGCTGTATTCTGGGTCTTAGATATCTGTTGTCTGATCCCATTGACACCTCATGATCACACAGGCTGGTGTGCTTCTCCCATGTGGGCTCTGTTGCTTCTGAGCTGGATGGCCGCTTGTTCATCTTCACAGTGTAGGAATCCTGCATGGTCTGTCTCCGTGATGCTGGGCGAGGCACTGAGGGCGTGCAGCAGAGCAGCAAAGGGAGCAGAGTGATGAAACCCCCGGGGAAGACCAAAAACAGACTTGGGAGACAGAGTATGGCACCCCATCAGACTCGACTGGAGATCACTCACAAAGGTGGACAAACAGACCAAGGACTCTTTATAGGCTTTTCCATCTTGTCAGTGGCTTTCTTTTTGTTGTTGCTATTTTGTTCTGGCTTTTTGCGCTTCTTGTTATTGTTTTGCTGTTTTTGACTTCCTTTGTGTTTTATTTGGCTTTGCCTGGCTTTTGCCCTTATTGTATCTGCATGTCTAGATAGGTGGGGTGAGTAATTCAAAGATGAAAAGAAGGGGACCAATGGTTCGGGGGGTATTCTGGAGAGGGAGGTGGGAGAAAGGAAGAGGGAGGCAACCCAGGGACAAGGGAACAACAAGTTGACTAAAATCAAAGGAAGGAAGGTTGTAGGATGCCTAGTAAAGCTCGATCAAGGGCAATATAGCAATGAGTAATTACTAAACCCGAATGAAGACCGAACATGATGGGGGGTGGGGAGGACAAGAGGGAAGTAAAAGGAAATAGAGGAAAGAAACAGGAGTAAAAGGACATTCATAAAGGCCTAAAACCAGCCATGTACACACATATATGAGACATGAATACATAAAATGTAACATGAATAGACCTAGGTACTCATATCCATATGTTAAGAATTAAGGTTGCAGATGGACATTGGCCCTTGACCCATGGACTCCCTTAACACAAGAACACTTTGCTCTAACAATCCTGCATTCTGTGATGCTCACCTTCCTGACACGATTGCCGAAGTCAAAATGGGTGCATAAGCAAATGTGGTGAAGAAAGCTGATGGTGCCTGGCTATCAAAAGATAGAGCATCTGGGGTCTTTTTTTTTTATGTTTCTTTTTTTTAAAACATTTTATTAGGGACTCATACAACTCTTATCACAATCCATACATACATCAATTGTATAAAGCACATCTATACATTCTTTGCCCTCATCATTTTCAAAGCATTTGCTCTCCACTTAAGCCCTTTGCATCAAGTCCTCTTTTTTCCCCTCCCTCCCTGCTCCCCCTCCCTCATGAGCCCTTGATAATTTATAAATTATTATTTTGCCATATCTTGCCCTGTCCGGCATCTCCCTTCACCCCCTTTTCTGTTGTCCTTCCCCCAGGGACATCTGGGGTCTTAAAAACTATTTTATTATGAATTGGGTGAAGATTTGCAGAGCATATAATCAGGTTCCACCACTCTCTCTCCAACCAGTGAGCCTGGTCTCTTTTGTGGTTTTGAGTTTTGTTGCATCTTTTCTCCCCACTCTATACAGGACCTTGTAATGTGATACTCTCAGAGCAGCCAGATTTTTGTTATCATCTATTAAGTCCAGTGAAATTTATTTCCATGTGTTTTCAATTTTCTTCACTCTTCTTTCCTCCAAAGAGGAAGGGATCAATAATTGCATCTTGCATGGCCACTCAAGAGCTTTTAAGACTATGTTATGCCAAAACTATTGGTCTTTTTAGAGAGTTGTGCAGTGGGATATAACCTGTTTGCAAAATTAGCAGAGTTTCAATAAAAGTCTACAAAGTCACGAATCTATTTTTAAAGGAGACTTGGAGGTTAAAGCCTCCAGAAAATTTTGTCCTTTTGGGGCATAATTACCCATAAAATATTAAAATAGACAAAAGTAAAAATAAGCTTGTCACAAACAAGGAATCTGTCACACAGTACTATACTAGAGCAGCAAGCTCTGGGTAGATAAAATGCTAATGTAATCTAGGTCACAGGAACATTTTATAAATGCCAAATTTACTTCCAAACCAGATGAACTAAAAGGGTTACTAATTGGCAATTACCAACTAATTATCTATTTTGTTAAATGATTTATAGCAGTTTTAACTTAAAATTTAGTCTCCATAATTCACAAAACTATGATATAGCTTTTTCAAATATTGTTCTTTATTTCTCACCTTTTTAATGGCCTTTTGTTTTTTTCATATACAATGTTTCTGATGTCACATTCAGATTTGTCTTCAGTTATTCTTATTCATTGCACCAAGTATATTCTTTAGGTCTCAAAAATCAGGTGAGAGACACTCAAGGATGAATTTTGGTTCTTGTGGACTTGTTTTACGTTTCTTCAGCTTCAACTTGAATTTGCATATGAGCAATTGATGGTCTGTTCCATAGTCAGGCTTGGCCTTGCTCTGACAGATGATATTGACTTACCCCATCATCACTCCGCAGATGCAATCATTTGAATCCTGTTTCTGTGTTCCATTTGGTGAGCAGATCACTGGTTACATTGTTGGGTAAAATGTGTTTGCCACAAATAAGTCCTCGGTCTTGACAAATTCTATCATGTGATCGCCAGCCTCGTTTCTATCATCAGAGTCATATTTTCTAACTACTGGTTCTTCTTTGTTTCCAAGTTTCCTGTTCTAGTAATTACCAGTGCATTTTGATTGCATATTCCATCAATTTCAGACTGCAGAAATTGGTAAAAATCTTCATTTTCCTCATTTTTGACATTAGGTACTGGTGTATCTAATTGCAGATTAATATCTACTGTTTTTCCTTGTAGGTCTATGGTTATTAGCCTATCACTGATAGTATTTTACTCTAGAACAGATCTTGGAATGTTTTCTTGTAATGATGAATATACTGTCATTGCTCTTCATTTTGCAATCCTTGTCATAGGAGAATATATGAATGTCTGATTCAAAATGATTAGTACCAGTCCATTTCAGCTCACTGATGCCAGGATATCAGTTTTTATGCATTCCATTTAATTTAGGAGACTTTGGAATTTTCCTAGATTCATACATTGTACATTTTATATTCCAATTCCTAACGGATCACTGCAATTATATCATCTCAATTTGCATTACGCCACATCAACACATGACAATCTGGAAAGTTCTGCTGCATTCATGCCGGTGGCACTGCGAGTTAGGCATTAGGCTCCCGGCCACAAGAAAGTTCAAGAAAACCAAGCACTCTGTGGGGACAGGATGAGGTTTTCGGCCCCTTAAAGAATTAAGCAGTGTTTCATTTTTATATTTCCTAACCTGAGGTATTTATCTTCCATCAACATATCGAACAGTGCTCCCCTGCTATTCATGAGGTATTCAGTGGTCCCCCGCCCCACCCCCACCCCCAATGGACTGACTGCAAAGTCTTCCTTCCTAGCTATCTTACTCTGGGAGTTCCACTGAAACCTGTGCACCACGGGTAGCCTTGCTGCTGTGACATACCAGTAACATGATACCCAGCACCACGGAAACATGCCAACCAACATCGTTTGACAAACTAATAATGGAGTGATAGAAGCTCAATTTTTATAATGACAATAAAGATTGACTTGAGAAATTGGATTTAGTGAACATTTGAGGAATAAGAATCGACAGAAATAAGTGAGTCTTGCAGTATGTGAGATAAGAAAATGGTCTAGAGTGACTCCATTTTCTGGTAATATTCAATAAGCTGGTAAACTCAGGGATAAAACCAGGGATAAATCCCCTCTCAGCCCCTACTTTGGAGGTATAGTGATGTGCACTTTTGTGCCTGTAGGATTTGTGTGACCAATTGAATTTATCTACTAAGATATAAAGTATAAAAGCAAGATCTGAACAATACAAATAGAATTGAAATAGACAGATATATCAGTCCAGTAAGGGATGAGTAATATATATATATATTTAAAAATAATAGAAACCTTTATAAAACAAAATATACAAAAATGTATCTCTTGTAATAAAGCTATAAATGAAATTATTTTTAAATAATACCCTCCATTTACTTCTCTATACTTCTTGTTAGTAGTGTTCTTATCTCTCTACCCCTTTCGTGAACAATTCTTCACTCTTTGATGTATACTCTGTCAAAATGTTAGCTTTGACATTTGTGTTTGACAGGGTTCTCTAGAGTAGCCAGAGCAGTGACATATAAAGAAATTACTAACAGTTGTAGAAGTGGGTAAATCCAGTGTAATTCAAGTCCAGGAGTCAGATGTTAAGCTGGAGGCTTTTTCTGTCTCACGTAGCTGCAAGGAAACTGATGAAACAGGAAGAAAGAAGATGAGATAGGAATCAGGAAGACAAGGGTTGGTAGATGAGGTTAGATGAGATGAGGGTTGGTAGATGTAGCAGTCAGCGAGTTCAAGGTCGGTAGATCACATGGCTCCGCAGGTTGGCAGGTAATGTGATGGGCCATGGTTTGAGTCTGAAGAAACAGGTATTTGAGCCAAATGCAACATCCAGACCAGCAAGAAGTGAAGATGCTCTCCACAGCATCTACTTGAATTTAATGTAGGCCACACCCCCAGAGCAACGTCATTAGAGCAGTGAACTTGGTAAGACGTTGAACTCCACCCTAATCTTCCCTTTACTGTTTGGCTACTCATATTAGATTCCATCGTGGCGTTGTTTACATTGTGATAGGCCACATCATGGGGGAAACCTCAACTTCCAAATGATTAAGCCTATGAGACCAGTCAAGTGGATATAAAACCTATCACAACATTATCTAGGGTCCCTAATCAGGTTCCCTCTAAATGTTGTTTGAATTTTAGAGGGAAACAGTCTGGAAAGGTAAGATCAAGGCTATAGAGTGTGGTTTCCCGGTGAAACTCTCATCGGACAGTCTCTCTGTATCAAAGAGTGAGCAGATATCGTGTTAAAATGCACAAGGGAAAAAAATTCCTCAGCTCCATTTTCCTGGCCTTTTTTTTAATCAATGTAATTTTCAAGTTTCTTAAAAGTATGTCATAATAAGCCCACGTAATCATCCTGTACCTTTTGAGAACATTGATCAATATTATGCCTGGGAATCCCAAAAAGCAGTGCCATAAACTTCTTAGGTGACTTTAATGCTTTTAATGATTGCAGAAACATGTGTAACATGCATGACTAAATTCCAAACAAAACCTGTTGAACTTATTTCTGCAATCGGTGAACGGTTGAAGATAAGTTTTATTAGTAATAAACGTCTCTTAGTTTTGATAGAGTGCCTTCCAAAAGAAGTCCAATGAAAACGATAGCTTCAGAGAGCTCCTGGACCAGTCGCATTGAAAGCACTGATGTTTCCACGGGGTGTGTGGTCTACATTATATACAAGTAGATGCTGTGGAAAGCTTCTGCCCTTCTTGCTGGTCTGCAGGCTGCATTTGGTTCAAATACCTGTTTCTTTGGACTTGAACCATGGTCCATCATATTACATGCCAACCTTTGGAACCATCTGACCTACTGACCTACCTACCTGAATGAACAATGAGAGTGCCAACAACTTCAAGGGTCCCATAATGGCAATCATTTGTATATTTCCCCTGTGTGTATATGTGTGTATGTTACCAAAAAAGTAGTCTTGATACATTTTGTTGACCCAGAATAACCACGAGGGCTTATTCTGAAGAAGTTTCTTTAAAATTTCATTGGTTACAAGCAGGTTATAAAAGTGCATCTGCTCATTCTTCAAGGATAGTACAATGGTTAGATTTTTATGTCATCTTGTGCTTGTGCGATGGTGGTGGGAGAATCCAACCGATCAACTAGGTCACAGGCTGATGACATGTCCTTGACGGTATCATCTATTTATGAGAACTTCTCTGACTGGGTCGCAGGACTCATTTGTGGCAGGTGGCTCAAGTGACTTGCCAACTGTGATGGTTGGGGGTTTTCTGTGCTGACATGGCTTCTGTAGGATCATGTGGGAGGACCTTAGCTTGTCAATCAAATTGCAGCTTGATTGGAGAGTGAATGAGACAAATGGCTAGCTGGAGGTAGACCACTCTGTCCTTCAGCTTTCACCTTCCTGTTGACAAGCCGCATGGAACCACTCTGAGAACAGCGAGAGACCTGGAGATGCTTCCCCTACCATGGGATCTACAAGACTTTGAACCCACTTCCCTGTGATCTTCCTGAATTTTGCACATAGCATGTGCTGTATAAGTCTGAAGACAGATTTATGGAGTAGTATTGGACTTACAGGCATAGTAGAGGGCTTTGGGACTTGATCTGGACGGGGCTGAGCCATTTTCTTAATATACAATTACTTTTTTATATGAAACTCTTTCTTATACATAGACCGGTGTCTCTCGATTTGTTTCTCTATCAACCCATTCTAATACACCAAGGCTGGAAGTTGTTGACTTGAATCCATGTACCTGCACCCAGTAGCTTGTGATCTCCCCAATTCCTACTTCATATCTTGCTTTATCAGCTGACAGTTATGTGAATTTTGAGGGTGTTCTGGCTGAAATTTGGCCCATGATCTTGAGTAAGACTAGGTTGCTCCAATGATATAAATATGAAATTCTTGCTTCTTTAAACATGTCAAGTTCATTCTCGTCTTAGAAATGCTGCAGGAGCTGATCCTGAGCTTTACATGTTTTTCAACATCTTCAGATTTACCTCATTTTCATCATTCAGGATTTGATCTTGATGTCCAATGACATTTTCATTAGGAAGAACATTTTTTTCACCCTCCTTCAGGTGGCTTTCCTGAGTTTCTTTCTACCTCAATGCTCATTTATTTTTATCAGAAACTTTACAAAATCTGCAGTTATCCTGTTTGTTTATGTATTTAATAATTGTCATCCTATCACTTTAGATTGGAAGCACTATGAAGGCAAAACCCTTGTCAATATGCACTGTATCTTTAAGTTCTACCAGACTGTCTGGCAAAGGTGGATATAGAATGAGTTACTGGTGGAACTATCTCGGCAGTTATGACAAACCATCATAAAAAGCTGTAGCACCAGTGTTGAATGAATATAAGCAGTGTTGATTGACTATAAGCAAATACACAACAGTCCTTACTGATATGGTTGTATATTATATTGGTTGTGGTATATATGGTTGTGTATTGCATACATACAAACTTACACCTACAAGGATATGTTTCAATGTATTGCTACAAAGTAACAGAAACTTTTATTAAGTAAAAATACAAAAATGTGAATTTCTCTTTCTCTATATATCCTCCATCTAGGTCTATATATATTTTTAAAACTTTATTATGATTTGGGTTAAGGTTTACAGAACAGGTCACTAGTTTTACCTCCAATAATTTATGAACATTTTGTTTCATGTCTTGATCGCAATCCCCACAATGTAACATCACATACCCCACTTTCTTCTTCTGCTACTCTTTCCAATCTTTCTTCTCCCCTGCTTTGGACTTTGCCCTTGGCCAAATGCTTTCCACTCTATCTCTAATGGTTAATTATTTCAATGAGTAACTATCTCACTAATATTGTTTCTCCCCCTTTAGACTTGTTTTGTGTGTGGCTAAAAACCAAGCCTTGAAAAGATGTGTTTATTTCCAGACCTGAAGGGTAACTACGGTCCATTGTTGGGGGGAACTCTCAAGTCTCTAGTTAATCAGGAAGCCTGGTCACTTTTATCAGGTCAAGTCCAGTCATTTCATTTTTGGTCCACATCCCTTACCACCTTCACCCCCACCCCCGACACACACACACACACACACACGCACGCGTGGGCGTGTGTTATGCAGGATTTTCTTATGTGACTCTTTTCAGAGCAATTGACAGTGTTGGCTGGGCACTAGCTAATTCTTCTGGTTTCGGAGTGATGCAGGCTGATGCTCACATGGCTCATTCGTCTGAACTTCCTTCATTTTCATCACTCTTCGCTTATCCAGGCAGGAAGGGATAACCGTTTCACATTAGAATGCTCTCAAAGACTTTCAAGACTCCATTTGCTACTCGCCAGAGTAGAAAAAGAATATTCTTTGTGGACTATGTTGTGCCAATTGATCTTAGTATATCACCTGAGACTATGATCCAGTGCCCCGTGGCCCCATAAAGACCGCTCAACTTCTGATGATGGTGTTTGTAACTCTCCACCATTCCCGGAATAAGTCTGTGCTCTTCCATTCACACCACTTGACATGGTAGTTCTAAAATCCTTTAAGAACTAAAATAGGGTCCCTTTTAAATGTACTCTGAGTTTTAGGGACAAACACAATGTATAAGGGTGCAAGATCGGGAGAGTAGGGTGGATAGGGTTAGGTTTCCCAAGAAAATTCTCAAGGGACAGTCATTGTTTACCATCAATGAATGAGCTGATGCATTGTCATTATGGAAGAAAAACATACTCAGCATAATTTTTCTGGTTTTTTTTACCCCTCACAATACAGTCTTTTTTTCTCTTAAAATGATTTTCTAATAGGATTCTGATATTGTAGCCGAACAAGATTACTCCTTTGAGATCCCAGAAAACAGTCCATTTAACTGACCCAGGAGATTTCCTCAGAAGCTCCTATTTTGATGGGCCCCACGTGTGTGTGTGTGTGTGTGTGTGTGTGTGTGTGTGTAAGCATCCTAATGAGACTAAGACTAATGTGTTACTGGATGAACTTGTCTGCAGTTTCCAGACCTGACCCCATGTTCAAACAAGTTTTGTTTGGAAAAAACCAATGCATGTATTAACTGAACCTTTGTAGTAATACATACTTACTGACCTTTTTATATGTATGTGTGGGTGTATGCCTATATGCATATGTACAAAGTTGTGATAGTTATGTTTTGTGTCAACCGTGGCTGGGCCAGGATCTTCAACAGTTTGAGAGTTGAGTCCTCTCCCATTTTGTGATCAAACATGTAAACAGCTCCATGCTGGAATCTCTGTGAACAGCAAAGCCGTTGTGAGAGGATTAGGGGAAAATGCAGCTTCAGGTCTCAGATCACCACTCTGCTGGAGCTGAATGGAATTTTCCCGAGGGTGGGACCCACTCCAATATAAGCAGGCTCTTTGGGAAGGTCTCCTTTTCTCTCTCTCTCTTCTTGCCCACCTGAATCCTGCATCTGTCTCACCAAACCCCAGTTCTTGGAACTCAAGCCAATGGCCCATTCTATTGGCTGCCAATCCTAGGAGTTCTCAGCAGCCGGCTAAGCTTGAATTCTTCCGCTTCTGCCTCACCAGCCTGTGGCCTTTCTGTCTCTGGATTCCCCTTCCCACCGGAGTCAGGAAAAGTCTTCAGCTTAACATCTATCCTATGGATCTGGACCAGATTAGCTTTACCTGCTTTTACAACGATGTGAGCCACTTTCATGATATATATTTTCTTCCTTATATCATCTGTGGCGTTGCTTCTCTAGAGAACCCAGTTTAACACGGATGCTGGGTAAAAAAAACAATGTTGCTACTAGTGATTGATTTCATACATGCACGGGCTTATGTCAAACAAATGTCTCTTTAGGGTTTCTTTATTTTAATAAAGGAAATTTTGGGTGCCATGGTGCGGGCCAGGGAGACAATTTTAAGTCAAAGGTAATGTCAAAATTTTAACAAGACGTAAGTGGACATGATCTCAAATCATCGAAGGTTTGCAACAAGTTTATGGGACAATTGCTCCACATAAATTCCTTTTAGATTAATTAAGCAATTTAAGGAATTCCAGGAAGACATTAAAATTGAGCCAAAGGAGGAAATATCATCAGGTTTGATTGGTGAAGAATCTATGGCTAAAGTCCAGAAACTGATAGAAGACATTAGGATTACCATTGATTAGAAAGTTACTGAGATTTGGATCTTCCATGATTTGGTATCTTCTTTCTTTAAACAAATATCTTGGTCTCAGAAAGCTTTTAGCTAAGATTGGTGCCAAACATATGGCATGAAGATCAGTTATCTCAAAAAACGGACCTTTCCATCAGTCTTTTAAGCAACATTGAAGCTAATGAAAATGATTATGTATAAAAAATTGTAGCAGTTCTGATCCAAACAATTGCTGCTGAGGCACGCTGCAGGACCGGTTAAGTTCAAGGTAGGAAAGTCAGATCAGAAGATTGTGGGGAGTACTACCTGTGATTCCAATGGGGAAAACTTGGTAGATTTTCTCATGGACACAGGATGATTATGGGGAGCTTATTAGGACAAAAATTCTCAGAAAACTAAAACTGCATTGGTGAGAAAAATATTAGGAAATTGCACCAAGGAATTTGTCACCATCATGATTAGAGACTTACTCCTTTTCAGGTACAGTGGGTTGTCCTAAGAGAACTTCACTGGGAAACCTATTCCATCCACTCAACATCACTGATCTTGCTCACTTAGCCTTCTATTTGTGCCCAAACTCAAATAACTCTTAACTGAAACATCATTTGAGTCCTGCAACGCTGGTGAAGCTCCATTTTGATTGGAGTAAATAAAGGAATACAGAATCCTTCCGAGAAATGCTAGGAAGATGGAAACATCATTTTTGTTATTATACATATCTAGATGGAGGACATGTCCTGAAACAATAGCTCCGCCTATTGTTATTTAAGCAAAAATAGTTTTTTATTAAGGCTTTTATGAGTTTGTAGTAATACCTTTTAACTTACCCTCAGATATATGATACAAAAGGTTTCTGAAAAATGAAATGAAAATATAATGGAATTTTTCCATGATTATTTTGAAGTCTATTGATACGTATGGATATATATGTGGACAAGTGTGTCCAAGTTTAATAAGTAATATATATATACATATTGTTTATTTCATGATTTTTAGCTTTCACAAATTAATTCCTGTGTAAACTATCTCAAGGATAGGATGGCCAAGCAATCTTTGATGATGCAGGATCCTTTCTCTGTTTACTTTTTCCTTAATCTTCCTATCAATCTCAGTGTTTTCATTTTGTTAATGAGGCTTCAGATGATGTGTTTCTTTCAAGAGGCAATGATCAGGAAGAGCTCTAAGGAGTAGTCTGACTTTGCACAGACTCCACGCCTATCTGTGGCTTTTCTTTTAGTCGATTTGGTTATGGTGAAGAGTATAATTTTGGCAGTAATGTATGAGTAGTTTCATAGGTGTTATTTGCATTTAGCTGTGTAAGAGTAATCCTTCCTTTCTTTTTCAATAAGCTGTTATAATTGTAATTTCTTTTCTCATTTTCACCTTAGGGTGGTTCAACTTCCAAATCCCATTCTGGGTAATATGAAGTTATTTCTATCACCATGGGTTATTAACAAGCATAAGAAATACGTATATTCTGTACAAGTTTACAAAATCCTGGTCGAAAGGCACCATGCCGTGCCCAAACAGAAAAAGACTGAGTTGCTGTAGGTACTGCCTTTTTAACTGGGCCAGGTCTCCAGCTGTTAGTAAATCACATCCTTGGGACTCAAGACAGGGATGTTAAAAAGAAAAAAGGACGTGTAAACCCTTGAATTTGCAATTTGTTTGTTTATGGAAAAGAACACGTTCACTAACCTTATGTACAATATCTAGCAGTACAATGATAGGGCCACGAAAACTGGTCAGGTTTTTACCATTTAGTCAGTTCCAGCCACCTAACACAGTCATGTATTCATCATTCAGACCCAGACGCGTGGATAAAGAAGTGGTGGCAGTATCCCTGGGGATTTGGGCATTTGTCTCTGGTTTTATTGGGAATTATTCTGATCACTCCCATATTTATTGACCTCAGTGCTGATGAGGTCAACATGACAATGCAGTGTGTATTGATTTGGTTCAATTCAAGAATTGCTCATTTATTGCTTATATTTATGTAAATAAAGGACTAGTCTTTCATCTTCCAATTACGACATGTCACTGAATTAATGTGATTAAAGATGGAGCTGCACTAATATTAACAGGGTCTTTGTTTCTGCCTTGAAGTGCAAAGGAATAATCATGTAAAATTAATGTATTCCTAGGGAAGTGAATATGTATTCCAGTATCGGTTATTATAAACCCCTCTTCTTTCCCCCCACATTCAAGTCAATTTCATGGCAGCTTACCTGACACATGTTCTTCTCATTCCAGGCTTTCCTTCTCTGTTCTATCCCTCCCCGTTCAAATTAGATCACCTGGTAAAATTGTCTGTACATGGGAATATGGTGCTTTTGAGATGAAAAAGTTCGCAAGAATTTAGTATCCAAAGAGTTTCGATCAGGCGAGTCTACTATTTCTATTGGAATCTGTTGAGATTTTTATGTTTCTTAACACAATATTAAAAATGACAATGTGTAGAGCAGGGATTATGAGCTCATACATTTAGCAGCTGAACTGTTTTCTCCTAGGTCATTGCTTTGTTGTCTAAGCTTGAAACACACTTTGGAGCTAATAATAGGTAAGACTCATAGCTTTTGACCAAAAAGGCAAATGTGTTTTAGTTGAAATAAGGGAAATTTAGCAATGTAAGTTATGTTTATTTCTCTAGCTCGTGTAACTGAACAGTTTGGGTTACTGCTGGATAAACTTGTGTGTTTTGTTATATTTATAATTGGTTTGTTATCTGGACTTTCAACATTGTGTAATATAGAAATCAGCTTGCTGAAATACCGCAATAACCAAAGGCCTTTGGTATCTGTTTCACCTAATCGCTGACACACTCAGTATAAAAATAAATTGAGGAGTGCATTTTGTAGGGCAGAATTTATGGAAAATACAGCCTGGTTGATATTGTGGTCTATTTCTTAAACGTATCAAACTATACCACCACTGGGAGACATTTACTGAGGGACAAGAGATTCATTTGTAAGCACTCCCTTTGGCTGCTAGGTAAGGGATAGCCAAGAACTGACAGCAGCCTAGCACTTAAAGGCATCACTCTGACACAAAAAAATGAATATAGAAGAGATGGAATCACTGGGTATTGAGCAGCAGGGGAGAAAATGATTTGTGCTGCCTGCTGTCATAAAAAGGTGTATTATGCACAATAAGAACGGCGTAGTTCCCTTGGCTCCCAGGCTAACAATACTCTAGAACTGATGGTATATCATATGCAGGATAAGTGTATCTTCCAGCGTGGCCTGGACAATTATTTGGTATAGATTTTTGGAAAGTTTTGTCTTACATGTCAGCATTTTGTTGGCAAACTTTGCAGCATAATGCAATCAAATCAGTGTAGAGATGAATGTGGCTAGGGAAAAAATCTCCAGGAGGGAGTCCTCTGCGTGGTCCGTAGGTAGCTCTGCGACATTAGGGACGCTCTTGCAACTTCACTGTCGCCTGGGGGAATTGTAATCTCGGGGATTCCCTGTGCCTGATTGCAGCTCTCCGCCCCTTGTGCACTTGTGACCTCTGTATTGATTCTGTCATCTCATCAAAAGCGCTGATGTAATTCCATGTGCTGGGATCATGCAGTGATTTGCATTTACGAGCTGCAACTGTGCACTGACCCCAAGCCATTTTATCAGAATGAAAGTCAACCAAATGGCAGATGCGTTTCCCCACAATATTAAAGTCTATTGTGCCATTTTGTGGGTTTCTTTATCATATATAGAGAAAGGGTATACACTGCCTATTCGAGATTTAATTTAATTCCAATTAGGAATTGTGAAATTCTTTAAAGCATAACCACGATCAAAAGGGATTTCATTGATTTTCATACACAGGCCAGTAAAGAACATTCTAACTGGTTAAAGTTTAAAACAGAAGGATAAAATTAACTTATTATGTTTTTAAATGCTTTTGTCCAAATGCTTTCTGCCCAGTTTATTTACATATATGTATATATATATCGATTTTCTCATCTATCTACATATATAATAAGTTGCAATGTATCTTAATGATTCTATAAAGAAAACAGAGAAATTGGATCCTCTAGGACAATTTACATACTCAATATTAAATATTATTATTATTGTTATTTTACTTTTCTATCCCTACTTTCTAATCTTTTTAAAGTGGAAAAGAAGGGAAGAATTAACTTCTGAAGTCGCCTAAATAGAACTTCCTTGGAATCCAGTGTAAATAAATCCTCTGCATTACATTTTCCTTGTCTTTCCCCCCTTTAGATACTATATACATTTATTAATCAGATCAACAAATGCCATTTACTATGTGCCCGGTACAGTATTGGTGCTAAGAACTCCGTGATTTACAGAAAAGATATTTTTCTTCAGATCCTAACAGTACATGCGGGGAGATAAATGGGCCAATAAATAACACTGGCCAACATGCATTTTGGTGCTTCCAATTTAAAACTATTTTATGGATATATTTGATCTGCTGATTCTAGAAATCATACCAGATTTCTCCCTATCCACTCCAGTTTTTGAGACACAGCACATAGGTCATTTACTCTGTTCGCCCCTAAGAAATCAGGATATTTTAATGTAGGGTTAGCTAGCCCAGATAGAGGACGTGCACATTGGCTTTATTTAAAGAGTTTGTGTTGTACTAAATATTTAGGTCAACTTATGCCTCGCATAGTGTCCTTTGACCCAAATATATATTTAAACAGTGAAAAGTACATGAACTTGGAACTTTCCACAAGTACCTTTTTACCTTTATTAGGCACTGAATAGCAGGCAGTTCCGATGTGTTATTTTAAAAAGGGGCCACAGGCAGAGTGGATTATGTGTTTACCTCTTACCCAAAGCTATCCAAGCCTCACCAAGCACTCTGCTCCAGTAAAGCTCCACAAGCTTAAAACCCCACAGGAGAGGCTCCACCCTGTCCTCTCAGGTCGCTAAGAGTCATAGCGACCGCTGGTAGCGAGTTGGGTGCAGTAAATAGATCTTCAAATGTTCTGAAGCACACAATGGGTCTGTCAGAGATCAAACTCTTTTATAAAAGTAAAATGTTCCAGTCTTGCTATAATATGACAAACTTTGGCATCTGTGCACAGAAACCCTTAAAAGAAAAGTTAGAATTTTTCATATAAAGAAGTTTAGAGTCAACCTCACCTCCAAAACACTGAACATGAAATATCCATTGACTTCTATATATTAAAATGTGTCCTGAAATATTTACGGCATAATTTGAAAAAGAATTGAGATCTTAAAAGTATTTATGACAATTGCAATGACTTATATTTTTGACGCTCTAAATTGTTCTTACATCTGCCATAGATGTGCTATTTCAATTTTCTTTGTTATTTTCCACTCTTATCAAGCTGTGCTCTGACTTTGCAGTATCATCTCTTTATATAGCTTGCACGGTCTCCCACACCCAAATCCACCAACCAACCAACCAAACAAAATGCGCTGTCATCTAAGCTGTTGTAATTCAGTGGTCCTCAAGGACAGATAGAACTACCCCTTTGGTTTCAAAATGTTACATATTTTAAAGTCTGCAGAGTGACTGGTGGATTCAAACTACTGTTCTTATGATTGGTGGCTCTGTGTGTAACATACTATGCTATCCATCAGGGGCCCAGATACAGCTTCTTACATTTTTTGTCTCATCCTGTAATTTGTGAATCTGCATTTTTCTCATATTTAAAAATGGGTTGATAAATTAATAAATCAGTAGCTCAAATGGTAGCAGAATGCCATATCTAAGAAACTAGAGCTTATGCAGTCGATCACTGCAATTTTATGAATCCACGCTCTAAATAGCATCAGGAACAAGCCTAAAAGCCAAGATAACAAGAAAAAAAGTTTTGTGTTGTGATGTGTAATATTACAAATAAGCATGAATGGAATCATAATTAATTGTAAAAATACTGAGAAGAGTTTGGATATAGTTGAAATACTAAAGGCCCTAGATGTGGATGGAATGACTTCTTAGAAAATCATGAGAGAAATTCCCCAGTTGGTGGTATAGTAGCTACTAACCTGTTTTGTTTGTTTGTTTCTGTGTTTTTAGGTACCATCAGTCAGTTCCAAATCATGACAACACTAGGAGGTCTTCCTTTTTATATATTTTGGTGTTGTTGTTGTTGATGAAATCTCTACTCCAGTAAGCTAGTTGTATGTTTTTTAGGGACTGGTCCCTCCTGATAACATGTTCAAAGTATGTGAGATAAAGTTTTGTCATCTTTGCTTCTCAAGAGCATTCTAGCTGTACTTCAACCAAGACAGATTTATTTGTCTATCTGGAAGTCCTAAGTACGTTCAAACACCAACCTAGCCCTATTTAAATCCATCCCCCCAATCCAGGGGAAGTAGATCTGCTCTTGGACGATTATAGACCAGGAAACCGTGATGGGCTCCCCTCTCTGTGTTATTGTCTGTTATTCAGAATGTGCTAGCTAGTATACACAACAACCTTAGGGAGCAGGACAAGAGACTCAGGAGAGGAAGTATCTAAAAAGACAGGTGTTCTATGATTTTTCAAATGCATAAAGAGGTTTTTTACAAATGGATCTTTTGTGTACTATTTCTAAGAAAGCACCGTTCCTACCCACCCACCCCCCAACTACCATGATCCGAATTCTACCTTGCAAGTCTGGATAGAGCAGAGGTTGTACACTGGTGCATATAGGAGCTGGAGGCAAAGGGAATCCAGGGTGGATGATACTTTCAGGACGAGGGGGATGAGGGGCGATACTGGGAGATTAGAAGGTGAGTGGGTTGGAAAGGGGGAACCAATTACAAGGATCTGCATGTGACCTCCTCCCTGGGAGATGGACAATAGAAAAGGGGGTGAAGGGAGACACCGGATTGGAAAAGATATGACAAAATAATAATCTATAAATTATCAAGGGCTCATGAGGGAGGGAGAAATGGAGAGGGACGGAAAAAAAGAGGACCTGATTGCAGGGACTTAAGTGGAGAGCAATGCTTTGAAAATGATTAGGGCAAAGAATGTACAGATGCGCTTTATACAATTGATGTATGTATATGTATGGATTGTGATAAGAGTTGTATGAGTCCCTAATAAAATGGGTTTTTTTTTAAAAAAAGCACCATTCATGCAGAGATCAATATGTGATTAACCCTAAATGGCATGAGAACAGAGTGCTAAGGTTTATTAAATGCCTCAGGATTAGCAAAAAGTATGAGAAATTTGGAGGCCAGGAATTTGGAGGCACAAATCCAGTGTGTGTGTGTGTGTGTGTGTGTGTGTGTGTGTGTGTGTGTGTGTGTTTAAAGTCTTTTAAAACTGTAAAAATAAATTAGTATGCAAAAGTGTGAAAGAGGCTCTAGTTTAGATAGATGTAGGAAGCACAGGCTGTGAGACAATCCCTCTAGGTTTGTTCAGATCATGAAAGCTTTTGAATTCACTTCAAAAGGAGACTCCGATCCCATCATGAGGAATAACTGAAAATCGGTAACAACCTGGGTTTATAAGACTTTTCAATTATGACATAAAAAATCCCAACTCACTGCCATTGAGTCAGTCAATTCTTACTCAGAGTGAGCCTCTACAGGGTTTGGGAGGACCTGAAGTATTTGCTGATGAAGATCAAGGATTGCAGATGTCAGTATAGGTTGCAACTCAATGTAAAAACCAAATCCTCACAACTGGACCAATAAGTAACATCATGATAAATGAAGAAAAGGTTGCAATCATCAAGGGTTTTGTCTTGCTTGGATCCACAGTCAATGCTCATAGAAGCAGCATTCCAGAGGCATTGCATTAGGTAAATGAACTCTTTAGGTTGTTGAAAAGCAAGGATGTTACTTTTCGGACTAAGGATGATCTGGCCCAAACCGTGGCATTTCCAATGGCCTCATATACATGTGAAAGTGGAACACTGAATAAGGAGGGCAAACGAGGAATCAATTCATTTGAATTATGGTGCTGGAGAAGAATATTTACAGTGCCATGGACTGTCCAAAAGACAAACACGTCTGTCTCAGAAGTATATGTAATATATACATTATATGTGGTATATCTTATATAATGAGTTGAAATGGACTTGAAAGCAGTCAATTTTGTTAAGTGTATGTATATATATATTTGTAGATATATATTATTGATTTATATACATATACATATATATATACACATATGTGAGGTACCCTCCCAAAATAGAATTGTGCTGAGTGGATGGAGCTTTCATAGTATCCATTTTTCCCTGCTATGCAAACATCAATCCACTCACTCTGAATTAATGCACCCAGTGGCATCACCTGGGAAGGTTCATTAAGTCACAGTGACTTTTTTCATGAAAACAATTCCACTAGAACCTCAATTTATTTATTTATTTAGATAACTGATTTAAGAGAATAGTATGTGGCTCTGAAATTTTGTTTCTTGCTTAGAAAAAGTGCTGCAGAACTGTTGTGATGTTGAACACAGCTTACAAGGACCACACTGTGGGAAAAACTCAAGTGCACAGTGGTTTTCTTGTTTCAAAAAAGATGAAATGTTGGTTGATAGCATTACTCATTCTGGAAGTCAATCAACTTCCCTAACGGATGAAAACGTCTGTGCATTTGGAGTTCATTCCACCAGGTCAGATTGTTAGTCAAGCTTTCTATTTAGAGGTTCTGAAAATATTGTGTAACAGGGTGAGACAAAAGGGCCTGATTTGTAGCAGAAAAGGGACTGGTTTAGCCACATGACAATGCACCTGCTCATGCAACCATCTCAGTGCACCAGCTTTTGGCAAAAAACAGCATGACTATCTTGCCCCCAAGCACCTTACTCACCTGACCTCTGTCTGTGCAACTTCTTTTTGTTTCTGAGAATGCAGAGGGACATGAAAGGACAGCAATTTGATGATGTAGAAGAGGTGAAGGAAATAATGAGGGAGGTGCTGTCAGCCATCCAAACAGATCCCAGAATGGAATTGCTGATTTGATAAATGTATTAAGTGTAATGGAGAACATTTGTCAAGTGATTACATTGTTTTGTTAAAACATTTAAATACATAACTCTGAAAAAAATTCGGTTTGGGGATATATATATATATATAATTTCCAAAAGTTCCTGATAGCATGGTGGTCTTCAAAAAATTCATGAAAATTATGAAATACTGATACAAATGATCTTTTATAGTACATTTGTAGCTTATAAAATATCGTCATGTAAATTATCTTAATGAGTATTCAAAGCAGCCCTATGGAAAAATAATGTCTTATTTTAGGAATTAGAATATTGTTATTCAAAGGATTACTCAATTAAGGGGAAGTAGCATAACTTGAATCTGGTTTGTTGTAGTTTTGTGCACTATGAGCCCTTTCTACTCGTTTTTTAACCCAGTATTTTGAGTAATGTAAGTAAGTAAGAGGTGTAAGTAAGTAAGAAACCTTTGGTTTCTCTTTCATTTATTCCAATAAAAATAAAATTTAAAATAAAAACATTTAATTAAGATTTCCAGGAACATATTGAGTACATTGAGGTTCATTTCTACAATTACTTCTCTTCAGGGGCATGCTGTTATTTAAGGTGGCTCTTCTAGCCTAAGTTTCTGGAACTCCCACCAAATGCCCTTTCCCTGCATAAGAAGGTGTGAGAATACACTAATAGGATTCATCTATGGTTCATGTTTACCAGGTTCATTGTAATTGCCAATCTGCTGGGTACATGTGCTCCCTGAGAAGCAGAAATGGAGGAGGGGAAATCTTATTACCAGCAAGGACCAGGAGAGGGGTACATCTTCTGGATCTTTGGGTACCTTCTTGATCCAGTAAATGACTGTGACATCAGAGGAACAGCAGCAGCAACAAAACCAGGAGTGGCACATGAGGCAGAGCAGAGCAGTGCACTTCCTAGCCCACAAAGTGCAGCTGAGTCCTTTGGGGCAGGAGGCTGCTTGTGGAATAGGGTACGTCTGGGCAGTCAAATGGAGGCGCTGGATTTGCTAACACACACAGCTTCTTGAATTGCCTGCTTGCCTGCGGAAGTTTATAGCAGAGTCACATGCCCTTGGAGCATTTATTAACAACCCTGAAATGATTTTGTATCATTTCCTGACTGACCAAACAAAACTTGCATTGTAGCCTGTCAGACAGTCTTAATGAACCCTGTAATCGTGAATGTTTTCTGTGAGTTTTCTGTGGTCACTCTAATGGACAATAGACTAAAAATAAAAGTCGAAAGTGTGTGAGCTACACCACTGCTGCCGCATGCTGAGGAATTTCAGATGGACTGTCTCACATACTTCTCATTGTCCAACAAGCAACAAAAGATGAGAGAATTGTTTAAAGGGGAAAACACAATCTCAAATCCCTAGTTTTAGAAGTCAGATGAAAAATAACAGTAACATTCTTAGGGGTGAAGGGTGTGATAATGAACTCAGATGATACACTACAAAGCAGCATTGCTGAGATGAAACTTAATGCTGATTTGTTTTGAAGCCAACTTAGTATGCCTTTGACTTATTTCCGTGTGACTTATTTCCATGCCTTTGATCACATTCCTGTGATTGACATCTTATGACATAGACTTCATTCTATGAATCATAATTGACAATTGTAGTCATTAATCATTATTAAAATCAATGCTTTGGTAACTGCATTGATAATTGAATCATGTGACCTTTATAGAAGTAGATGATCAATATTAAGCATTTTATAGCATGAACATTGCTCTTTTATTAACATTTATTATCTGTTGTTTATTTATTATCTAAGTCACTAAACTTAGATTCAAAAGCTTAAGTTTTAAAACCCAGGCTCACCTTGCCTTAAGTAAGTTCTTTAATATTTCTAGACTAAGGTTCATCATCCACAAAATGGGTTTAATGATATTTATAAAGTACTTCTTGGGATGATGTTAGATTGCATATACAAAGCAAATCTATATGACGGCTTCCCCCACCTCTTTCTCTTGAGAGATGCTTAGGTGATTAGGAAGCAGTCAGAACTAGAGTAGACCAAGAAAACACGTTATCTCTTCCTGTTCCTGTCTAGCTATCCGGACTCAACTCTTTGAAAGAGGCCACTTGAACATGGATAGGTAGACTTTTTCTCTATGAGCTTTTTGCCACTTGATTACATTCTCTCTCTCTCTCTCTCTCTCTCTCTCTCTCTCTCTCTCTCTCTCTCTCTCTCTCTCTCTGAAAGAGTTAAGGCTCAAGGTATTTTTGTTTGTTTGTTTGTTTTATCAGAAATTAAAGGTGGAATTGATGCTATCAGGCCTCAGGTCTTTAAAACATATCTCAATACTGTGATTCCCTAACCTTCTTATCATTAAATTAATCCATGGCTCTTTCAGCAATCAAAATCCCCTGGTGAAACTTTGAGAATGAGGTCATGGAACATAATGTAGCTGCTTCATCACTGTAGGAAGTACTTGGAAGAAAAAGGTGGGTGTTTTTATGCAGAAGCACAGATTTAACCTACTCTCCTTGGTAACTTTGTAGGCTGCTTTGCAAGTTACTCATGCAAAGTAAACCAGATACATTGACTCATTATTTCAAATAAGGATGACTTCCGCAAAATGCACCTTACCCTATACAGGTTTATCTCAACGGTTACTTGTAGCAGATTGCAATAATGGTTACTTTTGGTGAATTGTGTATTGGAATCAATGACTTCAGCCAGAAAAGATGGCCTCTTTCATGTATGTTTGCTCTTATTTCCTGTCCTTTCCCCCAGCGATTTCTTTTCATTTTAACTTGCCTATTGGTTGTCAACTTTCTTGCTTAGATTCATTTAAGTAGAACAGTATACATTTTAAAACTTATCTGTACATTAAACAAAATTACCTTTTTATTATCTGGCATCAAATAAGCACATTTTGATTCTGCTGCTAAAAGATATGGGGCATGTCTATTTCATTTTGTTTATTCTGAGGCTGGATGCATAAGAACTTTGAGCACTGATTGTTACCAGAATGAATTGTCAAAGTCCAGAAGACATATAAAAACTTGCAAATATTCTCTATGGTTAGCATATTTCAGATAACACTTTTTTTTAAAGAGGAAAAACATTAGGAAGCAAATTCAGGATTGAAATTGGTGTGTGGTTAACCCAGTTTAAGGTCTGCCTGTGTTTATGAGACTAAGCGCTTATTTGGCAAGCTGTTCTCAGAAGTATACACCCTGCATATATGTGAATGAGGTTGCAGGTCATGATCATTTTCTTTCAGAATCGAAAAAAATGCAAGTACATAATCATACCAGAAGACAAAAAAATTGCCTGTACTTCGATACCAGTTGAGTTTGTTTTTGATGACTGAAGCATTTTAGTACTTACAAACGGTATTTTTAAAATTCTACAGGGATACCACTGAGATCATTTGTTAGAGTTGTCAGATAGAAATCTTGTGATATATGGCAAGGGATGTCCATGTCACGGGTGTGAGAAATGAGGTCTCACAGATGGCGAGAGAGCAGTTATGCTATTAGGATGGGGGCAGGGCAAAACACTGACCATGGAGGACCCACCCATGGGGGTCTTAGATTGGGGGGAAGGCTACCCATTAGAAGCATTGAGTGCTGCCTGCCTCTTTTTGTGCTTTGAGCTTTCGTGAGGATCTGTGCTTAGTCTGTGGATGTCTGAGCATCTGGCTCTTGCCCCCAGCTCCTCAAACCGCTCAAGTTAGGATCTCCTTGGTTGAAGGATGTAAGCTTAGCATCACGGGTCTGGAAACATATTTTTTCTGTATTTTTTGTTAAGTAAATCTACATACAAGATATTCTAAACAGAAACACCCTCGCCACATCAGAATGATACCAGTAAGTGACTTTTCCCCAGGTTGGTAAACTCTAGCAACAGAGCCTTTGACTGTATCCTCCAGTTCATGTTGGATACTTGAGTAGATGGTGATTTTATGATGGACTGGCTGCTGTTCTGTCAATTGTAGGGAGAAGCTGAGCATTTTTCCCTTCTGTTATGGCAGGTGATATGTCTGATTGTTTGCTGATGGGGATTGGGAATATTGATGCTTTAGAAAAATAGCTACATTGAGCAGGCAATCTGCACAGTTCACAAAGTACACAAAACACATTTAATATAAATAAAATGTCATCCGGGTGCTACAGCTTTGTGCAGAATCATTTTCAAATTTTCCTCTTTGAATTATTAAATAGACCGTGTCAGAACAACTCTGATTATTATCCAATCCATAAGCTTCAGCACCAACCTTTTATATAATATGCAGCAACTACAGTGATCAATTGGACCAGTCATGAATGCTCTCTCATTCTGGAAACGATTCAAGCACTTCCCTGCATGGCGGCATCTTATACAGATATGCAACACCTGCTGCATGGCGAACTGGGGAGGTCAAGGCACCAGCCTTTAGGAATGCACACAGGCAAACTGTGGAAGCAGAGAGCCTTTCGGGAAATTGAAACATCAATCCATCTTTTGGCAGTTTTAAGCCTTCATAAGTGTGTTGGATAAACTATTATCATCCAGCTAGACCTCTGCACAGCAGAAATATGTATGTAACCTTATTGTAAATGAAATATGATTGTACATATTTCTGACAACAGTTTTATACCAAATAAAATGCTGCCTTTTCATTCTTTAACAACTAAAGATTCTTCTAGGAAGCGTGAAGACTGTGATATGCAGGCATGTAGCCACATGTAATTTATAAAATGTGATAAAATGATAATCTCTCACATATACTAATACACAGTTTATTTAGATAAATAAGTCTGAGAAAGAATACTGTGGATGCCTTTAGGATTTTAGGCATTTAATTAAAATGGGACAAAATATGAACCGTCAGCGCTGGGATTTTAGTGTTTTCTCGTAAAAAGGATATCCTTTCCTAGGAAACGTGACAGAGTGTGACATTCATTGGGAAGAAATGTGAGGTGGTATACCGCTAGAATGATTTTTAAAAGGAGGCTAAAACCTCCTGGTGTTGAAATGTGCAGACTAAATGATTTCCTGCGTGTGCCTCCCTGTTTGCCGTCAGAACCCCCTCCCAGGGTCGGGGACTGAGCCGAATTCAGGGGGTCTCTCTGATAATTGCCAGTGATTGGAGGTAGCCCTCTTTCTGCTGCAGTTTTGCATAATCCCGGTGTGCTGCCTGCACTAATAATGACTGCTGAGACCCAGGGCTTTCTTTCTGTGCGTTTGACGTTAGACACAGGAAGGAAGAGCAAGTACATAGCAGAAACCCAGCTTAGGAAAGAAGCAACGGGAATCCCGGCGCTGACTGCCTTCCAAAATGCAGAGTCAACGGCTGCGGCACCTGCCCCTAAGCATCTGTGCAACGTGTGAAAGGCGCATCCTTTAGCATCTCAATACAAAGTTTGACCTTTACGGAAATGAAATTGTATTTCTTGGAGTTAATTTTTGTAGGAAAAACCTTCTCACCTTTTATGTGGCAAACTTGATTTCTTTAAGTACAGAGATAGGATTTCACAAATCACAAAGCCCAGGTAGTACAGTGGTTAAAATTTAGGGCTGCTAACTTAAAGGTCCACAATTCGAACCCACCACATGTTCTGTAGGGGAAAGAGATGGGGCAGGCTGTTTCCATAAAGATTTACAGTGTTGGAAAACTTATGGGGAAATTATGCTCTGTCCTGTAGGTTGCTAGGAGTCAGAGAGGACTGCAAAACAGTGGAAATGCTTACTGTAATGTTTCCTTAGTATAATGTTGTTTTATTTTATCGGCTTTGGAATACAGAAAGGAACAAAAATTCCTGGTATTATAAGTAATGATGACAACATTATTATTTTGCTACAAAACTAATCTGGATTTTTGTGCACAATTTTGATGATACTTAACTTGTTGACAAAGTGAGAAATGTTTGCTTTCCATGAGCATGTATACATATATACAATAAATACATACATACATATACACACATATGTCTATCCAAATAGTTTACTGAATGTTCGTTTAACATGTCTTAAAGACTCCACGGCATGTATATAGATTTCTAGTCACTTTAAGGACTAAAGTACGCCTGACCCATGACGTTGTAATTTTCATCACCTCGTATGAGTAAGGAAGACTAAAGAAGAATAAGAAGACTAAAGAAGAATTAATGCTCTTGAATTATGGTGTTGGTAAAGGATATTGAATGTACCCCAGACCGTCAGAATAATAAGCACATCTGATTAGAAATACAACCAGGATGTGCCGTAGAAACGAGTGTAGCTAGCGTTCATCTTATAGATGTTAAATGTGCTCTTGGGAGGCATCAGTCCCTGGAGAAGGTAAAGGAGGGGTCAGCAAACGAGGAAGCTACTGGACATGCTAAACTAACACAGTGTCTGCAAGAAGAGATACAATGAGGGGCATGCTTTTGTGGATGCCACAGGCCTGGGCAGTTTGCTGTTTTGTTGTACATCGAGTTGCCCTGAATTATAACAGACTCGAGGCCACCTAACAAAACCAACAGACTTCAAATACTCGTAAGCGAGAAGAGGTGGTCTAAGAGCTTTAGAAAATAATTAGGTCTGAGTTATATTTTTCAAATAACTTTTACTACAGGCTTGGACAATTAATTGTTCCCAGTGTTTTCATTTTGGAATGTGGAACATGGGTTATTTACTAATAAGAAAAAAAATTAACAAGATTCCATTAGAATAGTCTGGGCAATAATTTGATATGTTTGGGACTAAGTTGTTATTCAAATGAGTAAATATGAAATTAAGAGTTGACGATAAATAATGTCAGTAGGTTAGTGTGTGCTTCCTCTTTTTAAAATCTTACCTAGACCTAAATATAAATAAAATCAAAAGGAAACTTCTAAGTCTAAGGGTTTGAATTAATAGGGCAAATGTTTTGGTCTGTTGTATTCCCCAGTACCTTTTATCTACCTAGTGTTGGGAAACACTGGCCTTGAGAAGTATCCGAGTATCTCACCATTTCAGAATCATTGTCAGGGGGAACAAAAGGGAGAGGGAAAGTACTAGTCTATACATTTTCCTCTTGGGCAATGCAAATAAGTTCCTATGATTCTATAGTCCTTTAGCCTCTCTCCCCCTCCCCCTCCATTTGAGCATATTCTTCACACAAAGAACCAATGAGCCATTGTGGTATTGCCTTAAAATCCTATATTAATGAGATGGCTACAGTTTTTAATCATTTGAGTTAAGCCTTGAATATTATGTTGGCTAATAGATCAGGCATTTTAAAATGAGAACATGCGTTTTACCATTTTCTTTGCAGTGAATAAAATACTGATTTTTCTCTCTGTAAAGTTATCAAGCATTCTGAAGAAAATATCTTACAGAGATAATCATATGCCTAAAGTGTGGGAAAGAATTTTTTTAATATGTTCTGGAGAGGCACAGAGTAAGATTACAGGCCTTGACAGTTCATGTTTCATGTACAGTTTTGTGGAGAAGTAAAATATATACAAGTAACATGGGATGCCAACCTTCATCAGTTAACAGAAATTGAAAGTGCTTGCACTAGCCCTTCTATGATACCTAAGAACCTGTATTGAGCACCTTCTGTGGATAGAATTGCATGAAACAAAGCAGGGCTGAGGCTTTTTGTGGGTTTTGTGCTTTATTTATGGTAAAGTTGTCTTTATTTGAATGACGGAGAATAACACTTTTAAATTTGAATTTATAACAATTTTCTTTTTGTCTTTGGTCAGTAACGCCTCAATTCCCATGAAAAGAATTATATGTAAAATGACAATAACCTATTTGACCTCTTGAAAGTTGTCAGAAATTATCTCTGGGCTACTAAGATATTTTTCTTTTCTATTTTGTTTGTTTGATGGGAAATCTAGTATTTGTTGGGATACTAGTTAAGAAAGATTTAAGCTACTGTATTCTGGATGCCACTAAAATGTAGGGAATATTCCTGAATTTGCATTTCTCCTCATTTTCGTTGCTACCAAATCTTTGGTCTTATTTTTCTTTCTTTCCAGTATTCACATGGATGCAACTGCACTTGGCATTGTTAAGAATTGGGGTGGGGGTTGGGGGGGTGGTTTTGCCTAAAGCTAAATCTTATTACCTCAGTGACATGGCAATACTAATTTATTTTTCTGGTGAAGAAAATAAATTGCTAATCCACCTGAAATTATAACCAACACAGAAAGAAGACTGTGGTTAAGAAATATTAAGTTTCCAATTCAGATCTGCAATTTTAAAAATCCAGCCAATTTCCTGAATGTATTTTAATGAAGAATCCATACAAGCCTCCTCCTCTCCCCATGTGTACCTGTCCTGCCTCATCAGCTGAATACAGATGCCCTGTCTCCTGAACTCCTAGAATTGACTTCTTTTCTTCTAACATAGCGAGGCTTTCTGCATAAGTAATTCATCTGTTGACTAAGAATTTGATCCTATCTATTGAGCTGCCCACATCATGAGATTTTGTTATATTTTTGCTATGTTCTCCTCTGGTGTATCATTCTATAGAGCCAAATGGAATCTTTTTCCAAGTAGTTATTAGACATCTTGTTTTAGTTACTGATTTTTTTAAGCAGCAGAATTTAAGCAGCTGATTGGAATTTCAAATGATCGTCGCCTGGAATGTGAAAATCTGTTTTACACAGAACATATCATTTTTATTATACTTCAACCAAGTTCAGGCAAGTAGAAGGTCCTCTCTTCACCCCTAACCAAATGTAGGCTCACTATTATTCAAACAGACAAGATGAATAATCCCTAATTTCTAATTTTTATTAAGATCTTCAGTCTCATAACGTTACCTCCCCTTTCTCAATGTTAACTACACCCATTATCATTTTCAGATTTAGTTTAATTCTAAGGGTTGGAAAATCTATGTTAGCTGTTTGTTGAAACACATAAACATTCTGTTTCCTTCAAAATGCATCTTTCATTTATTTATTTGCTTATTTTGAATATAATCATATATTTATGTTTAAGCACAAAATTAGTTGGAGTTCTAGTGATCCCATTTGCTAGCCATTGGTCTCCTGTCTTCACACGTGAAGGAGCCAACTTTATCCCTGTCAAATGATAAATGAAGCAGAATTGGTGACATGTGTGTTTGTCAACACAAGCAAGAGCAAATTATTGCGCAGCAGGAAGAAGCCATGGGAAATCCAATGATTTTTTTGACTAATTAGCAAAATAATAATAATGTCTCCCTAATGATTACCTTGCACTGGGCTGTGACTTATACCAGACAAAAGATATTCTGCTACCCGTGCATCCGAGTCTTTTAAAGGCCTACTGGTGATTTTATTTTAAATCACGGTTGGGACATGCTGAGGAATCAGTGGAGGCATCCTTTCTTCTATATCAATTGAGTAATTGATAATGTGCACATATTTTCTTTATATTTTAAGATATCGACTGAATGTGCTTTAACTAATATCTTTAAGAAAATTTAGAATAAAATAGAACAAAGAAAATTTAAAGTAGTGCATATTTTTCAAGACCATTTGGAGTGTCCATTGAGTTGGTGAGTTCAGGGAATAGTGCTAGGTGGTTTGTGAAGAGGAAATGGGTGGAAAGGAACAGCGATGGAAACAGAATGTTTTTCTTTAATACTTTATGCAGAGTTATGGTGTCAATTATCATACATGACCATATTTTTATCAAACTTTCATAGAATTTCCGGAAGATGATAGTGTCCCAGAAATTCTTGGTTTGGAAAATGTAGCAATAGCTGACATTTTCTGTGAAGTTTAGTTGCTAACGGTTATTTATGGAAAACCAGGAAGATTGTAGCATCTCTCACTGGACACAAGTCAAGCGCTGAGCTGTGTTGAGTATCTTGCCTAGTATATATGCATGGGATTTCAGACTCTGGACAAAGGTTCATTTTTTTTATGGAGGATAAATTTACACCTTAAAAATAGAGATCAAGGAATAACAAGCTTGGAATCAAGAGAACACTGCGTAAGGGAAACTTAGTTTGACCTGTGGTTGCTAGTTTAGTCCTCTGCGTGTCTTTGGGATTTGAAACTACTTAAAGTGTGTTAAAGACAGCTAGTAAAACTCACAAATTATCAGCAACAACAGTAGTTCATTAAAAAAAACATGGATATAATTCTATATTTCAAAAGTATTGCTTTGCAGACTAGCAACTACTTGTTTTAATTTTACTATCAAGGAAAATATAAATTGAAATATTTTATAGTATCTAATGCTATCCTTTTGGTTATGTATAGATTTCAGGTGGGAAAAGTATCATCTATTTTTCCTCAAATCACCAATAACTTTTATCATTGGGTAAATGTTATTTGCACTTAAAACAATGATATGGGACCCAAAATTACCTTTAATTTTTTTGCATATTAAATCTGCCCAGGAAGTTTTGTGATATCCTTCTCTTATCTCCTTTCCCAGGATCAGTAATTTGGTTTTTATCATAGTGTTTCAAGGAAAGTGATAATAGCATCTTTCTTTGTCTAACCCAGGACAAATGACTAATGGGGAGAGACAAGGAATCAGTAGAGATGGCAATGATGAGGGACAAGAAAATGAATGGGGGGAACCTGGAAGAATGGGCTGGGAAAAATGAAAGTTGTGTTAATGATGTGCCAGGGATGGTGGGGGTGCAAGAGCACAGAGATTGCTTTAATGAGCCACGTGGTTCCAATCACCAAACAGACACTCCGAGATTTCTTTCATGTCTCCACCAACTTTGATGACTGTTCCTGTAATTCTCCAACCCTGAGCTGTCCAACCAAGGGACCACTAGCCACATGGGGCCCCTGAGCCCTTGAAAGGTGGCTTGTCCAGATGGAGACAGGTTTTAAGTGTCAAATATGCATTGGATTTTGGAAATTAAATAGGAAAACAATAAATGTAACATAATATTCCTAATTTTATATCAATCAGACTTTAAAATAAGATTGTGATGCATTAAGTTCAATAAAGTATTTTGTTAATGCTATCTTAATTTTTTTAAATATGGCAACTAAAACATTTGAAATTCCATCTCTTGTTCACATTCTGTTTCTATCAGACAGTGCTGCCCTCGGAACATATTTCTCACACTGTGGCCCACTGACCAGGTTCTGGGAACTTTTAGAGCCAGCAGAGGTCCTGAACCTGCATGGATTAATAAATGGTAGCTTTTATTAATTTAGCACCAAAATGATGATAATAAAATAAAAATAATTTTAATTTGAGAAGATGCTCATTTTAAATTTGTTTCACATATGTACATACATAAATAAATACATTTATTTGTAAGCATAACAGTAACTATAATTATACATATACAAGTAAATACACATAGATGAAGGTGCTTCAGAAAGTCATGGAAAAAATCTTGTCTTTCAACTCCTCTTATGCAGGTACCATGGGGCCTTGGTGGCATAGCAGTTAGTCATTGTGCTAAGTGCAAGATCAGCACTTTGAAACCGCAGGCCATAGGAGAAAGACAGGACGTTTCCTCCTGCAAAACCTTAGTCTTGGAAACTCACAGGGGCAGTTCTAGCCTGCCCTACAGAGTCACTATTAGTCAGAGTAGAAAGAACAGCAAAATAATATTAATAATGCATACATACATTTATTATTTACCTGTATACTTAATGTAGATGTTATAGATAGTAACTGATGGATTGATAGTAATGTGATAGATAGTAATTGATTATAGTATACATAGATAACTTATATATATATGTGCATGTGAATGCACGCATGCACACACACATATGTATGGATAGAGAGAGAGAGAGAGAGAGAAAGAAAATTGAGGCTATCTGCTTCCATAAACATTCACAGCCTGGGAAACCCTACATAGGGTCACTATGAGTCTGAATGGACTCAATACTGCTTGTTTGATGCCTCTTGAGTCTGTTTTCACTCATAATGACTCTGTGTCCAACCAAACTAAACACTGCCCTGACCTGTGCCCCACACTGACCATCGTTGTTATATTTGAGCCAGTTGTTGCAACCCCTGGGTCAATCTAACTCATTGAGGTTCTTTAGTTTTTATTGACCCCCTACCAAGCATACTGCCCTTCTCCAAGCTATGATCCACCTGGTGACATGCTAAAAATAAATGACACAAGGTCGCAGGCTCCTTCCTTCTAAATTACTAAAAGGCAGCTTGGCTGTACACACACACACACACACAAACAAACACACACACACACAGTGTGTTTCCTTTGGGCCAGTACAATGATAAGTGTTTTTTTATGAATTATTATATTTTATCCTCGCAACAACTAATAGAGCAATGAATAAACAAGAAAAATAACTTGCCAAAGAATCACAGCTTGGAAGCATACACTTGTATTTGAATGATATCTATTTTATGTATTTAGTTATTTATGTATTTAGTTAACACAGGAATACTATTCAAATAGATGTACAGAAATATGATTAAACAAATGCATGCATGTGTTCCAGGCAGGTTCAGAACAGGCCAATCATTGGTGTTTCCTCATTTGGGTCTCTGCATTTGTTTCACCGGAAGTATCCCACTGCCTTTGTGATTATCATCTTCCTGCTTTATTTACTTGTCATCCATGTAATTAAGCAGTATTTTATTTCATTCTATCTGCTATCAGAATTCAGGTACAGGGACTTTTTATTTGGGCTTTGCCTCTTAGTTTCCGTATATACTGGTGACACTAGGCACTGATAGTTCACTTTCCATGCTGGAGACCTGATGCAGTTCCTGGCCAATGTACCTCACATACCTTCCATTAATCAATGGAAGCGTCCAAATGGCTGTGATGCCAAATAAGGTTCAGTGGAGCATTCAGATTACCACAGATAAAGTTCAAAAGTGTGTAAATCTACTACCAAAATCCACCAGCAAAAAACCTGTGTCACAATCATCTGCTCCCTTATATATAGTGTGAATGGTTCAGTACTGGGCAGCATTTTGTTCCATTGTGTGGGGGTTTACATGAGTGTGAGGCCACTTTAAAGGCAGCTAATAACTATACCATGTCTATGAGATTCCTCAATGTTAATGAAGGGAATTATAGTCCACTCATTTTCTTGTCTAACTGATTTCCGTCATATGATCACTTTTTGACAGATTTTTTTTCTGTTTGACATTTGATTTGGTTTAGGTTTTGCATTAAGAGCATAAACACTCTTTTTTTACTACGACCTGAACCTTTATAATGATGTGTGTTCTCCTTTCATTTAAATCAATGTTAGGAGTCCTGGTGGAGTAGTGGGCTACATGCTGGACTGCCAACTGCAAGGTCAGCAGTTGGAACCCGGCAGCCACACTGCTAACCCTCATTAAGGGATCACTAAAGCAATGGATGCTAAAGTGAACCGTGTTGAAGAAATTAGATGGTGCCTAGCTCTCATAAAGGATAGCGACTGGGGTATTAAAGGTTTGTCTTCAAGCAAGCAGCCAAAAAAGGGGGTGTTGACAAAATCCACATGGAAAAATCACACCAGCTGTGTGATTCAAGGAGTGTAAATAATAAAATCCAGATCTGGAAGATGGGCCAAACGTATCAGAGCTTACATTCTGAACACCTAGTTTGCAGAAGGCTATGAGGACAACGTAAGCCTGGAATATATTTGCAGGGTCCCCAAGAGGAGTAAGGCTCTGGTGCACCCCTCTGACCATAGCCTAGCGATGTGAACAGCCTTGCTATCAGACAGAGATGATGGCAAATCCATTATGGCCGATGCAGTTAAATTTCTTCTGTTTATTCTAGTTTTAATATTTCCCATTTTCTTTCTATTGAGGTTTTTCTGGGCTTTTTTTTGCTGTTGTTCTTATTGTTGTTCTTTTGTTTCTTGGTTTCTTGTTTGTATGTTTTTATGTATATAAAACCCAGAGAGGTGAATCTCTGGGTATAAAACAATAACTTGATAATTTGGGATAAAAATGACATAATTAATAATTACACAGTGACACAATGGGGCCTTGGGGTGGTAACAGCAATAACTACATGAAAGAAGAATATGTTCTAAAATTGATTATGGTGAAGATTGCACAGATCTTCTGTTTGAATTATCGAAGTGTATGATATGTGAATTATATGGAAATTTTAAAAAAAGATTTAAAGTCTTGAAAAATCCAAAGGGCAGTTCTATTCTATTCTGTAGAATTATTAGGAGTCAAAATAGGCTTGATGCCACGTATAACTAATATTAACTAAGACAAGAGGTCTTCCAAAGATTCAAAGACATATTTCACCCTCTCTCAATTCCACACACATTTTAAAGTTCCCTTGTATTTAACTAATATTTTGAAACTAGTATAGTATATAGAGAAAGGTTACAAAAATCCTACAGAGTTTCCATGAGTCTCTCACCTCGTTTCTCTGGTGGCAAAGTAGTTATGAGTTGGACTGTGAGATATTTAAAGCTTATTGCGCCAACCTGTCCAATAAACACATGTGAGATTAAAAGGATGAGAGACAAATGGCTCCCTTTTCTTGTTCCTTTGTCTCTTGCTCTTTGATGGTTGGACTAGTGTGCAGCTGCCTCAGCTAGTTCTCTACCCCAGCTGGCAAGGCTCACTTCCTGTGAGAAGCCACATGGACTTATCCTGATGCAGCCCTAGGTACTAGAGAAGCCACATGGATACCCCTGCCAACGTGGAGATGCTTACACTACTACTGGATTCAAAGACTTCCCACTCACTGGCCTGTGATCCTCCTGCAGTCAGTATCATTGTGTGTGTTTTGTGAGTTTGAGGAGGACTTTGTAGATTGATGTCGGATATATGAGCTAAGTTGGGCTTAAGGGCTTAAACTGGATGGAGTTGGGATGCTTCATGTACACTTACCCTTTATATAAAACGCTCTCTTCTATACATGAGTTTCTGTGCATTTGTTTCTCTAGTCTACCCAGATGGACACAAGCTGCCATTCAAAAAATCAGCAGTTTGAAACCACCATCCATTCCGCAGGAGAAAGGCAGGGCTTTCCACTCCGGTAAGCACTTACAGCCTCAGAAACCCACACGAACAAGTCTAGCCTGCCCTATTGGGTCACTATCAGTCAGTACCAACTCAATCGACTCTGAGCTTGGTTTGACGTACTTCTAATGCAATTAACAAAACCAGAAACTGAGCATCTCTCCAGGACTAGCAATTGATTTCCTGGTCTATTTGTCTTTCACAAGGTGTTGCACTAAATCCTTCTCTATCTCAAGATCTTATCCAAGATCTCACATTTCAATTTGATTTGATTTTTAAAGACCTTCTCTGAATCCATTTTTATCTGACTCAAATTTACAAACCAGTGTTTCAGAGAGATTAGTTTTAAGGCAATATATGAAATAGATTTTAGGGCAGAGAACCGAAAGCAGGATATTGTTGTTAGGTGTCACTGAAATTGTTGACTCGTAGGGACCCTTTGTACAATAGAACAAGACACTGGCCAATCTGAACGACCATTACAACTGTTGTGCTTGAGACCATTATTACAGCCCCTGTGTCAATCCATCTCATCGAGGGACTACCTGTTTTTCACTGAACCTCTATTTTACCAAGTATGATGTCCTTCTCCAGGAAAAGGTTTCTTCTGATACCATGACCAAGGAAGTCTCTCCATTCTCCCTTCTAAGGAGCATTTTGTCTGTATTTATGACAAGACAGATTTGTGTGTGCTTCTGGAAGTCCATGGTACTGTCAACATTATTTTTTGATATCAAAATAATTCAAATGTATCAATTCATCTGTGGTCTTCCTTATTCATTGTCAAATATTTACATGCATATGGGGTAAATAAAAACATCACGGCTGACTCAGGGTCACCTTAGTCCCTAAAGTGCTATTTTGCTCTTTAACACTTTAAAGAGGTCTCAAACAGGAGAATTGTGCAGTGCAAGAATTTGCTTGATTTTTTGGCTGCTACTTCCATGATCCAAATAAAATGGAATAATTGACAACTTCAATCTTTTCTGTTTTGATGTTGTCTATTAATCCAGGTGTGAGGCTTTTGATTTCTTTATATGGAGTTGTTATCTATAATGACTACTGTAGGCTTTGATCATCTTCGGTAAGTGCTTCAAATCCACTTGGCTTTCAACAAGGAAGTTCATGTAATCTGCATACCTTGAGTTGTTGATGAGCCTCTGCCAACCTTGTGGATACATTTCCTTCTTATAGTGCAGCTTCTCAGGTTATTTGCTTAGCATACACATTGAGTAAATAAAGTGAAAGTACATAGTGCAGACACATCTTTTCTGACTTTAAATCATGCAGTATCCTCTTGGTCTAGTCCATTGGTTGCCACTCTTCTGTTTACAAGTTCCCCATGAGCAAATGAAGTGCTCTGGAATTCCCATTCTTTTCAATGTTATCCACAGTTGTTTTTGTTCCTGATTCACACCGTTGAAAATGTTGGAATAATCAGTGTGACAATTACATAATCTCCTGTCAACTTGCAAAGGGGTGGAGTCTAGCCTGTCAATCAGGTCGCAGCTTGATGGCCTCATTTGGAGGGACGAAGGAAATAAATAGCTCACTGGAGGCCAGATACTCTATCTGTGAGACATGCCTGTTGACAAGACCCATGTAGCTACACTGATGGAGCCGGAGACCTGGAGCTGGAGGAAACATGGGGAGACCCACGCCAGTGCTGAGATGAGTTGCTTCCATCAACACAGGAGCCATAAGACTTTCCATCCACTGGCCTGTGATCTTCCTGCGTTCAGCATCATTGCATGTGTTGTGAGTCTGAAGAGGAATTTATAGACTCCTATTTGTCATATGGCCTAAGATGAGACATATGGATTTGATCTGGACTGAGCTGGGATGTTTTCTTAATATACAACTACTCTTTACATGAAGCTCTTTCTTATACACATGAGTGTCCATGAATTTGCTTCTCTAGTCAATCCAGACTAACACAGATGGCTACTTGTGTGATTATATCTATCTACCTGTGTTCAAGGAAATCCAGTCAATACAACTATTAACCAAATTGATGCATCAACCACAAGAG
The DNA here is from genome assembly GCF_050624435.1 of Tenrec ecaudatus. Classification (NCBI taxonomy): domain Eukaryota; kingdom Metazoa; phylum Chordata; class Mammalia; order Afrosoricida; family Tenrecidae; genus Tenrec; species Tenrec ecaudatus. The sequence continues at coordinate 75,961,199 of NC_134534.1, read as the reverse complement.
CAAGTGATAAAGAATTTTACCAATATTTTCTGCCAGAAATTGATCAACATGTAATCAGGCTACATTGATAATTATGGGTGACTGAAATGCAAAGTTGTAAACAAAAAGGAAGAAATAATAGTTGGAAAATATGGACTGTTTATAGAATGAACCTGGAGATCACATGATAGAATTTTGCAAGCCAAACAACTTGTTCATAACAAAGATGAATATATGCATGGTCTTCTCCACATGGAATATACAGAAATCAAATTGATTACATCTGTGGGAAGAGGCAATGAAGAAGCACAATATTAGCAGCTAAAACCAGAGTAAGGCTAATTGTGGAAAAGACCATTAATTGCTCTTATGTAAGTTGAGATTAGACTTGAAGAAAATTTTTTAAAGTCCACAAGGGCCAAAATACAATATTGAGCCTATCAAACCTGAATTCAAAAACATCTCAAGAACTGATTTTGAGGCATTGAACACTAATGAGAGATGATCTGATGAGCTGTGGGCAGACATCAAGACCATTGTTCACAAAGAAAGCAAGACGTCATTAAAAATGACAAAGAAAGGAAAGATCAAAGTGGATGTGAGAAGATACACTGAAACTTGTTTTAATTTTAGAGCAGCTAAATCAAATTAGATGAATGATCTAGTCTTAAAAGCTGAAAGGAAAATTTAAAAGGGAAGTTCAAGAACACAAAGTTAATTATTATAATGCACCGTGCAAAGACCTAGACTGTGAAAAAAAAGGGGGGAGAACATTGTCATCATTTCTTAAAGTGAAAAAATTCAAGACCCAAATTGAATCTCGAAATACCTACAGGCAAAATATCAAATGATGCTGGCGGCATCAAATGAAGATGGAACATAATACAGTTACTGTACTAATTAGTCGACATTCCACATTGCAAGAGGTAGCATATGAGCAAGAACCAGTTGTGCCACAGAAAAACATTTGAACCACACTGGAAACATTAGTCCAAACAAGGCTTCGGGAATTGATGGCATTCTAATGGAAGCATTTCGGTAATCATGTGAAGCACTGGAAGATCAAGGATTGCAGCCTACAGCATGGATCCCAACTCAATGTGAATGCTCACAAAATCTTCACAGCTGGATCATTCGATAGCATCATGACAAATAGAGGAAAGATTGAAGTTGTTAAGGATTTTTTTCTTTCTTGGATCCACAGTCAATGCTCAGGGAAGTAGCAGTCAAGAGAAGAAAAGATAACTTGGATTAGGTAAATCTGCTGCACAAAACTACTTTAGAGAATTGGGAAGCAAGGATGTTACGTTAGGGACTAAGGTGCGCCTAACCCAAGCCATGCCATTTTCAATAGCCTCACGTGAATGTGCAAGTTGGACATTGATTAAGGAAGACTGAAGAAGAATTGACGCATTTTAATTATGGTGCTGGTGAAGAACACTGAAAGTACCATGGACTGGTCAGAGGTCAAATAAATCTATGTTGGAAGAAATAAGTCCATACTTTGGACATCTTGTCATATACTTTGGGAATCTTGACCGGAGAGACCAGACTTAGAGAAGAACACCACACTTGGTAAAGTAGAGTCAGCAAGAAAGGGAAGGCCGTCAAAGAGATGGATTGACACATGGCTGCAACATTGAAAACGACCATAGGAACAATTGTAAGCTGGTACAGGACTGTGCAGTGTTTTTCATATATACTCATGTATAAGCCGAGTTTTTCAGCACAGGTTAGTGGTACCCCAGGAGGGTGTAACATCTGGCTGGGGCCTTCCCGAGGTAATGGGATGAGCGCCCGTTATCTCGCAGGTGACTGCCATTCCTCTGCTGTTCATGCAAAGCCCCACTGACACTGCAGGGCTTTTGATGTTTGTTTACTCACACCTAATCAATCAGAGCCATTCTATGACATGGATGGCTCCAATTCACAGAAGTACCCATAGTGATTCACTTATGCTGGCAGCTGAACTGGTAAGGATGTGTCTGGGGCTGTGCTCCGTCTCTCCCCTCTGGTCTCTGTGTTAATTATGGAGCATCGTCAAAATGGTTACTGTATAACATGCATGGGAATCTGCATACATGCTCTACAAATGGCTAAGGATGACAAATATAAAGCACCGGTCATTGAAAAATTTTCTGTGTCAGCAGGATGGTGTACCCACTTCAAGAATAGGTTAGGCCTACTATGTTTGAGACAATGAACAAAGATTTCCCAGAAGTTCTCACAAGATCTTGAAGAGAAAATTATGTCATTCCAGTCACTTATTATAAAACAAAGAAGGGTTTATAATCATGACCCGGCAGATATTGGGAATATGGATGAAACTGCTATGAATTTTGATCTTCAAAACAGAACTCTGGCAAGTTTAGGAGATAAAACCATTTTTCTCAGAACCACAGGAAATGAAAAAAAAACACTTTACAGTTGTTCTATCATGTTTGGTTAATGGAACTAAGCTGCGTCCTGTCATTAACTTTAAAAGAAAGACCTTGCCTACAAAGATCAATTTCCCACGAAGAATTACTGTGTGTGTACATGTTAAAGGCTGGATGGATGAAGATGGAACAAAAAATGGCTGGAAGAAATTTGGAACCAACGACCAGGAGCAGCCTTAAAGAAAAAGCCATCATTACTTGTTTGGGACATGTTCAGAGCCCACCTATCAGATGAAATAAAAAAATTGGCAAAATCTAGTAAAGTTACTTTAGGCATTTTTCCAGGTGGGCTTACATCTGTACTGCAGCCTCTGGATGTATCTTTGAATAAGCCTTTTAAAGACTGTGGGAAGAATGTGGCATGAATGGATGTCATGTGGTCAAGCCCGACTAACAAAAGGAGGAAATCTCATGAAGCCTGACATAGAGTTAATAGCAAAGTGGGTTCGAGATGCATGGGAAGACATTCCAGAAGACATGGGGCGACGTGCCTTCCAGAAATGTAGTATTAGTAATGCTATGGATGGCAGTGAAGACTGCGCTTTGTATGAAAATGACAGCAGTGATGGTGATGACGGCGATCTCAGTAAGGACAGAGTCTATCATGACCTCACACCAGCTGAAGCTCTGCAGTGGGATATGGATAATGATGAGGAATTCAGTTTTGAAGGATTTTAACTCTTTACATTTTAGCTTGGTTGCTGATTGAGCTCAGGGAATAGTACTCTTAAGGTATCATTGTTGATACCTTATTGTTTTTGTTGAACCTACTTTCCACTTACTGTGCTGGTTTACTAATGTTAAATGACTTATTGTCCTTTTATTTATGTTTTTTATTTAAAATAAATATTTAAATATATTACCCCACTGATTGCTCACTATTTAGTAATTTTATTTTCATTTGTGTTGATTATTGAAGCTCACCAATAGCTTCTGCATTTCCCACCCTAGGCTTATACTCGAGTCAATCAGTTTTTCTGGTTTCCCAGGTAATAATTAGGTACCTCGGCTTATACTCGGGTCGGCTTGTATTCGAGCATATACAGTAGTTCTATAGTGCATAGAGTCACTATGGGTTGGAACTGACTGCATGGCATCCAACAACTACAACATTCAAATACGTTTCTAGTGGCCCACCACACTTATTGGCTAGCTTCACAATAAGCACACACGAGGCATACTACTCGTGGTGGTGGTATCATGAAAATGCAATGGATGGGAAGCCAAAAGGAAGATTGGTCATTTTTGGCACCCCAGTAAGATTAAAATGTGCCATCTATCAGTGGAAAGGAGTGACTTCACAACCACTAAGAAAGAAGTGGTATGAATTGTGTGAATTCTCTGAACCAGTGAGCCCTTTGCTGAAAGCGTCCTAAGTCCAAGAGATAGTAAGAAAGAGAGAGATCTGTACTACTAAAGAAAGACAGTTATATCAAGAATGGCTTACACAGTTGTAGAAGCAGGTCAGTCCAGTCTGGTTCATGCTGGGAGCTTCTCCTGACTCATCTGTAGGTGCTGGTGAACAGCAAGCAGGAAGATGAAGCAGGAGGGCCACAGGCTGGTGGATGAAAAGCAAAATGAATCTGAGTTAAGTCATATGAATACCAAGCTAGCAGTTCCAGTGATGACTCAGAACACAAGATCAATGAACCAGACACTGGATCCAGATTCAGCAGGAGGTGAATGGGCAAGAGAGAGCTCAGTTCTGCTCAGCATCTCTCTTATACGAAAGGTTACACCACCAAGGAGGTGTCATCATGTTGCAAACTTATTGACAGGTTGAGCTACAGCCCTACCTTCACCAAATATGTTGAGGTGACATAAAATATCACCATCATTAGCACCTTTGGGTCAAGGTTTACTGGAGGAATTGGGTGCCTCTGGGCAGCCATTTGTGGAACTAAAGAGCTTTGTAACATCTACCCTACCAATAAGGGGTCAGGTTGGCCCAAGGTGCCCAAGAAACCTAAAGAGATGAAGATTGAGAGGTAAAGGGCCATTGGAGGCCCGCCTGTGGCCACAGCCAAGAAGCTCTCCTAACCAAAGAACTGTCTCCTGACTTATTTGTAATCCTGGATTGTAGTCAGTTATTTTCCCAATAAGTCCCATGATAATGAGTATTATTTATGAGTCCTGTATGACTGTAGCACTTAACGATCCAACTTAGTGATATAGAGAATGTCTTTGGAGTGACGGTTGGTGTTAGAGTTGGTAAAAAACTTGGAGAAGGAATATATAGTTGACCTTGCTTCACCGGAATTAGCCTTGGGCTGATGTTAACTATCTCTTTTGTAAAGTTAGATAGAGGAGGTCAGATGCCTCCATCTGGAAAAGGTAACCTAGCAGTAATATACACACTAGTATTTAAAAATAATCCTCTGAATGTTGATAATAGGTGTTACTTGGAAGTTCAAATAAATGTGAGAAATGTTGGGTTAATCTTCACTGAGTATGTCTAAAGAAAGACTTAGTAGTAACTTTAACTTGTTAATATATGTTCTGGATTTGTTTAGGAGACGTTGACAAACATCATTGCATAAACTGATTACACTACAGAGTCTTTTTTCACAGAATATCTTGCAGCCCTAATCTACACTGAACATATATTAGGTTATTATGGAAACTATAAAACAGAAGAAGATGGAATTAGAACTAGAATGAAAGAAATAGAATAGTTTTTTAGACTACATTAAGCTTAGGCATTCTAAGAAATAACTTCTTGATGATGTTCAGGGTTCAGTATTTCTCATTCTAAACTTTTAAGGATGGTATTTAGGAAGATTTCTATCACCTTCTCATATCCACACTTCCATTTTGATTACTTTTCTACAGGTCAAATCCCACATATAGGGAACACATTACAGTCTAATGGTAATAACTCCTAGTGAACTCCCAAAATGTCAGGAATTCTACATTAAGGTCTAATGCAATATGACAAATGAAGTTTGTCATATTCTCCCTTTGATCTTAGTTCTAATACAATCGCCTAAAACAAAAACTCTTGGCAAAATGACTGTTTCCAGAGCTAGGTCAGGTTAGAAACAAGAAGAGCTGGGACCATTTTTATCCCCTTAAGTTAAAAAGTGCCAAAAAAACTACAAAACAAAGATTCAGGGGGATCCTAGAAGGATGCATGAGACATCTGTAAAGGTTCCCCCTGGTCACCTCTAAGACAACCTGAGCACAAAATATGTAGGTACAGTAACGCACCATAAACCATTAAAGGGGGGGGTCTTGAGTCTATAATAAGAATAGAGACAAACGAATGAAGAGGTGGGAAAGGAGGGATTTTGTTTACAGGAGAATCCCAAGGACCTACTGGCAAATAATTAAGGAGTGCTGGAGTTAGAAGTTTGCATTTTGCAACCATCATGCTAAATTTTATCAGGGAAGACTCATGAATCCACAGGGACATTTTGACAATGGGTGGCTATATGCAAGGTCTTACGATCTCTCCCCAAGATTCCTTATGCTTTAAGGGAAGCAGTGGCACCGAAAAATTCCAGTAGCCATCGAGGCACTTGTGATTGCCAGCCACCCGAGGACAGAGTCAAACTATTCTCAGAGTTTCCAAGGTGGTAAATTGTCATGGAAGCAGATGGTCACATTTTTCTCACATGGAATATCTAGTCAGTATGAACCAACAACTTTAAGTTAACATGTTATATACACTCACTCACAGTTATTTATATATACTAAAGGGCTTCAAAAGTTTGGGGGAAATGGAATTGAAAGTTAATGGAATGTTTTATCGTAAACATTTTGCAGGCTGTTAATGAGTCTTCAACCAAACTTGATGCCACATCCTTAGTCTCATAGTCCAGTGCCTGTATTACTTGCACAGCATACAAATTAAATAATCATACTAAATGATTCACAGCCCTGCACTTACTTTATTGAAACATCTTTAATTCGATTCTGTCAGTTCCTGAGGTTTTGCATGTACTAGTAAATATTTTAAGAAACAAAAACAGTTGCCCTTAAGTCAATTTCATGTCATGGCTACCCCATCTATGTCAGAGAAGACCTGACTTGATAGGGCTTCAATTAAATATACTTTTGAATTAGATTGCTTAAGCACTGTTTAGCAACTCTGCCACCAGCGCTCTTTACCAACATGCAGTGATTATGGAATTCTCTACTAAATGAAAGGTCGACACTTCAAGCTCGTCAGCTGTGCCACAGGAGAAAGGAGTGGCAATCTGCCTCTGTGGAGAATTACTGACTTGGAAACCCAATGCAAGCAATTCTACTCAGTCCTGTAGGGTTTCTATGAATCAGAATTGATTCAACTACAGTAGATTTTTATTTTGGTTTTTTTTTGGTATATGAAACAGATATATGGCTAAATGACAGGTATGAATAATAGGCCCATATATACCCCAAACAAAAACAACCAAACCCAGAAAAGACTGAAGCAGACAAGAGTCTGTCCTTGTGCTCTGTTCAATCCTAATAGGTGGTGCTGTGAAAACAGATTAGAACTTTGTGTCAACGTCATCTATAAATCTCAGCAGGTAAATATTTGTTTCTCCTATTTTCCATTCCCATTATCAAGAATACCTAATCTTCCTTTGATACATAATTTAAAATCTAATTTGCTTTTCTTTTTTAAAAAATCATTTTTGGGGGGGCCTGTACAATTCTTATCACAATCCTTACACACATCCATTGTGTCAAGCACACTTGTACATTTGTTGCCATCATCATTCTCAAAACATTTGCTTTCTACTTGAACCCTGCCTTGATATAAGCTCCTCATTTTCCCGCCTCCCTCCCCTCTTCCCCCTCCCACATGAACCCTCGATAATTTATAAAATATTATTATTTTGTCATATCGTACTTACACTGTCCAACGTCTCTCTTCTCCCACTTTTCTGTTGTCCATCCCCCCGGGAGGGGAGGAGGTCACATGTTGAACCTTGTAATCAGTTCCCCCTTTCCACCCCACCTTTACTCCACCCTTTCCGGTATTGCCACTCTCACCACTGGTCCTGAAGGAATCATCTGTCCTGGAATTCCTGTGTTTCCAGTTCCTATCTGTACCAGTGTACATTCTCTGGTCTAGCCAGACATGTAAGTTAGAATTGGGATCATGATAGTGGGTGGAGGAAGCATTTAAGAGCTAGAGGAAAGTTGTATGTTTTATTGTTGCTACCCTGCACCCTGACGGGCTCGTCTCCTCCCACGACCTTTCTGTAAGGGGATGTCCAGTTGCCTACAGATGGGCTTTGGGTCCCCGCTCTGCACTCCTCCTCAGTAACAATGACATGGTGTTTTTTTCTTTGATGCCTGATACCTGATCCCTTCACTCCCTCGTGATCACACAGGCTGGTGTGTTTCTATTTGCTTTTCCATAAGTAGAATTTTAGTGCATCTGATTCAACATTTAACTAATCAAGACAATACACATTTGGAGGGACTTTTGAAGTTAACAAAGGATTTTCATATATAGCTTCCACTGTAGTCCTGACCCAGTAGAGTATGTGAAAAATGGATGCAGACGTCATTTTATTTATCAAAGCTTCTAAAGAGACATTTCTTCCACATAATTTTAATAATTAGTGTAATAAAAAATTGAAAAGTAAATATATTTCTGTCTCCTTCAAAAAGCAAACAGATTCTAGAATCAGCAAAAAGTAGCACTGAGGGAAGAAAATTGATGATTTTTTCCCTTTGCATAATTTTTTCTGACAAAACAAAAAGATTTCTAATCATTTTATGACAAATCATACCCATATCTTAGCAATTTTTGCAAATTTAACATCAATCATGTATCTTTTTTAGTCATTTCCATTGAAATTTTGTTCTATTTATCTTGTTGGCAAAGTGAAAAGCAATTTTTGCTGCATAAAAAATAGCAATGGTAAAAGGATGGAAGTTCTCTTTGGAAGGGAAGCCCCAGGGCACTTGTTTGTGTATGCAGTCTATCCTTACGAATTTAGCATGTGTTCATTTTACTTATAGATTTGAATAATTTTGATTTCTTGAAAATGTTTTGCTTGAAACTATTTATTGGTACATACAGCAATTAAAACGTTATTGCTTACATACTTTGGGGGCCACGGACAACAGCGATACTACATTCAGCACAATCAAGTTAGCTATAAAATACCATGTTAGTTTTTTCTATTATTTATGATAAAGATTTTGTTCTAAAGCTTTGTAAGTAGCCTAGGTGTTCTTTCTAGTTCTATATAAGTAAGATTCATGCCTATGTATGTCAAATGTTCAAAAACAGTCCCTCAAATATAGTTTTAACTTGCCATTAAGGTTCTGTCTTCATTTTACGAAATGGATGTTTGAGAAGTAGTTACGGAAGCATACAGGGTGTTAATTTTTTTAAATATATATTAGAATCAGTTCTGCCTTGCAAATTTTGTTATCACAATTTTCCTCTCAAAGTGTCATTTCTTCTGATTTTAGTGGCTATTTACAGGCAAAGATCACTTCAAATTCTTTCCCCACTGATTTAAATTTAGTATCCTTAGTCATAGACAAAACTAAAGATAGATGAAAAAAATGATTTTAAAAATATACATGATGATTTGGAAATGTTTATTTGGTGTAGGCAGAGCATCTGTCCTTGTATCCCTCGGGAAGATTTCTGAAAGACTGTGATGAATAAAATAAATAAAGTTGAAAATTTATAGAAAGCCCCAAACTATTCAAAGAATCATGCAAATTATTCTAGAAAGTTCTAATGAGTAAGAGGCATGCACACATACATGAGGGTAAGTAAAAATAAATTGCTACAAAATTATAAAAACATTCATTAAAAAATAACTATGTGAAGCTATTATTTCTCAACATGTCTTCCATCTAGGTCTATACACTCTAAGGGGAGTGTTTCCACCATCCTAAAGCTTCCCTGAAAAATGTTTTTCATGCTTCAATTTGCATGTCAAAACGGCAGGTTTGGCAATCCTCAAAGAAGTCCAGCTGTATTCCTTTTAAATGGTCTTTGAACCTGGAGAACAAAAAGACATCTGAAAGGGCAAGATACTGGCTGTAGGGTGGATACAATTAGCCCCCCCCCACCAATTCTTGTAGAATAGCATCGCTATCCTTGAAGAATGAACAAGTGCATTGTTCTAGCCGGGAAAATATACTCAGTTCAATGTTCCTGAGTTGTAGTTTTTTTCTCATCCATTTTCTTAAAGCATCTTTATAATAAACCCATAGTTGTCCTGTGGCATTTGAGAAAATCTATCAAGTTTATCACTATAGGAAGCCCTAAAGACAATTAATATGATCTTGAAAACTGAGCTCTGCTTTGAATTCAATTAAATCTAAAGATTCTCTCTGAATCAACTGTCATGCTTAGATCTGGTTTTAACCATTGAACACTCTTAAGAGACCAATACAAGTGCATTACTGAGATAACTTACCTGTAGTCATCTACTGGTCCCAGAGGCATGCTTAAACACTTATTTTGAATATACCCATATATACATGAACTGTAACCATAGTAACAATATTTTTAGGGCTCCTTCTACTTGGTGTAGAGGTTACACGCTGGACTGTTAATCACATAGTCAACAGTTTGAAAGCACCGGGGACAAAGAGGGGACTTTCTATTCCCATAAAGAGTTAAGAATCAGATATCCACAAGAGCAGTTCTAACCTGACCTATATGGTCACTACAAGCTGATTTCACTCAATGACAGGGGGTTTTAAAAGAGTTTTTATATAAAATATAGGCTACCGGGTGGTGCTGTGGGTTTAGCCATTGGATGGTCAAACTAAAGTTCAGTAGCTCAAACCCACCAACACTCCTTCGGAGAAAAATAAGGCTGTTTGTCCCACAAAGATACAATCCTTCAAAACTCTTTATAGGGTCACTATGAGTCAGAATCCACTTGATAGTAGTAAAGGTTTAGTTTTTGGTGTCTACATAATTTTGCTGTTAGGTGCTATTGAATTGGTTCCAAGTCCTATGTACAACAGAAGGAGACACTGTCCACTGCTTAACCATCCTCAACATCATTCCTATGTTTGACCAATTATTACAGCCCTGTGTCCATCCATCTTGCTGAGAGTCTTCCTCCTTTTTGATGACTTTTAATGGGTGTTCCTTTGCTTACAGATATAACTTTCTATGGCTTTTGGCTTTCACCAGTGTTTATCTGTGTCTACTCTTTTCATAAGACACCACTCAGAAAGGATTAGATTTAGGACCCACCCTACTCAGGTATGCCCGCATTAACAAAAGAAAAGCCCATTGCCAAACTGCATCATATTTATAGGCACAGTGGTTAGGACTTTAATTTAGCTTTGGGGGTGAGGCAATCGAATTTGTAACATATGTATATGTACATAGGTATATATACGTACATACAAAGAACCGAGTATTTACACCTACATGATCTCATTTAATCCTCATAGAATTCCATTGAAGAAGAATTTATTATTATCACACCACTTCTACCAATCAGGGAACACATGAAATGCAATTTAACACTTAGTAAATTATATTGGATAAAAATTAATTTCAGAGATAAAAGGATGAAAGGGAGAGAGACACCTACTTGAATGAAGACTGAAGATACCAGAATAGGAAGATCTTTAACAAGCCTTCAGAAGATGACGACATCGGTGCCTGCTTCCTTTCTCTCTTTCTGTGACTCAGTCACTTTCCACACCCCATTTACTTGAATATGTTTTCTTTCTTTTTTAAAATTGTGTTTTATCATTTTATCAGGAATCTTACAGATATCATGACATTGCATAGTTCAAACACATCAAGCAGTGTTGTATAATTGCTACTACAGTCAGTTTCAGAACATTTTCTTCTTGAAATCCTTGACATCAGCTCCCCTGTATCTCTCCCCCCAGAACCCCCCCCTCTCTCCTCTTGAGTGGGATTATATTATACAGTCATCAATGCTATCAGCTATCGCTTCTCCCCACTCACTTCCCATTCCATCAGGGAACCATTACTCCTGTTATTGTTTCTGAAGGGTTATCTCTCTTGAAAGGATATCTTACATAAAACAGATAATCTTAATTATACAAATGAATATGCCCAAGTCTAACATGGTTAAGAAGGTAAAACAAATAAAAACCATACTAGTCAGGGGAGCAAATCTTAAAGAACTGCAAGATAGTAATGTGTTTCATCAGTGGTATGCTGTACCCTGGATTTAATCTCCTTCCCATGTGGCCCTTCTGAGAAGTACTTTCCAATTATCTTCAAGGTGAGTTTGGGGCTCTACTGTATCACACCCCTTCATATCGATTTTGTTGCTGGCTTTTGAACTTTTGACCCCTTTTCTTGTCTGTGCCTCATGATCACACAGGCTGGTGTGCTTTTACCTTGTGGGCGTTTTTGCTTCCCTGCTAGATGGCCGCTTGTTTGCCTTCAAGCCTTTAAGACCCCAGACACTATATAGTTTAATAGCTGGGCACCATCACCTTTCTTCACCACATTTGCTTATACACCCATTTTGTCTTCAGTGGTTGTGTCAAGAAGGTATCAGACAATACCTCATTATTTGAAAAAAAAACTGCTCTTGTGCTGAGGAACGATTTAAATAGAGGCCCAAAGTCCATCTACTTCCTTATTGCATTTGTCATTCTTAAGCCACAAAACTCCAGGTTCTGAGAACTGTCACATCTTCTATCTACTTTCTGAGACTGTGGACTTAAACTTGGAGATATGTGAATACATTTTTATCTTTATAAGGCTGTGGTAGTTACTCAATCTATTGTCAATTTAAGATTTATGAGTGAAGGGGTAGAGTTTAGCCAGTCAATTAGGTCACATCTTGAGGGCCTCATTTGGAGGCACGAAGGAGATAAATAATGCTCTCTGTATGCGAGACACATGCTCACTCCCTGCAAGACATGCCTGTGAAGAAGCCACTTGAAGCTATGCTAGAGCCCTGGAGCTGAAGGAGCCAGTGCTGAGAAGTATCCACTAACACTGGATCCACAAGACTTTCCACACACTGGCCTGATCTTCCTGCATGCAGCATCATTGCATGGCTATGTGAGTCTAAAGAGGAATTTATGGACTAATGTTGACATATGATGTAATATCAGACTTATCATTACTTGATCTGCACTGGGTTGGGATTGTTATCTTAATGTACAGTAACTCTTGTATATAAAGATCTTTCTTATACACATATGAGTGTCTCTTTGAATTTGTTTCTTTAGCTTACCCAGACTATCACAAAGGCAATAAAGTTTTGTAACACAGAAAATGAAAGGATTTCTCAGTACAGTACACTCCAAAGCAAGAATTAAAACCAATACTAAAATCTCAAGCAGGACAATGATACTCCTTTTGCTGAATTGGATCATTCAATAGGCTGGAATTTTAAGGGAGAGGTAAGCAAAGGTTACGTCTGCCTTCAAGTCAATTTCAACTCATAGTAACCCTATCGGATAGCACAGGACCAGGCAATGTTTAATTCTGTTGTTCATATGGTCACTAGAATTCCAAATCATCTCTAGGGAACCTAGTAATAGCAACAAAGAACAAATAGGGGAAATTATAACCACAATCTTACTATAATGATTTAAGTTAGGGAGTGATTGAAAACCATGTTCTTGTTGTTAGGTACCATGGAGTTGGTTCCGACCCATAACAACTATATGCACAATAGAACAAAACACTGCTCTCTTCTGTGCCACCTCACAATTGTTACTGTGTTTGAGTCCATTTTTGAAGCCCATAGAATCTTTCAACATCATAAGTCAAGGTTTGAATTTTTTCTTGAGTTCTTTCAGTTTAAGATATGCTGAGCATGTACTTCGGTTTTGGTTTTCTAACTCTAAGTTTTTCCACATTTCATTATAGTATTTAACGTTGTCTTCTTGAGCTTTTTAAAATTTTCTATTCAGCTTTGAGTTCATAATTATTTCCATTCTCTTTAACTACTCTAAGATTAAGTGCCAGTCTCAGAGGCTCTTCTGATATCCATTTTGATCATTTTTTTCTTTGTAGTCTTTTTTATGACCTGTCTAATAATCTTTTGCTTTCTTCATGAATTATATCCTTATTCATGTTGTCCTCCTAGAGCTCATTTGGTCTTCTTTCGTTAGTGTTCACTGCATCAAGTCTGCTCTGAGTTTGAAATTCAGGTTGGATCGACTTTAGGCTTTATTTTGGTACTTGCAAACTTGTTTTAATTTTCTTCAGCTTCAAACTCAACTTACATAGGAGCAATCGATGGTTCCATAATTAGCCTCTGGCCTGGTTCTAGCTGCTGATAATGAGCTTCTCCAGTGTCTCTTCCCATAGCTGTAGTTCATTTGATTTCTGTGTATTCCCTCTGGAGAAGTCCATGAGTACAGTCACCTTGTGTGCTGTTGAAAAAGATATTTGCCATGAACAAATTGCTAGTCTTGCAAAGTTCTTTCATGTGATCTGCACTTTCATTTCTACTATCAAGACCTTATTTTCCAACTAGTGTTCCATTTTTTTGTTTCCAACTTTTGCATTCCGATCACCAATAATCATTCATGCATCCTAATTGCATGTCATCGATTTCTGACTGAAGGGGTAAGTAGAGTTCTTCATTTATTTCATCACTAGCTTGTGTGATTAGTGTATACATTTTTATACTTCTATTGATTGTATTTCCTTTAAGGTGGATAGACATATGAATCACAGATAGCAATGTTCTTCAAGGTTGATTTTGAAATGTCCTTTTTGAAAATGAATGCAAAGCCATCCCTCTTGCTTTTGTCATTGACAGCACAGTAAAATGTATCATCATCTGATTCAAAATGGCCAATTCCAGTCCACTTCTGCCCAGTAATTCCTATGATATTGTTCCATTTCTTTTTGGATGACTTCCAATTGTCCTAGATTAATACTTGTACATTACTTGGTCTGATTTTTAGTATATTTTTGCAATTGTTGTCTTTACCTTGAGCTGTGCCCCATCAGCAAATGAAGATTCTTAAGAATCCACTCCTGCAACCTTTCCTCCATTCATATCTTCGTGGTCAATTCCATTAGACAGAGCAGCGCCTTCTCAGTTATGTTTATCATACCTTTGGACCTGAGGGGCCCGCCCTCTGGCACTATCTCTGAGAATGTTCTGTTTAAATTTATTAACTTTCAGTATCTGACAATGTTTCATCAGTATGCATACCACTTTTTTAGTGGCTCCCTCCCTCAGAATGGGCAGCCAATTGCTTAGTCGTTGTCTGTACCTTGTCTGAAAGGACCCCTGAAACCTATTTACTTTGGGTGACCCAGATGGCAGTTGAAATACCAGTGACACAGCTTCCAACATCACAGAAACACCCAAGACACCACAGTATGACAATCCAACAGGCAAGCATACTTACAGAAATCCTGTACAACCCTGAAATATCTTGGCTGGGTTTATACCCAAAAGAAATGAGAGAGAACACAAACAGTATGCACTCTATTTTCCTGACAGCACAGTTAATAAGAGAAGTTGGAAAAGGTCCAAACCCAGCAGTAGAAGAATGGATAAAGAAACTCTGGTACATGCACACGACAGAATACTATGCATCCCTTTAAAAAGCAAAACAAGATAAAAAAACAAACAATGATGAAACCATGAAACATCTCATGACATGGATTGACATGGACACTACTATGCTAAGTGAAATTAGTCAACCCCAAAAAAGTACAAACATTATATAAGTCCACTGCTATAAGGATATACATCATCAAGAAGAATGCAGGGTTAAACTCACAGGTTATATGATCTTCTAATTCAGCCCCAAGCAAGAAATTAGAGCGTCTGCCTATATCCCATGGACCATGTATCACCCCCTTTGCATGAACTTCTTTAAAACTACTTTGACAGAGGAGATCTCACTTCAGCTGTGGTCAGTTTCTCAAGATGAGGGGAGGGAGAAGAAAATTCAGTTATTGCCAGACCACATTGTGCTAAAGTCACCCCAAATCACCAGAGTGATAAGCAAATCTTACTGGGATTTCATGTCAAGTTGTGGGAAGGTAATATATGTCTCAGAATAGGTGATCACACTTTTGTTGGTGACTAAACAAATTGGAGCAACCTCCCAGTGTGGGGAAAGAAACCCACTTAGCAACACTGCTATAAAACCATGGAAGCAATATACTTGGTACTATTCTCTTAATTGGACACTTTGGACATGTCTATGAAGCCTTTGATGACCCAGACCTTGTGCTATAGAGTAATGGGACATTAGACTCTTCCTTTCAAAATGCACTGCATCCCTCATAGGCCACATCAGAGGATTCATTGTGGAACCCACATTAAGCAAACTGGACTTTAATTCAAACTTACCTGTAGCAGATATAAAGACCTGACTTACTCCCTTGGAATTAAGGCTGAAGCATCCCAGTGTGAAGCAAATACTTGTTATCCCAAGGTTATGGAAGTAATGGTCATTAGACAGCGGTCTGGATCTCCTGCTTCGAGTGTGACCAATGAATGGTGGTCTACTCCTACTACATGTTTACTGTCTTAATGCCTTTCTTGCTTTCTTATGACATGCATTACTCTGGTAAATGTGGTTCCTCGTTTGTGAATGTGTGTTAGTTAAAGTTGTGCCCCGTCACCAACCCCCAATGTTTGTGTAAATAGTGTCAGTCATTTAAGAGTTTAACCTGTACAAATCAACAATTCATGTTTTGCAATCTGAAACCAGCCTACACTTGTATAATTTCCTTTTCTCATCAGTGTATAAAGTCTATATCATTGACTAAATTAATGACACTGTCAATAGAATTCCATGCCTTATGCCCCAGGGGGATGCTTTATAATGTTTTCTATCATAAAGTGATAATGATATCTCTAAAATGAACAGGAGACCTATATAACCATAGATATATGAATTGATTTGGGGATTATCTTTAATTTTAGCACCAATCTGAGAAAGCTCAGTTCTTATGACAAGACCATACTCCATAATCATCCTCAGGAAGAGCTCATTGAAGATAAGGGGTCTATAGCAAAATGTGGCAGAGAAACCAGATGGTGCTCATATATCAGAAGGAATAGCATCTGTGGTCTTAAAGGCTTGTCTAAAGCAAGCAGTCATCTCAGTGAGGTGTCAACTAAGTCCACATTGAAGAAGTATTGTGGCCTGTGTGATCTAAGGTTTGTAAATAATAAAACCCAAATCTGAAGGAGGGAATAGTATTAGACTTTAATTGTGAACATTTGCTTTCCAGAAGGCTGTGAATGATAGTGGAAGCCTGAAAACCATTTTCAGGGTCCACAAATTGACTAAACCTCCAGTGAACCCCCTCTGAGCATAATTTGGAATGTGAATAGACTTGCTAAAGGACAAAAAGCATTGTCAAATTGATTATGGCAGATATAGTTAAATATAATGCAGTGCCTTATCATTTGGTCTCCCTTTTAATTAATTTTAAAGTTCTTTCAGCTTTTGATATTTTTCACTTTTTATTACTTTTTCTAAAATATAGAGTTGTACTAGCATATAAGTAACATAGCATACAGTTCAAGAGTTCAATCACATCAAGAATGGTACAATCATCAACATATTCAACTCTTAAATATATTTTTTTCATTCTTGAGCTCATCTGTGTTAGCTCCCTGTTTCCCAACATCCCCCCCTGCCATACCCTGAGGAACCATTAATTCAGTTGCTATCTTTATCAATTTAGCCCTCTTGGATTTCAAATACAGAAAAACATTTAAAAATAATGATAACAACCCAAACTAAAAATAATGAAGTAAAGCATATTAAAACCTCAATTGAAAGAAAACGGAAAGTATTAAAAACCAGAAGAAATTTAAAATAGATCAAAAGGGAGATCAAATGATAAGGTGTTAACATTTTAACCTAACTACATTTCCAAGGCATTCTGAATGATAGCAAGGTTGTTCACATTCCAGGTCTATGGTCAGAGAGTATTAACTAGAGGCTTAATCCATGTGCATCTCTCTTTCACATTTTTTAAAAATGGAAACAAATGTAAGATGGGTCAAAATCCACTGTGCCATAAGGCTGGAAACCAACAAAAGAAAGATGAAGAAAACAAGAGCAAACAATTGAAGGATGAATAACTCGCAACTGCAAAAGGAGAGCGTACTGGCCCAGATCGGAGATGAAATTGGGAAATTTCTAGAAACCAACGAGAATGAGAACATGGCACATCAAAACTTATGGGACACAGAAAAGACAGTTAACAAAGGGAATTTCATAGCAATACATGCACACCTGAGAAAGGAAGAGAGACTCATGATTGATATGTTGACACAAAATTTACAACAACTAGAGCAGAGTCCGCAGGATAACCCTACTAATAGCAAAAGAAAAGAAATTATAAAAATCAGGGCTGAGACTCAAGAGAGGGAAAATAAGAAAACTACGGAAAAAATTAATGCTGCCACAAGTTGGTTCTTTGAACGGATAAACAGAATTGACAGGCCACTGGCAAACTTTACCAAAGAAAGAAAGGAACAAATTTCAATAACAAGAATAAGGGATGAAAGAGGGGACATTAAAAAAGACCTTAATGAAATCAAAAGGATAATTACACAGTACTACCAAGGACTGTACTCCAATTAATTCAACAAATTGGAAGACATGGACAAATTCTTGGAAAAACAATCCCTCCCTAGACTGTTCTCAATGGACGTCAAAAATCTCAATAGATCTGTACCAACAGACGAAACAGACAAGGTTATCAGGGATTACCAACAAAAGAATCCACTGAACCAGATGGTTTCACTGGAGAATTCTACCAAGCATTTAGGGAAGAACTAACATCAATCCTACACAAACTCTTCCAGAACATCGAAAAAGACAGCAAACTCCAGAATTCCTTCTATGAAGCTAGTATAACTCTGATACAAAAACTGGGCAAGGATCCCACAAGAATCGAGAAATATCCCTAATGAACATCAATGAAAAAATCCTTAACAAAATATTGGCCAATAGAATACAGAAGTATACAAAACAAATAATTCACTATAACCAAGTGGGACTCATACCAGGGTTGCAGGGATGGTTCAACATACGAAAGACTATTAATATCATTCACCATATTGACATGAAAAACCATAAGAACCACATGATAATATCGATAGATGCAGAAAAAACATTCAAGAACATCCAACACCAATTCCCGTTTAAGACACTTGAGAAGATAGGAACGGAAGGAAAATGCCTCAAGACAATACAAGCTATACATGAAAAACCAAGAGCCAACGTGGTAGTCAATGGAGAAAAGACTTACACAATCCCACGGAAAAAGGGGACCATAAAAGGATGCCCCTTGTCCCAACTCTTATTTAATATCGTGCTGGAGGTTTTAGCTAACAGCATAAGGCAAAGAAAGAACATCAAAGGTATTCACTAGGGGAATGAAGAGATGAAACTATAGTTATTTGCAGATGATATGATTTTGTATATGGAAAATCCCAAAAGCTCCACAAGGGGAGTACTGGAAGCAATAGAGGAGTTTAGCAGAGTGGAAGGATACAAGATCTTGAACAGAAGTCCATCGGACTGCTATACACATCACATAGACCACAGAAGAGGAGATCAAAAGGTGGTACCCTTCACAATAGCCAAGTGAAAATTGAAATATCTAGGGATATACCTGAATAAAAGAACAAACGATCTATATGGGGAAAACTACAGAACACTGTTACAAGAAACCAAGAGCAACCTCAGCGAATGGAAGAATATCCCATGCGGAATGGAAGACTCGATATAGTCAAGATGTCAGTTCTGCCTAAGACACTATATAAGTTTGATGCAATCCCAATACAATTACCCTTATCTTTCTGGAAAGAAATGGAAAAACTGATTACCAACTTCATATGGAGAAGGAAAAAGCCCAGAATTAGCAGGGAACTCCTCAAGAAGAGGGACACAGTGGGAGGGCTTGCTTTACCTGACTTTAGTACATATTATACAGCAACAGTTCTCAAAACTGCATGGTATTGGTACAAAGACAGATACTCAGACCAACGGCAAAGAAGTAAAAACCCAGAAATCAAATCATCATACAGACAACTGATCTTTGATAAGGGTCCCAAAAATATCCAGTCGGAAGCAGATGCTCTCTTTAACAAGTGGTGCTGGAAAAATGGATATTTAACTTCAGAAAAATGAAGCAAGACTCTTATCTCACTCCATGCCCAAGAAAAGCTCAAGGTGGATCACAGACCTTGAAGTTAAACCCCAAACTATTAAGGCCATCAAGGAGGGAATTGGAACCAACTTGAGAACTTTGGCACAGGGAATATAAAGGCTATCAGAAATAGGGACGGACACAAACACAGAGGAGGCACAAGTTGACAAATGGGATATACTGAAGATAAAACACCTGTGTACATCGAAAGAATTCACAAAGAGAATAATAAGAGAGTCCATGGACTGAGAAAACATCTTTAGCAATGACACATCAGACAAAGGTCTTATTACTAAAATCTACAATACTCTGCTAGCTTCCAAAAAGAAAAAAAAACTAATTTCCCATTGAAGAAGTGGGCAAAGGATGTGAACAGAAGTTTCACAGGGGCAGAAATATGAGTGGGCAACAAACATATGAGAAAATGTTCCTGATTTTAGCCATAAGAGAAATGCAAATTAAAACAACAATGAGGTACCACCTAAGATACCAATGAGGTGCCCTCAAAGATAGCCCAATTCAAAAAAATCAGAAAGCAACAAGTGTTGGAGACGCTTTGGGGAGACAGGAACTCTCATCCACTGCTGGAAGACTTGTAAGTATAGACAGCCTCTATGCAAATCTTTCTGACAATATCTAAAACAGATGGAAATTGAGTTACCATATGACCCAGCAATCCCCCTACTGGGCATGTACTGAGAAGAGGCAAGAAACAAACCAAGACCAGATATCTGTGCTCCAATGTTCATTGCAGCACAGTTCACAATTGCAAAGGTTGTAAACAACCCAAATTTCCATCAACTGACGAGTGGATTGAAAAGCTGTGGTATATACATACAATGGAGTATTACACATGTCTGAAAAGCAGTGATGAAAGTATGTAGCACATTGCTGCATGGGAAGAACTGGAGGAAATCATGCTAAGCGAAGTAAGCCAAGCACAAAAGGACAACATGGGTCCGCTGAGGTAAGCTTAAAAAAATGCAAAAGGGGCAAAGGGAAAAAGCTACTGCATACAAACATTCCTGGGGTGAGAACCAGGTAGTATGTCAGGGACTAGATCAAATAAAGGGAACCAGGTAGTATGGCAGGGACCAGACCAAATACATGGACCAGACAAAAATGCAGGGTAGCCAATAAAAAGGAGATGGGAAAAGGAAAATTAATAATAATAATAAATAAATGGATACCGTGGGCACAGGGCACTAATCCATCCAAAGAGAGGGTATTGTTTATGTCTCCACAGGGAAAGAGGGACCATACTTCAACCCAGTGCTCCAAAATGAGAATGCAACATGCTGGCATTGAATAGGGAACAAGTGGCGAGGTCTGAGGGTCCGGCCCCTATCCCAACCACTACATAGACACTTGCCCCTCCCCCCAGAAGAATTTATTTCAAAGGACGCCATTGAATCTGTAGCTCTGGGAGAGGGACATATCTGATCGGAGCTCATGAGAGTAGATGAAGGGGGAGGAGGTGAGAATGGAGCACATCATGGCCCACCAGACCTGGGAGATGATGTTCCCGATTAAAGCAGCCCGTCCACAGATACGACCACATGGCTGGCCCCACTATGAGACATGATGTCCCTCACTGACCCATAGCCCTAAAGGAGACAACGCCGGAAACACAGTGTGGGAATTGTGCCAGATCTGATCCACCGAGGTAAACACTGAAGTAAACACCGAGGTAAAACACTAAGGGGGTACAACAGAACAGCAAGGGAATGGAGCAGCGAGGTCCCCAGGGAATGCTGAAGGTGGACTTTGGGGCCAGGGCATGGTGCCCCAATAGACTGGCCTGGAAAACTCTCCTAATGGCCAACAAACAGTCCATGAACTAACTACAAGCTTTTCTTTCTTGTTTTTTTTTTTTTTTGTCATTGGTTTGGTGGTGTTGCTGTTGTTTTGTTGTATATTGTTGCTTGGTTTTGCTTGGTCTTGTTTTTGTGCATGTTATTATCTCCGCAGGTCTGTCTAAATAAGATAAGCTGGATGAACAATCTGGAGAAGAAAACAACGGGACCAACAGTTCCGGAGGGTGGGGGCATAGGAGAGGGGTTGGGGTTGGGGGAAAGGTAGTGGTGTTAACAAACCCAGGGATAAGGGAACAACAAGTGATCCCAATCAGTGGTGAGGAGGGTCTGGGAGGCCTGGTAGGCATGATCAAGGGTAATGTAACCAAGAGGAATTACTGAAACCCAAATGAAGTCTGAGCATGGTGGTGGGACAAGAGGAAAGTCAAAGGAAATAGAGGAAAGAGCTAGGAGGCAAAGGGCATTTATAGAAGTCTAGATAAAGACATGTACATATGCAAATATATTTATATATGAGGATGGGGAAATAGATCTATGTGCACTTATCTATAAGTTTAGTATTAAGGTAGCAGAAGGACAATGAGCCCCCACTCAAGTACTGTCTCAGTGCAAGAATATTTTCTTCTATTAAATTGGTATTCTATGATGCTCACCTTCCCGACACAACCACTGAAGACAAAGCGGGTGAATAAGCAACTGTGGTGAAGAAAGCTGATGGTGCCCAGCTATCAAAAGATACAGCTTCTGCAGTCTTAAGGGCTTGAAGGTAAACAATTGACCATCTAGCTCAGAAGCAATAAAGCCCACATAGAAGAAGCACACCAGCCTGTGTGATCACACGGTGTCAAAGGGATCAGGTATCATCATAAGAACAAAATCATATCAGAGTGAATGAGGAGGGGAGTGTGGAGTGGAGACCCAAAGCCCATTTGTAGACCACTGGACATTCCCTTACCGAAGGATCTCAGGGAGGACATGAGGCAGTCAAGGTGCGATGTAGCAACGATAAAACGTACAACTTTCCTCTAGTTCTTAATGCTTCCTCCTCCTCCACTATCATGATCCCAGTTCTACCTTGCAAGTCTGGGTAGACCAGAGGATGTACACTGGTACAGATAGGGTTCATGAGGGAAGAGGGAGTGGGGAGAGAGTGAAAAATATGAGGAACTGGTGCCAGGGGCTTAAGTGGAGAGCAAATATTTTGAGAATGATGAGGGCAATGAATGTACAGATGTGCTTTACACAATTGCTGTATGTATGGATTGTGATAAGAGTTGTATGAGTCCCTGATAAAATGATTAAAAAAGAAAAGATGGGTCAAAAGATAACCTAACTCTGTCTGTCATAATTAACTTTAGCATACTCTAAAGTCTGATAAGGCTATGTCTGATAAGGCTATTCACATATCTCAACCTCAGAGTAGATTCACCAGACACTTAATTCATATGTGGAATCTGGAAAGAGATTTTGGGCTTCTATCATCTTCCATAGCCTCCTGAAAACTAGTATTCACAATTTAAGCTCTGATACTATTCCCTCTTTTGGATTTGGAGTTTATTATTTACAACCCTTGAATCACACAGGCTGGTGTACTGTCCATGTGCAGTTATTTGATGTCTCACTTAGATTACTACTTGTTTGAAGATAAAGTTTTAAAGCTCCAGAAATGATGATTCCTTCTGATAGCAGGGCACCATCTATTTTCTTCACCACATTTTGCTATTGCACCCGTATCTTCAGTTATCCCCTCATGAAGGCAAACATTATTTCCTTCTTTTTTGAATAAGGTATTTTCTGTTTATTTTTCTCTGTTGTTTATTTAATTTTGTTTGTTTGCTTCTTGTTTGTGTTGTATATGATTTTCTGTATATGAGATACAGGGTGGGTAAATTTATAGAGGTAGTAAATGCCTAGGGACATGGAAGGGAAGGATGGGGGTTGGGGGGTTTGGATGGATACGGAGAGCTAACAACGAGTATAAGAAGAGCATGTTCTGGAATTGATTGTGGTGATGCTTGCATAACTCTTCTTAATATGACTGAACAATTAAATTGTACATTAAATAAAGTAAACAAAACCAAAAAACCCACTGCCATTGAGCCCATTACAACTCAATGTGAAACTATAGTACAGAGCAGAATGGTCCCTGTGGCTTTTTGAGACTGATTCTTAATGGGAAAAGAAAGTTTCATCCTTTTTGTAGTTGGGAGCACTTACAGATATTAAAGCAATCCGAAATTCAATATGATCCAGCATAATTGTGCAGTTGCTTCCACCTTCATTTTCAAAGCATTCTCTTTCTTCTTGAATTCTTTAATAAAAGCTTCTCTTTATTCCCTTCCTCCCGCACCCTACCCCCAACAATATATATATATCCATATCCTACACCATCCAATATATCTGTTCACCTACAATTCTGTTATTCATCCCCCTCGAGTTGGGTTATGTGGTCATTATGGAACGTTTCATCTTTCTTCTAAGGAGTGTCTGGTGGTTTTGGGACGGCTGTTTCAGTGCAGGCTCCACATTTAAAAGATAGACCATAGCCCTGTGTTCTACCATCTTCTTCCCTGAAACGTGAGCATCCGGAGTTATGACTGTGTTAGCTTTCTATTGAGCAGAGTTTTCATCGTCACCAGCACCTCTGCTTTATCCTAAGAAGAACCCCTTTTTCATCATGTCTCTCCCTGAGGACGAACACATACTACTTAATACACAATCATCTCTTCATCCATCCCCATCTCATTGCTTTATAGTCTTTACTCCAGGTGGGAGAAAGGACAGGGGGCTTTAGGTCAGGAGGCTGAAAGGACTTGAATGAACACTAGCCAAAACACATTCTGGTACCTCAAGTATTAGACTTGGTTCTGGGTATATTTGACCTACTGATTTAAAACATGGCACCAGTTTCCCCTATCAGCTCTAGTTTATGAGACATAGGACATATGCCGTATACCACTTTCATTCTGCTGACCTGTAAGAAATCAGGATATTGTAATGTAATGTCAGCTACTCTGAGGAATTACATGCGGGCTTTATGTAGTTTGTGTTGTACTAAATATTGAGATCAAGCTATACTTCACATATTGTCCTTTGATCCAAAAATATATTTACCCATATATCTTGCGTATGTTTTAGAACTCCCCTCCAATTAAATTAATGACTCATGATTAAAAATCTGGCCCCTGACTTTGATTTGGTAGGTAGTAACAGACCCAGTGGAAAGGCTGAGATCACTAAGCCCATGCAGACTCAACCCTGATGAGTGTTACTGTTGGAACAAAGCAGGGTCAGTCAAGGACAAGGAGCAGCTAGGGAGAACATATCACTGCGGGCTGTAAAGAAAGCAGGACCTAAGAACGGAAGGTCTTTCATAGGAAGGAAAGGGAAGAGGCCAGCTCCAGGAGCAAGTGGGAACAGTGGGCTGTCTTCCCTTTGCAGGCTAGGTGAAAAAGAGGATTCTTAATTATATGTCTTTCTTTACAGAATTGGGTGGTGTTCTGTAATGGGTTAGCATGCTTGTCTGCCAAACTAAAGGTTGGTGGTTCAAGTACATTCAGAGGCTCCATGAAAGAAAGGAAGGCTTCCTTTGAAAAACCAGCCACTGAAAACACTAGCGTCCACAGTGCCACTCTGATTCACCTGGGAATGCCATGGATTATAGTTAACTCAATGGTAATTGATTTTTATTTTAATGTGGGGAATCAAATTACCCATCAGATTCATGAAATGTTTCAGCTTTTCAGGAAGATGCTGTGGCCTCTGCCAGAGTCTGTGCCTGCTGGGAAAGCCTCTGGTCTGGGCGCTCACAGTCTAGGGCAGAGTGAAAGATGCTGAGAGAAAATAGTTTTAAGCGATTTGAAGGTGTGCTTTGAGGGCGTACAAAAGACGATCTCAGAGACTAACACTCCAGGGAAATATTGTTTGAGTTTTGCAGAGAGTCTCCACGTTGTAAAGCTCTGGCTGTTTGGGCAGTAGCTTGCACATCTGTCACAAGACAGGGATCTAGAAAACCACTGCTGATTCATAGCGATCCCACGGCTATTTCTCCAGGAAGATCTCACAATTGTTTACTTCTGATTTCCACATCGGCTGCCAGGGCTTGGAAGGAAATCTTTCTTAAAGATGGGGATGGGATGATGATATGATGCCCGATCAGTTGACCTCCCTCTTGACCCAACCCAAATGTGCTCTTGGTTTAAAAATTTCTCGTTTGTTCCACAACAAATTCCCTGGAGCTTGTTTTACTATTGCTGGTAGTCTTTTTGTTTTTAATCTTTCCGTGTTCAGTCTCAGTTCACTTCATTATGCTGTATATAAAATTGACTATGTGGTCTACGCAGTAGCCAGGTGGGGAGCTTGGGTCCTCTAGAAAGAGACTCTGGTCTCCTGCTAGGGAGACTTGGACATACTCTCTTTCCAGAGATCGGGGGTCAGATATTGATAGTCTTGGTGATCAAAGGTGGCCTTGGGGGAGTTGCCTAGGGTGGCTATGCGGTCCTTGCCTGAGGTGTAGCAGTCATCAACCCCCTCCATCAGCAGCAACTTTGGGACATGGGGGCTGAGGTGATAACATAAAGAAGAGGTATAGCTGGGGGCAGGGGTGAGATTCACCAGCATGGAGCCACAACAGCTGGTCACCTTTCTAGGCATGCTGTGGACTTACCCATCTTGTTCCCAGAGGAGCCTCCCCGCATGATGACAATGGACAGGTAGGCCAAGATGATAGCTCCACCGAGGGTGGTGGTGACCTGGCCACTGCAGTCCTGCATGGCGACAAAGGTCTTAAACCTGGTCTGTTGGTCGGTGTGGGCCTGCTTCTGCACAAGTATAATCTTCAGAACCTAAGTACTGCAGGGACATCCTTGGGATGCAATCGATATTATCAGACTCCTTGATGGACATGGAGAACAGATGGGCGCCTGCAGGGACTTGATCTTCATGCCCTTGAAGATCACCAAACCCAGCTTGGTGACTCTTCATCTTTGACTGTGCTTCTATGAGCTCCGTACCTCATCCACAGCCCAGACCATAGGCCGGCTGCTCTCCCCGCAGGCTGCTGCCAAAGCCAAAGTCTCTGACAAAGCTGCAGTGGGCTCCCCCTCCCTGCCAGGCCCCAGGGCCCTCGGGGCCCTTCTGCTGCTATTTTGATTTTTTATCTTCATTTTACTAATTTCATTATTTTCTTTCTGTTTCATATTGTTTTTTAAAAAAATGATTTCTGTTGGATGAACTAGTTTTTGAGGCACAGAAGGAGTGGATGCATAGAGACAGTAACTGGTTCAAAGTTTATCACAGAGGAGGAGAGAGGGAGGGGAATTGGGAGCTAGAAATGAATGTGGGAGGGAGAGGAAGAACTCGATCTGATTGTGATGATGTACATACAACTATTTTTATAATAATTTTATTGGGGGCTCTTACATCTCTTATCGCCATCCATACATTCATCCATTGTGTCAAGCACATTTGTACATATGCTGCCATCATCATTTTCAAAGCATTTTCTTTCTCCTTGAGCCCTTGGTATCAGCTCCTCAGTTTTCCCCTCCCTCCCCTCCCCATCCTCCCTCATGAACCCTTGATAAGTTATAGATTATTATTTTCATATTAGACATCATCCTCTGTTGCCCTTCTCCCACTTTTCTGTTGTTTGTCCCCCTGGGGATTTTATATATATGATTTATGAATTTGGATATTCTGTGGAGAAGTTCTTTCTACTCAGTCCTGTAAGGTCACTATGAGCTGGTGTCGACTTGGAAAACAGTTGGAAAATATACTACTGTCTTCTCCAGGTAGAGGAGCAACAGTGCACAGAATTTCCATTTTATCAAATGAAAGGAGAAAAAAACCCCAAGGGGCTTACAGCTATTGAGTTCATTTTTAGTTGTAATGACCCGAAAGGACACAGTAGAACTGTCCCTGTGGATTTCCAAGGCTGTAAACCTACGTGGGCAGAAAGTCTTATCGTTCTGCCTATCAGCTGGTGGGTTGAATGAGGAAACTCACTGCTAGCCGTGCAACTGCTTAGAAATGATGCCACCAGATCTCCTTGCAATCAGAGTGATACCCAGCCCTGAAATGTACCCCTAGCTTCATGGAATTTGCAGTTCTCTCCAGATTGGACTGCAGGATAGGTGACCTGCAAGCACAGATTCTGTAGCCACACCACATCATGAAATCCCTATGTGTGTGTGTGTGTGTGTGCGTGTGTGTGTGTGTGTGTGTTTTCATGTACTGAAGTTTTATTAACATTTGCCAGTGTTTAGTTTTTATTTACACGTACCACTGAATTTTTGTAAAGTTCTCCTCTTGACAGTTGCTATTAAGCCTAGAAATACCGCAAACACACAAGATGGCATAAAAGCAGCATTTCTCCGCAATTAAACAACACAAATGCTATTTACCTCTATCCATCTCCCTTTTCATCACAAAGCATATTTACAAAAGAAATAAAATATGTATTATTTTTGTAGTTGCTGTTTTAGTAGAAACTAGGCCTCATTAACAAATAAGCAGATACGTTTTTTAGGCATTTGACACTTCTTATAGATGATGAAAATGATTTAAACATGTTAATTTGGGTAGCTCAGGCTACTGAGTAATGCGCACTGCCCTCTTATCTGCAGGGGGACTGAATTCAGATTGACTATCATATTCCGCACCTTTGTGCAGTTAATTGTCAACAATAAGTTAGCCTTGGGGGCCCACTCACCCTCCCATTCTCTTTGCTGTGTTGTTCCCTGCAGTTTTAGCTTATTTCCCCTGGCTTTCTCTTGTTTTCCTATAAGCCTTCTTCCTAAGTTTATCTTCAATTTGGAATCCATTTTATCCCCTCCACAGGAGTATTGATCCTGTGTCATATAGAACACCTGCTTCCTGGTATCACCTCCTCCCTGTCACACAGAATGTCATTGCATGTTCATCTCTTCCGATTATTCCAGGGTTGGCAGCAGCGTTCCCAGCTGATACCATGGGGCCTCCTCGTACATCATCAAAAGCACCCAGAGAGCCCCGTGGCCTTTTGCTTTAGCACACGATTGGATTAGAGGCTTCTACCACTACACGAGAAACAGCTGAAATTGTTCATTAGTGGAAACATGACATGTGGGTTAAGGGGAGGGCTTGAGAACAGATACAAATTTCACTGAAGCATAATTTGTTTTCATTGCTAATGAAAGAGAAAATAGCATATTTTTAGTTTTTGGAAGACAGCAATGCTTGTGGGCGTGTCAATACCAGGGACATGGGCAAGTGGAGGCCCTCCATAGTGAGATCTGTGGGCTGGAGAGGCAGCAGATTGTGGCAATACTGCTCAAAGTCCAGGGCAGGAAAACCTAATTCCCATGCTGTTCAGTGTGCAGGTGCTTCAGAGAAGTATCGTCATTGGTCACTGCAGAGTTGTTCCTGACGCATGGGGGCTCTCTGCATGGGCTTTTCATGACTATGACCTTTGAAAGCATGCTGCCAGGCCTTTTTTCTGAGGCACCTCCAGGTGGGTCAAAACTGCTCGCTTTTAGTTAACAGGCAAGTGCTTAACTGTTAATACCACTAAGACACCTGAATAGAATCGACCATTTCATGAAATACGTATTTTAGGAAGCTGCCATTGCAGCATGCTCTCGGTGATCAAGAGAACTTGGTGAAAATCACCTTGTCACACAGTCGAATCCTATCTAGTTCAATAGATCAATAGCAATGATACTTACTTGGCTTAATTTGTCTCAGTGAAATCTTGGGACAGCAACACAAATATATCTCTTGAGATATAAAGAGTTGTCTGTATTAACTGTCTTTTAAAAATGCAATTACTGGGAAAAAAACAAACCCAAACATAGTAGCCATTCTTTAATGCAATCTAGCTTTTGTAGATGAAGGAAAGATGTGCTATGGAGGAGCAGCTCACTGATCTCTCTCTCTCTCTCTCTCTCTCTCTCTCTCTCTCTCTATATATATATATATATATATATATATATATATATATATATATATATATATATATATATATATATATATATATATATATATTGGTTCCTCCTTGGCTCACTGGATGAAAATTACTTCTTTACCTAATACAAGTGTTAATACACATTAAAAAAATAACTCACTTTCAGTGGATGCCAACTCATAGTGACCCTATAGGCCAGGGTAGAACTTCCCCTGAGGGTGTTTTACACTGTAACTCTTGACAGGAGTAGAAAGCACTGTCTGCATATACATATGGACAACAAAATGCCCATTGCCTGTTTGTCCAGCATCTCATCATGCATTATGAAAAGTTAATATGTAGGATTTATTGAGGAAGCCTCAGAGTCTCTTTAGGTGTGATAACATTGGGACAGAGGAAGACGGATAATTCACTATGCATATTTCCATATTGTCTGCCTCTTCTCCCAGAAAAAACACTTAAGTGGTGTTGAACTGCCAAGCCATAAGCCTTTTAAGCTTCTATGGTTTGGAAAATGATAGCCATAAAATACAATTCTGGTGGGAAGGAAGAGTAAGACAAAAAAAATACACCTCTTTTCTCCAGAGATGCTAGGAGGGTCATCACATATTGGTTGAAGATGATGTTTGGGGTTTATGGCCACATCACCCGCTGAAATAAAGTAGCTAAAGTAGCTGTAGCATTATTATCTTCATTTTAGCCTCTCTGAAAGTAGAAATGTAAATTCATGTAAATACATGCAAATTCATTTTATATGTGCAATATGTTCCTTTTGGGTACAATGGAGCCAAAATAACACATAGGAGTAAGTGAAAAAGTATTGCTACAAAATAATAGAAACTTTTATTAAAGGAAAATATCAAAATATGAAGTTATGTTTTTCTTTGCACATCCTCTGTCTATGTCGATGTACTTCTGATGGTGATGTTTTCATCTTTCTAAACCTCTCTCAAAGGCTCCCATGCTTTGATTTATGCCAATGCAAAACTGCAGCTCTGCCACTTTCCAGATGGAGTTGCACATTGGCCTGCTAACTATAAGGTCAGGGGTTCAATCCTCTTAGCTGTTCTTAGGAAGAAAGATGAGACTTTCTGATCACATAAAGATTTACAGCCTTGGAATTTCACAGGGGCAGTTTTCTTCTCTCTTATGAGTCAGAATTGTGAGTCAGAATTGATTCAATGCCAACTGAGTTTTTGTTTAATTATTTGTTTGCTTTTAAGAAACTTGAATTATGTTCCATTTAAATGTGCTTTGGATTTGGGGGAACAGAAAGAAATCTGAAGGCACAAGATGAGAGCTTTAGTGCAAATGGGGTAAGATTCCCCAACGAAATGTTCATAAGAGAGACCTTGATGTTAGGTGCCAGTTCCAACTCAGAGGAAAGCGATGTACAACAGAATGAAACACCGCCTGGTCCTATGCCATCCTCACCATTGTTTTGATGTTTCCGCCCATTGTTGTAACCACGGTGTCTGATCTTGCCAAAGGTCTTCCTCCTTTTCATTATCCTTCTACTTATCAAGCATAATGTCCCTTCCCAGGGACAGGTCTCTCCTTATCACATGTCCAATGTACATGGAACAAAGTGCTGCCATCCTTTCTTCGCAGGAGCCTCTGGCTGTACTCTGCACAGACAGGTTTGCTTGTTCTGTGGTCAGTCTGTGGCACTTTCCATAGACTTCATGGGAACCATAATTAAATGCATCAGTTTGTCTTTGGTCTTCCTTATTCAATGTCCAACTTTCATATGCATTAGGTGATTCAAAATACTGTGGCTTCAGCTAGGCGTATCTTTAGTCCTTAAAGACACATTGCTTTGTTTTGTTTTTCAACACTTTAAAGAGGTTTTTATCCAGCGCATTTACCCAAATGCAATGTCTTTTGATTTCTTGACTGATGTTTTTCTAAGCATTGATTGTGGATCCAAGGAAGACAAAATTCTTGACAACCTCAAACTTTCTCTATTTATCATGTTCTTCCCTATTGAGCTGGTGGTGCATATTTTCGTTTTCTTTACAGTGAGTTGTAAGTTATATTGAAGGCTTCAATTCTTCATCTTCATCAGCAGTACTTCGAGTCCTCTTCATTTTCAGCAAGCAAGCTTGTGTCATCTGCATATTGCAGGTTGTTAATAAGCCTTCCTGTAATCCTGATGCTATGTTCTTTTTAATAAAATACTGCTTCTCTGATTATTTGTTCAGCATACAAATTTAATAAACATGAAAGGATACACCCCAATACTCACCTCTCCAAGTTTTACACCACACAGTACTCTTGTTCTGTTCATACAACTACCTTTCCATCCATGAACAATTTATGCATAAGCACATTTAGATGTTCTGGAATCTTTGCTCTTCTCAAGACTAGCTTGTTTCAGTCCACACATTTGAGTGTCTTAATATAGTCAATACAATTAAAACTTCTTTCTTGCATTACTACCCTAGGAAAATTATTAGGAGCATTTTCATGAATGAGAGAATTTACTCAATGAATTTTCTCATCAGTGTATTTTCCATTTCCTAAGAAAAATTGTCACTATAAGTCCCCATGATTGTCCTGTGCCCTTTGGGACAGTCTATCGTGATTAATCCATTAGTAACCCCATGATAAAATTCCTATGTGGTTTACTAGTTTGTGAATGAAACAGTCAAGAGGAATAGGGTTGTAACTGCAAAAAATTAGATCATAAAGATTCTGTAGTACAATGCTATCAAGAAACCAGTTAATACAACTATTTTTGAAATTTATGTAACAACCACTAAAACTAGCAATGTAGAAATTGAAAGGTCTTATTAAGTTCCTACTAAGTAAAATTGATGATCAAACATGCAATCAGGCTGGCATTGAAAATTATTAGCAATTCAATTGTGAAAAATTGAAAGAAAGATGAAGAACCAGTCATCATTGAACAATATGAGCTTGGTGATAGAGATGAGACTGGAGATAGAATTTTGTAAAACTGATGTTTTCTTCATTGCAAATATCTCTTTTGTATAGCATAAATGGCAAACGTGCACATAGACCTCAGCACAGATCATTCACAGGGATCAATACGACGACCTCTGTGGGAAGAGACAATGGATAAGCTGAATACTACCAGATAAAACGAGGCCATGGGCTGACTGTGGAACAGATCATCCATTGCTCATCTATAAGTTCAGGTTGAAGTTGAAGGAGAAATTTAAAAAGTCCACTAGAACCAAAATAAAATCTTGAGTATAATCAACCTGGAGTTCTAGAACTTCTCAAGAACAGGTGAGACACATGGATCAGTCATGACCAAAGATTTGATTGGCTGTAGGATGACATCTAAAATATCATACATAAAGAAAGCAAACAGTCATAAAAAAGAAAGAACAAGTAGTGAAAGCCAGAAGAGGCTCTGAAACTTGCTCTTAATCATAGAGTAGCTTAATCAAAGTGAAGAAATGATGAAGTTAAAGAAGTGAATAGGAAACTTGAAGGGTAGCTCAAGAAGAAAAAAGAAAGTGTTATAACGAAGTATGTCGAGAACTGGAGTCAAAAAGTCAAAAAGAAGAATATTCTCAGCATATGTCAAGCTGATAGAACTGAAGAGAAAATCTAAACTTTGATGATAATACTCTATATGAAAATATCTATGGGAGAAAGATAAGACTTTCGATTCCCTTAAACTTTTCCAGTCTCTAAAACCCACGGTGGTAGGGCTACTCTGTCCTGTAGGGTTGCTATGTAGGTCAAAATCAAGTTCACGGTAGGGAGTAATAGAGAAGATATTGAATGATACACATGAAGTATCAAAAGAGACCTTAAGGACCTTAATCTTCTAAGGAATTTAGGTACTACTAAAGCAAGTCTGATCCATGCCGTGTTATTTTTAATTGCCTCATATGCATGTGGAAGTCATATATGAAAATTCATGTCGGATGTGAAATCAATAAGGACAACTGAAGAATTGATGCATTTGAATTAGGGTGTTGGTGAAGAATATTGAGAGTGCTGCGAACTTCCAGATGAACAAGCAAATCTGTCTTGGGAGAAATGTAGCCAGAATGTTCTTAGAAGTAAGGATGGTGAGACTTTGTCTCACATATTTGGGACATATTATCAGAAGAGACTAATCCTTGGAAAAGGACATCATGCTTGGTAACGTAGAACAGTGAACACTAGGAAGTGGATTGACACAGTGACTGCAACAATGGGCTCAAACACAGCAACGTTTGTGAGGATGGCACAGTACCAGGCGGTTCTGTTGTGCAGGGTCATTATGAGTGGGCAACAACTCCAGGTCACCTAACAACAATATAAGTTGTGCTGACTTTTCTGCCTAGAAGTTACCTTGCTGAGCAAATCCTCTTGAAACCCACTGTTTTCATTGGCCGTTCCTCTTTTTTAAAGACACCCTCCTGAGACTAAGTCGATTCCTGAGAGAACTTGTCTGTGGTCGTCCACTAATCACAGAGACAGTCACAACATATTTTGTTTGGAATAAACCTGTGTCTGTAGGGACTGGAATACTCTTGCAATACTTTTGAGTTATCCTTATACTCTTATAAAAAATAATGACAGAGAGAAAGCCTGAGAGCAAGAGTTGATTAGATAAACTACCTTTTAGAGACTCAGAAATGTTTGCATGTAAAATAAGAGCCTTTAAAACCACAGGTTTTATTCTAGTTTACAGAGTGTTGATCCAAACTGCTATCTTCTTGATAATTTTCAGACATGAAAAATCATTTTAAAGCTCAAGTTAAATCGTTTGTATATAACACACTGTCCCTTCAATAACTCTGCTTGAATTAATTTCAACAAGAGCATTGCCTGTTACAAACAGAACTGATGTTTTCAATACCAAAATTCTCTCACAAAAATAGGTCTTTTGATAGAGCAAGAAATGACATGTCATTTCCCCTTTGAAAAGCTTACATTAATTCAAATTTGTTATTCTTTGGATTTTCTTTTTGTCTAACATACTTGTGGAAGCTTAGGCAATAACTTCGGTCAGAGCATAATGTTTGCATTCAAGTGCCTAATATGTGCGTTCTTTTGTTCTAGTTATAACTTAAATATGTGATATAAAGCCTATCTTTATAAGTAATTTAAGTAGTAATTGTAGAGACATATTTTCTCTTGGATAAGAACAAAAAAAAACACCCAAAAAACCCCAGAACATTGCTAACTTGAAGATGAAGAGGTAAAGTCTTGGCATAAAGCCATTAAAATGCTTTATTTAAGCAGAAAATGAAGTTGAATGTGTTTGGTTTTAAAAATAATGCTTAGTGGCTTCTTCCATGTGGGCTTTGTTGCTTCCGACCTAGATGGCTACTTTTCTACCTTCAAGCCTTTAAGACCTCAGATGCTATACCTTTTTATAGCCGGGCACCATCAGCTTTCTTCACCACATTTGGTTATTCACCCGCTTTGTCTTCAGCGGTTGTGTTGGGAAGGGGAGCATCATAGAATGCCTTTTTAATAGAAGTGAAAGTATTCTTGCATTGAGGGAATACTTGAGTGGAGACCCAACGTCCTTCTGCTACCGTCATACTAAACCTATAAATATATGCACATAGATCTATTTTCCCATCTTCATATTTAAATATATTTTCATATGTACATGTCTTTATCTAGACCACTATAAATTTCCTTTGCCTCCCAGCTCTTCCCGCTATTTCCCTTGACTTTCCTCCTGTCCCACTATCATGCTCAATCTCCACCAGGATTTCAGTAATTCCTCTTGGTTACATTACCCTTGCTCATGCCCTACCAGGCATCCCACACCCTCCTCATCACCAATTTGGATCACTTGTTGTTCCCTTGCCCTGGGTTTGTTAACACCACTAAGAACAAAAAATTATATCATTGTGTGCTCACCTCCATGATATGATCGCTGAAGACAAATGGGTACATAGCAAATGTGGCAAAGAAAGCTGATGGTGCCCGGCTATCAAAAGCTATAGCTTCTGCAGTCTTAAAGGCTTGAAGGTAAACAAGTGGTCATCTAGCTCAGAAGCCACAAAACCCACATGGTAGAAGAACACCAGCCTGTGTGATCACGAAGTGTCGATGGGATCAGGTATCAGGCATCATCAGAACAAAAAATCTTATCACAGTGAATGAGGAGGAGAGTGTGGACTGGAGACCCCAAGCCCATTTGTAGGCCACTGGACATCCCCTTACAGAAGGGTTTCTGGGAGGAGGTGAGCCAGTCAAGGTGCGATGTAGCAGCGATAAAACATACAACTTTCCTCTAGTTCCTAAATGCTCCCTCCCCCCACTATCATGACCTGAATCCTACCTTGCAAGTCTGGCTAGACCAGAGGATGTACACTGATACAGATAGGAACTGGAAACACAGGGAATCCAGGGCGGATGATCCCTTCTTGACCAATGGTGTGAGTGGCATTACTGGGAGGGTCGAGGGTGGGTGGGTTGAAAAGGGGGAAGCGATTACAAGGATCTACATGTGACCTCCTCCCTGGGGAATGGATAACAGAAAATTGGGTGAAGGGAGATATCAGACAGGGCAAAATATGACAAAATAATAATTTATAAATTATCAAGGGTTCTTGAGGCAGGGGGGAGTGGGGAGGGAGGGGAAAAACGAGGACTTATGCCAGGGTCTTAGGTGGCGAGCAAATGTTTTGAGAATGATGAGGGCAATGAATATACAAATGTGGTTCACACAATTGATGTATGTATGGATTATGATAAGAGTTGTATGAGCCCCTAATAAAATGATTAAAGAAAACGTCACAACTGAAAAAATATATGATTAGTGGCTTTTTGGATATTTCAGTGGTGAGAAGAGCTGGCTCGCATCAAGGGTTAAAAATTCCTCAAAGATAAAAAAGCAGAGAGTATGGACCTAGTGGTGAGGCCATGGAAATGATGGATGTGTGGTACTTGATTACTGACAGCATGTAGATAGTGAAGGAAAGAAAGGATTCAAGAAATATGGTTTATGTTTCCTTTTGAGGGGTATAGTCATTTACTGAACCCAAAAGAAGTAGTCTTGTTGGGAGAAGATAGTGCATTCAGTTTAAGATATGTAGAACTTAAAAATGCCTGTGGGGCATCCAAATGTATAAAGACAGCTGGGCTGGAGATAAAACTTGGAAACCAAAACATGGAAATCAAAAGTGATTATAGGTGCAATAATAGATTAAATTTGATGTGGTAGAGGACACACTAAAGTGAAAAGAGAGGGTATAGGATATAAGCAAGAAAAGCTCCTACACTGAGAAGACAGGATCAAAGGAGTCGGACCCAAGAGATGAGAATATTGAAAGAAGGAGCAAGTATATAAGATCAAATACTACTATAAGATAAGGATTTTAAAAGTCCATTGTACTACATAATCCAATAGAACAGTTAGGATGGTGTGTTAGTCTGGGTAGACTAGAGAAACAAATCCATGGACACACATATGTGTATAAGAAAGTGATTTGTACACAAGAGCAATTGAACATTGAGAAAACATCCCAGCCCAGTCCAGTCCAGATCAAGTCCTTAAGTCCAGTATTAGTCCATATGTCCAATACCAATGTATAAAGTCCTCTTCAGACTCATGAATCACATGTAATGACACCAAATGTAGAAGGTCATAGATAAGTGGGTAGGAATTCTTTGGAGCCCGTGACATTGGCAACATCTCATTGCTGGAACGGGTCTCTGAAAGGCTTCTCCAGCACCCATGGCTGCATCAGTCTGGGTCCATGTGTCTTTTCAGGCGCTATGTTTCCCAGGAGGTGAGCAGAGAGTCTCCCATCTCCAAGAAGGAAATACCGGAATTCCCAGAATCCTTTGAGGAAGGTTAAGTCTCATTGGCTATGACCTGATTGACAAACTAGCCTCCACCCCTACACGCTAAATCCTCAAATTGACAATTATATAACTACCACAGATGGGAAATGTGATGTAATGTGTGGCGTTGAAGAAATATAGAATATTTCCCCCAATAATTTTGACATATTAATGAAGGGACTTGGTTATATATGTAGATATTTTAAGCATGCCATATATGAAATCTTTATTTTGATATAGTCATGACAAGCTTTTTTTATTTTCCTTTACTCTGACTAGAAGACTGATGAAATGGAATCTGCTCTGAGAAAAGAATAATAAAACAATGGCCAAGTCGGGTCAAACTGCTGCTGCCGCATGGCTGTGAGTATTTGCTTTGCCTCCTATCTCTTTTGGTCTGTTGCCATTAAGAGCTTGGAATCCATGAAGCCATGGCAAAGGGGAGTGTGTCCGAGCAGCAGGCCAACATTAAAGCTCGGCCCCTTGTACTTTGCATTAAAATCTTCACTCACAGACGGAGGCTGCTAATCTCATCCAGATTTTTCTTTTAGACAATGCCCCTCTATGCAACTGGCCAAACTCTGATAATTCATGCTGTCAGCTGCTTTATTGGCTGTGGGGAATGCAGTATTGATTCTTGAGCTCAGCAGCAGCACAACGTGCCACTAGTGCATGGGCAAAATGCTGCAATAAAGGCTGGCAGCTTGAGAAGAGCAGTCATTCCATTGCACAGACAAGGTCAATTAGAGGACAGTGCAGTGTAATATAAATAGCATCAGCATCCCTCTTCAACTCTGATGATATCATGCTGACAGAATGACAGTAAGGAAAATAAGGTTTAATGCAGAATAAATATAAAGGCATTTAGAGTAATTTAATTTCAAGCTCTCTATCATTTTTAAAGTGCTATAAGCAGGGAAATATTTAGTGTCATCATGGATTGAATTTATGCATATGTCTACAAAATGATTTTCTTATAAAAATTAGAATGAACTTGGCAATTAGTTAAATAAATTAAAATTGCTATTATTAATTTCATTGAGAAGTAAATAATTTCACTTTCACAGATTCAATGTAGTATGCCTACCTCTCATATCTTATCCATTTTAGTATTTGGATTTCAAAATCTAGAGTCATGAAAAAGAAACAAAAGATCTGGTAGCATTTTTAGTTTAAAAGACGGAACAGACTGAGTGGGTTTTGTTTTCTTTTACATTACTAAAAATTATCGGGACATTTTGTTTAAATACTTGAATTCATTACTTTTATTTCTGAGAGAATTTCCCCTACTTTGTCAAAATTAGTTACAAATGTAAAACGCATCATGCTGTTAACACAAACTCTAGGTGGGAAACAAGTTATACTTTCAAAGCAGACATTGTGCAGCATGAGGCACAAATTGATAAACCTACATAGCAAACAATAACTGAATAGTTTTTAGAAAAATATATAATTGTTTGGACGGAAAATAATGTATTGGAAATCTGCTTACTAATGACTCCAAGATTGATTAGGAACCATTTACTGAGATGCATTTGTTATTAGATGTTATTGAGTCAGTCCCCATTCATAACAGCTCTATGTATGACAGAATGAGTTACATACAGGTCCTCCACCATCCAAACAATTGTTCTTACATTTGAACCCCTTGCTGCAACTATTCTGTCAATCCATCTTGTCAATAGTCTTTCTCTATTTCACTGTCTTTCTACTTATCAAGCATGATGTTCTTTTCCAAGGACTAATCTCTCTATAACATGTCCAAAATACATGAGATGAAGTCTTGCTAACCTTGCTTCTCAGGAGATTTCTTAGGAGCACTTCTTCCAAGACAGATTCATTTGTTCTTTTGGAAGTCCATGATACTTTAAATCTTCTTCTTTAGCACTGTAATTCAAAATCATATAGGAATTTTTAAAAGGTTTAAAAAATGGTGACTCTGACTTGTCTATCAGCCACGGAGAGGATGTATGGTCTCTTAGGCTCATGTTTTCCAATAATTTGGTCAAAGTCACTTTCTAAAAATGAATGTTGCAAGCAACCTTATGTACATCAAACAAACTACCTGTGTTCCTTGTGAATTGAAAACAAGCCTCAAGTTGCTTACACAAACCTTGAGAAAATTGACTAATATATCATCTCTTTGCCTCATACCTCTATCAGTCAAAAGATAATATGTGGCAATTTCTAACAGGTATCCTAAAGGACAAAATACACAACTTAAAATGGAAGGATTATCCAACTTTCAAGATGATACATAAAGAGAATTTAAGGTCTTAGAAAGACCTTAAAAATTAATCAAATCCTACTTCTCATGTTATTAAAGAACAAACGGGACAGTTAAATGGACCCACACATATTAGGTCAGTGTCTAACCTGGGACCCTCTTAAGTTTTTGATACTTTATTTTCCATTAATATACAATTTTAATAGAAACTTACATCATTTTGTGTCCCTCAATTACTAAAGCAATAATATCCAATAATTAAAAAAAATTCAAACACACACACTATCAAAAATTCAAACATAACAAAATAAAAACATAGAGTTTATGACAAAATTGATGACTGGTAGCTACGAAAAATGAGGTTCTTATGTGTTTCAAAAGACTTCATCAAAAGAGTTATAAACGACCTAGGAACACAGCTGCCAGGTATCAACCATGGGAAGATCTCCATGCCAGAGAGGCTCAACTAAGAAGGAAGGCCCCAGAAGAGAGTAGAAGCCTGGTAAAAGCAAAGTACACCAAAGTTTCTTAAAGTGGAAAGTCAGCGACCCCGCTGACTGTTACTACTCCCCTTCATCTTTAATCAGCAGCCCAAGTTACCTCCATGCAGTCCTCAACTCATGCAAAACTTGTCCTTCTCCATCCCTGTTTCCATTTACCCAGCCAGACCTTTTGCCTGGCTGGCCGCTGGGGCCCCTGCATGGATAGCAGATCATGTGTGCAGCTTTTAAAAATTTTTAAATTTTTCTTTCTTTCCAGTTTCCTCTTTCTCTGATGCCCATCTCCCCATGCACATCACCCTCTCTTGGTGCACACATACAAATACTGTGCTAGTCTGGGTTGACTAGAGAAACAAATTCAGAGAGACCCTCATGTGTATAAAAAAGAGCTTTATATACAAGACCAATTGAATAGTCAGAAAACATCCCAGCCCCATCCAAATCAAGTCCGTAAGTCCAATATTAGCCCATATGCCTGATACCAATTGTGGTAGTTACATAATATGGTGTTAATTTGAGGATTGAGAATGGAGGGGTGGAGTCTAGCCTGTCAATCTGGGGATAGCCAATGAGTTCTCTGTGTGGGCATGGCCTTCTCCTGAGAATTCTGGGAACTGCTATATTTTCCTCCTAGGAGGCTAAAGACACCTTTCTCTCTTGGCTCACTCCCTGCGAGACATTCTACTGACAAGGCTCTCTTGCTGCAAGACACCTCTGAAGAGAAGCCACATGGGACTATCCTGATGCAGCCCTGGAAGCTGGAGAAGCCATGTGGAGATCCCTTCCAACACTGAGATACTTACAACGCCACTGGATCCAAAGACTTTCTAACCACTGGCCTGAGATCATCCTACACTCTGCCTCATTGCATGCTTTCATGAGTCTGAAGAGGACTTTATGTATTGGTATCAGACATATGGGCTAATATTGGACTTATGGACTTGATGTGGAGTAGGTTGGGATGTTTCCTCAATGTTTAACTGCTTTTTTTTCAATTAATCTTTTTATTAGGGGCTCATACAACTCTTATCACAATCCATACATATATCAAATGTGTAAAGCACATTTGTACATTCATTACCCTCATCATTCTCAAAATATTTGCTCTCCACTTAAGCCCATGGCATCAGGTCCTCATTTTCCCCTCCCTCTCCACCACCTCCCTCCCTTATGAACCCTTGATAATTTCTAAATTATTATTTTGTCATATCTTGCCCTGTCCAATATCTCCCTTCATCCACTTTGCTGTTGTCTGTGTCCCAGGGAGGAGGTCACATGTAGATCCTTGTAATCAGTTCCCTCTTTCCAACCCACTCTTGCTCTACCCTCCCAGTATCGCCACTCACACCATTGGTCCTGGAGGGATCATCCGCCCTGGATTCCCTGTGTTTCCAGTTCCTATCTGTACCAGTTTACATCCTCTGGTCTAGCCAGACTTGCAAGATAGGATTCGGAGCATGATAGTGTGTGTGTGGGGTGGGGGGGTTCGGGTGGGGGAGAAGCATTTAAGAACTAGAGGAAAGTTGGATTTTTCATCGTTGCTACATCACACCTTGACTGGCTCATCTCCACCCCTAGACCCCTTTGCAAGGGGATCTCCAGTGGCAGACAAATGGGCTTTGGGTCTCCACTCTGCACTTCCCCCCTCATTCACTATGCTAGGATTTTTTAATTCTGATGATGCCCTATACCTGATCCTTTTGACACCTTGTGATTGCACAGGCTGGTGTGCTTCATCTATGTGGGCTTTGTTGCTTCTGAGATAGATGGCCACTTGTTTACCTTCAAACCTTTCTTTTTATATAAATCTCTTTCTTATGCATATATAAGTCTCTATGAATTTGTTTCTCTAGTCTACCTGGACTAATACACCAATCTAGAAACCTCTTCAGACTCACAGAACACATGCAATGACACCCTATGCAGGAATATCACAGTGGGTGGAAATTCTTAGGCATCCAGTGGCGGTATAGGCCTCTCAGCACTGGCAGGGGTCCCTAGTGGCTCCTCCAGTTCAGGGCAGTAGCTTATCTCCATGTGTCTTTTCAGCTGGAATGTCTCCCAGGGAGTGAGCAAGTGTCCCCACCCCTATCTCCTTAGTGCCTCCAAATTAAGTCATCAAGCTGCGACCTGTTTGACAGGCTAAACTCCACCCCATTTACTCTTAAGTCTCAAATTGACAACAGATTATGCAGTTACCACATATACCACCACGCCAAAGAATCAGAAATCACAGAGAAAATTGGGATTTTACTTTCTACTTCCTGGTTTTGTACCTTTGTTTTATTTTATTCTATTTTCCTTTTTGACTCTCAACTCCTCTTACCCTGCACAGCCCTGTGCTTTTGTAGGTACACATACTTCCCAGGTAGACCCAGGAAAGGCATGCAGTACCCGAATCAGGTTTAAAATATGTTTAAAAATAATTTTGATTTTTAAGCCAGTCTTTTTACCTCCTTTCCCCTAAGGGCACATACCTGCTCATGTTCATGCTGCCACTGAAACACAGCTCCATATTCCCAAATCACAGAAAAATGACAGCAACAAACCTACTCATATAAAAAATGACATTGTCCATGCATTGAATGTACCAATCAAAATAAAAATAGTCACAGACTGGCTTAGAAAATAAAACCCACATATGCTGCTGACAAGAGACAGACCTTAAACTCAAAGGAAAAAATACTCTAAATATCAAAGGATTGAGAAAACTCTACTAAAACAACATTTTCAACATTTGAATATCAGTCGATTTAATGCATCACATATATAAGATAAAGAATAAGAACCATATAATCATATCAGTAGATGTAGAAAAGGCATTTGGCCATATCTAATACACATTTCTGATTAAAAACACCTAACAGAATAGAAATAGAAGGAGAATTTCTCAAAAATAAATACATGTACAAAAATCAAAACAATAGTTAACATCAAAATCAGTGATGAAAAACTGGTCTTCACATTGAGAACAGGAACCAGAAAAGCATGTCCCTCTCACCACTTTTATTGGATATTGTGCTGGAAGTCTTAGCCAG
Organism: Tenrec ecaudatus; assembly: GCF_050624435.1. NCBI lineage: Eukaryota > Metazoa > Chordata > Mammalia > Afrosoricida > Tenrecidae > Tenrec > Tenrec ecaudatus. Next base: position 75,918,375 of record NC_134534.1, on the reverse strand, counting down.
AACCATTAGACAAGAACAAGAAAATATAAATCAAAGGAATACAATTGGGCAAAGAATAAGTGTAACTCTTGCTATTTGCAGATTTTATATCTAGAAATTCTCCCCCCGCCAAAGAAAATCCACAAAGGGATTGCTGGAAACAATTTAGGGATTTGGTAATGTAGAATGATACAAGACTATCAAATAGAAGTCAACTGAATTCTTGTATACTAGCAATCAGAGCTCTGAAAAATACATCAAGAAAATGACACAATTTTTCAATATTCTCAAAAGATGAAATAGGGATAAATTTAATATCATTTGACCATGCAAGAAAAATATCTGAACAAAAACAAAAAACTACAGAACACTATTACAAGAAACCAAAAGACATAAAAATAGAATATCCCATGATCATGGATAGGAAGACTAAATACTGTGAAAATATCAATACTACCCAAATCAATCCACAAATAGAATGAAATTGTGACATAACTCCCAATCTTATTCTTTAAATAATTTTAAAAAGTAATTACCAACTTCATTAATAGCGAGAAGAAACAGGATAAATGAAGAAATCTTTAAACAGAACAAAATAGGAAGCCTTGCACTACCTGAGCTCCAAACCTATTACACAGCCACAGTAGTGAAAACAGCCTGGTGTTGGTACAATGATAGATACATGACCTTTCGCTTTGTTTCATGACAGATGGTTTTGATGTCATCCCACAGTTCATCATGTCTTCTGTCATTAATGTTTAGTGCAGCAAGTCTGATCTTGAGATGTTCTCCAAATTTGGGTGATTGGTATTCAATGCCATATTCTGACTTTTGTGTAATTGTTTTGATTTTCTTCAGCTTCAGCCTGAACTTATATATGAGCAATTCGTGGTCTCTTCCACAGTTAGCCGCTGGCCTGTCTTCAGCTAGCGATGTTGAGCTTTTCCATTGTCTCTTTCCACAGATGTAGTACATTTCATTTCTGTGTATCATATCTGGAGAAGTCCATATGTATGTTGGCCTTTAGTGTTGTTGCCAGAAAGTATTTTCTATGAACAAGTTGTTGATCTTGCAAAATTCTATCATGCTTTCTCCAGGTTCATTTGTACCACCTTGACCATATTATCCAACTACTGTTCTTCCTTTGTGTTTCCAACTTTTGCATTCCAATTGCTAATGATCATCAATGCACCTTGATTGAACATTGGATAAATTTCAGGCTGAAGAATTGGTAAAATTCCTTCAATTTCTTCATTAGTCCCTTCACTGGTGGATGCATAAATTTGAATAATAGCTGCATTGATTGGATTTCCTTGAATGCAGATAAATATAATCCTATCGCAGATAGTATGACACTTCAAGAGTGATCTTGAAATTTCCTTTTTGAATATTAATGTAAAGTCATTCCTTTTGGTTGTGTTATTCCAAGAATAGTAAATCATATGATTTTATGATTCAAAGTGACCACACCCATCAGCCATTTCAGTTCACTAATTGGTATAATAATCTTTATATGTTGCATTTCTTTTTTATTTATTTCCAATTTTCCTAGTTTCAAATATTGTATACCCCAAGTTCTGATTGTTAGTAGATTGTTGCAGCTCTTTCTTTGCACTTTTGTGTGATGTCCCATCAGTAAATGGAGGTCCCCAAGTCTCAACTCCCACAGGCATCATTCCTTTCAGTTCATTATGGTCAACTGTAATTTCAGAAGGCACCTCCTTCTCAGTAACATTTTAAGTGCCTTCTGACCTGAGGTACTCATCTTTTGGCACCATCTCTGACAATTTTTTGGCTTTATTCATTAGTTCCTTGGTATCTGACAATGTTTTGATGTTGTCAGATCCCGATTTCCCCAAATTGGACAATATATTCCTTCTTCTTACTGAGCTCTAATCTGCTTGCATATGAAATACCGGTGGTGCAGCTTCTAGCATCACATCAACACACAGCTACAACGCTATCAAGAAGGGGACCAACAAGTGGTGGTCTGCAGAAAATATAAACTAAAGCAGTAAGAGACATTGTAAGAAAAGTAATATGAACACCCGTGTTCACGGTAGCATTGTTCACAATAGGAAAAATATGAAAGCAACTTAAATGCTTATTAGTAGAAAAATGGTGTGATAATTATATAATTGTCAATTTGAGAGGTTTAAGAGTAAAGGGGTGGGGTCTATCCTTTCAATCAGGTCATAGCCAATGAGGCCTCTGTGTGAGCCTGGCCTTCTCCTGAGGATTCTGGGAACTCTGGCATTCCTCCTGGGAGGTGGGAGATAGTCTCTCTCTCTCTCTCTCTCTCTGCTTACTCCCTGGGAGTCATTGCAGCTGACAAGACATATGGAGCTACACTAGTGCCCTGAGCTGGATGAACCACATGGAGACTCCTGCTAGCACTGTGATGCTTACAACACCACTGGATCCACAAGACTTTCTACACACTGGCCTGTGGTCCTCCTCCATTCAGTGTCATAGCTTGTGTTTCATGAGTCTGAAGAGGACTTTATAGATTGGTATTGGACATATGGGCTAATATCAGACTTAGGGACTTGGTTGGGATTGGGCTGAGATGGTTTCTTAATTTACAGTTACTCTTGTATATAAAGCTCTTTCTTATATACATGAGTCTCCATGAATTTGTTTATCTAGTCAACCCAGATGAACACAAATGGATAAAGAAACTTTGGTTCACACAAATTAGGGGATACTGTGTATTTCTAAAAAACAATAATGAAACCATGAATCACCTCATAATAAAAATGGACCTGGAGAACATTAGGCTGAGTGAAATTAGTAAATTAGAAAAGGACAAATGTTGCTTAAGACTATTTAAGGAGGAGGAGGAGTAAGAGGAGGAGAAGGAGGAGAAAAAGAAAAAAGAAGAAGAAGAAGAAGAAAGAGGAGGAGGAGAAGGAGAAAGAGAAGGATAAGGAAGAAAGAAAGAAAGAAAATGAAAATGCCCAACAAGAACAAGAGAGACGTTCATAGCAAAGTAAACAGACATTGAACGTTATGGGGGTGGGTTAGAGAGAGAAGATGGAGCAGTAAGGTAGAGGTTGACAGGCATTAAGTTTGGAAAAGGAAACGACATTAATCAACGCAAGGGAGAAGAGAATCAATGGGGGCTTTATATGCACATACGTATATCACTCCTAAGCATATTATAAACATATGCATATGCACATGAAAGAAAATTAAAATATATTACTATCAGCATTCCAATTCACATATACATAGGTTTATTCCAAAAAGAATGTGTTTAAATGTGTCTCTATAATCAGTGTATAACCAGCTACAGACAAGTTTGCTCAGTAATATGCATAAACCTGTCCTTGTTTCATTAAGGTGATTTTAAAAGAGCCTAATCAAAACAATGGTTTAGAAAACTTGAACAAACTTATAAAAAAAGAAGCAATTGATCAGGGAATTAAAAAGTACCACCAGATAACAACAAAAATAAGTCCTAGTACAAACAGAATTCTATCCAACATTCAGTGAAGATTTGATATTAATTCTACTTAAACAAGTCCAGTACTTAAACAATTCCAGTATATAAAAAGAATGAAATACTCCTGGATTGGTTTTAAGAAGTGAGTATGGACATGGTATCAAAACCAGGTAAAACTATTGCTGAAAATTGAAAAGGCCACCATCCCTCATGCACATAGACACAAAATTCCTCAACAAAACCAACCCAACAGAATCAAACAACTTACGAAATACATATTTATATGCACTTACATATGACCAATAGGATTCAAAGCAAGTATATATAGAAATGACTCAGTTTTAGAGAAGCAATCAATGTCCTCCACCACAAAAACAAAATGAAAAGAACCACATGATTCTATCAATTGACACAGAAAAGATTTCACAAATCCAGCACTCATCCCTTACAAAAACTTTAACAAAATAGGAAAAGAAAGGAACTTCCCTAGCATATTTAAAAGTATATTTATAAAGGGGCTCATAAAGTGTTGAAAAATGAAATTAGTAGACAAATAATTTTTTTTCGTAAACTCTTTTGAAGACCCCTTTTACAAAACCAGTTCCAAACATTAACCTCAATGGGAAGAGCTCAAAGTACACCTCTTACCAATGGGAACTAGACAAAGTTGTCCTTCAAAACCACTCCTATTCAATGTTGCGCTGGGAGCCTTAGAAAAATCTATGAAACAAAAATTGGGAATGAAAGCATTAAGATTTGCAGTGATGAACCAAAACTCTCTGGCTGTAGATAAAATGATCTTCTACAAAGAAAACCTCAAAGACCAAGCAAAAACATTACAGGGATGAATTAAAGATTCAATAGCATAAGATCAAGTATACAGAAATCTGTCAGATTGCTTCACGCTAACAAAGCAAACTCTGAAAAGAAAATCGGGAAAAAGAAAATTGAATAATAATGATTAAATTTACCCCAAAGATGAAATGTGTAGTTATCGATCTAACCAGAGAAATAAATTAAACTCAATACTCGCTGCCTTTACGTTGATTCCAAATCTAGAAAGCCTACAGGACAGAGTGGAACTGCACTCTGGGTTTCTGAGACGTCTAAGCTTTCTAGGAGTAGAAAGTCACATCTTTCTCCGGTAAAGCAGCTGTAGCATTCAGCCGCTCTCTAGGTGGTCAGCAGCCCAGGTGCATAGCTCACTGTACCACTGGGCTTCTATAGAAAGAAGCTTCTCCTACATAAGATATAGGACCACAAGGAACTTAAAGATCCCTGCATATTCCAAAAAAATATGCTTTGCTTATGCATGAAAACCAAACTCCAAACTCACAGCTATTGAGTTGTTTCTGACTCATAGAAATCCTATAGGGCAGGGTAGAACTGCTCCTGTGGGTTTCTGAGACTGTCACTCCTTATCGAAATATAAACTACAAAACCAAATTCACCTCTATTGAGTCAATGCTGACTCATAGTGATACCCTGTGGGCCTCTGAGACTGTAACTGTTTACAGGAGTAGAAAGCACAGTCTTTCTCCCATGGAGCTGTTGATGGTTTTGAACTGATAACCATGAGGATCACAGCCCAATGCTTAACCATTATACCACCAGGGCTCTTATGGAAGTACATATCCTCCTCTTTTTTCCCGTGAAGTAACTAATAGTTTGGAACTACTAACCTTATGATTGGCAGCTCAATGCATAACTACTACACTACCAGAGTTGCTTATGGATAGGAGTACATAATATTGATAAAATATCAACAGTACTCAAAGTGATATGCAGATAATACAATCTTGATCCAGATTCTAGCTTTATATAGAAAGTAAAGAAACCCTGAGTAAACAAAAAACTACTAAAGTAGAAGAACAAAGTAGGAGACTTCACACCTCCAAATCTCAAAACTTATTACACAGGGTAGGTGGTTAAAAGAACCTAGAAGTAGCATGATCACAGCTATAACAACCAAATGCAGAAAATAGACACACATATATATGTCTTAGTCATAATTTATCTATACATATATTGAAATTATTTTAATGATATATTATGGACAACTTACTTGCCAAGAGATATCATTGTTGACATCACATGGATAGTGACTTAAAGTAGAGACTATCAGAAAGATGTTTCCTTGCAATTTATTGATTATGCAAAGGCATTCAAATGTATCTATAAAAAATATGGATAGACCTGAGAAGAATGGAAATCTGACCAATTCATTGTGCTCATGCAGAATCTATACATGGATCATGAGGCAGTTGTCTGAACAGAACAAGAAAATACTGTAAGGTTTAAAATCAAGAAAGGTGTTTGTTTAGGTTTTATTTTCTCATCATATATATTCAATCTGTACACTAAGCAAAAACCGGAGAAGCTTGATTATATAAAGAAGAATGCAACATCAAGATTATAGGAAGGTGTGCTAACAACCTGAGATCTGCAGATGACACAACCTTGCTTGCTGAACTTGAGGACGACTTGAAACCCTTGCTCATGAAGATCAAGGATTGCAATCTTCCATATTTATTACAACCCAAATTTTAAAAGACCCCAAATCCTCACAATTGGACCAATAGGTAAAATAATGATAAACAAAGATTGAAATTGTCAAGAATCTCTTCTTGCTTGGATCCACAATTGATGCACATGGAAGCAGCTGTCAACAGCTCAAAGGACACATTGGATTGGGTAAATGTGCTCCACAAGCACTCTTTAAAGTGCCGTAAAGCAAGGATGTTACTTTGAGGATTAAGGTGCCTCTGACCCAAACTATGGTATTTTAAGTGACCTCAAATGCCTGTGAAAATTAACCCTTGAATCAGAAAGACCAAAGAAGACTTGCTGTTTGAATTATGATTCTGGCAAAGAATATTGAAATATCATGAATTGTCAAAAGAACCACAAATCGCACTGGCCGTGCGATCACGAGGTGCCCAAGGGACCAGGTATAAGGCATCATGCAAAAAAAAAAAAGATATAAGTGTGTGTATGTATGTGTATATATGTGTATATGTATATATGTATGTATATATGTATATATATCATATTAAATGAAGGGGGAAGTGCAGAGTGGAGACCCAAGGCCCAAGTGTCGACCAATGGAGATCCCCTCATAGAGGGGTTTAGGAGAGGAGATGGGTTAATTAGGGTGTGAGGTAGTATCGATGAAGAACACAGCTTTCCCCCGGATCCTGGATGCTTCCTCCCCCCAACTACCATGATCCGAATTCTACCTTGCAGGGCTGGATAGGACAGAGGCTGTACACTGGTGCATATGAGGGTTGGAGGTACAGGGAATCCAGGGTGGATGATACCTTCAGGACCAAGGGTGTGAGGGACGATGCTGGGAGAGTGGAGGGTGAGTGGGTTGGAAAGGGGGAACTGATTACAAGGATCCACATGTGACCTCTTCCCTGGGAGAGGGACAGCAGAGAAGGGGGGAAGGGAGACTCCGGATAGGGCAAGATATGACAAAACAACGATGTATAAATTACCAAGGGCATATGAGGGAAGGGGGAGGGAGGAGGGGAAAAAAAAGAGGACCTGATGCAAGGGGCTTAAGTGGAGAGCAAATGCCTTGAGAATGATTGGGGCAGGGAATGTATGGATGTGCTTTATACAATTGATGTATGTATATGTATGGATTGTGGTAAGAGTTGTATGAGTCCCTAATAAAATGTAAAAGAAGAAAAGAGAAAAAAATGATTAGGGCAAAGACTGTACAGATGTGCTTTATACAATTGATGTATGTATATATATGAACTGTGAAAAGAATTGTATGAGCCCCAATAAATTGTTAAAATTTAAAAAAAAAAAAAAAGAACCACAAATCTTTCATGGCAGCCAGAATACTCGTTAGAAGCAAGGATGGCAAGACTTGGTCTCATGTACTTTTGACAGGCTATCAGTAGAGATCAGTCCTGAAAACGGATCTCATCCTTGGTCAACTAGTGGGCAGTACAAAAGAAGACCCTCTTCCCGATGGTTGACATATTGATTGCAACAATGGGCTTGAAATAACAATTGTGAGGTCTGAGCTGGATGAGACAGCATTTCGTTTCCAATCCTGGGGCCACTATGAGATGTAACTGACTTGATGATACCTAACGACAAAGCAACAACAAGCACTTATCTGTTCTGATGGGTGCATACACTTCCATTTCATAGTGGTAATTTCATACAATTATTTAATCCCCATTTCAACATTACACTCTTTTCTTTTCATACTTTTTGAAATATTTATATAGAGCATCTTAGAAATGAAATCAATGGATACATTTCAGTAGGGTTTTTTACAAATTTTCTAATGAAATTTTGTTGTTGTTTTTCCAGAATTCTATCAGGATACCAACTTGTGTTTAGTCATTATGTGTCCTCAGTCTCTACTGGTCTGTGACTATTTTTGGTCATGTTTCCCATCATTGTGACAATTTCAAAACGTACTGGTCATGTATTTTTAATATGGATTGATAGATATTTGCTCTTAATATTTAACAGCTACTGACAAAAGTGTACTATTTCACAATTATCATACTAGTAGATGTTAGTGATTATACTATCATGTTCCCTTAGTTTTTTTGTGATCTGAGTCAAAGCATGCAGAATAATTTAATTTTCTATCCTCAATTTACGCGCATTTCATTTGAGACATTGGCTTTGATCACACAATGCAACAATTCTCTTTCTACTTTCTACCTGGGTCACTGTTTCCATTCATCTTTCTTTCTTGCTTCTTCTTGCTGTCCAGCCTTTGTTTTTAGGCAAATGCTGTCCTTTGGTCTTATATGATTGATTTCTCTGAGCAGTGTGTTCTTCAAAGTGTTATTGTTTACATTGTGGACATGCCTTTGTGGGGGTGGGTTCTGGTCCAGGTTTGAAGGATGTTAAAGGACTATACTCTTGAGGGTTCCACCAGATGTCAGCAGACCAATAAATTTAGCCATTTTTATTATTTAAAAAATACTTTTATTAGGGGCTCTTACATCTCATATCACAATTCATCCAGTGTGTCAAGCACATTTGCACATAGGCCGCCACCATCATTTTCACAACATTCTCTTCCCACTTGAGCCCCTGATATCAGCTCCCCATTTCTTCCTCCTCCCTCTCCCACCTGCCCTCCCTCATAAACCCTTGATAAGTTGTAGATTATTATTTCCATATCTTGCATCGTCTTCCGTCACCCCTCACCCAGTTTTCCATTATTCGTCCCCCTCGGAGGCGTTCTACGTTGATCCTTGTGATCTAATCCCACTATCTCCCCACACCCTCCCTAATCTTCCTGATACCTCTACTCTCTGGGACTGAGGGGTTTATCTATCCAGGATTCCCTGTGTGCGGGCTTATATCTGTAGCCATTTTTATTATTTTGAATTTTTTCTCCATTTTTTCTCCATATATTTCCAGTACTTTCTTTTGGCAGGCTGACCAGAGACTTGGTATTGAGTGGTGGGCTGGTACCCTCTAATTCTTCTGGTCTCAGAGTAGGAAGTGCTGTGGTTCTCAATTGTTTCCTCGAACCTTTCTTTTCTTCACTTATCAGTAAATTGAATTGCTTGTGTATTTATTTTTCATTAGGAATGAGACTATTTTTTAAAATTCACCATTTAGTTACTTTTATTTCTTGTAAGATTTTCACTCATTTATTTTGCCTATTTTTAACTGGCATGTTTGACTTTCATTATAAATTTTATTTTGTTTTCAATAACTAAAGATCTTGTGCTATTGTTATTTTATGTAAGTCTTAAAAACATTTCTAGTTTGATTCTTTAAGCTGCTTCTCTATACAGAAGTTTTAAATTTATTTCTTTATACTTTATGAATATTTTGTCAGGTTTAGAGAAAGTAGGTTTTTACTCCTGGATTATAAAATATTTGTGCACTCACTCTAATATATTTTGGCTTTATGGTTTATATACAATCTTTGAGACATATGAGAATTATTTTGACATGAAGAATGATGTAGGAATGTAGTTTAGTTGTGTTTTGCTTTTTTCTAAATAATTAGCCATTTGTACCTACGAACATTTTCTATTATACTTTCCGGTGGTTTGGTAAAACAGAATTGACAACTGAGAAATGGAAGTAATAATTTTTATTTCAAAACACAATAAAATTAGATCAGAAAAAATTACATGAAAAGTTATATTCTGTGCTATTGCTGCTGGCTTACTTTAAAATCCATTACTATCTTTGTCTTGCTTCAGCTCCTGATTGCATGTGACGCACACTTACTCCTGCTCAAGAAATTCTTCTCCTTGGACTTTTTAATGCCACCCTGCTGCTGGTCATCTCCACTCTTTTTATTCCATGTTCTCTGACCTTGGATAATGGTGTTCACTAGAGCTTGTGTTTTTCTCCAAATCATTTTATTAGGAGCTAATCCAGGCATCATTCCATTCTATAGTTCAATCACATCAAGCTGTATTGTAAAATTGCTATGAAAATCAGTATCAAAACCTTTTTTTCCTTTCTTGAACTCTTTGGTATCAGCTCTTCCTTACTGCCACCCCACCTCAAACCCTGCCAGGTTGTAGGATTTATGGACCCACTTTGAGTGTTTATTTTTAAGAATCTCATTAACCATCAATTTTTTGACTATATATTAGAGGTCTTCACACAGTTTATAGAAAAATTCTATCACTTTTAATTCCATTTTCCCACAAATGATTTGAAGCTACCTTGTATGTGATAATCTGCTGTAAAAGAGCTCTTTGAAGTGTTAAAGAGCAAAGATAGAGCCATGATCTTTTTAATTACCATACACACATGCAAACACTTTACAATGAAGAAGAACACTGGAGAAGAATTGATGCTTTTATTTAATGAAGTTTTCCTTAATCTCTTAGCAATACTTTTTAACTTACCATATATACTTGTATATAAGCTGAATTTTTCAACACATTTTTAATGAAGTTTTGGTGGTAAAATTAGGTGCCCCAGCTGATATTCAGCTGACATACTTGGGTATATACAGTATTCTCATTTACATATATGAGTAAACAATGGAGTTTCAAAAGGGTGGCTGAAAAAATTGATTTTAAAAAAGTGGAATTTTTCCATGAACCTTTTGAAATTCCCCGTACATGTACATATACACCCTAATATATACATTCTATATATTAGGTTCTTCATATAATACTCTATGCATAAGTACATTCTGTATATAAATGTCTATCCATGTCAATATATGTATGTGTGCTTCTATACATGTGGGTTGTGGTTATTGTGATTTATCTCCTAAGAATAATTCTAAGTATGTTAAATATATTTACTCACTTAATCCTTAACAATTCTATTAGATAGTTATTATGATCATCATTTCCTTTCTATTGATGTAGTAACTGAAGGAATTTATTGAGAAAATCTCCCAAAGTAACAAACATTCTAAATAGAAGAGATCGGGGAAAATCAGGAAAAAAAGAAAAGAAAGAGAGAGGGATGGAACTTTAGCTCAGGTATTCTCTGCCAAAAGCTCACACTCCTCATCATTAGGCTGCGATGTTCCTTGGCATGATGTGGTAGCATGCTGCTTCAGAATATTATTTTGTATTTCTGTCATACCGGTTGGTGCCATGAACCTGGAGTTCGTTCTCACCCTTGCTTTTCATATATAATGACTGTGTTAGTCTGGGTACTTTAGAGAAACAAATTCACAGAAACTCATGTATAAGAGGCAGTTTTATATAAAGGGTAAGTGCACATTAAGAAACATCCCAACCCAGTGATGCCCAAGCCCACAAGTCTAAAATTAACCCATATGTCTGACACCAATCCACAAAGTTCTCCTCCATCTCACAAAACAGATGCAAGTCACTGAATGTGTAATCATCTCAGCACTGGCAGGGGTCTCCACACGGCTGCTCCAGCACCCAGGGCTGCATTGGGGTAGGTCCATGTGGCTTCTCCTCAGGGATGTCCTACAGGAAGTGAGCCTTACCAGCTGAAGCAGGGAACAGGCTAAGGCAGCTGCACTTTGGTCTGACCACCACAAAGCAAGAGACCTGAAAACTAGAAAGGTGAAGCTCAATGAGCCATTTATCCCTCTGCCCTTCAATTAACCCCACATATCAGCCAGGTTGACACAATAAACTAAGTACCTCGATAGCTAACTCACTGCTATTGCTTATACCCTCGACATGTTTGCAGGTGATTCTCTTCTCCAAACCTACAATGCCTGTCCTAGATTTGGTCTTCCCTTTTCTCTGTTTAAACTTATACAATCATCTCCTTCATGAATTTCTTATCTTACGTGTTCTCTGTGACAAATATGCCTAGGTGGGTTTCCCTATTATGGGCTAACCTATTAGAAAGCCATTTTAATTATGTGCTTTTCCTAAAGAAGCTTCTCCATACCCCCTAGTTACTCTAGTTTGAGTTCTAGTGTCTTCTACAGGTCCGTTAGCTAGATTTTCAACCAGTCTTCCCTGGTTTTACTTTTTGCCAACCCCACTCTACTCTGCTATTTCCTCTGTTTGACTTACATTCATCACATTTAAAAACTCTGCACATACAAGTAGATTATCTTCTACAGTTACCACCTGGCATCTCTCTCTCTCTCTCTTTTTTTTTTAACCCAGCACCAAGCAGTGTCTAATACCACAAAGAACCATTCTCAGGGTGAACGCAAATGCGTCAGAGAAGCACAGTCTCCATCAGGTTTTCGATTTCTGTAGCCTTTCACCAGGCCTTTCTTCTGCGGTGCTTCTGAGTGGATTCAAATCTCTAACAGTTAGCAATATAAGGTTCTGGTTAAATGTTTACTAATCTGAATTCTAGAGGTACTTTTATAATGTCCTAAGTACCATGCCTACCTCAGAAAAATCTTGAGTTCTTGAACTGCTTCAAGCAGACATTCAGGCATTGAAGGACTAATTGTATACAAGCCAACAATGGAAATCACTGCTTTCAAACGGTAAGTAAGGGGGCATTTCCTAGATCTTAGCTGCTATGCAATTTAAGTGTTTGGTACATGTCATTAAAGAGCTCCTCTGGTACTCCTAACCTTGACTTGCTATTAAATCTGTTCTAAGTCTCCATTTCTATAATCACAACTGATCCAATTCTCCCTGCCCAACATTATGAAGGGCAACGTAGACATACTTATCTTTAATGAACCCCATGGCAGTTTTTTTTTTTCTGACATTGGTTTGTGATTGGATCAAGAATTTGGGGGAAATTATTTAAGGTCATTTTGATTCTTCCAAGTATGGACATTTTCAGACAGAATGTTTGAAAAGTAAAAGTCAGGATGAAGGAAAATAAATATTAACAGATAAACAACAACAAAACCCCACATTTATTTAATATTCCCAAAGGAGCATTGGTGGCATAGTGCCCAATTGTTGGGCTGCTAACCACAAGATCAGCAGTTTGAAGCCATAAATGGCTCCTAAGGAGAAAATGCAACTTTCTACTCCCTTGAAGATTGACCCCCTCAGAAACCTTATCTAAGATCCATCCCTATGGGTCAGAATTGACAGCATAGCATTAGTTTCCGCCTCCCCCACCCCACCCCCCATATATTGGAAATGACCTTCGTTGTCACTGAAAACTCCAAATCCAGTTCATCCTTTTTTCTTAGGAAGCCTCAACCCAGTATTTAAGTCCAACAAGTAAGAAATCTAAAGGGATTTTTTTTTTCGTGTTCAAAGAAGCACACAACCCATCTCAACTAATGAAATCAACAACATAAGCGGTTCAGGCACAGGAGCAACTAGTTGCACGGATGGTACAGGAGCATGCAGTGCTTCGTGCTGTTGTGTGTGGAATCACTACGGGTCGGAACTGTGTTGATAACACCTAACCACAACAACAATAACAACAAAGTCTGGAAGCAAAAGGCCTCCTACTTTGTTTATAATTTTTAATTGTCCCGAGTTTCTTTAATTATCCTGGGTTTCTTTCTTTTTCACATAAGGTGGTGATGAATTGTTCCATATCTTTGAATAACTGTGGTGAATTTTGGATCAGAGATGCATTTAATTTTTTATTATACTGAAAATTTCAGTGTTTAGTCTGCCTATCCAGAAACATGACTGCTTGTTCCATTTGTATAATTGTCTTTTGGTTTCTTGTAAGAGTGTTTTGTAAGTTTCTTTATTTAAGTCTTTTGTTTCCTTGATAAGATTTATTCCTAAATATTTTATCTTTTGTGTAGTTATTGTAAATAATCTTCTTTTAATATCACTTTTCAGTATCATCATCTGTAATATACAAGAATCCAAATGATTTGTGTATGTTGATTTTATAACCTGCTATGCTGCCAATTTTTTTAATTAGCTTGAACAATTATTTAATTGAAAGTTTAGGGTTTTCTATATCTAGGATTATATCATCTGTGAATAAAGAGATTTTTATTTCTTTTGTGTCTATGTGGATAACTTTAATATCTTTGGGATTTATTATAGCTCTAACTAAAATGTCCAGGAGTATATTAAATAAAAGTGGTTATAAAGGTCAAGCCAATCTACTTTTCCTATGAATAAAGAATGTTATCAGTTTCTCTCCATTAAGTGAGGGCAAGCTGTTGGTTTCATATATATGGATTGTATTATATTGAGAAATATACCTTCTATTCCTGTGTTATTGAGTGATTTTATCGGGAAAGGATGTTGAATTTTTTCAAATGCCTTTTCTGTATCAATTGATATAATTACATTATAATTACATGGTTCTCCTTTATTTTGTTTTCATGAATTATATTGATTTTTAAAAAAATATTAAACCTTCCCATTTGTTATGAATCCTACTTAATACTGATGTGTGTGTGTGTGTGTGTGTGTGCATGTGTGTGTGTTTATACTTTGTTGAATTCTGTTGGCTAGGATTTTAGGGAAGATCTTGGCTTTATTCACTAGAGATGTGGGTCTGTCATTCTGATGATGCCTTTGGCTGGATGAGGTATCAAAGTTATAGATGCTTCATAAAATGAGTTTGGTTGTACATTGCATATATTGTGGAACACATTATGTGAAATTGATATTAACTCTTCTCTAAAGATTTGAAAGAATTCCAAGTGAAACCATATGGCCCAGATTTTTTATTCTGAGAGATTTTTATGACAAGATCTATTTTTTCTCATGTAATTTGCTTGTTGAGATTTTCTACACCATTCTGTGATAATTTAGGTAAAAGGTGCTATTATAAAATTTATCAATTTCTTCTATATTTTCAAGTTTGTTGGAATACAATTTTCATACTACTGTGTGATTATTTTCTTTCATTTGTTTCTGTTGTACTATCATATATTTCATTCATTTTAATTGTCTTATTGGGAGCTCTTACAGATATTATAACTATCCATAATTCAATTAGATCAAGCATAATTGTACAATTACTGCCACCATCATATTCAAAACATTCTTTCTTCTTGAACTCTTTGACATCAGCTCTCCTTTACCCCCTCCCTCCCCACCCTGTCCCCAGGAACCACCTTTCTTATATTATAAATAGCTATTTCAAATTTATTTTTGCCATATCTTACAGCATCTGCTATATCTGGTCCCCTACAATTTTGTTGTTTGTTCCCCTCAAGTGGGGCTATAAAGTCAGTTTTGCTATACATTCCCCATTTCTCCCTCCCCCCACTTCTCCTCCTCCCTGCCTGTACCACCAGGGATTCATCGTGCCCATTACTTTTTCTGAAGGGTTTCTTTATCTTGGATTTCATGCATCAAACGATCTTCATTATACAAATGAATATCCTAACAAGCTTAATGAGAGAACTTTTACTATTATGATCCCACTTGATTTGTTATTCATAGAATATACTTTTTCTCATGATTTCTTTTGTTTAATTTTCGAGTGGTTTGTCAATTTTGTTAATCTTTTCAAAGAAACAACTTTTCTCATTGATTTTCCTATAGTTTTGAATTTTTTCTGATTCATTTATTTCTGCCCCAGTCTATTTTTCCCCCTCGTATCTGACAGTTTGCTTTGCTGGGCTTCATCCAATTGTTGTAGTTTATGTGTCATCCCTAAGCGCCCCAAACCCCAAACCCAACAGCTGCAGCGGAGCCCCTCATGCAGATGCCCCATCCTTAGGGCCATTTTCCCAGAAGTCCTCTTTATGTGAGTCATTACGGTTTATCATTCTATGATGGATTTCTAAGTTAAAGCATGTTGATCTGAAAAGATGGTTTGCATTATCTCACTGGTTTTAATTTATTGATGCTTGCTTTATGATCTGAAATATGACATATTCTAGAATAAGCGCTGTGAGCACTAGAAAAGAAAGTGAAATGAATTTTTGCTGGGTGAAGTGCTATATTTGTATATATATATATATATATATATATATATGCTCAAGTTGATTGAATTGTTAATTTTTCTGTATTTTTGTTGATTTTCTTTCTAGTTGGTCAATCTTTAGTTGAAAGTAAAATATCAAAGTCTCCTAGCATCTTATGTTTTTTGTCTCTTAATATCTGTAAGAATTTGATGAATGTATTTTGATACTCTTTCATTTGATGTGTGCATATTCATTATGGTTATGGTTTCTAGTTTAAGTTGTTTTAATAATTATGTAGTGATCTTCTTTGTCTTTCATTATGACACCCTTGATGTCCGTTTTGTCTGAAATTTATATTGCTACTCCAGTTTTCATTTTACTACCATTAATTTAATATAATTTTTCCAGTCTTTGATAGTCTATGTTTATCTTTCTATCTAAAGTGTGCTTTGTGTAAGCAGCATATTAAAGGTTCATGTTTTCTTATCCATTCTGTTAGCTTTTGCCTTGAAGTGGTGAATTCAGTCCATTTACAGTCTGGGATGTTATTGGTAAATATGATTTTGTTGACATCATTTTGTTGTTTTTTATTGTTACTTTTGTGAGTCTTCATGAGCTATATTATATTGTGTTCCTTTTGTTTTTTAGTTGTCTTGTTGTTACTCTCTTTTGAATTTTGCTTTGTTTTCATATTATTGTTTTGCTTTGTTTTCATATTATTGTTTGTCTTCTATGGTTTTCATCTTGTTTGTTGAAGTTTAAATTTTTAATTTTTATTTGAAGGTTGCTTGTTCTTTGTTGTTTTCTTTCCCAACTCAAAATAGTTTATTTTATTTTGCAAATGATTTGATATCTACTGTGTGATAATGTATTGTCTGCTCTGAGCTAGTTTTTTAGTTTACTTAACGCTCATAGTGGTATGTTAATCATGTTTTGGTTTAGTGCAATGTTTCCTATTTTAATTTGTTTAGTTTTGTTTCACTTTGAACATTACTTAAGAAGAATGTTTTCTCCATATTAATTTATTTTCTGATGCATTTACTTTTAGGTTGCTATCTCTTATATACTATTTTCTCTCCATAGGATTTCATTTAATACTTTTGTAAGTGTGGTCATATATTTATAAATTCCTTTTAATTTTTTCCTCATTTGTCAACATTGCTATTACTCCCTCATATTTGAAGGAAAAATTTGCTGGATTGCATTCTTATTTGCGTTTTCTTTTTCTTTCAGAATTTTGAATATATCATTCCATTGCCTTCTTGCCTAAATTGTTTTGGTAGAAACTATTTATGCTGACTTGTTGACCTTTATATTTAATTGTTCTTTTTTTGCCATACTGGTCTCAGGACTTTTCCATTTCTTTAACTTGGAAAGTTGAATTATTATATGTTGAGATGATTTCCTTCAGGGATCAGTTCTCTGGACTTCCTGAGCGGTTATTTTATGTTCTGTCATGATGTTGTGGAGGTGCTCCCTTAATATTTTATGTTCTATTTTCTCAGTCATGACCATCTCTTCTTTCTGTTCTGGGGCATTTCTATTCCTATTTCTTTTGGGGGTGTTCCATAATATTCTTAAGTTTTGTTTCTTCTATTTTGTAGGGGGGATCAGTTTTATAACTTGATATTCTTGTATTTTATTCTTGAGAGATCTATTTTTAAGATCACTGATTGATTTCCCCCTCTTGTTTCTATACCATTCTATGGGTTTTTGTTTTGTTTTGTGTTAACAATGTTACCCAGTTCTAATAATTTGGTGTTTATTTTTTTAATTTTTGTTTGAAGTGGTGTCATTTCTAAGTCTTCATTCATTCAGTCAGAATGCTCTTTGAGGGCATCCTTTAGTGCTTGAATTGTGGCTTGTGTTTGTTTTTTATTTCTATCTATTTTTCCCCCAGTCCGTTAAAGTAACTAGAGCCCACCATGGTAATCTCCTGGGCGGATCCATGGTCCTCTCTTCCTCCAGAAGCTCATCTGGGTCCATGTCTCTGTGTGTTGAGGTTAACTTTGTGAATTTCTCCTGTTTCCACAGGTGTGTAGAGATCACTTCCTCCTTCTAAGTCATAGTGTTTTTGTTTGTTCATTTGTTTTTTGTGTTTGACTCTGAATACAGTTCTCTTCACACACCTGTTTTGGAACCTGAGTAGTCCAGGGTGGCCAGGCAGTTATGCCAGGCAACCTCAGTAGGAACTGATGGCAGCAAACAATTAAATATGACCTCTGTCCAAGTGTTGGCTTAGGGGTTGGTTATCAAGTTGCCAAGGGTACCTGGCACTTATTGACCAAACCAGCATGCTGGGCTAAAGAAGTGAGTAATTAGAACACTGTTCACCAAAATGATCTCCTGCTAGGTCTGTGTGTCGGTGTTGGGCATGTGCTTATGGGCAGGCAGATATCAGCATTTTGAATGTTGGGGCCTCAGAAATACTCACTTACTACTGAGCTGACAATCTTCCCTTAGACATCCCCCTCTTGATTCTGCACCCACTCAAGTAGAACAGTCCTCCCAGTGCTCCCAGGAAGCTCTGCCACAGGCCAATCCTGATAAGGTTCAGGCAGATGCTGGGAGACATTCCATGGCAGACTCAACCACCCCCATCCCACAGGTTGTGAAAGGAGCGAGTTCAGATACTCCCAGTTCAGGCGTCAGAAGCCCATGTGTCTTCCCAGACATGTTTCCCCCAACCTTTATGCAATGATATTGGATAATCAGTGTTAATTAGCAGCAAGAGATTGTGGAAGGCTTCAACTCACCACTGTGATCTGGAATTGAGTGGTCAGTACCTTTAGCATCTTGCCAGGCTGAACAAAATCAATGGTGCCTTTTTCTTTCTTTCTTTCTTGGTTCTTTTTCTTTGTTTCTCTGCTGAGGTGCCGACTTGGCAAGTATTTGCTTTTCTCAGAGGTCATCTAGAACTCAGCGTGCTTTTTCTCAGAGGGAGGCCTGAACTCAGGCTACTACAATATCTCCACAACTTCCAAAGTTTTTCTTGCTAGAGATCAAGCGTGGCTCCCACATGCCATGCGGTTATGTCGTTTTTCTCCCAATGACAATGACTTTTCCTGCACCATGCTCACGCTTTATTATCTCATTGAAAAAATCAGAAAATATTAAACGCATCAGCAGCATCATAATGTGGGTTCTAAGTGTGCATATTTTACAAAAACAGCTGGGGATTTGGGAAGCTGTCTTATCAAAGAACTTCCATATCAAAGACCACTAAGTAATAGTCTGTATTGATATGAGTTTGTTTATAAATGTAACCGGATTTCATGACATTTGGGACAAGTCTTGAGGAATATACAGTTTAATTAACATACCATTTCTTTATTAGGCCTTGAAGTGATTCAAGTTATGCATGTTCATTGTTTGTGGGGCATTTGTACCCCCCTGTTGTTGCTGTTGGCTGTTGCTGCATTGACTTCAACTTGTGATGGCTTCCTGTACACTCTGTTGCCTGGGCCTGTAACATATTCACGCTCCCACATATGCTTAATTTCATTGCTGCTGCCATTGTGTCTCTTGGTCTCATTCAGAGCTTCCTCTATCATTGTTGGTACTTTACCTAACATGATGCCTTTGTTCAGCAATCAGTCCATTCTGATGAAATATTCAAAGTAAGCAAGTCAAATTCTCATGTAATATTCTGTTGTGAGCCATGGGATTTCCATTTGCTAATATTGATAAGTAGATTTGTTTCCAGGTCATTTTTCCCTTGTGTCCTCTAGTATGTTCATCCTGCCAAACCCCTGGAATCTTTCTACCATGGATGATTCTGCTAATACGCCAAATATGCCATAGATTCTAACATAGTATATGAGTTATGTCTTAATTATGTAGTGCTGTTATAATGGATCTGACATAAGAAGGTGGCTTTAACAAAAAAATTATTTCTCATTATTCAGGAGGCTAGAAGTCAGGGAAAGCTTTTGCTCTCTGTTGGCTATAGGGAAAGGTACTGATTTCCTTTTAGCATTGATAGTTTGGAATTCCTTGGACATATCCATGTGTTTTGGTATTAATTTTCCTTTTGTAGTAGGATTTTCTGAGTGCAAGAACTCCAAGTCCAAATGTGACACTAGTCCTGACTCTTCTTTCATGGTGGTAGTGCGTCCCTTTGACTCCTGCTGTGCGTTTTCTCCTTTCATCTCTTGTAAGATAGAAGTCATTGTAGGCCACAAGTAGCACAACTCCCCTTCCACCACATCAAGCCTGTGACAAGATTAAAGGTTTAGAATCCCACTCTTGCACACTTCTAAATAATATTTGGCTTTGTCTTCTTGAACTGTCCTTTGAAATTTTCTATTCATATCCTTTAATTCATATTGTCTTCCATTTGCTTTAGCTACTCTATGATTGAGAGCACATTTCAGAGTTTCTTCTTACGTCCACTTTGATCTTTCCTTTCTTCTTGACTTTTTATGGCTTTGGCTATCTTCAAAATGATGGTCTTGATGTCCTCCCACAGCTCATCGGGTCTTCCGTCATTATTGTTCATGGCTTCAAATCTGTTCTTAAGATTCAGGTGAGGAAGACTCAAGGTCATATTTCGACTCTAGTGGGCTTGTTTGCATTTTCTTCAGCTGTATCCTGAGCAATTCATGGTCTGTTCCATAGTTGGCTCCTGATCTGGTTTCAGCTGCTGATATTGAGCTTCTCCATCACATCGGCTTCCAGATCTATTCAATTTGATTCTGTGTATTGCATCTGGGGAAGTCCGTGTGTATTATTTTTGTGTTTTGAAAGATGGTATTTGTTAGGAACATGTCATTTACTTTTTAAAAAATTCTATTATGCAATTTCTATCACCAAGTCCATATTTTTAACAACAGTTCCTCTTTATTTCCAACAATTTCATTCTAATTACCGATAACTATCAGTGCATCTTGGTTACATGTTTGATCAATTTCCTACAGAAGTCATTGATACAATTCCTCAATTTCTTCACCACTAGCTTTTGTGGTAGGTGCATAAATTTGAATAGTAGTTTTATTCATTGACTCTCCTTAATGGTGGATAGACATTATTCTGTCACAAACAGCATTGTACTTCATGATAGATTTAGCAAAATCCTATATAACAGTGAAGGCCATGCCATTTTTCTTGTGTTATTCCCAGTAAAGTAAATCATATGATTTTCTAGTTCAAAATGGCTAATAGCAGTCTGATTCAGAGCTTTTACATGGAATAAGAGGCAGTTGTGGGAATAGAACATGAGAATACTGCCTGGTTTAAAATCGGCTATGCGTGTATTCCTCTCACCACACTTGCCCAATTTCTATTCTGAGAAAATCATCAGAGAATCTGGCGTATATGCAGAAGAATGTGGCAGCAGGAGTGGAGAAAGGCTTATTAACAACCTGTGATATGTAAGTGACACAACCTTGCTTGCTGAAAGTATGGAGGAATTGAAACACTTGGTAATGAAACTCAAGTATTGTAGCTTTCAGTAGGGATTACAACTCAATGAAAGGAAGACCAAAATCCTCACAACTGGACCAATAGGTAGCATCATGATAAATGGAGATTTTGTCTTGATTATATCCACACTCAATGCTCATGGTAGTAGCAGTCAAGAGATCAAAAGACATATTACATTAGATGAATTTGTTGCACAAAACCTCTTTAGAGTATTGAAGAGTATGAATGTTACTTTGAGGTACACCTGATCCAGGCCATGGTGTTCCCCACTGGATCATATGCATGTGACAATTGTACATTGAACAAGGAAGCCCATAGGAGAATAGAAATATTTGAAATGTGATTCTGGAGATACAATGAGGACAAACCAATCTGTATTGGAAGAAATAAGGTCAGAGTGCTCCTTAGAGGTAAGGATGGCAAGACTTAGTCTTGCATACTTTGGATATGTTATCAGGAGAGACCAGTCCCTAGAGCAGAACATCATGTTTGGTAAAGTAGAAGGGCAGCAGTAGAGAGGAAGGCCCTCAATGAGATGGATTGACACAGAGGCTGCATCAGTGGACTCACGCATAAGAACAATTATGAGGATGGTGCACGACTGTACAATGTTTTAATCTGCTGTGCATAGGCTTGTGTTGTTATGGGTCAAAGCTGACTTGATGGCACTCATAACAGCAACAACACAACAACAACATTCCACTCTTATTGGTTTATCATATCAGATCACATAATTCAGCATCATCACATAATTGCCAAACCTTTAAGAATCATGGCCCAGTCAAATTGACATGCTGGGTGGTGAGGTCCCAGGGTGAGGTGGGGATTCAGTTCATGACAGTATAGTTGC
This sequence comes from Tenrec ecaudatus, assembly GCF_050624435.1. NCBI lineage: Eukaryota > Metazoa > Chordata > Mammalia > Afrosoricida > Tenrecidae > Tenrec > Tenrec ecaudatus. The sequence continues at coordinate 75,896,436 of NC_134534.1, read as the reverse complement.
AGCTGCACATTATAACAGATGGACAAAGATGGACCTACCTCTTAGAATAATGTATAATCTCCTTCATTCCGTTGAGTTAGTATCCACAGATGTTTCACCTACCTGCTTAGTGGCCTCTCCTGGGTCAGATTTCAGGTAGTTTGATTGAATTTTAGAAAAATGGATAAGAGTGACCCTTAAAGAGCATAAAGCAAAAGTATAATGGAATTTTGCATGTGTGTTGGACAGAGAAAAGGGGAAGATAGAGAGTTAAAGGTCCTTGAGAGCTCAGAGAGCCCTAGCAAAGGCGTGGTGTCATTAAACCAGCAAGATGGGGTTGGTAGATTCTAGAAAACTGCTTAATGGTAATCAGAGGTCAAGGGAAACAAGTGGGTGCTGAATCTGGAAAGGTTGCTTTCAACAATGAATGTTAGATTCTGTCAATCAGTATCTTTCTCCTCTTCTCAATGGTGTTGCCATTCTCTTGAGACTAGAGTCCAAGACTATTTACACATAGACTGCATAATAATTAGTTTTAGGAATGCAACCTGTAGAAAGCTCATAATTTAGAATATTCTTAGTCTTATTCTCAAAATGCTTATTTGTTAAATGAGTGCTACTCAATATTAAAATTCTCATTTAAGGCTGACTTTGCTAAAAGGATGGCAACACGAGAACTTACTATTTCATATTTGTTTGATTTTATTTTTCCTTTTGTAGTTGTTTCTGTTGGATTTTTAAAATATTGTTGGCCATTTTATACTTTCTACTAAGACAATTGAATAAGATAAAATTTAAAGGATTAAAATTGTTTTTAACTATGCATATTTCTCTTAATTATGCCTAAGTTGGCAGACAATATCAATATCTTTAAAAAATACAAAATTTTATCCTCTCAGGTTTATGCAGACCTAATGAATGAATGAGAATTCATATTGGTCTTTTCAGAGAAAGGTTTTAGAGTTTGCTTAAAAATGGAAATGAGATGCTATATTTTTTTCAAGCAGTGAGTATATTTTTGCTTTTAAATAAATGGTAAATGTGTCTGTAAAATATATATTTATCTTCAGTCTCATTACATAGTAACTCTCAGAATCTTTCCAGGATCCACTAAACAAGTTGCATGTATAACTGCATTTTATTTCCTTAACTTAAAATAATGACAAGGATAAAAAAAGTAAGGAGAGAGGAAAGAAGGGAGAAAAGGTAAGAACGTAAGAACAGGTTAGTGTCTGAACAAATTTACAAATTAAACTGTTATTTTAATATGAAAAATAAAACTTTTATATAAAAAGGTAAATACACATATTAAAATAAAATATCTAGTTCTTTAATTTTGCTACATATTTACCATAGTTGGTGCCAATATGTTAACATAGGAATAGTTTATAAATTATTTTTCACTTTAGAAATGCTGACCCGAAGGGATGCTGGAACACAGAAAACTAAATATATTCAGTTCAATATGTATATTGAAGTTCCACTATATGTCAGTCATGAAAAACTATGGAAACAAAGAAATGTTTGTTTCCTCAAAGGTAGTCTTTACTCTTGAGGAATTCACATATAATTAGGGGAAATTGAATTCCCCCAAACTTTAAAACAATGTAACAATTCCTGTAATGGATACTTGCAAGACGTCAGACAGTGTAACATATGAAAAAATAATAATAATTTATGAATTATGAAGGGTTCATGAGGGAGGGGGCATGGGGAGGAAGGGGGAATGAGGAGCTGATCTTAAGGGCTCAAGCAGAAGGCAAATGTTCTGAGAATGATGATGGCACCAAATGTACACATGTGCTTGACACAGTAGATGGATGGATTGTGATAAGAATTGTACAAGCCCCCAATGAGATGATTTAAGAAAATGATGAATATATGTTGGGCAGGGTTCACATATCAACACATAATTTGCCAAGTTATATAAATATTATATTTCATATATATTTTAAAATAATGTTGCTATAGTCAGCATGGAAATGTGTGTACAAAACAGTGTGACTTATAGGATGTCATGTAAATTTTATGGCATCATGTGTACTCTCTGGTTTTTCAGTTAGCATAATGCTTTTGAGATTCATTCTGATTGTTGCATATATCAGTAATTCTTTTTACTTTTCAATGGCTGAGATGTATTATATACCATGTATACTGACTTGTCATTCTTGTAGGTATATATATATTTTTATTTTTAGTTCCCAGAAATGGAATTTCAAGCAGGGCAGCCAAACTAGAGACCAGTGTGAGATGCCCATCCTATTGTTCAGATGTCTTTTTTAAAGGTCACAAATTAATACAACTCTAATATCTCAGAGACAACAACTTGAAATCACATACGCTGTACACTCAAATGGACACGCACATAAAAAGGACAAGATAGTGCAAACAAGTGACCAAAATCCAAGACAAGGAAGTTATTTAGAAAAAGATATAGTATTGAAGCCACTTTATAAGAATTTAAAAGCATTATATTTATGATCCTTCCACAAATTAAGAAAGCAATCAAGGAAACAGGCACAAATCTAGAATTCAGGAAAACAATACAAGAACCAATCAACAAAAGGTAAGTTGAAAATCTTATAAAAACATCCAGTAGAAATCAAGAAAATTAATACTAAGATTTCAAATAACACATTGGAAGGATTAAGAAGCAGAATTGAATCAATGGAAGATAGAATGTAAAGCAAATCACTTTCTCCTAATCTATTAGAAAAACAGTCTTTTTTTCCCTCCCAATCATTTTATTGGAGGCTATTACAGTTCATCACAATCCATACATCCATCCATTGTGTCAACCACCATTGTACATATGTTGCCATAATCATTTTCAAAACATTTTCTATACACTTGAGCCTTTGGTTTCAGCTCATTTCCCCTCTCCCCCATCCTCCCTCACGAACCCTTGATGATTTATAAATTTTTTTTCATGTCTTACACTGACTACTGTATCTATTCACTCGCTGTTCTATTGTCCATCCCCCTGAGATGGGGTTGAATATTGATAATTGTGGTCAGTCCCCCCTTTCTCCCCCATGTTCCCCTTCCCCTCCTGGCATCACTGATCTCATTATTGGTCCTGAGGGGTTTATCTGTCCTGCTTTCCCTGTGTTGTGAGCTCTTATCTGTACCAGTGTACATGCTCTGGTCTAGCCAGATTTTTAAGGTAGAATTTGGGTCATGATAGTGGGGAGGGGGGAAAAAGTATTAAAGAGCTAGAGGAAAGTTGTATGCTTCCTTAGTGCTATTCTGCACCCTGACTGACTTATCTCTTCCTTGTGACCCTTCTGTAAGGGGATGTCCAATTTCTACACATGGCCTTTGAGTTTCCATTCCACCATCCCTCCTCATTCACATAGATATGATTTTTTGTTCTGGGTTTTTGATGTTGGATCCCAGATCCCATCAACACCTCATGATCACACAAGCTGGTGTGCTTCCATGTGGGTTTTGTTGCTTCTTAGCTAGATGGCTGCTTATTTATCTTCAAGTCTTTAAGACCCTGGACACTATATCTTTTGATAGCCAGGCACCATCAGCTTTTTTCACTACATTTTCTTATGCAACTATTTTGTTTTCAGTGATCATGTTGGGAAGATGAGCATCACAGAATGCCAGGTTATTAGAACAAAGTGTTCTTATGTCGAGGGAGTACTTGAGTAGAGGCCCAATGTCCTAGAAGAATAGTCCTATAGGAAGATAGACAGTCAGAGACAGAGAGAGGGGAGTCTTTGAATAATGTGGGACACTCTCCATGTAGCAATGATGAAAAATACAACTTTCCTCTGGTTCCTAAATGCTTCCTCCCCCCCACTATCATGATCCTAATTCTACCTTGCAAGTCTGGCTAGACCAGAGGATATACACTGGTACAGATAGGAACTGGAAACACAGGGAATCCAGGGTGGATGATCCCTTCAGGACCAGTGGTGTGAGTGGCAATACTGGGAGGGGAGAGGGATGGTGGGTTGGAAAGGGGAAACTACATGGATCGACATGTGACCTCATCCCTGGGGACGGACAACAGAAAAGTGGGTGAGGGAGACATCGGACAGTGTAAGAGCTGACAAAATAATAATTTATAAATTATCAAGGGTTCATGAGGGAGGGGGGGAAGTGGGGAGGAAGGGGAAAAATGAGGACCTGATGCCAGGGGCTTAAGTGGAGAGAAAATGTCTTGAGAATAACAAGGGCAATGAATGTACAGATGTGCTTTACATAATTGATGTATGTATGGATTGTGATAAGAGTTGTATGAGCCCTTAATAATATGATTTTTAGAAAAAGAACAGCTTATATGTGATCAGAATTCCAGAGAAGGCCAAATTCTCAAACTCATTGCCATCAAGTCCATTCGAACTCATTGCAATCCTATAGGACAGGATAGAACTGACCTGTGTTTCTTAGACTGTAACTCTTCACTGGAGTAGAAAGTCACCTCTTTCACTTGAGGAGTGGCTGGTGATTTTGGACTACTGACCTTGAAGTTAGCAAGCCAATTTGTAACCCACTGTGCCACTAGAACTCCAGAACAGGTACACACACACACACACACAATCATTTTGAGAAATAAATTGCACCTGACTCAAGCCATAGCATTTTCAATCACCTCACCTTCGTGGGATAGTTGGAAAAGAATAAAAAAAATCAGAGTGCAATTGCTGTGTTTGAATGATGGGGGTTGGTGAAGAATATTGAAAAGTCTATTGAAAGAACAAATCAATCTGCCTGGAAGGAAGATGGCCAGAAGTCTCCTTAGAGCCTAGGATGATGAAACTTTGTCTCAAGTTTGTTGGGGTTGTTAGCAGAAAGGGCAAGTCCCTGGAGAAGACATCTCGTGTGCTAGAGAGTTAGTGAGAAGAGGAAGGTTCTCACCAAGGCAGATGGGCACCTTGGCTGAACAATCGGCTCGAACATGACAATTGTAGAGACAGTATTTTGTTCTGTTGTACATAGCTTTCCTGTGAGTCAGAACCAACACAACATACCAAACAACAAGCCTTGAAAACCTGAAGGAAGTGATCAGATATCTCTGCAGGGCAACTTAGCATGTGTGTTTTGGTTGTGTATGGAAAGGGCTGGTCTTACCAGGTTGAAAACCAGCAATGACTTTTTACACAAGTTAGTGATACTACCACACTCTTCTCCATTCACTAGTTTTATATTTCTGTCTTTTTTTCTTATTCAATAGATATTTGTTGGATTCATAAAGATATAAGAAAGAAATGATATTCATATGATTTAACTTCAGTAATTTGTGTCTTTTAAGAATGTTGTCAATTTTATCTAAGTGGTCATATTTATTGCATATAATTAGTTGTTCTTAATATGCTGTTAGTACTCCTTTAATTTATTAATAATGTGTAGTGGTATGTTCTTCTTCATTCCTGAAATTGACATCTTATTTTCTCTCCCTTAGGGGGGACAAGTCCTACTAGAAGTTAATAAATTTTAAAATATCTTTACAGTAAGCTAGTTAAAATTTCTTCTATTTTATTTCTATTTCTATCACATTGATTTCTGCCTTTATTTTTACTACCTTCTGCTTACTTTTGGTTTAATTTAATCTTATTTCCTTTGTTTCTTAGGGTAGAGGCTTACATATTGATTTGAGACTTTTTTGTACATTTTTAACTTCCATAAAGGTTTCTTTATAATATTGCTATAAAGCACACATTTGTCTATATCTACCAGATATTTATATGTGATTTTATTTCAAATCAATGCAAAATATTTTTTAAATTTCCCTTTTAATTTATGGATCACACACAAACATATTATCTTATTTCTATAGAATTGAGAATTGTTACAGATAACTTACTCTTACTTATCTTTAGTTATTACTGCAGTATTCAGAAAATAACCTTTGTATGGTTTCAATTCCATTAAATGTATTGAGTAGTATTTAGTGGTCTAGAATATAATCTATATTGGTAAATGTTTTATGAGCCTTTTAAAGCAATATGTATTCTGCTGTTGTTGGGTATAGTGTCAAATAATGTCATTTAGAGTAAGTTGGTTGATGAAAGCTTTACATTTCTCTAACCTTATTGAATTATATTCTACATATCCTACTAGTTTCTTAGAGTTTAAAGTTAAAAGCCTGTAACTGTGATTTGAATTTGCTTATTTTATTTTTCAATCTATCAGTTCTTGTTTCTATATTTTGATGCTTTCTTTGGTTACAAACACATTTAGGCGTGATGTGTCTTCTTGATAAAATAACTTCTTTATGATTATGAAATATCCCTCTTTATTTATGGTACTAAATTTGTTCTGAGATATATTTTATCTAATATTAACTTAGCTACTTTTTGTTTCTTTTGGTTAATATGTGCATTGCTGTATATTTGTATTTTCTACTGTTAATGTAGATATGCTTTAGTATTTAAGCTGGGTGTCAAGTTGATCTTGCTCTTTTATTAATCTCATCTGACAATCTCTTTTAATTAATTGTTTAGACAAATGGTTGTTAAATTTTGAGTCACAATGGTGACTTTATAGTCTTGAAATGTTTTTGTTCGTATGGATTTTATGTTCATTGATATGTACTATATTCAAAGTTAAAGATTTTAAAATATTTTATTACTACAACAAAATATAATAATAAAGATGTTGTTGCCTATTAACATGAATATGGTAATGTTATGAAAAATAGTTTCCCTAAAACTTAGTGAGACAAAAATTTTCCCCTGACACATTGAAAATTGCTTTAATGCTTATTTTAATAAAAGACAACAGTATCTGCATATGTTTTTGCCTGTAGTCTACTGCGATGTTATTTGTACTGAAGAATCAAGAATACCTAGCTTTAAAAATATACACACAAAAGTTGCAGGAAAATTTAGAAAATGGAGGGAATTTAAAAAACTTTATAGTTTAATTTGATTTAAATTTAGCCTTCCCTTTCCTTATTAATATAACTCATTGCCAGCAAGTCGATGCCATCTCATAATGACTCTACAGGACACTGTAGACCTGTCCCTGGGTTTCTAGGCCTGGACCTCTTTCTGGCTGTACGAAATCTCATCATCTTTCTTCCGTGGAATGGCTGGATTTAAACTTCTGGCTGTGCTGTTGGCAGATCAACCCCAAACTTGCTGCTATCGGCTCAATGACGGCTCACAGTGACCTTATAAGACAGGGTAGAGTGGTCTGAGACTGTAAGTCTTCATAGGAGCAGAAAGCCCCATCTTTCTCCTGCAGAGCGGGTGCTGGTTTCAAGCTGCTGACCTTATGCCTTGAGCCCCACTCTGAACGCCCTATGCTTCCAGGGCTCCTCTTGGTTACCCCTTATGCCATCAGGGCTCCCCCTAGGGAGGGTAAATTCTGTTTGAACGCAATGATTTCTATAGGTTCCTTTTAGTCCTCTGTGCTCTGATATGCAAAAAATAAGTTCATGTCGTTGCACTACTTTTATCAACTGAAGCCAGAAAACACATGTTGCCCTTTACCATTCCTTCCTCAAGGGGTCTTGGTCGGGCAATGGGTTCAGGGTGGACTGCTAACTGCAAAGTCGTCTCTTCCTGTGGATTGGCCAGGTTGGCCAGGTGGATGTCTTCCACATTTTTTGAACAGACAAACGAATGCTTCTAGTGCTGCATCAGTTTGGTGAAACGTTTAACTTGGCATTGCATCAATTCCCGGGGCTTTGTTTGTTGCTGAGGCAGAAAGCAGTATTGGGGACATAGCTGACCTCTTCTGGCTTCCCTGCTGCCATTGTGCAGGGATCAGACATGCCTCCACGTTCCATTTTTCTTTATCGATTCCGACACTAACAGTCCTCTCATGCCACTCTACATTTATCCCACGTTTGATAATTCATTGCAAAGGTCACCCAGAATTCATAGACAATATCCACAATTAAGAGAGGTTATTGGAAAAATGTACTTTCCTCAGCAGCCATCCAGTCTCTCTGTGGCCTTCAGCGTCTCAGTCACGTGGGACCTTGGCGTGTGGCTCCCTAATCCAGGACTCTCATTGTCACCTCTCTCACTGGTCCACAATCTCGGCAGTGCTCTTCGCGTCTGTCCTGCGGTTTGCATGCCACAGTCTCTAGTGCCTCTCGTCTCACACTCGGCCGCTTTAGACATGGTTCTGGGATGTGTCCCTCTGACAGTCCTGGGCTTTATCTTTCTTGCTTTCATCAAATATCTTTATACTGGGGTTGGGGGGCGGGGGTTGGGTGAGAGGGTGGAGAGAGTAATAACAAAAAACAACCTCTTAGCGTTTCACATGGACTGTTTGCATAGTCTCACCCAATCATTTGGTGGGAGTTATGGGATGAAGAACAAACTAACAGAGATGCCTGAGGAGCCGCCCCCAAGCCCAGTTACAGAGACCCCCTCCCAAGAAAAAATGCACTATAGAGGACAGCATTGGAGATACGGCCTGGGGAGAGGGGCGGGGTCCGCTCAGAGCACGTGGGAGAAAACTAAGAAGGAAGGAAAGAGAGAGAGTGGACCATATCCTAGCCCACAAAGCCCCAAGGATGATATTCCTACTCAGAGCAGCCAAGTCACAGAGAGCACTGGGGACGACACTGGAGACACAGAGCCGGAATTATGCCCGTCTGACACACACCCCGTACCCCAATCGGGGCAAAACATGAAGGGAGCACAACAGAGCAGGGAGTAAAACCATGAGGTCCCTGAGGAATCCTAAAAAAATCACTTTGGGGGTCATGGCTTTGAACCTCATCAGACTAGATTAGAAAGCATTCATACGGGTCAACAGCCAGATCTGGAACCATTTATAAGCATTTTTTTTCTCCCACGTCTATCTATACAATAGAGGCAGGATAAACAATTCTGAGGAGAAAACAATGGGACTGACGCTTCCAGGAGGCTAAATGGAAGAGGGAAGTGGGAAAAGATTGGGGAGAATCAACAAATCCAGGAACAAGTGATCTAAAATTGATGATGAGGCCATAGAATGCCTGGTAGAGTTTGATCAAGTGCAATGTAGCCAAGAGGAATTACTGAGAGCTGAATGAAACTCAAACATGATAGTGGCACAGGAGGAGTGTAAAAGGAAATAGAGGAAAGAACTAGGAGGCATAGGACATTTATAGAAGTATAAAAATATAGGTATGTACGTATGTAAATATATGTATGCATAACACTATTGACCTATGAAACTATATTTACATGTTAAATATTAAGGTAGCAGACAGACACTGGGCCTCTATTCAAGTCCTCCCTCAATGCAAGAACATTTTTTCTAGTAACCTTGCATTCTTTGGTGCTCACCTTCCTGACATGATCACTAAAGATAAAATGGGTACATAAGCAAATGTGGTGAAGAAAGCTGATGGTTCCTGGTTATCAAACGATATAGAGTCTGGGGTCTTAAAGGCTTGAAGACAAACAAGTGGCCATCTAGCTTGGAAGCAACAAAGCCCACATGGAATCACAAGAGTCTATGTGATCATGAGAGGTGTTGACAGGATCAGGTATTAGGTATCAGAAGACTCACAACAAACAATCATATCGATATGAATGAGGGTTGGGGGTGGGGCAGACTGGAGACCCATAGCCCATCTGTAGACTATTGGTCATGCCCTCACATAAGGGTCACAAGGAAAGGACGTGCCAGCTAGGTTGCAGTATAGCAGTGATGAAACACACAATATGACTCTAGTTATTTAAGATTTCTCTGACATCTCCCCACCAATATCATGACCCCAGTTCTACCTTACAAATCCAGCTAGACTAGAGCTTGTACCCTGGTACAGTTAAAAGCTCTCAACACACAGAATCCAGGACAGATAAAATAATGGGAGTAGCAAGACCATGAGGGTAAAGGAAGGTGAAGGGAGAAAGGGGGAACCAGTTGCAATGATCGACCTATACACCCAACCTCACCCCAGAACAACAGAAACATGCATGAAGGGAGACAGCAGGCAGTATTAGATATGAAAATAATTGTGTTAGTCTGGATACGTTAGAGAAACAAATCCACAGAAATTCATGTATAAGAGAGAGTTTTATATTAAGGTTAAGGGCACATCAAGAAAACATCCCAACCCAGTTCTGCCCAAGTCCACAAGTCCAACATTAACCCATTAACGCATATGTCCAACACCAATCCACAAAGTCCTCCTCCATCTCACAAAGCAGGCACAATGATGCTGACTGCAGGCGGAAAGCCAAGTCAGTGAATGTGTAAGCATCTCAGCACTGACAGGGGTCTCCACAAGTCTGCTCTAGCACCCAGGGCTGCATCGGGCTATGTCCATGTGGCTTCTCCTCAGGGATGTCTTTCAGGAAGTGAGCCTTTCCAGCTAAAGCAGGGAACTGGCTAAGGCAGCTGCACCCTGGTCCGACCACCAGAAAGCAAGAGATCTGATAATTTGAAAGGCGAGGCTTACAGAGCCATTTAGCCCTCTGCCCTTTAATTAACACCACATGTGTTTATCAGCCAGGTTGGCACCATAAACTAACTAACTCAATAATAATTTATAATTTATTATGAGTTCATGAGGGTAGGAGGGTGGGGGGGGGGGAATGAGAAGCTGATACCGAGGGCCCAAGTTAGAAAGAAAATGTTTTGTAAAGGATCATGGCAACATATGTACAAATTTTCTTGGCACAATGGATGTATGGATTGTTATAAGAGCTGTAAGATCCCCCAATAAAATGATTTATTGAAATGTTCTAAAAATTACTAATCCACAGCTAATGGTTTCAGTGCCGCTTAGACTTCCTCCTTCAATACGATTAGTTCTTAATCATATGCTCCCTTTCAAAACAGTTTAATGTTAACCATTTCCTTTGGGCACAGCAACTTTGTGTACTTCTTCCATCTTCTTTTGATGTTTCCTGTGTAATTTAATATTGTGACCATGGAATCCTTCAATATTTAAACTCAAGAGTTGAATTTTATTTTATTTTATTTTCTAGTGCTTTCGGTTTGAGTAATATTGAGCATGTTATCATTGGGTCTTGGAGGTGAGTATTTTCTATCATTGTATTAGAAACTCTTACAAATATTATAACAATCTACTTCATATTATAATTCAATTAGATCAAGCATAGTTGTACAATTGCTCCCACCAGCATTTTCAAACCATTTTCTTTCTGCTTGAACTCTTTGGTATCAGCTCCCCTTTATCCCCCACCCTACCACCCCATGAACTCTTAATATATTATGTATTATTATTGTTGTTGCATCTTACACCATCCAATGTATCTGTTCATCTACAACTCTGTTATTTGTTCCTCAAGTGAGGCTATACAACCATCATTGCTATAATTCCACCCTCACCCACCTCTCCTCCTGTACCCTCAGGGAATCTGTACTCCCATTACTGTTTATGAGGGGTTTAAGTATCTTGGATCGATTGATATTAATTATACAAATGAACATACACAGGTCTAACAAGATTGGTGAGGCAAAACTAAAGTCATAACAGTGAGGGGAGGAATATTAATTAACTAGAGGACAGTTATATCTATCATCAGTGCTATATTAAACCCTGGAGATATCATTCCTTCAGTGTGGCCCTTCGGTGAAAGACTGTCCAATTATCTTGCAGGTGAGTCTTGGGTCTCCACTTTGTCTACACTCCTTCATGTCAATTTGGTTACTTATCTTTGAACTTCTGATAATTATTCCTGTTGACACTTCATGAGCATATAGGCTGGTATGCTTCTTTCATGTGGGCGTTGTTGCTTCCCTGCTAGATGGCAGCTTTTTTAACTTCAAGCCTTTAAGACCCCAGATGCTCTATCTTTTAATAGCTAGGAACCATCACCTTTCTTCACCACATTTGCTTAAGCACCCATTTTGTCTTCAGTGATCATGACCGAAAGATGAATATTGTACATTGCCACATTATTAGAACAAACTGTTCTTGTACTGAGGTAAGATTTAAGTAGAGGCCCAAGGGGCTACGTTATTTTACAGATCTGACATATGACTAAAAATCATAGTCTCAGGTGTTCTACCAGTCTCTATCAGACTAGTAAGCCTGACCTATTTGTGATTTTATTATAAATTTGTTATAATTTTTTTCTCCCATTCTATTAAGGGCCTTCTATTATGATCCCTCTCAGGGCCTTTGACAATGAAATCTGGTTTCAATATTTTGGAGACTAATGTCCCCATTATCCATTGGACTAATTGTTCCAAGCATTATTTCTGTTTTCTTTTTCCCTGTGGACACAGATAGAGCAATAGTTGCACTCTGGATGACAATTCATGAACCTTTAAGACCCTAGTCCTTTTTAATGAAAGCAAATGTAAAATATTGTCTTCGTAGACTGTGTATGCCAATTGCTATGGTGCTCTCTATGAAACCTACACACAGGGATTTATGCCCTCAAGGCATTTGGTGATGTCTGAAGAGTTTTCATAACTTTCCCCCTGGTATGCTCCACCAAATTCATTAATATATTTGCAACAAAGGTAAACTGTTTTATCGTTGTTAAGTGTATGAAGTTCGTTACAAAGGATAGCAACCATATATACATATAACAGAAAGAGACATCACCCTGTCTCTTGCCATCCTCACAATGGTTCTGTTTGAGCCCATTGGGGCAGACCCAGTGTCAATCCATCTTGGCAAGGGTCTTCCTCTTCTTCCTTGCCCCTCTGCTTTACCAGGCATGATATCCTTCCTCAGGGACTAATCTCTTTTGATGACATATCCAAAGTACATGAAACAAGAGTCTCACCACCCTTGCCTATAAGAAGAACTCTGGTTCTATTTCTTTCAAGACAGATAATCTTGTGTTTTGGGCTGTCTTCAGGAAGTGCCTCAAGTTCTCTTTACTTTCAGCAAGCAATGATGTGTCACCTATATGTTACAATTTAATACATCTTCCTCCAGGCCTGACGAGTTCTTCTTCATATAGTCAAATTTCTCTGATTATTTTCTCAGAACATAGATCGAATAAGTATGGTAAGAGGACACAATCCTGACACATACTTTTCCTGACTTTCGACCAAGCAATATGCCCTTGTTTTGTGTGCACCACTGATTCTTGATCCATCTAGTTTCCACATGAGTACAATGAAATATTCTAGAGTCCCCACTCTTCCTAATCTATCTTTTGTTTGTTGTGATCCATACAGTTGAATGCCTTTGAATAGTTAATGAAAAACAAGTAAGCATCTTTCTGCTGGTCTCTGCTTATAAGCAGAACTCACCTGATGTTCACCTAATCATAACAATGATATGCCTTGTTCCACATCTTCTTCTGAATCTGACCTGAAACTGTCTGCTCCCTTTCAATATACTGCTGCAACCCTTGTTGGATGATCTTTGGCAAAATTTTAATTGCATGAAATAGTAATGATATTGTTCTATGATTTGAGCATTCTATTGGGTCACCTTTTTTTTAAAATTGATACAAATAAGGATCTTTCTCAGTCAGTTGGCCAAGTAGCTATCTTCCAAATTCTAGCATAGATGAGTAAGTACTGCTGGTACTTCATAAGCTTGTTGAAACATTTCGATTGGTATTCCATCAATTCCTGAAGATTTGTAAAGTTTTACAGTCTTGGAAGCAACATAAAATATTGAGATGAGTCAGAATCAATTCAATGGCAGTTGATTTGGGTATGAGAAATGTTGATTGAAATCCAATTCCTGTACTTAAATTTTGAGCCTGCTTGAAAATAGTGTTTTCTTTTATTATAGTATGAGTCATGCCAATGTGGGAGAGACACTAAACCTATTCACTCCTGAGTTATTAAAAAATACAATACAAATGCACAAAACGTTGCTGCTTTGCATGTCTAATGTCTAATGACACACATGGAGCGCAGGAGAAGACAGATAGCAAGGAGTACCAAGGATCACCAAGGAATGATGGCGATCCTAAGATACTGGGAGAAGTTGTATAGAAAAAAATTGAGATAGTGGAGATAATGATTTGAACTTCTGACTTCCAAAACTGTGGAAATATATATTTGTTTTTTAAAGTCACTAACTTGCGACATGACAGCTCTAATTAAGTAAATCAAACAATATATCTATATTGCTAAATCTATCTATAGCACTAAACATAGAATCTTTCTGATCTGTTTTTAATTTTAAAATTTACTTTAAATTTTCCTATATCAATATCACATACTTTTAATTTTTAATTATTAGTTTATATTGATGTCTTTTTAAAAAACATTTTATTAGGGGCTCATACAACTCTTATCACAATCCATGCATATACATACATCAATTGTGTAAAGCATATCTGTACATTCTTTGCCCTAATCATTTTCTTTCTTTTTTTACATTTTATTAGGGGCTCATACAACTCTTATCTCAATCCACACATATACACACATCAATTGTATAAAGCACATCCGTACATTCTTTGCCCTAATCACTCTCAAAGCATTTGCTCTCCACTTAAGCCCTCTGTATCAGGTCCTCTTTTTTTTTTCTCCTCTCCCTCCCTGCTCCCCCCTTATTGATGTCTTTTAGGACAAAATCTTTCACAATTTTTTCTGTTAAAACTAATATTGTCTTAAATTAAGGCACCTTTTCTTTTATTTATGAACATGATACTCAACAGACAGGTTAATTTTAAAGATCTTGTGCTGATACACTTATTCAAATATATTTTATAAGTTTATCAAACTGATTTAGTCTTTTTATTCAGGAATTTAGTATATCTTTATACTTATTTGAATTTGCATAATATAATTTCTTAATTTGAGTCTTCCATAATTTTATTATATTTATTTACAGTCGTTGTACTTTTTCAATTTTCAAAGCAGGAACTTTTTAGAACAGTTTCTTTTTTTCAATTAAAATACATCTATTTTGACCTTCCCTTTGCCAACTTGCCAAAATCTGTCATTTCATTCTCTTTGGATGTCTGAAAATTATGTGTCCATCTGTTTCCTGTCTACATTTTCTTAACGTATTGTTTAGGGTTTTGAATAAATATCAGAGTGCTGTGAATAGATAAATAATTTATTTTATTCCTACATTTAGTGGGAGTTATTGAATTAAAGTTTTTTCTGAAGGTTTCTTAAAGTTGTTTTAAAAATGTGAGCAAGTTTTCTAATTCATATTAATTTTTTATTATTGTACAAATGAATACTGATCTTTGCTATTTTTGTTTCACCTATATTGAAAGGATAATTTTATAACTTGTGCAAACAGTACCATTGAAAAAGATTTTAAATGTAATAGTGGTGTATTGGTAATTTGACTCTCAGTATGGTTAAGTGAATATCGATGCCATACCATTTGCCAATATTCATGATATATACACTTCAACATGTCTGATTTTAAGGTACCAATAATTTGTTGAATAGCTCAAGAATAATTGATCACTTAATTATTAATCAATTCTTTTATGCTGCTATAAGCCAATTAATTTCAGCTCAAGAATGTAAAACAACCTTTTACTTTGGGATACAGATTATATGATCATTATATCAAACTTCCTGGACCAGGTGCCTTTTTACAAAGAATATGCAATCAACTATTAACTGAAATTTTGGTATTTGAATTTGGCCAGAGGCTCCTTCTAAGACAAGGTTGGTGATCTGCTAATGAAGGATCGCAGCATTGAAACCCCTGTGAATCAATTATATTCTGAATGTGGGTCAACTAGATGGCAACTGCAACAACAAATTTTAACACAGCTGAAACTCTATTTTTAAGACCAAAATAAGATTGGCATTTTGAATCAGACACTCATATGGTTTACATGCAGGAATGACAAATTCAGGAACCATGTAACAACATGTCATTGTCAAAAGGAAATTTCAAGATCTACATTGAAGTACAATTCTTTATGCGATAGCATAATACCTACACATTTACAAGGAAAACCACTTAGTGTACCTATTATTTAAACTTTCCTAAAAATTGCTAAAGCCAGGGATGTAAACACTAAAAAATTTTACCAACTTCTTCAGTCTTAAATTGACCAGACATGCAATAAAGGCAAGCACTGGTGAATGGAATGCAAAAGTAGGAAACAAAGAGGAAGTATCAGGAAATACTATATATACCCGAATATAAACCGACCCGAGTATAAGCCAAGGTACCTAATTATTTCCTGGAAAACCAGAAAAACTGATTGACTCGAGTATAAGCCTAGGGTGAGAAATATAGGATGTGAATTAACACAGTGGACAGTGGGGAGAGAGGAGCGCAGCCACAGACACATCCTTACCAGTTCAGCTGCTGGCATAAGTGAATCACTACTGGTGCTTCAGCGAATTGGAGTCGTCCACGTAATAGGACGACTCTGATTTGTTAGATGTGAGTAAACAAACATTCAAAGCCCTGCAATGTCAGCGGGGCTTTGATTGAACAGTGGAGGAATGGCAATCACCCACGAGATGTTACACCTCGCTGGGGTACCACTGACCCGTGTATAAGCCAAACCCCAATTTTCAGCACATTTTTGTGCTGAAAAACTCGGCTTATACACAAGTATGTATGGTAGGTCTGGAAAATAGGACCAAGGTGATACAAATGGGGCTGAAGATTGTCTGAGAGAGTCTAAGACTAACAACGTATTAAAGAACTATTGTGGCATCATGGGTTTTACATGGGGCTGCTAATGGCAGTTCAAAACCTGAGGAGTCTTTGCCATAAAGAAGAGGCTTTCTGTTCTCATAAAAAGGTAGTCTTGAGATACGAGGCGGGAAGATGGAGACAGAGTGACACATACAAGAGGGACTCCGCAGAATTCAGCCTAGGAGAGTTACTTAGAGGGAAATTCAATGTGACTGGAACACAGGAGGAGCATCATAAAGATAAGTAGGCATAGACCCATAGGGTTTCTTGGGACTGGGAGTTTTAGGTTTACCTCAGTGTAAGCTGGCTGGGGCTTGACCTTGGCCTCACCACTGTCTCTGCCAGAGCCAGGACCATTTGGAATCCGTAGGGGGGTTTGGTATCAACACAGCCTCAATTTGTGGCCACCTGTCTCAGGGCAGGGACTAGACACTGGCAGCTCCACAGGTAGGGATCGGGGTTCAGCTACATTGTTGATTTTATTTCCATGTCTGCTCTCTGTCCCCCTCACACACAGTCCTGGAGGTCTGTGCAGGAGCTTTTTCTTGGCACAGACACAGCTTGCCACCGCTTCCTTGGGGCGGTGAGGGGACTAAACCCTCACAGCTCTGCCGGCAGGGATCTGGGTTCAGTTACATTGTTGCTTTTATTTCAATCTCTCCTCTCTGTACTTCCAAGGTCTTGGAGGGCTGTGCAGGGCTTCTTCCACACCACCCACCACCCACCCCACCCCCTGGCTCAGCCATGGCTTGCCTTGCTGCCATCACCTCCAAGCAGGGACTAATCCCTTTCAGTTCCACAGGTGGGGATCAGGACTCAGCTACATAGTTCCTTTTGTTTCCATCTCTTCTCTATATATCTAAGCAGTCTTACTTAATTTTTTTCCCTCTTCTTTGTCTCTTTACTGTTCTCCCACACTCCACTGTTGACCTCCAAAAAACTCCCCTTAGCCAAGGGCATTTACACCTGCACCACACCCAGCAGGTGAGCTCCACCCTGTGTAGCTATCCAGAGGGTAGGAAAGCCCTGCTTTCCCTCCAGGACTACTCTGCCCAACATCTTACCTGGGAATTCCTGTGTCTGGGGGCATAAAGCAGCTCGGCCAACACTCATCAATATTCCAAGCTGTTGCAGGAACCTCTGCCCAACTTCTGCAATACCAAAGCAGACAAATGACCAGACTTTTGGGGCACTCCCCTGAGAGGGAAGCCACAGGCGGATAAAGTGGTAGGTTAATTTCATAGTGAAATTAGCTGTAGGCAGTTCGAAGAAGCATTCCTACAAGTCTCTCAGAGAAAGCCTGTGCTCTTGAACTCCCTAGAAAATGGCACTTGGCTCCTCTAAAAGAATGCAACACAAACAGCCATCAGTCCCAATGACCTCAATGAAAAAACGGGAGAAATAAAAGGCGATGACAGAAGATGTCCCTAACATAAAACATGCATAGAGGAAGCAGACATTGAGCTGCCACAGAAAGAAATTTTCAGAAAGCTGTTTGGAGTCATACAGTATATGAGGGAAATAATAAAGAAAAGGGATGAAATGATAGAGGAGATAAAGGCCATAAACCAAAGGGAAATAAAGGAGCTTAGAGAGGAGATAACCAAAACAAGTATCAAAAACACGGACCTTATTTAATATCATGCTGGAGGTTTAAATAACAGCATAAGGCAAAGAAAAGGGGAAGGAAGACGTGAAACTATCGTTATTTGCAGATGATGTGATTTTATATATGGAAAATCCCAAAAGGTCCACAAGGGGAGTATTGGAAGCAATAGAGGAGTTTGACAAAGTGGCATGATACAAGATCAACAAACAGAAGTCCATCGGACTGTTATTCACATCAGATAAGACCACAGAATATGAGATCAAAAAGGTGGTACCCTTCACAATAACTAAATACAAATTGAAATATCTAGGGGGTATACCTGACTAAAAGAACAAAAGATCTATATGGGGAAAACTACAGGACACTATTACAAGAAACCAAGAGCAACCTCAACAAATGGAGGGATATCCTATGCTCATGGATTGGAAGACTCAATATAGTCAAAATGTCAGTTCTACCTAAGGCACTATATAAGTTTAATGCAATCCCGGTACAATTACCCTCATCTTTCTTCAAAGAAATGGAAAAACGGATTACCAACTTCATATGGAGAGGGAAGAAGCCCAGAATTAGCAGAGAACTTCTCAAGTAGAAGGACAGAGTGGGAGGGCTTGCTTTACCTGACTTTAGTACATACTATACAGCCACAGTTGTCAAAATCACATAGTATTGGTACAATGACAGATATTCAGGCCAATGGAAAAGAACTGAAAACCCAGAAAGAAATCATCATCATGCAGACAACTGATCTTTGATAAGGGTGCCAAAAATATCAAATGGGAAGCAGATGCCCTCTTCAACAAGTGGTACTGGAAAAAATGGATATTTACCTGCAGCAAAATGAAGCAAGACCCCTATCTCACTCCATGCACAAGAATAAACTCAAGGTGGATCACAGACCTTGAAGTTAAATGCCAGACTATTAGGGCCATTAATGAGGGAACAGGGACCAACTTGAGAACTTTGACACAAGGAATACACAGGCTATCAGAAATAGGGAAGGACACAAACACAGAGGAGGCAGAAATTGACAAATGGGATAAACTGAAGATAAAACACCTGTGTACATAAAAATAATTAATCAAGAGAGTAATAAAAGAGTCCACAGACTGGGAAAACATCTTTAGCAATGACACATCAGACAAAGGCCTTATTACTAAATCTACAATACTCTGTTAGCTTCCAAAAAGAAAAAAAACCTAATTGCCCACTTCAGAGGTGGGCAAAGGACTTGAACAGAAGCTTCACAGGGGCTTAAATCTGAATGGCCAATAAACATATGAGAAAATGCTCCTGATCATTAGCCATAAGGGAAATTCAAATTAAAACAACAATAAGGTACCACCTAACACCCTCAAAAATAGCCTAATTCAAAAAATTAGAAAGCAAGTGTTGGAGGGGCTATGGAGAGACCGGAACTCTCATCCACTGTTGGTGGACTTGAAAGTATGTACGACCACTGTGGAAATCGATCTGCCAAAATCTAAAACAGATGGAAATTGAGTTACCATACGACCCAGCAA
Source organism: Tenrec ecaudatus (assembly GCF_050624435.1). Taxonomy (NCBI): domain Eukaryota; kingdom Metazoa; phylum Chordata; class Mammalia; order Afrosoricida; family Tenrecidae; genus Tenrec; species Tenrec ecaudatus. Next base: position 75,876,830 of record NC_134534.1, on the reverse strand, counting down.
TCCCCGTACTGGGCATACACCATGAAGAGTCAAGAAACAAACCAAATTCAGACATCTGTGTTCCAATATTCATTATGGCACTGTTCACAATTGCAAGGAGATGGAAGCAACCCAAATTTCCATCAACTGGTGATTGGTTTAAAAAACAGAGGTATATACATACAATGGACTACTACGCATGTCTAAAAAACAGTGATGAAGGTATGAAGCAAATCGCTGCATGGGAAGAACTGGAGGAAATCATGCTAACCAAAGTAAGTCATGCACAAAAGGACAAGTACAACATGAGTTCGCTGACATAAGCATTTTTAAAAAAATGCAGAACGGCCATAAGGAAAAAGCTACTATATACAAACATTCCTGGGGGTGAGGACCAGGTAATATGGCAGGAACCAGATCAAATACAGGAATACATATGGTACACAACTAAAAAAAGAGGTGGGTAAAGGAAAAAAAATAAAAAGAAAGGGGTAGCAGGGGCACAAGGCACTAACCCACCCCAAGTGAGGGTATTGTTTATATCTTCACAGGGAAAGAGGAACCAGACTTCAACCCAGACTTCAACCCAGTGCTCCAAGATGTGAATGCAACATGCTGACATGGAGTAGGAAACCAGTTGGGAGGTCTGGGGGGCCGACCTCAATCTCAATTACTAAGTGCCCACCTGCCCCTTCCCTCCAAGAATAATTTATTTCAAAAGACAGCATTGAAACTGCAGCTCCAGGAGAGGGACATATTTGATCTGAGCACATGGGTACTGATGAAGGGGGAGGAGGAGCGAGTGGAGGACATCCTGGCCCACCAGGCCTTGAGGACGATGTTCCCACTCAGAACAGCCAGTCCACAGAGAGGACCACATGGCCAGCCCCACTATAAGACATGATGCCCCTCATTGACACATAGCTCTACAGAGGACAACACTGGAGACACAGTGTGGGAATTGCACCACATCTGATCCCATGATACCGAGGCAAAACACTAAGGGGGTGCAACAGAACAGCAAGGGAATGGAGCGGCAAGGTCTCCAGGGAATGCTGAAGATGGACTTTGGGGCCAGGGCGTGGTGCCCCAACAGACTGGACAGGAAAACACTCCTAAAGGCCAACAAATCATCCTTGAACTAACAAGAAGCTTTTCTTTCTTGTGTTTTGTTTAGTCCTTTGTCATTGGTTTGTTGTTGTTTTGTTGTATATCGTGGCCTGGTTTTGCTCTGTCTTGTTTTTGTGCATGTTATTATCTCCATAGGTCTGTCTAAATAAGATAGGCTGTATCAACAATCTGGAAGAGAAAACAACAGGACCGACAGTTCCAGAGGGACATAGGAGTGGGTTAGGTAGGGGGAAAGGAAGTGGTGTTAACCCAGGGAAAAGGGAACAAAAAGTGATCCAAATTGGTGGTTAAGGAGAGTATGGGAAGCCTGGTAGGGCTTGATCAAGGGTAATGTAACAGAGAGGAATTTCTGAAACCCTGATGGGGACTGAGCATGACAGTGGTGCAGGAGTAAAGTCAATGGAAATAGAAGAAAGAGCTAGGAGGCAAAGGGCATTTATAGATGTCTAGAAAAATACAGGTATATATGCAAATATATTTATATACGAGGATGGGACATAGATCTATGCGCATATATTTATAGGTTTAGTATAAATGTAGCAGGACATTAGGCCTCCACTCAAGTACTCCCTCAATGCAAGAATACTTTCTTCTATTAAATTGGCATTCTATGATGCTCACTCTCCCAACACAGCCGCTGAAGACAAAGAGGGTGAACAACCAAATGTGGTGAAGAAAGCTCATGGTACCCAGCTATCAAAAGATATAACATCTGGGGTCTTAAAAGCTTGAAGGTAAACAAGTGCAAGAAAGCCCACATGGAAGAAGCACAAGAGCCTGTGTGATCATGAGGTGCTGAAGGGATCAGTTATCAGGCATAAAAGAACAAAAAGTCATATCATTGTGTTCTTACCTCCGTGATATGACCATTGAAGACAAATGGGTACATAAGCAAATGTGTTGAAGAAAGCTGATGGTGCCCAGCTATCAAAAGATATAGCATCTGGAGCCTTAAAGGCTTGAAGGTAAACAAGCCGTCATCTATCTCAGAAGCAACAAAGCCCACATGGAAGAAGCAGACCAGCCTGTGGGATCACGTATAAGGCATCATCAGAATAAAAAAAAATCTTACCATAATGAGTGATTGGGGCAGTGCAAAGTGGAGACCTAAAGCCCATTTTTAGGCCACTGGACATCCCCTTACAGAGGGGTCTCAGGGAGGAGACAAGTCACCCAGGGTGTGATGTAGCAATGATGAAAAATAAAGCTTTCCTCCAGTTCCTAAATGCTTTCTCGCCGCCCCCCCTCTCCCCACTATCATGATCCCAATTCTATCTTGAAAATCTTGCTAGACCAGAGGATGTAAACTGGTACAGATAGGAACCAGAAACAGGGAATCTAGGGCAGATTAACTCTTCAGGACCAGTGGTGTGAGTAGCGATACTGGGAACGTAGAGGAGGGTAGGTTGGAAAAGAGGACCAGGTGCTGGGGATTAGACCAGCTATCCCACATCAAGCTGGGTTCGAACTGAGGCATGTGGATGACAGGAAAAGAAAGAGCTATGTACAAAGCATGGGATCTGGAGGACTCCAATCTGATGGACTGAAGTCCCATGTATATTTGAAGCTTGGTTTTTATACTCTTCTTACACAAGGGAATTGGTTACAAAACAAAAATCAAAGAACTTAAACATTCCTAAACTCTTATCTATGCAAATGTTACTTAACTAGTCACAGTTTCTTAACCTTAGAATAATAAAAGCACTAGGTTCAAAGACAATCACACGGATATGCAGGATTCAAGAGAGCCTCAAAGAGATCATAAATAACTGATTTATTTATGTTTTTAGCAGCAAAGTCACAAACAACAGTCATTTTGCAATGCTTTTGTCTGCAGAGAAACAGAGGTGCAGGGGACTAAATAGTCACCCATTAGTAAACACCTTGATCAGCCGGATGCTTCCTACAACCCGGTTATAAGGATCTACATGTGACCTCCTCCCTGGGGGACGGACAACAGAAAAGTGGGTGAAAGGAGATGTTGGGCAGGGCAAGATATGACAAAATAATAATTTATAAATTATCAAGCGTTCATGAGGGAAGGGGGAGCAGGGAGTGAGGGGTAAAAATGAAGACCAGATGTCAGGGGCTTAAGTGGAGAGGAAATGTTTTGAGAATGATGAGGGCAATGAATGTGCAAATGTGCTTTACACAATTGATGTATATATGGATTGTAATAAGAGTTGTATGAACCCCTAATAAAATGATTAAAACAAAAGAGTTGTATGAGTCCCCAATAAAATGATTTTTTTTTTTTTAAGTTAGACTTGAAAACTCACAGGGGCAGTTCTACTGTGTCAGTATGAGTCAGAAATGGCTGCAAGGCATTCAATTACCTTTGGTTTGGGAGGGATTTATTCATTGAAAATACCCTTTTAACACAACATGTATAGCAATTATACATGTGGATTTCACCAGAAGGAAACATGAATCAAATTGGGGCATTATGAGTTGGAATCAACTTGATGGAACCTAAAGAGAACAAACATCTTCTTTATCTCTTATGCTTGTTTTTGCCTTAAAGTCTGTCTTATCAAAAATTGATATTGCCACCCCGTCATTTTTGATTGCCATCTTCTTGATATTCTATTTTACCCATCCATTTATTTTTACTGTGCTTTGGTCTCTGGATGAAAGCATATTGATTGTTCCTATTTTTGTATACATTATGCTAGTCTCTCTTAATCAGTGAAATTAATATGTTATACTCTATAATTTTAGATCCAGAAAATGAAAATCATGTGTGTATACTAACTCATAGCAACCCTATCAGGACAGGACAGAACTAACTACTCCTGTGAGTTTTTGAGACTGTAACTCTTTATGGGAATTCAAAGCCCATCTTTGTCCCTTGGAACTGCAGGTGGTTTCGAACAGCCCAAGACATAACCACTATGCCATGAATTAACTGCTGATTATTTAGCTCTTTGTGTTTTTCCCCAAGACACTTGTTTCCTTCTTCCACCTAATTTTCTGTGCTGAGTTCATTTTGTTTGTGTGGCTTTTTTTCATTGCCTTTTTGCTGTTATTTTAGTGTGCATGCCATCTTCATGTTTTTCCACCTTTTTATTTTGATTAGAATATTTATCAGTATTCCTTTAATTTATTACCATCTTCACAAGTTTCAAGCAATTTGTTTTTTCTTCAAATTATTTGAATTCTCTCTCTGGAAGTCCTGTGACTACACAATTTATTGATAGCTTGCTTCTTTGTTGTACAAGGTCTAGACAGTGTCTGCCTATTCTGCTATCTTGCTGGAAATTCAACACTTATCTTTTTTAAAATGTAATTTATTTTTTGTTGTTGGGAAGATCGACAGCAGAGCCTTCACTGATTTGGCAAGTCCACCCTGCACAATCCAGGGACATTGATTACATTTCCAAGTAGGACAAGCATTCTTACCTTCCTCTTCTTAATTTGTCTTCCCCTATTAACATAAACTCTCCTAAGTTTCCTATCTGATCTTTACAGTTGCTGTTATCAATTTAATTCCATACACATTGTGCTGAAAAGATTACAATTACTGAGGCAAACATTCTTTACTAGCTAAACTAAACTACTGCTGGTTTTAAAGAAAACTTCAAAAGATAACTTTGAATTTAGGTCTAAACATTATCTAAAGGCAACTGCTTCAGGGATCAAACCATGAGAATTAGAAAGTATGCTCTCCATTTACCCCTTTTGATCAGTATTCTCTTTATACAGAACTTTTGATCAAAGTGATTAGTAAAGATAAGCAGGCACCATCCAATTCCGGTCATGTGGTAAAGGATGCTGTTGTTCACAGAGGAAGTAGCCCCCTTTTCCATTTCCTTTTCCTATTTCTCACTTTCCTTATGGTGCTGCACGTGACTACAGATCAACTATTGTAAGCATTTTAAAGCACCAGACGCTATGCAACAAATTCGATTAAAAAAACAACAGAACTAAACACAGTATTTTATCCTTAACTGGGATATCCACGTAAACAAAACCAAAACTCACTGCCATGCAGTCGGTTGTGACTTATCCCAGCTCAATAGGACAGAGTGGAACTGCTCTCTTGGTTTCTGAGGCTGTAAATAATGACAGGAGCAGAAAGCCTGATCTTCATGATCAGATAAACTAATGAGTTAAAGCAGTTACTCTTTCGGTGAGCAGCCAACCTGGACCTCACTATGCCACCAGGCTTCCTGGGTGTACAAAACAACCATGGCAGCAGACCTTGTTTCAGTGTTGTAAATTTATCTAGCTAAGAACACTTCCCAATTCAACTTGTTATATGTGCATACAACGTATTGATGGCAATTGCATTAATCAATGGCGTCATCCACCCTTAATGTGATTTTTTCCATCACTAAATAAAAGCTCTCCAGAAACAGTAACAACCCTACTTCTTTCTGTCAAGAAGCCTTGGTGGCATGATGGGATACACATTGTGTTGCTAACTACAAAGTTAGGGGTTCGACACCATCAAATGCCCCACTGCTGGGAGATGGAATTGTCTGCTCAAAGATTTAAAGTCGCTAAAACCCAAAGGGAGCGCTCTACTCTGTCCTATGGGTAAACTTGGGTCAGAATTGGCTCCATGTTAGGGGGTTTGGGTTTGGTTTTCCACCTCACATCTACTCCTGTGAACCACTAATAAATGCCAGTATCTCTTAGATCACCAGACTCTTGTAAGCAGTTTGCCAAATAACATAGTCAAATCTTGGGGACGTTAGGTTGGTTTTCCTCACATAAATCCTTAGCATTCTTAAGATGAGGAGGTAAAAAAATTGTAAGAATACTAATTCAAAGTAGAACAAAAGAGATGTAAAAGTCGTATCCACAACTCAGCTCTGCATGGTTATTTCTTATTTACAGTGTCACAAAACAAACACATAGGCATATTTCTTGTTTTAAGGGAAAGAAGCCTAACATTTTTACTGTGAATTTATTAAAACAAACCAAACTACTTATTCTGAACCACTGAGGAACAGGAATGTATGTAAGTCCTTATATGAAAGCAATTGTAGTTAAGTCTACAGCCAAGAATATTTAGGATTTGATCCCAAACCCAAAATTGCCAACTGAGGGTAAACCATCTTGTGTTTGTGGGTGTGACCTTAGCCAAATTAAATCACCTCTTTGCACTTCAATTTCTTCAATTGTAAAATTTATACAACCTTTTTTACCTCACAGGGTTTTGTGAAAATTAAATAACTCAAGATTGTTCCCTACTTCGCAGGTGATGCATAGTATGTTAGTGAGTGCTTATTGCTAGTTTAAAATAGTTACCTATGTCTTTTCATTTGTATTTGGAGAAATATAACTAATATATGAAGTTTGTGATTTTAGAAATAGTATTGTTTAGGAGACATAAAATTGGGCACTCCTATAATGTTTGCTAGAAAAAAATATTAAAATAATTTGTGGATTTATCAAAATTTCTGGAGGAAGCATGAGAAATTTGAGGAAACGAAGTAATGACTGTGTAGTGCTTGATTTCATTAATAGACTATCTATCTATTTATTTATTTCTCCATCCCTTCCTCTGTACCACTCCCGTACACACACACACACTCAGACAAACACACACTCCTTTGAGAATGTGGGAGCTTCAGGTGAAGGAAACAAGTCCTGCTCTGAGAGACGCAACCATTGTAATGTGGGAACTGGATGGAGGGAAGAACTCCGTTAGGGTCTTTCATTCCTGTGAGGGACCATTCATATGAGGCCTATCCCATGCAAGCTCTGTGCTGGATGCAACAAGCCCACATGGAAGAAGCACACCAGCCTGTGCGATCATGCAGTGTCATCAGGACCCGGTAACAGGCATCAAAAGATGCATAAAAAGAAATAAACAAAAATAAATAGTTAAGCAGTAGATATTGCTCAGATATTGGAAATGATGCATGCAGCAGTCTGTGGAGGGGTCCTGCGTGTACACGCCTCCTGCTTCCTGCAGTCAGACATCTCAATGAGGTCCCCGTGGAACTCCGCACAAACTCGTCCCTGGAGAGCTGCTTGGTGGCAATAACCCCCTGCCTGTGCCATCGATGTGGTCAATCTTCATCCCTTCCTTTTCAACTTTCAATCAGCTCGTCGATTCTCCTCTCTTCAGACTGCAGCTCTGTTTGGTTCTGTCTGAAACTCCTTTGTCCAGAGTCGAAGTCTGTCAGTCTGCGTTTCTGTGGTGTCTTTCCTTGAGCCTTTTTCCTGGAGGTCGGTTTGCCCTCCATTGGTGGAAAGTTGAGGGGGGTCGGGGGGTTTGGGGACATTCTGCTGCTACATATTTTTGGTTTGGAAAAGGGACAAGTGGGCGTCTCCTGATGTCTTTGATCATCTGTTCCTTGGATGTCACTGGGCTCTGGTTGGCAGTCTCAGTATTTGTTTCTCTTTTCATCTGGTTTCCTATAGATTCTGGCTAAAGGTTTCCCCTGGCATTTGACTTCATGATGTGCAACTGAGTTCTCTTCCTGAAGTGGAGAGCACATTCCAGAGCACTTCCTGAATTTGGGAGCACATTCTAGAGTACTTGTTCGGCTTTATGTAGGAGTAAATCTTGAACTGCCCTATAAGCAGTTTCTCACTGTAGGCGTGGGGCCTCTCTGAACCCTTCTGCTGCCGTCTCTGCCACCACCACCACTGCTTCCACCACTCAGGGCTTGGACATCTTCCTAGCTGTTCAACAGGATTGCTGAAGACAAAGTGGGTGCATAAGAAAATGTGGTGAAAAACGCAGATGGTGCCCAGCTATTAGAAGATGTAGTGTCTGGGCACTTGAAGACTTGAAGTTAAACAGAGAGCCATTTAGCAGGGAAGCAACACAGCTCACATGGAAGAAGCACACAATACCTGTGTGTTCACCAGGTGTCGATGAGCTCAGGTATCAGGCACCAGAAGATTAAAAGAAAAATCATATTGATGCAAGTGAAGAGGGCAGAGTAGAGACCCAAAGCCCATTTATAGACAATTGGACATCCCCTCACAAAACAGTCACAAGGAAGGAACTACTTAGCCACGGTGCAGTATAACACCAACCGTGTTAGTCCAGGTTGACTAGAGAAACAAATCCAGAAATATATATATATATATATATATATATATATATATATATATATATATATATATATATATATATATATGAGAATTTTATGCCAAGAAGTAGTGATGCATCAATAAAACATCCTAGGCCATTCCAGATCAAATCCATAAGTTTGCTATTAGCCCATAAGTCTGATATTAGCCCATGAAATCCTCTTCAGACTCATGAAGCACACGCAATGATGCTGAAAGCAGGAAAATCACAGGCTGGTGGGTGGAAAGTCCTGTGGGTCCAAGGCAGTGGATGCGTCTCTAGGGCTCCAGCTGCCATCAGCATGGCTCCACGTCCTCCCATAGCTTTTTGTAGTAGTGGTTTGTCATTTTCTTGATACAAGCTTTTTGTTCTCTGGTTGTTTATTCCTAAGTATTTCATATTTTTGTAGTTATTGCAAATGGTTTATCTTTTTCATTTCCTTATCTTCCTTAATATACAGGACTCCCATTAATTTCTGTATGTCGATCTCATAGCCTGCATGTCGCTAAAATTTCAATTAGTCCCAGCAATTAAAAATAAATCAAATTTTGGGTTTATATGAAATCATACAAGAAGTAAACAGATTTTTACTTCATTGAAAATTTGGATGACTTTAATATCTTTTTGATATCTAACAGCTCTGGCTAAGATTTCTAGAACCTCATTGAATAAGAATAGTGATTCCAGAAGAGGGACATACCTGATCGGAGCACACGTGAGCAGATGAATGGGGAGGAGGAGAGAGTGGAGCACATCCTGGCCCACCAGGTCTTGAGGACAATGACCTCAATTAGAGCAGCCAGTCCACAGAGAGGACCACATGGCCAGCCCCACTATGAGACATAATGTCCCTCACTGAACCATGGCCCTGTCATGTAGGAATTGCGCCCAACCTGATACTACCACACCAAGGCAAAGCACTGGGGGAGTACAGTGGAACAGAAAGGGAATGGAGTGGAAAGGTCCCCAGGGAATGCTAAAGGTGGATTTGGGGGCCAGGGCATAGTGCCCCAACAGACTGGTCTGGAAAACACTCCTAAAAGCCAACAAATGATCATTGAACTAACTACAATGTTTTCTTTCTTGTTGTGTTTTGTTCTGTTATTTGTCAATGATTTGTTGTTGTTGTTTTGTTGTATATTGTTGTTTGGTTTTGCTCTGTCTTATTTTTGTGCATGTTATTATCTCCGCAGGTCTGTTTAAATAAGATAGGCTGGATGAACAATCTGGAGGAGAAAATAATGGAACTAATAGTTCTGGGGGGACATGGGAGAGGGGGAGGTGGGGGAAAAGCTAGTGGTATTAATAAACCCAGGGACAAGGGAACAAGTGATCCAAATTGGTGGTGAGGAGGGTGTGGGAGGCCTGGTAGAGCATGATCAAGGGTAATGTAACCAAGAGGTATTGCTGAAACCCAGGTGGGGATGGAGCATGAAAGTGGGACAGGAGGAAAGTCAAGGGAAAGAGAGGAAAGAGCTAGGAGGCAAAGGGCATTTATAGATGTCTAGATAAAGGCATGTACATATGCAAATATATTTATATATGAGGATGGGGAAATAGATCTGTGTGCCTATATTTATAGGTTTAGTATGAAGGTAGTGGAAGGACATTGGGCCTCCACTCAACTACTCCCTCAATGCAAGAATACTTTCTTCTATTAAATTGTCATTCTATGATGCTCACCCTCCTGACACAACCACTGAAGACAAAGCAGGTGAATAAGCAATTGTGGTGAAGAATGCCGATGGTGCTCGGCTATCAAAAGATATAGTGTCTGGGGTCTTAAATGCTTGAAGGTAAACAATCGGCCATCTAGCTCAGAGGCTACAAAGCTCACATGGAAGAAGCACACCAACCTGTGTGATCACGAGGTGCCGAAGGGATCAGTTATCAGGCATTAAAGAACAAAAAAAAATCATATCATTGGATGCACACCTCCATGATAAGATCGCTGACGACAAACAGGTGCATAAACAAATGTGGCGAAGAAAGCCGACGGTGCCCGGCTATCAAAAGGTATAAAGCATCATCAGAACACAAAAATCTTACTATAGTGAATGAAGGAGGGAGTGCAGAGTGGAGTCCCAAAGCCCATTTTTTGGCCACTGGAGATTCCCTTGCAGAGGGGTCTAGGGGAAGAGATGAGCCAGTTAAGATGTGATGCAGCAACGATGAAAAATACAACTTTCCTCTAGTTCCTAAATGCTTCACCTCACCCCCACCCCCAACTATCGTGATCTGAAGTCTACCTTTCAAGTCTGGCTAGACCAGAGGATGTACAATGGTGCAGATAGGAGTTAGAGGCACAAGGAATCCAGGGCAGATGATACCTTCAGCACCTGGGGTGTGAGTGGCAATACTGGGAGGTTAGAGGGAGAGTGGGTGGAAAGAGGGAACCGATTACAAGGACCTACATTTGACCTCCTCCCTGGAGGACAGACAACAGAAAAGTGGGTGAAGGGAGATGTCCGACAGGGCAAGATATAAGAAAATAATAATTTATAAATTATCAAGGGCTCGTGAAGGAGGGGGGAGCGGGGAGGGAGAGGAAAAATGAGAACCTGATGCCAAGGGCTTAAGTGGAGAGCAAATGTTTTGAGAATTATGAGGGCAATGAATGTACAGATGTGCTTTACACAATTGATGTATGTATGAATTGTGATAAGAGTTGTATGAGCCCCCAATAAAATGATTAAAAAATGAAAGAATAGTGACAAAGGACAACCCTATCTAGTTCCCATTCAGAAGGGGACACTTTTAGCCCCTCTTTATTCAGTGGCAAGGGTTCTATTCATTTTGCATATGTGAGCTATATTATGTTGAGGAATTTCTCTTCTATTCCCATTTTATTGTGTGTTTTTATCAAAGATGCAAGTTGTGTTTTGTGGAATGCTTTCCCTACATCAGTTGATAGATGACTCTTTGGGTTTATTTATAGTCATTGCATTCCTTAGTTTTCTAAAACTGAACCATTCTTGCATACCTGGTGTAAACCCTACTTGATCATCATGTACTATTTTAATGTTTTGTTGAATTCTATTAGCTAAGCTTTTGTTGAAGATTTTTGAATTTATGCTCACAAAATATATTAGTCTATAGTTTTCTATTCTGATGTTATCTTCTTTGTCACTCCTGAAGCCTTTTGCTTTGACATCTTTTTTATCAGAAATTAAAATGTACTCGTGTTTTTTGCCCCCGCCTACTATTAGCTTGATATATATATTCTTCATCCTTGACTTTAACTCTGCTTTTTCTTGGCGTTAGAGCATATGATGAGTCATGTTTTATTGTTCTTCCTGCTAGTCTGTGTCTTTTAATTTGGGAATTCAGTCCATTTACATTTAATATTGGTATGATAGGTTTAATCTTATTGCTGTTATTTTGCGGTGTGTTTTTATGATATTATTGACTCTATTGTTCATCATAATTTTCTGTGCTGGTCTCATTTTACTTGTGGGTTTTCTCGTCATTTTTCCTTTGCTTTTTTTTTTGCTTTTATCTTTATTTATTTATTTATTTATTTTTTAATTTTAACAATTTATTGGGGCTGATACAATTCTTTTCACAGTTCATACATATACATACATCAATTGTATAAAGCACATCTGTACAGTCTTTGCCCTAATCATTTTTTTCTCTTTTCTTCTTTTACATTTTATTAGGGACTCAAACAACTCTTACCACAATCCATACATATACATACATCAATTGTATAAAGCACATCCATACATTCCCTGCCCCAATCATTCTCAAGGCATTTGCTCTCCACTTAAGCCCCTTGCATCAGGTCCTCTTTTTCCCCCCCCCTCCCTCCCCATTCCCCCTTTCCTCATATGCCCTTGGTAATTTATACATCGTTATTTTGTCATATCTTGCCCTATCCGGAGTCTCCCTTCCCCCCTTCTCTGCTGTCCCTCTCCCAGGGAAGAGGTCACATGTGGATCCTTGTAATCAGTTCCCCTTTCCAACCCACTCACCCTCCACTCTCCCAGCATCGTCCCTCACACCCTTGGTCCTGAAGGTATCATCCACCCTGGATTCCCTGTACCTCCAACCCTCATATGTACCAGTGTACAGCCTCTGTCCTATCCAGCCCTGCAAGGTAGAATTCGGATCATGGTAGTTGGAGGGAGGAAGCATCCAGGATCTGGGGGAAAGCTGTGTTCTTCATCGATACTACCTCACACCCTAATTATCCCATCTCCTCTCCTAAACCCCTCTATGAAGGGATCTCCATTGGCCGACACTTGGGCCTTGAGTCTCCACTCTGCACTTCCCCCTTCATTTAATATGATATATATATACATATATACACATACATATATACATATACACATATATACACATACATACACACACTTATATCTTTTTTTTTTTTGCATGATGCCTTATACCTGGTCCCTTGGTTGAAGTCTTACCATTTTCTTTGAGGTTAATTTACTTCTTATTATTTTTTCTTTCCAAGTTTAACACAATTTGTTGTCTTTTGCAAACTACTCAATTTCCTATCAGTTAAATTGTTTTATATTTACTGTATCACTTCTTTTCTTTCTTGCTGTCTTGATTGTGGAATGTTACCTCTGGTTATGAATTTTGGAGTTTTATTTCACTTTGGGTTTTTCTTGAGTGGGTTGATTTCTCAATGGCAGTGTTTTATAGGCAGATTGTTGTTTGCTGTCTACTGCTGTTGTGGTTGAATCTCTGTCTAAAATATTCCTGTTAGTATTTTTTGCTTGCAAACTCGGCTACTCTTTTACAAATCCCTTTAGTTTTTCCGTGTTTAACAAATACCTTATTTCTCCCTAATTTTTAAGAAGTAATTTTGCTGGATATAACATTCTTGGTTGGTATTTTTTTTTCTTTCAATGTGTTATATATCTCATTCATTGTCTTCTTGTGCACATGGTTTCTATTGAGAAACCCAAGTTATTCCTGTTCGTTTTTATAGGTGATTTTCCTGATTTTCCCGAGTTGTTCTCAGGATTCTTTTTCTTCGATGTTAGAAAGTTGGATTTTCGTGTGTCGTGGTAATTTTCCTTTGGAACCAGTCCTAATCGAGGTTCTTTCAGCTTCATAAATGGTTAGCTTCTGTTCTGTCATGATGTTGGGGCAGTTTTTATCTAGTATTTCTTGAAGTCTTCTCTATTTTCTCTTCTTTCTGTTCTAGTACGTTTATCACCTATAAGTTGTTTCTTTTGATAATGCCCCGTAGAATTCTTAGGTCTGCTTCAGCATGTTTTCCACCTTAAAAAACAAAGATTGTTTTTATGTTTGGACTGTGAGATTTACCTTCAAGCTCATTGATTCATGATGCCATTGCTTCAATGTTACTCTTTTTCATTTCAAGTTGTTATCCACTTCTAATATCTTCATGTTTGTCCTCTGGGTTCTATTTGGAGTTATTGAATTATTCCTAATTTTTCATTTGTCTTGTAAGATTGACCTTGTAGTACTTTCTTGGTTTTTGCTATCTTATCTGTTCTTGTTGCTGTTTTATTCCCTTTAACTGTTCAAATCCACCCCACCCCCTATTTTTTTTTAAAGCAGCTGAACAGCCTTCTTTTGAACTCCCACATGGGAAGGGCTAACAACTTTTCCCAATCTGGAAAATCTGGACTGTGTTTGTGTATGGACAACTTGTTTGTGCCTCTGTTGCTTGCTTTCCCACATCCATGGAAATTGCCTGTTGGCTCTGAGAACTGCTACTCATTTTGTATTTGTCTCTGTTTATTGGTCAGGTCACTTTAGAAGAAATTATATTCCCAGTGCACCAGTTGTAACTGTTGAATGGTCAAGGGTGCTGGGTCAAATGGGAATTATGAGCAGGGATAGTTGACAAAAAAAATAAGTGATTACTACTTCCTTGCCAGTCCAAATCTCAAGGTTGATCTTTGCGTTGCCAGGAGCTGTTTACTAATGACTGAAACAGGAGGGAAAAGACAGTATCTAAGAAACTCTATCTTCATGAACATGTCTTCATTGGACCTGAATGTCAGAGCAGGGTCCAAGTTTGATTTAAATTATACCTCTCTTACAGAATTCCTGTGTGTGGGCTGGGTTCTTTTTTAATCTCAGGGCTACAGGAAGTTAATGACATTCAGGCTCTCTCACACTAGCTGTCTCAAAGCATGTTCAACCAGGTCACTTTCCTCCAGTGTGGGCTCCACAATACTCACCCCTAGCACTAGCTCACCCCCTCAGGCGTGTTGGGGATGAAGTGCCACTATTCTCTGAGATTTGATTTTAGATTCAGTTTAAAGGTCGATACAGGTGTGGTGAGCAAGGAGTCAGCACTTTTCCCTTTGTCTAGGTGCAGAACGCTAGGGTGAGGGGTCACTCTGTGGCACCCTGTTGGGGTGACTAAGAATCCCCAAACCTTTCTGGAGTTCTTGCATGAATTTTCTCCCTCTAGATTGTCAAGGGGTGTCTCATTTAAATTTCTGTTTTCCTAGGGAAGCTCAGAAATAAGATCTTTTCATTTTCTCTACTTTTTATTGTTCTTGAGGTTTTTATTTGTAGTAGGTGTTATAGAGAATCTGGCTATGTAGCTCTCTTACCATATAGTGTCCTAATATAGTTAACTCTAAACTTAGCTTTTAATATAACTCATGTAACCTGTTCATAAGAGTATTAGCAACATAGTAATATGTAAGTGTTAGCAAGCATCTGGGAAGGTGTGTACTATAGATATAAGTGTAAAACTTTTCTTATGTTCAGTGTGGAGCAGAAGACTAACTCTTAGAAAGGATATCATGTTTAGTATTCTTGAAATTAAAAATCCTGGAAAGATAGAAGGTCAACAATGAGAGAGATTGACACTGTGGCTGCAACAATGGACTCAAGCACAATGAACATTGTGTTGATGGCACTGGAACAGGCGGGTTTGCACTCTGCTCTGTGTAAGGTCTCCCGAGTCTGAACCAACCTGAGCACCCAACCATTTCTTTGTTTTAAAAAATGTGAGCATTCATTACAGAATACAAGGAGGCTCCAAAAGGTTCCTGGGAAAATTCCGTTATCTCTTTCTCCAGCACCTCTATATGTTCATGCAATAAAATTTAGAAAATTAGAGAAAAGTTCTATGACTCTCATATTCTGAATGATCAGACAACCACTGGTCACTACTCATTCATTAATGTCTGTGAATAGTTTTCTAGATACCTTTTGATATAACCTTTTTTTAGTCAAGATTATGTGATTCAAATAATAATTAATCATAAGGGCTCAGCTTTTAATGTCTATTTTTGTCAGGAAATGATTATTCTAATCAATCTTCACAACAAGTTTATAAAGTTAGCACTATGACTAATCTCATGTGTTGCTATCAGATGCTGTCCAATTGATTTCAGCTCATAGCAACTACTACAGGGAAGGGTAGAACTTCCCCACAGAGTTTTCTTGGCAGTAATCTCTATGAGAGAAATTTGCAAGTCTTTCTCCCGCAGAGAGGGTGGGTGATTTCAAACCAAAAATCTGCTAGCTAACGGTCACCCACTTAACCTTTGCAACGGTTGGATTCCTTGAGTATATTTTAGAGATAGAGAAAGGCCAAGTGCCTTGCCTTGGGTTCCACCATTATTTAACCACAAAAAATAGGTAGAATTCTTATAGGTCAAACTTCTGGTGAAACTAATGATTTTAGATAATTTCTCTGCTATCATTATAAAAAATATCCGATCTTGAGAAATCTTAGGAACTTGCCTTTATTGGTAAGAATATAATTGGCTTCAAAGGAAAAACAGCTATAGAAGTAGCCAATATATTGTACTACTTTTGTAAAGGCATTGAGTCTGTACCTCAGGGTAGTAAATCACCTTTCTGTCACTGTTTCAGGGGATTTCTTCCCCTCTGTACTCCTTAGCACGCGGCTTCACTCTCATTCTTGTTGCACCATGGGTATTTTTGTTCCATTTCAGGCTGAGACTGCCAAAGTGAGGAGAAAAAACATATATAAATACAACTATCATTTCATTGGTCAGGAATTGTGCCTCAAGGCACTCTTATTTCTGAAGCTGAAATATTGAAGACTTATTTTTTAAATATTCTTATTGGGGCTCGTACAATTCTTATGACAATCATACATGCATCCTTTGTGTCAAGCACATTTATACATTTGTTGTCATCATTGTGCTCAAAATATTTGCCTTCTACTTGAGTCCTTAATAACATCGCCTCATTTCCCCTCCCTCCCCACTCCCTCCTCCCTCATGAGCCCTTCATAATTCATATATTATTATTATGTCATATCGTACAATGTCTGATGTCTCCATTCATCCACTTTTCCATTGTCCATTCCCCAGGGAGGAGGTTATATATAGATCCTGGTAATCGGTTCAATTTCTATCCCACCTTCCCTCCACCCTCCAGGCATCGCCACTCTCATCACTGGTCCTGAAGGGATCATCTGTCCTGAATTCCCTGTGTTGTCAGTTCCTATCTGTACCAATGTACATCCTCTGGTTTAGCCAGATTTGTAAGAGATAATTAGGATCATAATAGGGGGTGGGGGTTCAGGAAGCATTAAAGAACAAGAGGAAAGTTGTATGTTTCATCATTGCTATCCTGCACCCAGACTGGCTCATCTCCTCCCCACAACCCTTCAGTAAGGGAGTGTCCATATACCTACAGATGGGCTTTGGGTCTCCACTCTGCACTCACCGTCATTTACAATGATATGATATTTTGTTCTTTGATGCCTGTTACCTGGTCCCGTTGAGACCTCGTGGTCACACAGGCTGGTGGGCTTCTTCCATGTGGGCTTTGTTGCTTCTGAGCTAGATGGCTGTTTGTTTATCTTCAAGCCTTTAGGACCCCAGACACTATATCTTTTGATAGCCGGGCACTATCAGCTCTCTTCACCACATTTGCTTATGCACACATTTGTTTTCAGTGATCATATTGGGAAGGTGGGCACCCACTGATATGATTTTTTGTTCTTTAATGTCTGATATCTGGTTCTGAAGGCTTATTTTTTGGAGAACATTATCAACTGGGAAAAATCAGCATTCTGTTCTATTATTTGAGGTTTTTAAAATATTTTTTTCTTAAGAATATAGAGAACAAAACATACACCAATTCACAGTTTATTTCTACATGTACAGTTCAGTGATATTTATTATATTTTATGTTGCCCATCCATTCTCACCCTCCCTTTGTGAGTTGTTCCTACCTCATTAACATAAACACATCACTCTCTGGGGTTTCTATATAATCTTTAGATTTGGCATTGTAATTTAATACCATATAATTTAATACCTGACTTAGTTCTTTAAGAAAGCATAATGCTCATGGAAGGTGTAGGCATTTCTCTCTAAAGCTAAACTATTGTTGTATCGTCTGATTGCTTCAAGCGATATTTTTGGTTGAAGGTAGAAAGAGGATTTCAGGACAATAGCTTTCAGGTATACATCCAACCTCCAAGCCCAGTGTCCATGACAATTTGAAATTCTGTTCTTTATTTTCCTCCTTTAAATCAAGATCTTTCTGTACAACATTTGATTAAAATGTTCAGTAATGATTGCTATGTACCATCCAGTTTTTCTGGTCTCATAGTAAAGGAAAACTTTCATGGGGAAAATTATCCACCGTGTTGAGGTGAAACTAATTTTTATGGTCCTCCTGTTTTGTTTTGTTTTGAATTCCCACCACATGTTTGGGGTGAGACCATTGAACTAGGGTGTGTACAACATTAATATAGGGGATAAATGAATATAAGGGGAGAGCATCTCAGAAGCAGAGATAGGACATCCTGCATCACCAAGAAAGATGAGTCACTCTCAAAGTATGTGAGAGATCACTGCCTGAAGTAGCAGGGGGACTAAGGTTCTGGGGCATCAGAGGTTGCCACAGGAAGTTGATGAGGCAGACAGAGGAAAGGCAGACTCCATAAGGGAAAGAGGAGCAGCACCGAGGCTGTGAGGCAGATGCAGGCTTCTTGACTCATACAATATGGCTCAGGTGAAGGTCTACAAGACTGAGAGACACCGGACTAGAAAAAGACTGAGATGTGAGACCAAGAAAAACAATGCCTCCCACACCTATTTTGAGCCTCTGGACAAGTTATCCCTAAAACCCACCCTGTCAGTCACCTTCACGTTTACACAAGTAAAATGTGCTTGTGTGGGTGTGCAAATGTCACTTTGTATAATCTCTGCCATTTGAAGCAAACAGATGCATTTTTTTTACTGCTTTACCAAGAAAATGGCTGTAACCTTGAAATCATTTGAAATGTTGGGTTTTATCCTAACGATTCATACATATTTTGCATTGTAT
Organism: Tenrec ecaudatus; assembly: GCF_050624435.1. Lineage (NCBI taxonomy): Eukaryota > Metazoa > Chordata > Mammalia > Afrosoricida > Tenrecidae > Tenrec > Tenrec ecaudatus. The sequence goes on along the minus strand of NC_134534.1, from coordinate 75,858,406 downwards.
TCTAAAATATGTCTTATTTTTGTTAGATGCCATGGTATACTTATATACGTTTAATTATAATGCTTGCACTATACTTGTAAATCTTTATAAATGTATAAACATTACCTTTATAATTTTAAAAATGATTATTTTATACTTTAAACGTTGTATAAATATATTATAAATATATATTTATATCTTTTTAAATGTTTGAATTATCCTTTAAATTACTTAACTTGTTCTAAAATTTTTTTCAAGTAAAATTGACTTGCCAAGAGATGGTTTCATTTTTATTATATAGTTTTTTATTTCTTGACCCAGTTCTGCATGGGCCAGGTGGTACATCTATGGCAATTTTAGAAACACAGACCTGAGCTGCTGCCTATACAATTATAATAAGCAACTTATGAATACAAAAAGGTTTTCAAAACTCAAAGATAGGGAATTGTAATAATGGTATAATGGATTTTGGCACAAGAAAACTCATTTGAGACTTCACAAATAGGGAGTTCTCACTCTATGTGCAGATAAAATTCCTTTGTAGAAGAATACAAAATATAAAAGTTTCATAAGATAGTGACTAGTGAGGTTCATACTCTGAATTTCAACAACTTTTTCAAGATTCTTCTGTGTAAGCTGAAATCTTCCACATTATAAATTATGATACATGACACTAAAGGAAATTCAATAGAATATTGATGCTTCTTGGGAGTGTGTTTTCATTTCATTTCATTTCATTTTTTTATTTTTCAGAGATATTGCTACCTTATAGTACAGATTGTTTTAGACGATGTACTATTGAGTCCACTAGTTCGGAGGGGAAAAAAATAACAATTTGCCTCCATAAAGATTACATTCTTGGAAACCCTATGGGGAAGTTTTACTCTGCCCTATCACATCCTTTTAAACCAGAATTGACTCACCGACATACAAGAACATGTCAACATATGCATGACTCCAGAAATCCTAATAAAAGGAGGACACTTCAGTCAAATGTCCTGATTAACTTAGATAGCATCTCATTAACTAAAGGCATATGAATTTGTGTCTTTATGTGACACCTCCATTGAATCACTAGGCTGAAAGGAACTCTAGGTATTGTGTAGTTTTTCATCACTGGTCTAAACCACCTTAGAGCATTTCAATGTCTCTGCTATGCCTCTACATTGTGGTTCCATGAGTTTCTTCAAATATATGACTCTGTGATGCTATGCAGAAATCTGAAAATACAGGAAATATTTTTCTTATCACCCTAAACTTCTGCAATAACAAATCTTAGTAGGAGAGAATATCACTCTTCAGTTATGCTATTCATTCAACCTACAGGATACTGGCTCCAAAACGAGATGTTTCATTTTGTACTGAAATATTCCATTTGAATGTACAGTATGATCTTCTTTGGATGAGTCTCGACTTGTGAACCTAAAAATGCTTATTAAGGTAAATTCATATCACTTTGGTAGCACAAAGGAAAAAATGGCAAGAGAGGAACCTTTAAGATGTGAGAAATATTTGCAGGAACTATTTATCTATCACGATCCATTTGGACTTGCCCTTCCTCTCATTAAAAAAATGTGTAATAACCTCTATAGCTAAGAAAATAGTCACACTGGCTTACTATTTTTGGAAATATGCATAGATGGAGACAATGAGAAGTATACGTATTATTGCATTAATGTTTGAATCTGGAAAGAGAGCAAAGTCGTTCTGGTCCCCCATGTTGTTTCCTCTCTTGTCTCATTATGATGGTGCCACTGCTGATCCTGACAGGGGTTAGAGGTATCAGGATAGTCCTCAGTCTTGATATCTTCCTAAATAGTCATCATCATCATCATCATCAACAACAGCTGGTTATTGTGAGCTCCAAAACTTTACTCAATAAAATAAGTCCCAATATACTAATTCACTAAACATGTATAAGCAAAATAGAAGACTTATTATGTAATAGCAAAAATTCTGCATAGTTAATCATAGTCATATTCTCTACTGACAAAAGGACACATGTTCAAAGAGATATCCATGCTTTCTTCTCACCATGGAATTCAATTTGAGTATAACTCTCCTCTTTAAATCTTCCATGGTCAAGTTGCCAGTGGGTAAGGAAAGCAAAGCAAAGGGGAGACATGACCTGTTTACTGTCGACCTACCACAATGGAAAGAGCTCCTCCGGTGGCATAGTTGTAATGCATTGAGCCACTAACAGTTGCTCCTCTTGGGAGAGAGGAGGCTTTGTACTCTCCTAAAGAATTCCAGTCTCAGAGACCCACAGGGGCAGTTCTACCCTGGTTTATAGGATTGCCGTGAGTCAGAATCAACTCAAGGGCAGCGAGTTTAGGGTTTGGGGCCTCAGTTGAAGTGTTGTTCCATGCAACTGGTTCTAATTCACAGCAACCCAGTGTACAACAGGATCAAACGCCGACTGCTCTTGTGCCACCCCCATAATTCTTCCTGGGCTTGAGCTACCTGCTGTGGCCACAGTGTCCATCCAACTTGCTGAGGGTCTTCCTCCTTGTCACTGACCTTCTGCTTTACCAAGCATGGTGTTCTGCTCCAGCCACTGATCCTCCTGATAGGTCCAAAGTGAGTGAGCTGAAGTCTCAGCGTCCCTCTAATGCACATTCTGGCTGTACGTCTTCCCACACAGATCTGCTCATTTTATGGCCACACATTCACGATTCTTCACCAGCACCCAAATTCAAGTGCATGCATTCTTCTTAAGTCTTTCTAATGTAATGTCTAGCGCTTGTGTGTGAGGTGATGGAAATTACTGTAACTTGTGTCAGATGCACCTCAGTATTCAAAGTAACACCTTGCTTCTTGACATTTTGAATATAGGTATTTTTTGCATCAGTTTTATCCAATGCATTTTATCATGTGATGTCTTGACTACTGTTTCCCTGGAGGTTGATTGTTAATCAAAATATTATGAAATATTTCTCAAATCAACATTTTTCTCTTTTTATCATGAGAGTACATATCAGTCCAGTTGTAAGGTTTTTTTGTTTTCTTTATTGCAAGGTATAATCTATACTGAATGGGTAGTCTTTGATCCCCACCAGGTAAATCCTTCAGGCTGTCTTCACTTTCAAGTACTGAGGTTGTGTCACCTGCGCATATCACAGATCAAGGGCTCTACTTTCATCCTCAGCCTGCCCTTCTGTGGCACTCTGAAGGCTTGCCTATTGTAATGATGCTGGCAGCACTGCCACCCACGGAGCCCTCCATGGTGAGCGGACCTGATTGAAGCTTCCAGGAAAAAATAAACAGTCTAGGTAAGAAGGGTGTGGTTTTTGAAAAGTTCGCCATTGAAACCCTGTAAATTGTAGGAGACCAGTGTCTGATACTTAAGATGCTTTACATGGATTAGGCTATTTATATTTATAATTATATAATAAATAAGGGACAGTTGCCTTCAAACAATTCTGGTGAATTGTTAACCACAATAAAAAAGGAAGGGGAAATGAGTAAATTCTTGGTAACACTTTTGGAAAAACACGTGGAAATATATGAACATTAACTAACAAAGACCTTGTGATCACATAAGTCCTGGTTCCAGGCAGTGAGATAGGTAGGGTTGGTGCTACTCTACGAACTCATGGTGTGTAAACTCACACTGTCATCCCTTCTAGAGTAGGCTAGACCCACTGCTGAACCATTCCCATAGTCGATGGAACAAGACACCCCTGCCCCACTGCTAGGGCTCCCTAAAGCTCCTAGTCACTCCAATTAAGCAAAGAGGAGACCATCTTCTATGTTATCTTTTATGTTCAATGGTGGATGCCATAGCCATCCCACATGTGCCCAGACTGGTGAGTGACATGGGGTGGTTGATGTGACAGTGAGTAGTTACCACACTAGCTAATCAGTGATATCAAACCAAGTGATGTCACTGTCCAGGCAGCCCCTTCTCATGGGAGAGACACTGACCCCTGAAGTCAATTTGGTATTACCCCTCTGACAGTGACAAAAGGTGGTGTTTACATCCACTGAAATCAGTGACATCACTGATTCCATGGTCAGCCTTGTCCATGCAAATATAATGCAGTCTTCTTAGCGGAACATCCTTTTCTTTTTTTTGTTTTAGGTAGAGCACAAATTTTAATTTATCATCAGATTACAGATCAAACAATGCCGATTGCTCTCACATCCTACACACGGCCTCTTTTGGTTCTGTTGCTAGTTTTACTTTTGTTATTCACATAATTTAAGTAATGTGACTGAACTTGTATTTTTTCATTAATGAAAACTACACTTTAAATGACGATCCACTCTAAAAGATAAGACAGAGATTTAAATAACCTACACTATGAAAATGGTAAAGATGACTGTAAGTCATTTGAATTTCACATACTGATGTTAGTGTCACATTAACATCATTAATTTTGAAAGTATTCTATATATGTTTTTTATAAAGCAAACAATTGAATATACGAAAGCTGCCAAACTTTAATGTGTGGTAGAATTGGTCTAATCAATGGTCTTGACCTTCTATTTCTATCTGAATACTTTAGATTCTTAAAGGGATTTCTAGGACTTCTCATTCCTCCTAAATCAACTTTACATTTTATTTATTCTAGGAATTTATCTCTTCCACCAAAATTTTCAAATTAAAACTAAATCTCATAATTCTCTTGCTCATAATTATATTTATAAACCCTGCCACAGCAGTAATTTTTCAGTCAAGTTAATTTATTATTTCTCCTTTGTCCCTTTGAACAGTCCATCTAGAGATTTTTCTATTTATCAGCTTTTTTTGAAATGAAGTTTTATTTTATTTGACCTTCTGTATTGAACCCTTGCTTTATTATATTCAATAATTGGTATTGCCTATTTTTTTACCTTTTTAATGTATCTATATTTGTTATAGTTTAGCTTATTTTTTGTTTTTACCTTATGGTTTTTAAAACTAGTCATCTTATTAATTTTAGGCCTTACTCTTTTAATGGAAGAATTTTAAGACTATAGCTTTTCCTGCACATACGGTGTTCATGATATGACTTAGAGTTTAAATGTTTATTGTTAAAAAATTGATTCTCCTTCAATTGTAGAATAACATTTCAATTTCATGACTAAATTTAATATTTATTTTCATCATTTAATTGCATTCATTATCTTTTCTTTGTTCTATGAAGTTTCCCTGTCATTCACCAAGCATAATGTCCTTTTCCAGAGACTAATTCCTCCTGAGAGTAAGTTCAAAGCATATGAGACATCTTGATATCCTCTCTTCTAAAGACTATTCTGACAAGACCTGCCGGAGACAGATTTGGTTGTTCTTCTGGAAATCTATGGTGCTTTCAGCATTCTTTGTTTGCATCATAATTTAAATGCTTCAATTATTCTGCAGTATTCCGTGTTGTTCAGCTATCTTTTCTTTCATTTCTACTAGAAGTGAATCCTATAATTTGCACATTTTGACCAAAAGTTTTATTTATCTGCTGCAGATGCCCAAGGCCTTCTGCTCTATTTTTGTGTTAACAAGACCAGTGTCATCACATGTCCCAGGAGACAGCAAGAGTTTTAGATGTTCATAGATGCTCAAAGTGTCCAAGATCAACAACAGGGCACCAAACCAAGGGTAACAGCTCTTTGGCCCTGTAGGGCAAATCCAAGGACAGCGACCAGGTCCAAAGACACATGAGCACTCACATAGACAAGATCCACTTGTTGCAAGTCTCACCTTTAATATACATGAATCCAGTGCTTTAGACAATTTTTCAACTTTTGGTATTTATGAAATCAAGCCACCTTAGTCCTCAAATTGACCTTTTATTTTCTTCTCTTGACTACTGTGAAGAGGTGTTTTGCAGCAGATTTGCCCAAAGCATTATGTCATTTTATTTCTTGATTATTGTTTCCATGAATGTTGATTGTGGATAAAGGTCAATTGTGAATTGAGGCAAAATGAAATATTTGAAAACTTCAATGCTTTTTCCATTTATCATGATATTACTAGTTGTTTTAACTGAAATTCTTTGTAAATGTGTCTGCATTATCCTATCACATGCAGCATTGTACTTCTAGATAAATCTTGAAATTTCTTTTTATGATGAATGCAATGCACTTCTCTTATATTTGTCACTTCTGCATAGCAATGTATGATTATCTAGCTCAGAGTTTCTAATACAAGTCCACAATACAAGCTCACTAGTATGTAGAGTATTAATCTTTATACAGTCCATTTCATTTTCAATGATTTCCAATTTTCCTAAACTCATACTTCGCACACTCTATGATTATAAATGGATGTTCGCAGATGTTTCTTTCCATTTTGATTCATGCCCTACTAGGAAATGAGTATCCCCAGTTTTGCTCCATCCATGTTCTTACAGGTGATGGTTGATGTCATTAAGATCTACGTTCAGGAGTCAGTTCTTTCCCTGTCATATTTTGAGTGCCTTGGCATTTTGAGTGCCTTGCTTATCTTCCAGCACAATAGCAAAAACATTCTACTTCTCCTCATAAGACTTTTTAGTAGTAATCCCTCAGAAGTAGATGATCTATTCCTTCTTCCTAGTTCTGTCATAGTCTTAAAGTTCTACTGGACTCTGGGACTCCAAATACCAGTGTCATAACTTCCAAAGTCATAGCAATACAAAAGTTGCTGCAATATGACATATGGACAAATGACTGTGGACAATAATAGTAGTATACTTGACAATCATGCTTGATTAAGAAGAAGAATAAATAGAAACGAAGAAACACAGAAGAAAAATATAGTAGATGTAAGAAACACAATCAGACAACATGGCCTCAGACATTACATCTAACAATTGCACAATATATATAGTTTCCTATTGTACATGGGCATTCCCAATACAGGACATATGAAAAAACAACAAAGCAAGCCATATTTAATGTGAAATTCTTGAAATACTCTAAGTCATACCCCCAGTTCACAGTGCTACAAAATTAGAAATAAACAACCAGAAGATTAAAGCGGGTAACATCTAGCACATGAAAAAAGATGGGATCCAACTTTAAAAATTATCAGATATAAAATGAATAAAAAGTGAACTAAAAATATCCTGAATCAAATGACAATGAAACACAACATATAAAAATATTTGGGATGTAGAAAAATCATTACTCAGAGATCAATCTATAAGAATAATTTTACACATCAAAAAATAAAAAAGAAATAAACATCTTTAAAAAACAGCAAAAACCAAAAAACAAAGTAAAAAGAGGCTGTTGTCACCAGAAATGATTTCATAGCAAACTTGGCATGATTGAGATGACTTTCCTGGCAAAACTATCAAACATTCTGTAAAGAGTTGATACCAATTATATTCAAACTTTTCTAAAATAGAGAAAAACTTTTTTAAAATGCTGAATTCATTCTACAGTGCAAACATAAGCATAGTACCAAAGTCAGAGAAAGACACCAGTAAAAAAGAAAATTAATATCCCTCATGAAAATAGACTAAAAATTCTCAATAAACTCCTAGCCAAAAGCACCCATCAATGTTTAAAAAATTTACATCATGATCAAGTGGAATTATTACTAGGCATATAAGTGCTTCACCTTTAGACAAATGATCAATGTAACCCATCAAATAAATAAAGCAAAAGTAATGGACCACATGATCGTACTATTGACCTAAAATGGCACTTGACACAATCCAACATCACTTCTTATTTATTTATTTATTTTGTTTTTGTTTTAAACGTTTTATTAGGGGCTCATACAACTCTTATCACAGTCCATACATATACATACATCAATTGTATAAAGCACATCTGTACATTCTTTGCCCTAATCATTTTCTTTCTTTCTTTTTTTTTCCTTTTCTTTTTTTACATTTTATTAGGGACTCATACAACTCTTATCACAATCCATACATATACATACATCAATTGTATAAAGCATATCCATACATTCCCCACCCCAATCATTCTCAAAGCATTTGCTCTCCACTTAAGCCCTTTGCATCAGGTCCTCTTTTTTTTCCCCTCCCTCTCCACTCCCCCCTCCCTCATGTGCCCTTTGTAATTTATACATCGTTATTTTGTCATATCTTGCTCTATCCGGAGTCTCCCTTCCCTCCCTTCTCTGCCGTCCCTCTCCCAGGGAGGAGGTCACATGTGGATCCCTGTAATCAGTTCCCCCTTTCCAACCCACTCACCCTACACTCTCCAAGCATCGCCCCTCACACCCTTGGTCCTGAAGGTATCATCCACCCTGGATTCCCTGTGCCTCCAGCCCTCATATGTACTAGTGTACAACCTCTGCCCTATCCAGCCCTGCAAGGTAGAATTCAGATCATGGTAGTTGGGGGGAGGAAGCATCCAGAATCTGGGGGAAAGCTGTGCTCTTCATCGGTACTACCTCGCACCCTGACTGACCCATCTCCTCTCCTAAACCCCTCTATGAGGGGATCTCCAGTGGCCGACACTTGGGCCTTGAGTCTCCACTCTGCACTTCCCCCCTCATTCAATATGGTATATATATATATATACACACACACACATATTCTTTTTTTTTTGCATGACCAACATCACTTCTTGATAAAACATTCAACAAAATAAGAAAAGATGGAAAATTTCTTGACAAAACATTCAAGAAAAGATGGAAAATTTCTCAACATAGTTAAAACAAAAACAATGACCAGTACTAGTCTTAATGAAGAGAGATTGAAAAAATTGTCTTTGTGAATGGCAGCCAGACATGATGAACCTTTATTGCCACTCTCATTCAACATGGCACTGAAAGTCCTAACCAGTGTAATAAGGCAACATGGAAATAAAAGGCATCCAAATTGGTAAAAAGATAGTAAAATTATACATGCTTACAGACAACATGATCCTAATCCCGTAACCTCAATAATAAAAGTACTGGAAGGATAGAAGGATTCTATTACCAGCAATATGGTAAGGTGTTGTTAGGTGCCATCTACTTGGATCCAACTCATGGCAACTCTATATAAAACATCACAAAACATTGCCCAATTCAGTGCCATCCTCAGGATTTTTCTTGTGTGTGAACCAATTGTTGAAGCCAGCATGTCCATCCATCTTGTTGAGGGTCTTCTTCTATATTTATCTTCTTCACTCCCCCTTTACTTTATGAAGCATGGTGTCCTTTTCCAGGAATTAGTCTCTCTTAATAACATGTACAAAGTACATGAGACGGAGTCCTACTGTCCTTGTTTCTAAGAAGCATTCCTGGATGTACTTCCAAGACAAATTTATTTTTCCTTTTGGAAGTACACAGTACCTTCAATATTTCTTTTCTAGGATCACAATTCAAATAGGAAAAGACAACAAGTAAGCTCAACATCAGGAGCTAAACCAAACCAGAGGCTGACTGTGAAATACACCATTAATTGCTCCTGTGCAAGTTTAGATTGAAGATGAAGAAAATTTTAAAAGTCCATGAGATCCAAAATATGGCTTGAGTCTATTCAATCTGATCTGATGAGCTGTGGGGATCATCAAGAACATCATATATGAACAAAGCAAACATTTGTTGTGTTAGTCTGGGTAGACTACAGAAACAAATTCATAGAGACTCATATATGAATAAGAAAGAGGTTTATATGCAAGAGCAGTTGAACACTGAGAAAACATCCCAGTCCAGATCAATTCCATAAGTCAGATATCAGCCCATATGTCCGACACCAATCTGTAAAGGCCTCTTCAGACTCATGACACACATGTAATGATACCAAATGCAGGAAGATCACAGACCAGTGGGTGGGAAGTCTTGTAGATACAGTGGCATTGAAAGCGTCTCAGGACTGGCAGGGGTCTCTACAAGGCTTCTCCAGGTCCAGGGTTCTGGCTGTATCAGCGTAGGTCCATGTGGTTTCTCCTCAGGGCTGTCTCGCAGGGAGTCAGCCTTGTCAGTAGAGAGTTTCCAAGGAAGTGAGGAGAAAGAAAATGCCTCCGGTCTCCAAAGAGGAAAATATAGGAGTTCCTAGAATTCTCCGGAGAAGCCCATGCCCACACAGAGGCCTCATTGACCATGATCTGATTGACAGGCTAGACTCCACACCTAAACTCTTACTCCTCAAACTGACAAATGATTACATAACTAATACATTTGTTAAAAAGACAGGAAAGAAAGAAAAAATCAAAGTGGATATCAGAAGACTTTGAAACTTGCTTTTGAAAAGACATCCTGAAGAAATGAAAGAGTTGAAAAGAACAAAACTTCAATGGCCAGCTCAAGCAAACAGAGTAGAACATTGTACTGAAATGTGCACAGCCCTAGAGTTAGCAAACCAAAGGGAAGGCTCGGCCTATCTTAACGGACAGAACTCAAGAATAAAAGGCGTCTCCAGTTGCAGTATTGAAAGATTCTATGGGGAATGTATTGAATGATGCAGAAAGCATCAAAGTAAGATTGAAAGAATTCACAGAGCCACTGTATGAAAAAGAACTAGTTTATCAACTCGTTTATTCCACCATTTCAGGAGGTAGCATATGATCAAAAACCAATGGGACTGAAGGAAGAATTCCAAGCTTCACTGAAAGCATTAGCCAAAAACAAAGCTCCAGGAATTGATGACATACCAATGGAAATGTTTCAATTAGCTGATGAAGCACTGGGAGTACTTACTCATCGATGCCAGGAAATTTGGAAGACTGCTACCTGGCCAATTGACTGGAAGAAATCAATATTTGTACATATTCCAAGGAAAGGTTACCCAAGGAGTGCTCCACTTTTAAAACAATATCATTAATATAACATGCAAGTAAAATTCTGCTAAGCATCACCCAATGATGGTTGCAGCAGTACATTGTCAGGGAGGTGCCAGAGGTTCAGGCCAGATGCAGCAAAGGACATAGGGCAAGAGATATCATTGCTGACGTCAGCTGGGTCCTGACTGAATGCAGAGAATAGCAGACTTTTATTGATGCTTTTTGACTGTGCCAAAGCATTCAACTGTGTGGATTACGATACACTGGATAGGCTTGAGAAGAATGGGGTCGTAGAACACTGTTGCCTTCTAGGAGACTTGCACATGGATCAATAGACAGTTGTACGAGCAGAACAAGGGCCTATTGCCTGGTTTAAAATCAGGAAGGGTGAGTATCAATTTTCTATCCTCTTATCATTCCTCTCATCACACTTATTCGATTTGTATATTGAGAAATAATCAGAAAAGCTGGATGATATGAAGAAAAATGCGGCATCAGAATTGGAGGAAGGCTTACTAACAAACTGTCATATGTGGGAGCTACAACCTTGTTTGCTGAGAGTGAGGACTTGAAGCACTGGCGAATGAAAATCAAGGCCTGAAACCTTCAGCATGGATTGCAATGCAGTGGAAAGACCAAAATCCTCATAATTAGACAAACAGGTAGCATCATGATAAATGAAGATAAGATGGAAGTTGTTGAGGGTTTTGTCTTGCTTGGATCTACAATCAATGTTCATGGAGGCAACAGTCGAGATATTAGACACATTGTATTGAGTTGATCTGCTGCACAAGACCTCTTTACAGTGTTGGAAAGCAAGATGATATTTTGAGGACTAAGGTGCACTTGAGCCTAACCATATTATTTTCAATTCCCTTTATGCATATGAAAGTTGCACATCAAATTAAAAAAATCAAAAGGAGATTTGATGTGTTTGGATTATGATTCTGTTGGAAATTATTGAAAGAACCAAGGACTGACAAGAGAACAAACAAATTTGTCTTGCAAGAAATATAGCCAAAAGGATCATCAGAGGCAAGAATGGAGACATTTTGTCTCACACACTTTGGACATGTAGTCAGGAGAAATCGGTCTCTGGTGAAGGACATCATGCTTACTGAGCCCACATCACCTCCATTCCTGCTATTATAGTTAATTTTTCATGTGCTCATTGGACAATGACAGGAGTACCTAGGGAAAGAGGAAGACTGATTTCCAATGAACATGTTATTATATCCTCTTGATAATAAGCAATTACATGGGACACAATTGTGTTCATTTCTTTAGAAAGTCTGCTCATATATCTTCTCTTGAAATCCTCTAGTCACCAATTTTCCAATCATGTTTTATTCCACGTCCCTGACCGTCCAGCCAAATCATTGCTCACAGTTTAAGCCTAGATACAGTTGCATACTTGGCCATTTCTATTTTCAAATAAATTGAATGACCAGGCTTCCACTTGAAATTCTGTCATTGGAGGTACTTCCCTTCACTGCTGTCCTTCACCACGTTCTTGTAAAGGGGCTGCAGTGCTGTCACTGTCCACATTTTAGTGGCATCATGCAGAACCATCTGCAAAACAAGTCCTCGTGTTCTCTTCCTCAGCCAACCTACCTGAAGGAACTTTCCCTGATGCCATAGGTGTAGACTGGGAGAAGGACAGTACTATGACAGGAATAGAGACCATAGGCCAATTTTTCATGCAATTTACTTGCACCATCAGATTCTGCTTGAACCCAATCTTGTATATATGCCATTTATAATTAATAACGAAGCCCTGATGTGCATACCCAACTTTACAACTCTGCTAATCAGAAAATACCCAGATGATGACACAGTCACATGGTAACTTGGTGCACTATGGTTAGATGGCTAGTCTCTACTAAGATAACAAGTAACAAGCCCAAAGCTGTTGCTCAAAGAGTGAGCATTTATCTACAGAGGATGAGAGCTTTGTTCCAAAATCCCAAGGATCTGTGTTATGATTCACCAATAGGGGCCTGCCAAAGACCCCAAACTGCATCTCTATCTGCTACTGGAGTTCAAGGACCATTGCATTTTCCTGGATCACACAGCCAAGTGATAGAGTAGCTTGCAGGGCAGCCTAACCTATTAAAGATCTTTCTTTGGTTTGGCCCCATTCAAAGCTATCAGCTTTTTGTGTCACTTGATAAATAGGCTGGAGCAGCAACTGCAAATCGAAGTAAGCCAGGGCCAGATATAATAACTTAACTTTCACTTTGCTTGGAATATATCTCCACAGTCCCCAACGTCCTGAACTCCTAAAATTTCACTAAGATGGAAGGCACCTGGATTTCTTTCAGGTTAATTTCCCTTACTCTAACACACAGATGTTTTACCAATAAGTCGACATTCAATGCTATTTCCGTCTTGCTAAGTGCAATCATCAGAATGCCATGCATGCAATCGACCAGTGTGGCATTTGGGGGAAAGGAAAGGTAATCAAGGTCCCTGTGGGCTAAATTATGGTACAGTGCTAGAAAGGTGATGTAACTCTGAGGGAGGATGGTGAAAGTATATCTTCCTCTTGCCAATTGATGGCATTTTTTTTCCTGGTGCTCTTTCACAACCAATATTGTTCAGATCAATAGCTGCATACCAGGGACAGGTAGCAGTGTTAATGGAACAGCAACTGCAATTGGAGTCACTGTATCATTATGTTTAGGATAATCAGTCATTCTCTGAAATCTGTGTTTTTTGCACAGGTCAAAGAGGCGCGTTAAATGGGCATGTAATGACAGTCGCTGCTCCTGTAGCCTCCACATCACTGAGATTACACTGTTCTCTGCAATCTCTCTAGGAATCTAATATTGGTTTTGGTTGAATATTTTTGCAGGAAAAGGCAGATTTAATGAATTCCACTTGGTTTATCCTACCATAATAGCCCTTATTCCACATGTCAGGAATGTAATATTGGGGTCCTGCCTCTTGCTGAATTAGGCATTCCAATTATGCATTCTGAGCCAGGGAAATTACTATAGGATGGGTTTGGGAAATCAGTGAACCCGCTGTGCGACAAAACTGAATTAAGACTCCATAAAAATGTGTCCTCCATACTCTCCAACCCTGAGTGGTTGGTCTTCAAGACATCGTGTTTGGGGTCTCCAGTATTTAGTGTCAACTCAGAGCCAGGGTGCAGTCATCCCCCAAAATGGCTCAGTGCAACTCACTTCCATGAAACAGTTGTGAGACACTGGCAGTCCTTCAAGTCTTGAGGGCTGCCAGGTAAGTCCTCTGTAGAGTAATTCAGGCTATCTGGCCATAGGCAGCAAGCAACAAGGCAGGTCACCAACAGTCCGCCAGATGACAGGGCCCAACAGTTCCCAGCTCGAGCAATGTATACTCCAGTAGCATGGTGAAGCAGGTCTTCAAGGAATCTCAAAGTACAATGACACAGTCCATGGGTTAGGTGTACCACAGGTAGCGTAGCTTGAAAATTAAGGCAGAGAACAAGCAAGGCAGCCACACACTGGTCTGATCATCAAAGAGCAAGAGACAAGAAAGGCGAGGCTTGCCAAACCATTTATTTCTGCCCTTCAATTAATCCCATACGTGTTCATTGGCCATGTTGGCACAATAAACCTACCTATCATACCAACCTAACAAAGCTGTTGGAGAAAGTCCAAATTTTCCAAATTTAGAAATTTTATTTATTTTGAGAAAATGAACAATAATACCCTTTCAGGTATGATAAAGCAGTTTTGCATATGTTGTGTTCTAATCAGATATTTTTAAATTTTGTTGTTCTTTTCTTCCCTGGACAGTGGGGGAATTTCCCAGATCCTGTAGCTGATGTCATCAGCAAGAAATAAGATAATTTTTTTAATTCACAAAAATGGACCATGGAAAGTTCTCTTCCGGTGCTGCAAGGGTTAGTTATTAATATTTGTTTTCCTTGAAAAGTCAATATTGAGCTTTCTCTTACATGCAACCTCAAATTTCGGGGTATTTAAATCTTTCCTCCAGAATATGACAGACTTTAACCTATATCGTTCTGGTGATAATTACTGAATTTCCAAATTAATAAGAAAACTGGCACAATATTAGATAATATAAGAGTTTACTATCTGTGGAGTGCCAATTTTCTGTAATTAGGAAAAATTGTTAATTATCACTAGAACTATTCATTAATATTTGAAGGAAGATAAAAATTAATAGGAATAGTTTTCAGTGGTAAAATTTGTTAAAGCCCACCTGCTAGCCTCATCCCTTTCACAAATTCAACTCTTTGCATCTTATCAAATGATGGCCCATGATAGGGAGCATGGAAATATCATTTGTTTTCCCAGCTCATGTGGTGGAATGTTTCTTATGAAAAGCTTATATACTTTACTGCTACTTCCAGTGTTAAAATGAAATCTAATAAAGTCCCATAATTAATCACTTAATAGGATACATTTTACATAAGGTCAAAGTGGTCCTGGTTTGTAAAATAAGGGTGCGGTTCTCAACATTTATTTAGCATCATGAAAAGTAGCATTTGTTTCTGTGTCTTGACAGCATCTATGCTATTTATCACTATTATATGACATAATCTTAGAAATATGACAAGCTTACAAATTAGCAGCATTAAAATGAGCGACCCTTTCATCCTTTTCATGGTTTACAGAATGTTTACCACAGAGCAACTTTAGGCCTGATGTCTAATCATGCTTTTTGACCCTGGAGGAAAATAAGAACAAATAACTGGTATGCTTCAAAATCCTTAAAATTAAAAATTTTTTTCATGACCAAGGATTCATTCATGACCATGAATTCATTAACATGTAGGAGCATCTGAAAATCAACAATTTTTATTTTCAGCCAATGGGTGTTAAATAAAAATCTTTATGAGACAGTGAATCATGCATCTATTCAACAAATGTTTCTTAAGCCTGTACTCTGAGGTAGTTTCCTAACAAATGTGGACGATTATTATTGAGGTAGTTTCACTCAGAGGGTTAGAAATGACAAAACAAATTTGGCAGAGAAAGCTGGTGATTCAAGTTCAACATGAAGCCAAGATGAGCTTGTCTGCAGGGGATAGACCCAGAAGACAAAGTGATTAAAGCTGTGCCAGTGAACTTAGGGTCAGAAAGGAGGTGAACGCAGAGTCAGGGAACCAGTGAGTGTGATAAACTGAAAAATTGGAAAAGATGGCCTTCGCAAATAGAACTATGGACACAATTCAGTCCAGTATTGATTTCCTGCTAGATGGTCAATGTTGTCCACTAATGACTTTGAAAATTAAGAAAGAAAAATTGCTGAACACACATGAAATTTTGTTCATTTGACACATATTCTCTCTCCTCTCTATGGTAAATCCTGGTACTGATGAGCAAGAAGTCATGTCTTTCAGTCATGACATTTATGTCTTCCAATTTATGTTTTGAAATTTATGTCTTCCAAAACATGAGTGCCATTGCATCATAGGAAAGGATCTTAGATGTAATTCAACCTAACTTGCTACCCAATGCTGAATTCCCTAAAACTCTGTACCCTAGAAGAGGTGATGCTTCCAGGGAACAGACCGGTAATCACAGAAAACAGTGCCTTCCTTTACTGTGTTATTCCAATGGAGCGCAGGAAGCAGCATCTGGAGCATTATCCTCAGCACCTGTTTTATCAGACAGAGTTTTTGACACTGTTCTAATTTTGTTCCACTGGGATGGATTTCTAGTCTGACAATAAGAGAAAGGTTCCAGAACCTAGCATTCAGAATTACCTGGACTCTCAAAGGGGAGAGTGCAGGGAACTCTAGTCAGGTTATTTCACATCAGTTCATTGTTTTAGAAAGTTATGAGATTGTCTGACTAAAAATCAAACAAGCAAAATCTAATAACCTGACTAGTTATTTTATTAGTCAGTGTTCTTAATTGTAAGCAGCAGACACTTGTAGACTGAGTTAGAAGGAATAATACATTTATTTAAAGCATATTGGTTAACTTACTAAATCTCCAACAGGGCAAAGACCTGGGCTCATTTGAAAGCACCGGACCCTCCGAGGGAGAAAGATGAGGCTTTCTACTCCCATAAAGTCTCACAAACTCACAGGTACATTTCTACCCTGTCCTGCAGGCTTGCTTAGTCACACATTTTATCCACAACACCATCGTTTATCTTTCATGCATGGGCATAGATAGTAATCACAAGACAAATTTTATCAAGTGCTCACCAAGGTAACACCATTTCTGTTGGTTTGCTTGTGGATATTATGCTGAAGAGGTTTTAGTGGAGACTCTACAGGAAGATGAACGAGGAAGAAGGAGCTTGTGGCCCATTCCACAATTCAGCTCCTGCTCACCACGTGTATTACAATGGTCCAACCCGCAGTCAGGGGGACAGCACAGAACTGGGCAGCATCCAACATGAACAGGGTCACCTCTCCCATGAGTGCTGGCTTCGTGGCAGTTAACAACCATCTCCTTATGGCCCTATCAGGAAGGCACACTACTTTCACTCGATATCAGAACCAGATAATAGTGTATGGAATCAGAGAAATTAAGTTACTCACACGAGTCTACATCTCACATAATATTGAAGCCAGAATTGTAATAGTCTGACTCCAAGGCCCAGAGTCTTACTCTCCCAGCCCAGCTGCCTTGCAGAAACAGGGGGATTTTCACCAGACTTCTCGCTGGTGAAGCAGAAGCAGCATTGCTGCAGTGGGGGAGCTTTTGCTCTGGTTGTTGGCACTTCTTCCCTGAAAGGAGAAGCCATTTTGCCACCATTGATAGAGAAAAATATGTGGATCTTTTCCCTCTCAGTCCAATCTCAGCTGCAGGGAGCAATGTGACTACACAGTGTGAAAATTATTCCAAGCATCTCAGCTGATACATTCTAATGGAGCTCCGATGGCTTTTGCGACTTTGTTCAGATTTGTTTAGTGCACCAAGCATAAACCGCTTAAATCTTTTACAGACAACCATTCTATCGCCTATTAATTAGAACCATCTTTTAATTGCACGGGTGCTCCCAAATTAAGCCAATATAGTTACAGGGATAGAATCCCCTGGCGGTGAAATTCTTTATAGGAAGCTAGTGATGTTAAAAGCAACAGAAGCAGCAACCAAAAAAACACCCAATAACCTCTATGAAAAACACATACAAAAAGCTTCATAAATCATTTGGGGATAAAACCCTATTTTTCTAGCTGTAGATTATGATAGCTTGTTGCGAGACCTCCTTCCTTGTCCCAGCAGAGTTGTGATGTTGATGAAGCTTTCTATCTGTGCATTCAATCTTCTCTTCTCTTTCTTCTTTCTTCTTCCCTTGGTTGAGATGGTCAGGATCCTCCTCCTGTTTTCAGATTCTTTCCTCTGCCAGGGCAGGAAAATATCACACATCAGCCTTTTCTATGTGAGCAGTTAACTCTTTTCAAAATGTTTCATTAATTAGCCATAACCTCAACTGAGTATTTATTTTGGAGGTCATTTTAGATCTTATGTATCTAAAGGAATGCCAGGTTTTAACAAGGATTTGGGAGGAAACACTGAAGTCATTCAAATGATCTGAAGGTAGACTTGATTTAATATTTTACTGTGATCTTGAAGTGGGACAATGGGAAAGAGAAAAGATCATAATCTTTCTCCTCGAAACTTCCAAATTATTTTTAGTCACTTTGAAGAGGCTGATGGATACTCAGTCCTGAGTTGCTGGCAGGTCTTAGACTTGGCTTCCCCTGACCTAATTGACCTCCAGCAGGCCCATTCATTTTGTTACCTTAATCTTCCTTTCCCTGATTGAGTCTATTCACCTAAAATCAGGACAACCTGTCCCCTGCCCCACCCCCACTCTCTCACCAAAAACACCCTTGTAAATGCTGACTGTCTGCAAAATATACATACTTAAAAATGGATGAGTGACTCTATTCAATGTTACTTTGGATAATGCAAAATCGAATAATAATTCTACAATCATTCTCACACTACAGTATTTTGACCTATATTTCAAATACTACTGACTACTTACTCCATGGGATTCTAAGTCCAGCTTTTTATAGTTCATATAACCTAGATTTTTGAGTCACCATGTACAATAATAACATTCCCACTTTGACCCTGAGCCACGGAATCAGTGCTAGGTGCTTTGGATGTTAGCGCTGTTGCCTGCTGGCGATAAATGGGCTAACACATTTACATTTTGTTGAGGTTTCAATTCTCTCATCCATAAAATGATAGGATCAGACAGATGTTGCTTTCTAATATTTCTTTTAAATCAGTGCCATCTTTCTTGCTTGCTTTTTATTTGAAATAGGAAGTTTGGAGAACTTGGATTTAATTGGAAATGGCAAACAACATGTTCATATTTATTAAGGGATGCTTGATCCAAGCCATGGCATCTTCAATTGCCTCACATACATGTGAAAGCTGGACATAGAGAAATAAAAGAAACACCGGAGAGGAGTCAATGCATGTAACTTACGGTGCTGGTGAAGAACACTGATAGGACCATGAACTGTCAAAAGAGGAAACAAATCTATGTTGGAAGAAATATGGTCAGAATGCTCTTTAGAGGCAAATATGGTGAGGTGAGACTTTATCTCACATACTGTGAACATGTCAGGAGAGACCAGTTCCTGGAGAGGGACATCATGCTTGATAAAGTAGCAGGGCCGTGAACGAAAGGAAGAGCTTTGACAAGATGGATTGACACAGTGACTGCAAAAATGGGCTAAAACGTAAGAGCAATTTCGAGAATGGCACATCTGGGTACTGTTTTGTTGGGTTGGCCATAAGGTTCTTGGAGCCAGAACACAGCAGTAGCGCCTACCAAGAGCAACAGCATTCACTGTGTTTGAGGATGAAGTGCAGGCTACATCACAAAATGAGAGGAGCATGTACAAAGCTAATAAAATATATGGATCATTGTGCTCCATCTCATCACTACAAACAGAGAGAAAAAGGAGCACAGGGAAGAAAAAGGGTGGGGGGTATGGCGCTAGAAAAAAGAAAGCTTTTTTTACTTCCATTCCATTCTCAGAAGCATCTTGATAAAGCCCAGAGGACATAATTTCTTCCCTTGACCTCCGTTAAGTCTGATTAGCCTTCCTTTAAAAGATGCTGTATATGCAATTGCTGATTCTCTTGTTAGCTATTTAGTCACTCTGACTCTAGGAAAACCTGTGGATAAGAGATCAGAATATTGCTCAGTCAGTCCTGTGCTATTCGTATATTCAATTGTGGCTCAGACTATTATAAGTCATGGAGTCTCAATGGCTGCTTTCAAACTGGATTGTCAGGTCTTTCTAGTCCAGCTTAGTCTAGAAGGCCTGTGAATCCTTTTCAACATCACAGCAACATGTAAGCCTCCACTGACAGAAGGTTGGTTCTGTGTGTTAGGCACATTGGCTAGGAATTGAATCCAGCTGTCCTACATGGAATAGTAGAACAACCAGTGCCCCCCAGGAATTGCTAGTGTGAATATATTGGCTTGGAAGGAATAGAAAATGAATTTAGCGTCCAAGGGGTCAATAAAAGTGAACATCTATGGCAGAAAGGAGAGAGGATGTCCTTGGAATTCCCATGTGGTTCAAGATTGGATGAGATGCCACACATTCAAATAGCTACAATTTCTTAGTTTATTTAATCTGATTTTCCTGTTCTCTTGCTTTCTATAATATACTTTGGGTTTTATGAATTAATTGTTGTGCATACCTTTTTCTTTCTTTTTTTCATTTCTCTAAATTTCATTCAGTCTCATTTGTTATTCCAGTTTCCTTTCTTTTCTCCTTCTAGCCATTAAGAAACACATTCACTGTCTGGGCCCAGGGGCCCAAGTGGCAGCTTTCTCAATTCAGGTGATGCCTAATTTTATCCACTACTCTGGAGAGGAGGCCAAGATTCCTTATTAAAAAAAATCCATGCTCCCTGTTATATTTCTAAATCTAGAATAATTAGATAATATATTGTTGGGAAAAGCTAGTCTCTAATGGGCAATGCATGAAGAAACAAATCTCGATTCCCCAGTGAAATTCCTCAGGTGCCACAAACTTCTACATGAACGAGCAGAGCACTTCTCTCTGCTGTGACCCCGATACCACGTTTCTATTCTGACAGGACGAGCAAGCCGTTCAGTATAAATAGAGTGTGTGCTAATAAAATAATATTTACGGTTCTGTTTTCTTTTCGTTTCTTTCTTTCATTCTCTTAAGGCTCAAGCTGTATCCTAGAGGAACAAAAATAAAAGAAGTTGATGTCTACAATATAACTATTAAGGGGAAATTTGCTCCACTGTTATTTGAATGTAATTGGTACTGCGCACCACAATGCACTTGTAATTGGGTATGTACTTGTTCACTTCAAGGGTCCCAGGCTATTTCTACTTGAACCCACTTTTTTGATACGGCGCAGCTCAGCAGTGCCAGCTAACTCTTGTTATGCAGTTGAAAAACTGTGCCATTAAAAAGAGGATACGGTGTGATTTTGTTTTGCAGCACTGCGTGGAAAATCAGTTGCTGTTCATAACAGCTCTGTGGTTGGTTGATTTAAAGCAGGGGGGTGACTTGGAATTGACAGGCAGACAGTTTGTGAAAAGGGATATTGTATCTTTAAGGCTTTCTGACTGATTGTGTTTAACTGCACCACGCAGCAGGCAGTAATTAGGCTGTAGCTTCACCGAGAAACATAAAGCGATGGTAATGGTTCTCAGTACCCCAGATTTTTAAAGCACAAGCATTTTTGGATTTGAATAAATTTTATTTTGTGTGTGTGTGTGTGTGTGTGTGTGTGTGTAACTGTGAGCGTGTCAATGAGCAAATGAAAAGCCAGCCCCAGAGGCTTTCTATGCAGCGAAATTCTGGGGACCACGCTCTTGGAGGCAAGGAGGTTGCATTTGGAAACAGAGAAAGCATCATTGGAACCCAGGATGGGATGCCTGGAGATGGTCAAGTGTTCCTGAGATGAAAGAAGGCAGCTCTTATCTTGAGGCATGGTGTCTTCCGGCCCAGTTTACAATGTTACCGAGACTCTAATTGAAGCGTACTTCCAAGATTAATAGGCAAAGTGCTTAATAATTTTTATTTGGGGAAATGAGAAACTTCCCTTTCCTTAGATAACAAATGAAGCGAAAGTATTTTAGAGGTCAATGGAATAAACCAATGGACTAAGGAATATTTTCCACCCACCTTCACACATCTCTCACTATCTTCTCCAATCTTTAAAAATATCTCGTTGCCATTTTTGCAAAATGGTGAACATCATCGATGTGTTATTATTGGTAATGGATGCGCTTTCATTTTCCTTGCAGTACACAGAGTTTATATGAATCTTACAAAGAATGGACGCTCAATTACTACTGATTGACCTCAGTGACTGTCTTCATTATCAAACATGCAACAGTGATTCAATTCCAGTTGTGTGGCAGGCACTGTGTTGGATGCCATGGATATGAAAATTGTCCCAAATGTTTCTTCTTTTTGTGATTTCTGTAGGTGAGTTACCCATGGAGGCTTATGTATTATTTTTTCTTAAATTGCCAATTCTTTTATTTCTTATTAAGTAGATTCCTTACTTTTAAACTTAGTGTGGTAGTTACATGATCTGGAATCAACTTGAGGATTAAGAGAAAAGGGGTGGCGTGTAGTCTGTCAATCAAATCTAGCCAATGAGGCCTCTGTGTAGGCATGGCCTTTCCCTAAGATTTCTGGGAAATCCAGAATTTCCTCCTCGGATGCTGATGAGTTCTCTCACTCTACTTAATCCCTTGGAGACTAACTATTGCTAATACTGACTCCCTGCGAGACATCCGTGAGGACGAGCCACATGGACCTACCCTGATACAGCCCTGGGTGCCAGAGAAACCACGTAGAGACCCCTGCCAGCGCTGAGATATTTACAAAGTCACTGTCTCCCAAAAACTTTCCACCCATTGGCCTGTGATCTTCCTGCATTCGACGTCATTGCATGTGTTTCATGAGTTGAAGAGGACTTTATAGATTGGTATCAGACATATGGGTTAATACCAGACTTACAGGTTTGGACTGGATTGGGTTGGAATATTTTCTTAATATACAATTACCCTTTATATAAAACCCTCTCCTATACACATATGCTTGCTTATGAATTTTTCTCCAGTCGACCCAGACTAGCACACTTATCTTATTCAATTATTGCCCTTAACCCATTTTCATTTTATATTATTCCTTTTTGTTTAAATATTTTCACTTTTCTGTGTATCTGAGTTATAGACATTTTTGGTTTTAAATGCTGACAAGACTTCCCTATTTGTGGTCTACTTTAGGTCTTCAATGGCTTCCCTCACATCAATTTGTCTGGGTAGGATAAATGCAAGAGACCATCGACTCAGTGCTGATTCCTGGTGACCCTCGATGTGGTTTCCAGGGTGTCAGTCTTTACAGGAGCAGATCACCTTCTCTTTCTCCCAACAAGTGGCTGGTGGATTGCACCATGGTTATCAGTCTGACTCTAACCTGTAACCCACCAGGGCGCTTTTAGTTGGTAAAACTAAAAAGAATTAAAAGACCTAACAGCCACTGAGTGGATGCCAACTCACAGTGAACCTGTAGGTCAGCGTATAACTGCCCCTGTGTGTTTCTGAGATCATAGAGGAGAGCACCTCATCTTTCTCCTGAAGAATGACTGGTGGTTTGAACTTCTGACTTAAAGGTTATCAGCCCAGCATACAACTACTGTGCCAGGAGGGCACCTTCAATAAAGTGGTAGAGTAGGGGATCCTAGAAGCCCCAAAGTGAGGGGTTAGGATAAAGAAGTAGGTTCGTGATTCTGTTCTTCGCACTAAGCACAAAACCATATATGCAATTCTAGAATGAACCATATATGAAGTTAAGAGTAATGAAAACCTTACTTTGCTGTAGAAGTTCATGATTGGCCAACAGAAAGGTATTCTAATTTTTAAAAATTCATTCTATCATTTTCAAAGTAATGTTTTTCCTTTCCCTCTGAGTTTAAATATACAGAAGCATCATTTTCTCTTGTTTTTGAATTTGTTAACGACCTTGAAGATAAGTCGTTTCAATCCATTGGATACATTGCATTGATGTCGCTATCTTTCCCAACATGCTTTGCTCTAAGGTCAGTAGTTCTGTGAAAGGTTTGAGCTAAATAAATCATAAATGTGCCTCAAAATCTATTTGTCATCAGAGTAAATCCACTCAAAAGATTGTTTGCTCTGAATGAAACAAAGATGAATCCCATTCTCTAGTTCAAATTTCAAATGTGTGTGTACTTTTACATATTACTATGACAATGTCCAGGTCAATATTTCTATAAATTCCTAACATTACTTCATTTTATAGAGCTGATAGTCGCTCTTTGGAATTAGGATGCACAGAAGATCAAATATTAAATTGCATTTTTTTCTAAAATGACAATGAGCTTAATTCACTGTCAGTTAATGCCAGGTGTTTCTACCCCTAGTATTAAGTTCTTCAAAATAGTAGCTGCATAGGACACCATTCACAGAGGCTTAACGCTGGGAAGAAAATGATTACATTAAACTGAATGATATGAATAATTCATGACATCACATTTTGTAATCCTGGTGTTAAGCATAAAACCAGTGGTTTATTTTTGAGCAAAATGTTTTTGTATCATTTTAGATAGTGCATGCTACAAAACAATAACTGCATACATAATGCAAGAAGGATCGTGGTGAATAGGATCCTTAATAGTGCTTGCAGCTTCATCTGGGGTGTGATCACAATAAACACACTTTGAGCCAATGCCCATGGGTTCTCGGCGCTTCCTGGAATTTTCTGAGCCCAATAGAATGGTTTCCTTTTAATTTGTTTTTGAATATTACACCTGACCTTTCCCACTGATCTGCAAGTCAGTCCTTGTATATTGCTAACACTACAAATCCTTTTGTTCCATTCCTTTCAGTTTGTTTGGAGGGCAATTCTATTGGGAGCAAACAGCTGATTTATTATTTCTTTTTAAAGGATGTTTTGACTTTTCCACATGGAATTGGAAGTACTAGAAAAATCTATAGCCTGAACTACATATCCCTCTATAAAGTAGTTAAATGTTTTAAAATAAAATCCCAGATTTTTAGCAATTTAGCCAGCTACCTATTAAGAATGTCATTTAGGTCTCTCGACTAAATACATGATTTCTTGCTTTATTTGAATTCTTCTCTCGTTTTAAGAGAATTTTTCGTAATTATCAAACGAGATTGAGGGTGGCTCAGCAACCTTCGTGAAATAGTTTCAACTGACGCACCTTGCAGCATTGCTCTAACATGACTCTGATTATTCTGCTGCATTTCAGACTGAAGTAATTGTATACCTGGCTGCCTTTTCCAGCACCTTCCTGTGGACAGCTCCCGGGCACTCCTGGAAGACAGAATGGACTCCTGCTGCTTCACCTGCATATTTGTCTGGAAAGAAGGCATGGAGGACGGCAGTGAATTTCAAAGCTTTACATAAAATAGCTCCAGATCTGAAGTCTCAGGAGTTTATGTCAAGCGTTTGTATTACTTGCAGCTGATTAAATATACCATCCATGTGCTTTATTATATAAACACATCCACTATAACTTTGTATCTTGTACTATTATTACTGTTACTTATTTAAAACAACATATTAGTAATTAATGATCAGTCAGTGACCTTGAGATCCTGGCCTATTTTCAGGAGATATTGATAATCAAATGTATATTAAATAGTTTACCTTCTACTGCTTCTCCACTAAAAATAATCTGGAAGTTGTTAAAGAGTTTTGAGTTGTTGTTATTAATTTGCCCCAAGATACCAAGAATATAATTTCAATTTCTATTTGTAAAGTTTTAAGCAGACTTCCCAAATGGATAGATTATGGAAATTGTTAGCAAAAAGTTAAGACTTAGAGCTTACAAGGAAATTACAATGTTTTGTTAAGAAGGTTTAATGGGAAAAACTTGATGACCTAATTAGAAGTGGAAATGAGAACTGTGCATTAAATTTGAATATAAAAATGCTGAGATGTATATACACAGAAGTCTTGAGATCTACTCTTGTTAAGAAGATATAAAATTACCCAGACTGAACAGAGCACAGAAATCAAACTCTGTAAAGGAGCTATATTCTTCTTAGGAGTGTAAATTCTATGTTAAAGATACGAAGCAGGTTTATTGCTAAATTTTGTGTCACAGTTTGCTAGTGACATAAGGAAGTTTTCTTTTAGTTTTTCCCTCCTTCTTATTCCTGTAATAGTCATTAAAATTGCGGACTCTGTGAACTGATGCTGGTTTGACCACATCGGGTCTTGGTCATTGAAGACCTGCTCCTCATGCTCTGACTCTCTTAGTGTTGCAGCACAGACACTCTGTTGTTGTTGTTGCTTTTGTTAGATGTCATTGGATCAGTTCCGAGCCAGGGTGACCTTATTCAGAACTGAAAGAAAGACTATCCAGTCCTGTGCCATCCTCCCAAACTCGAAGACTGTCTTAAAGGTCTCAAATCTCTCCCACGCTTCTTTGGTATAGTCTATTGCAAGAGAGAGGTCTTATCCACAATGCAATTCTCACACTAGGAAGGAAAACATTTCTAAACCAAAGCAAAACTGTTTCTCTAAATAGCCAATGTTTGTTTATTCATTTTTACGAAGATAGCTATTCTATACCGGGTAGAGCAGGTAAACAAGTTCTGTTTTTGTCCAGTTAAATCAGCTGTGCGTATTTGGTATTCTGAATAGTTCAGAACTTTACCCTCTTCGTTTGCAAAATGAGGTTAAATACAATATCTTGGTTTTGGTGTGGAGAATAAACAAGATCATTTGCAGAGTATTTTGTATTAATTTATTATGAACATAATATCTATATTGGTTCACATAATTACGTCTCCCAGATAATTAATGTATTGCTAAATACTTACTTAAATTTACAACAGAATTTTTAAAAACATGAACCGAACCATTAGGATATTCCTCCATATCTTTAAATACTCTTTTGAGTATGCCAAATCAATGGCATGACCTTTATGTGGATCTCACATTCATCTTCTGAAATATACAACTTTGAAAGTAACCTAGAAGATGCTGAGTTGACGATTTCTCTGCTCCCTGGAACATATGTCAACTGAATAACAGAGAGTTATCTGTAGCGAAAAGGGTAGCTCAGTGGCAGCTTGTTTAATAATTAATCTGCTGAGTAAGCGTATGAATATTTCATCAATATTTAGTCAACTCTGTGTATCATGCCACACTGGTTGCATACCAAACAGTATGCAAAGGTGAAAACGGCCAGTCAGAGACATCAAAGATTACGAGATTTCAAGTTCACAAACCAAAAGTGGGCAGATTATTTCTCCACGTTCTATACGCAACAAAGATGCGGCTTTCCAAACGTAACTATTCTCAGGGGATTGGGAAGAGGCCACTCCCTTGTCCTCCATTTTCTTGAGAACTCTGTTTGGTTTCACAATGAAATTTAATTCCTACACAGCTACTCACATATGTCAGATAAAATATGCTGATGCAAAAAAAAATATGCTGTTGCACACATACAATGGCATTGAAAAATAACAAGACCCAGCTCCCTCTTCAAATGCAGACTATGGCTCTGTTGGGGAAAGCCTAGTGGCGATCCACTGCCTCACCTCAAGTAGAAATGGAATTTGTGACAGAATCTAGAGATCATGCATTTGAATACAGCTTAATAACCTACTGATTAATTCCCTACGACACTCAATGCATGGTTTACGAAGAGAGGCTAGCCTTTGTGAATCATTGGAATATAAGAAACATTAAAAAAAACAAAAAAACTTTCTTCTTTAAAAAATGAAAAAGATAACTATCTCTGCTTTTTGGAAAGATCATGTTGTTTCAGGTGGAAACGTTTCAAATTTCCTATCTTAATCATTTATAAATTGTGCCCTGACATGAATTCCAAGAGGAATCTTCATCAGTTCTTAAACACTGCTTCTGGGAGTCAACGGCCTCTATTTTAAGTGCTATGCAAACCACCCTCCGTGATTCCCGGTCCTGGCTATTTGAGGTGTGGGTGTGAGTGGTTATCAGGAGAAGTGGGAGAAGCCACTCTTCTTGGTACCCCTGCTGGCCAGAATGGCACTAATGATGACTCCAGCAGGCCTCCTGGTCACCTGGTGAGTTTGAACTGTTGCCATGGCAGCCTCTGCAATCAAAAGGAAGGGATCCCAGGAGCAGCACTACATGGAGGAAAGAGATGACCTCACCGAGGAGCTGTAATGGAATGCCTGCAGAATTTCCCCCAACCTGGAAGACTTCTCTTCTTCCAGACTGATTCAATGGACCCATATTCTATTATCTGATTATGCCTACATTAGTTGACCCTGATCTTTGATTTCCCAATCACATTCCTTTGTAGATATGATTGAAAATAGGTGAAACAACAGCAAAAAACAGACAGCGAGAAATAACTTTTACAATACTAGAAATCATTCAAGGATTGGAGCACAAAAGATGGCAATACTCCTCAAGTTCATATACACATAATGCCATCACTTTCCAATGTCAGCTGATTAATTATATAAATCGAAAGCTGTTGATAGATTTAAATGGAATAGCATTGCACCCGGAATTACCAACATAATCTTGAGAAAGAAAAAAAGTCGGAGGATTAAAGAGTCTAATTTTAAATCTTATTGTAAATCATGAAGAAACAAAACAGGATGGTACTGGCATAAGGATTGAGGGATTGACCAATGAAATAAGATAGAATGTCCGGAAATAAATAAATACACATATGGCCAATTAATTTTCAGCATGACTCAAGTCCATACAATGGGGAAAATACTTCTTCAATAATGATGTTAGGGAAACGGAATCTCCTTATGCAAAGAATAAAGCTAGACCGCTACATTACACTGTATTAAATATATAGATAGATAGATATAGATATAGTTATAGATATAGATATCTAGAGGTAGATCAAGTTGTTGCATCATAAAATCTTTTGAAGACAACACAGGAAAGCACAAACAAGAGGGGAAAATGTTTCTTTCCATCAAAATGGAAAGCCTTTGTTTTCCAAAAGACACAATCAACAAAGTGAAACTAGCAGCAGGCGCAGATATCTAAATGCATATTATGTATATAATAAATAAAATAAAGAACTCATAAGGTGTTAATACAAAGACGTAATCTACTAGCCTGTGCAGGTAGATGTAGATGTAACCAAAAATAAGCCAAGTTCCTGAATAAGTATTTATACAAACAGGAAATACAGAAAAACAATGCACACATAACAATGCTCTTTAAAATTCGTCATCAGGGGATGCAAATCAAAACACAATGAGACACCATTTCAACATATTAGAATGACTACAATGAAAACATCAGCCAGAAACAGGTGTTGGAAAGGGGTATAGAGAATTCAGAACTTTCACACACTGGTGATAGAATGTAAAATGGTACCTCTGCTTTGGAAAACATGGCCGTTCTTCAAATGCTTTAATCTATATTTATCCTATTATTCAACAACTCCACTCCTAGGGATAGAGCCATGAGAAATACGATCTATGAATACAAAAATGATTATATGGATATTTATAGTAATATTACTCAGAATGCTCACTTCAAGGTGGAAGCAACCCAAAAGTCATCAATAAATGAGTGGTTACATAAAAAGTGGTATATCTGTAGCACAGTATTATTCAGCAAAATAGGACGAAGGACAGATACCTGCCATAACAGATGAACAGTGAAAACAGTATGAAAGAAGTTAGTCAGAAAAGCTCAACTAGTGTGTGCTTCCATGCACAGAATAAACAGCGGTGGACACAGAAAGTAGAGGCAGGGGCATGAGGGCACAAGCAGGTGAAACCTAAAGAGTATAGAATATTTTGCGTTGATGAAATATTTCTAAAGTTGACTGGTGATGATTGCACATATCTGTTGACATACTAAAAAAACTTTATTGTATAATTTAAAGAGGTGAATTGTATGACATTTGAATTAACATATATACTCGTGTACAAGTCCATTTTTCAGTACAAAAAGATGTGCTGGAAAACTGGGGTTTCGCTTATACACGGGTCAGTGGTACTCCAGCGAGTTGTAACATCTTGCTGTGGCCCCCCGAGGTAATGGGACGAGCGCCCATTATCTCACGGTGATTGCCATTTCTCCGCTGTTCATTCAAAGCCCTGCTTACACTGCAGGGTTTTGAATGTATGTTTACTCACATCTAACCAATCAGAGCCGTCCTATGACGTGTATCTTTGTTTTTTTTTTTTTTTTAGGTTGTAGTACCAAAGTTTTTATTTGCCCGGGAGGCACTGAGTACATTTTTTTTCTTCTGAAAACAGGACAATATGTAAGTAAGTTTGGAGACATATGTAGCTGGAGCTGAAAGTCCTCTTACCTTGCAGTTTTCTTTTTTTTTTTTTTTTTTCTTTTTTTTCAAGTTTTTTTTTTTCTTCTTTTACATTTTATTAGGGACTCCAACAACTCTTACCACAATCCATACATATACATACATCAATTGTACAAAGCACACTCATACACTCCCTGTCCCAATCACTCTCAAGGCATTTGCTCTTCACCTAAGCCCCTTGCATCAGGTCCTCCTTTTTTTCCCCCCCTCCCTCCCTTTTCCCCCCTCCCTCATATGCCCTTGGTAATTTATACCTCGTTATTTTGTCATATCTTGCCCTATTCGGGGTCTCCCTTCCCCCCTTCTCTGCTGTCCCTCTCCCAGGGAAGAGGTCACATGTGGCTCCTTGTAATCAGTTCCCCCTTTCCAACCCACTCACCCTCCACTCTCCCAGCATCGTCCCTCACGCCCTTGGTCCTGGAGGTATCATCCACCCTGGATTCCCTGTATCTCCAACCCTCCTATGTACCAGTGTACAGCCTCTGTCCTATCCAACCCTGCAAGGTAGAATTCGGATCATGGTAGTTGGGGGGAGGAAGCATCCAGGATCTGGGGGAAAGCTGTGTTCTTCATCGATACTACCTCACACCCTAATTAACCCATCTCCTCTCCTAAGCCCCTCTGTGAGGGGATCTCCATTGGCTGACACTTGGGCCTTGGGTCTCCACTCTGCACTTCCCCCTTCATTTAATATAATATATATATACACATACATATATACATATACACATAAATACACATAAATACACACACTTATATCTTTTTTTTTTTTTTTTTGCATGATGCCTTATATCTGGTCCCTTGGGCACCTCGTGATCGCACTGGCCGGTGTGCTTCTTCCATGTGGGCTTATTTGTTTCTGAGCGAGATGGCCGCTTGTTCACCTTCAAGCCTTTAAGACCCCAGACACTATCTCTTTTGATAGCCGGGCGCCATCAGCTTTCTTCACCACATTCGCTTATGCACCCATTTGTCTTCAGCGATCCTATCATGGAGGTGTGCAGTCAATGATATGATTTTTTGTTCTTTGATGCCTGGTAACTGATCCCTTTGGGACCACTCGATCACACAGGCTGGTGTGTTCTTCCATGTGGACTTTGTTGCTTCTGAGCTAGGTGGCCGCTTGTTTATCTTCAAGCCTTTAAGACCCCAGTCACTATCTCTTTTGATAGCCGGGCACCATCAGCTTTCTTCACCACATTTACTTGTTCACCTGACGTGTATCTTTGAATAAGACTTTTAAAGATGGTGTGCGAAGGATGTGGCATGAATGGATGTCATCTGGTCAAACCCGACTAACAAAGGAGGAAATCTCATGAAGCCTGACATAGAGTTAGTAGCAAAGTGGGTTCAAGATGCATGAGAAGACGTTCCAGAAGACATGGTGCGATGTGCCTTCCAGAAATGTAGTATTAGTAATGCTATGGATGGCAGTGAAGACTGCCCTTTGTATGAAAATGACAGCAGTGATGGTGATGACGGCAATCTCAGTGAGGACAGCATCTGTGATGACCTCACACCAACTGAAACTCTGCATTGGAATACGGATGATGATGAAGAATCCAGTTTTGAAGGATTTTAACTCTAGGTTTTAGCTTGGTTGCTGATTGAGCTCAGGGAATAGTACTCTTAAGGTATCATTGTTGATACCTTATTGTTTTTGCTGAATCTATTTTCCACTTACTGTGTTGTTTTACTAATGTTAAATGACTTATTGTCCTTTTATTTATGTTCTTTTATTTAAAATAAATATTTAAATACATTACCCCACGGATGTCTCAATTTTTAATAATTTTATTTTCAGTTGTTTTGATTATTGAAACTCACCAATAGCTTCTGCATTTTCCACCCTAGGTTATACTTGAGCCAATCAGTGTTTTTAGTTTCCCAGGTAATAATTAGGTACCTCAGCTTATACTCGGGTTGGCTTATATTTGAGTATATATGGTATATCTCAGCACTTTAAAATCTCTGTTAAAATATTATTTAACGGTTTACATGGGTAGAGAGCCAATTCTTATGCATATTGTGTCATCTCTGTCTCCGTGACCTTTTGGAAGTCTTCTCTTTGGAGTTCCCTTGCTTGCTTGCAAGCTGTTATAACTTCTACTATCCAACCCATCAAAGGGATTGAAATAACACACCCTACATCTCTCATTCAAAACTGTTTCTAAAGAGTTTGCTTCAAAAATAAAATACTCAACTCTTGAACTTACTGGTCAGTGTCTGTGGTTCAACCTGCTTCTCCATTGACATAAATTATCTACTCCAGGGGTTCAGGATTTCCAGATTTTCAAGTATGTTTCTACATCTTCTGCCATGATTCCTTCTTGGGAGCCCAGCCTCAAGTCCCAGCCCTCTTTAGCCACTCTATCCCACCACAGTCACAGCCACAGAGCGCTAACCCTTCCCCTGTATTTCCAGTAAGCACCTTGTCTATCAAATGTGGGGGTTTTGAACATACTTATTATTTACTAGTATCTATTGCCTCTGGACAAGAATGCATGGTACTTGCCAACACAGAATTATTTCATTGGCATCTGAATAGGCCACAGGGGGCACGTGTAAGTTATTGTTTCTATTAGCCAGTTAGTGGGACTCACACGTTTGTTGATACTGGCATGATTTCTTTTTTTCTTTTTCTCTTTTTTTTCACATTACTACGTGGTTTAACAACTAAACATAAATTGTGAGCATTGCTGAATCATTTCTCAAAATAACAATTTTGAGGTGAATAATAATGAGTGAGAAAGTATGCATGCACTACTTTAAATCAATGCTACTATCTTACCTTGTTTGAATATTTATTTGTTCTTTTCCAGTTAAGACTCAACTTGTCTTAGCATCTCTTATCATTTCTGCTACTCCAGGGAGCTGATAGAGTACCTGAAAGAAAAAATAATGGGAGAGAGAAAGAGAGACAGAGAAAAAACTAGCATGTTTGTTTATATGCTTACATACGAAATAAAGAGTTAAATATTGGCTATTGTTTGGGTCCTTCAATGACAAGGACCAGGAACTTCTTTTCTTTTATAAACAAAGTTTATAGGAGTCAGAGAAAACCCTATGTTACCCCAAAACAATAGAGATAAACAGTATAGTATTTTAGAAAA
Organism: Tenrec ecaudatus; assembly: GCF_050624435.1. NCBI lineage: Eukaryota > Metazoa > Chordata > Mammalia > Afrosoricida > Tenrecidae > Tenrec > Tenrec ecaudatus. Next base: position 75,825,351 of record NC_134534.1, on the reverse strand, counting down.
AGAAAGAGAGATGAGAACTACAATCTTTCCACAGACACATTTTTTCTCACTAGGTGAGTATCAAGCAACTAATTCTGAGTTAGCGCACCCAGTGGCATTGCCTGGGAGGTTCTCTCTGGTCATGGCGAATTTTTTCATAAAAGCAGTTTTCCTCAAACCTCCTTTTGCTTTTGATGGCGGATTTATGAGAACAGAGTGCAACTGTGAAATTTTGTTTCTTGATCAGGAATCTTGCCACAGAAACTGTTGTGATGTTGCGCACAGCTTACAAGGACAGCGCTATGGGAAAAACTCAACTATTCCACTGGTTTTCTCATTGCAAAAAAGGTGAAATGTCAATTGTTGACAAATTTCATTCTGGGCATCCATCAACTTCCCTAATGGATGAAAATATCAACCCCTTGTGCATTTGGAGTTCCTTCTACCAGGTCACATTGTTGATCAAACTTTCTATTTAGAGGTTCTGAAAAGATAGTGTAACAGTGTACAACAAAAAAGGCCTGATTTGTGGCAGATGGGCGACTCTTTTTGCCACCACAGAATGGACCATTTTTGGGGGGCAAAAATCAGCAAGCCTCTCTTGGCCCACACACCTTACTCACCTGACCTTGCTCTGTGTGACTTCTTTTTGTTTCTGCAAATGAAAAGGGACCCGAAAGGGCAGCGATTTGATGCCATAGAGGAAGTGAGGAAAAAAACAGGGAGGTCAGTCATCCAAACAGATGAGTTTGAAAAATGTTTCCAATAATAGAATCTCAGATTTGACAAATGTATTCAGTGTAATAGAGAGTACTTTTAAGGTGATAAAGTTGTTTTGCAAAAAAAAAAAGAAGAAAAGAAATACATAGCTTTATATATATATATATATATATATATATATATATATATATATATATATATATTCCATTTTTTAGAGGGTACCCCCTCATATGCATACATAGGGAACAACTGAACTAAGTCATGCCTATTGTCTGGGTCCTCCAATGATAAGGGCCAGCAACATTTTGTTCTTCTGTAACCAAAATCTCCATGAGTCAGTGCAAATCCTATGGTGCCCTTAATAATAGGGATAAGCCATGTAGTATTTTAGTGAAATAATTCCTAGAGCCTGAGAAAAATAGACACACTTACATGCTTTCATATTTCTATATGTACTATGGAGCTAACCCTTTTATTGCCTTATTGTGGCCACCTAGTCCTGCCCAGGTCCCAGTGTTTATTTAAGTGGAGCATTGGTGGCAGACGTTATACATATGCCTATGTGAGATGTGCAGAGCAAGAAACCAGCAAAGAAGGGGATTAGATCAAATCCTGCAGGTGAGTACCTTTGCTTGTGGCAGCTGCTTAGCTGGGTCTTCTTTGTCTACTCTCCTATTCTCTACTTTCCCTCCCTGGCTCCCTCCCTTTCACCGATCAGAATCCACTTTCTTCTAGCTGACTCCCCTCTGTTACCACTTACAGGCTATTCCCTAATGCGGGAATCAGCCATTCATCCCTTTCCTGATTTGTAGCAATTAAACGTGGAAAAGATCCATTGCACACAGGTCCCTGAATAAAACTCCCTAGAAATAAGCCTATCTCCTCACTTCATCCCGGGCGCTCCTCTGAGAGGCAGCCTGCTCTGTAGCCACCGAGAAGGGCTTGGCCTGCTGGAGAAAGATGGGGCCTGGTTGGTCCTAGGACATTTTGCTGCCCAGAGGCAGCCTTTAGGAATCAGTTGGTTCTGTTCTTCAGAAATCACAATTCACTTATATTTTGTCATCTTTCCTGTAAGCATCAAAAACAAACCAGAAAGGAACCAAAATAAAACAGAATGAAAACCAAAAATTTAGAGATTACCTAGTTGACTAGACATTTTCCACAGTGGTAAAATGATACAAATAAATAGGACTCCGAAAGCCTTTCAGTTTGATGGATAGTGATGGGACGGCGCCTGGATTTTTGTCAGAAGGAGCTGCTTTTATTGACTCTCTCCTCTGGGATTTCAACATCTAACTATGAAGGATAAGTCAGCTTTCCCCCTGTCGCCCAAAAAGAAAATGTGAGCACTTTATGTTCACTCGCGTGGGGGTGGAGAATACAATTAGCTCCTGATTTTACTATGTAGGAGTCCAATACAACACAATCTCTAGGCGAGAAATGACACCCCAGGTGGTAACATGCTTGCTGCTTGACAGACTCACTTTCTCTACTTTCTTTGACTTATCACCCTTGAAAGCCCGGGAGCCTGACCCCTATGACGCTCCCCTAGGTTTTAGTAGCTTAATAGTGATCTCCAGGTATCCTCAAAAAAGCACCCACTAGGTTCTGCTTTCAGAAGTTTCATTGTTACTTTTCAGGTTAATTAATCACATGGACTAAATCTTGGTCCTCATATCATAATTCTTCTCATATATTTCTTTGACTCATCTAGATACAGTAATATATTTTGTTGCATAGTAACATATTTGGTTATGACTTCTCAAGGTGTGCATGTAGTTTCCTAGTTTAAAATGTATGAAAGTTTCTAAAGATTTTTATACACTGCTACTCAGTTGGGTTGAGGAACTAACATAGAGTTATAGGAATACACATCTAAATAAGATTAAAAAATAAGTCATTTCTTATTAAAGCTTAATTTTTGTGGGTCACTAAACAATAAACACACATAGTTGGATTATTCTAGAGAGCCAATGTTGGGATAGGAGGGTAATTTCCATGTAACTTGAATAAGATTAATTTCTAGTCTACATGCATATATACAATAATATATGGCAACTACTGATTAATGGAGTTTTTAAAGTATCTGATTCAATTTACTCCTAATCTACTTTAAATTTCCCATTTAATGGTAAATCTTCTTTTCTCTAATGCGAATGGAGATATATAAGAGACAGGAACAAAGAGCTTTGATCAGGTCTTTCCTTTTAAAAAGAGTTCGAACTTCACCATGCAAATGTCCATCTCTTTTGTTGTTTATACAATGTAATTTAGTCCTAATTGACTAGGAGCTCTGAAGGACTTTGGTGGCTTGGGCCTGTAAGATGGAGAAAACGGTTACCTAACGTGGACTCTTTGCCTTGGTTTGGTTTTTGCTTGAAATTTGGGCGTGCGTTTCAAATTCTTCTGGCTTTCCCTCTCCTCCCCCATCTCTGAAAGCAAAATGCATTTAGCTCTGAGCTGCAGAAAGCTGCGGCTGAAGCAAGCTTCTCCTAGATCACACCAGCATTAACATATGCGGTCATTGTCTCCACTGCCTCTCACTGCAGCTTTATATAATAAAACAAGGCGCGTCAAATAGGCAGGGCTGTAATATTAGGTAAAATCTAATTTCAGTTTGGTTATCATATAGTGTTCATTTCCCTAAGGGAGAGAAAAAATTAAATTTGCAAGCTTAAGATTCCAGCTGAAGTAGTAGAAGGTATGAAAGGCTTCCTTCTGCCTTTTATTATTCACTTTATGAATTAGCCTTAGTTTACTTGTTTCGATCGGTGTAGACATATTTCTGAATACTATTAGCATAGCAATCAGGGCTCTTCTCAGGTTATTGAATGGTGTGTTGACTTCTGAAATAAATAGATATGCAGTGTGAAGGGCGAGCTGTCACTTTAGGAGAGCTTGCCTGATCTAAATTAAAAGGCACTTCTAATTGAAAACTATAATAGCAGGAGGGTTAGAGAGACAATGGAACTGCTCAGTCCCTTTCAATTTTCACGGGATTCTGTTAGGGAATACAGGAGAAAGAGTAAAATGAAAATATGAAATTACAAATTGCAACTTAAGTAGCAATATTAAATTATACCTAAATAACCCTATTGCTGGGAAGCAAATTTAGCTGCCTGATATAAAGACTCTCGCTGCCTTTCTGTTTTCACTATTATATTCTGATATATCTGCTTTTTCACTTAACATATAATTCTATGTTTACACTAGCAAATGTGTCTTTATCTGTGAAATGAAAACTAGGTTCTGAAAGACTTTTCATTTTGCACTCACTAGTTCAGTGTTGCGGTAGCTTGTGTGTGTCTTTCATCATACCTGAGAGTAACAGTAAAGTAGGGGACTTCCATATCAGGGTAATTTTATAAACTCTGATGCAAATCATTCATGATTTGTCCAAATGAAATATTTTCAGAAATTAATAACAGAATATCAATTATGAAGATTTAAGTAATAGATACAATTATTAGCTATTGCAGGGACATGAATAGCTACCAGCTGTCTGGGTCTAGATATTTTGGTCCTCTAAGGGTTAACAATTGAGGGCTGTCTATAGCTCATTTCTATAGTAACAGCAAGACTGAGACTTTTTATGGGCACCTAATAATTAGAAAGTGCTAGAAGGTATAACAATATAATGAATCAAAACTGATAGACTTGTGGGTTTCCATAGAAACATGTATAATTATGATAATCGGTCCCTGGCGTACCCTCAGAATCGTATACATTCAGTTAAATGCAATAAACATTAGGCACTATTTAGTGAGCCGTGATGCAGATTAACAGTGTGAGATACAGGGAAGCTATGAATAAAATTGCTGTACAGTTTATCTCAAAGTAATTTCCCAGATTGCTTTAATAGATGTAGTGCGTGGATGTGAAAAATTGGAAGTGTATTTTTGTTAGTGGTAAAGCTAACAAAGATAATATTTCATAAAGTGGCTGACTGATGGTTAATTCCAGCACAGATCAGAATGGGCCGTGGCACATTAGTCAGTGTGGGCTCCCAGAGCCCGCAGTCCAAACGGCAGATTGGGCCTCCCTCTGCTGATTTATTTGCAAAGTAAATTATAAATCTTTTGATCGTGGGTCCATTTTTCTTTAACCTTTTCTTCCCCCTCTCCTACCTTCCCATGTCAGGGACACTTTTCATTGTCCTCTTATGGGACAGGAAAGCGCCCTCGTAAATGTACCCCCTGGCACTGACGCTTGAGTCGGGAAAGGACAATCACTTCCTTCCGTTCCTTTGCACCCCTAGTTTTTATGTTGTTCTAGAAATACAGCTAACACAACATTTGCCGACTCAACATTTTTTTCACATGTACAATTCAGTGAGACCAATCACATCAATCATGGTGGGCCCCCTTAGTTTATATCTTTGCCTCAGCTTCTGTATTGCAAAGATGCTGAACCTTAGCACAGACTGAGCAAAGGCAGCACACCTGCAGACCCAGAATCGGCCAGAATGCCACTGTGAGGTGAGACAGCTCATCGTGCGGGTGCAGTGTGTGTGTGTGTGTGTGTGTGTGTGTGTGTGTGTGTGTGTGTGTGTGTGTGTGTAAGGAGTGTGGTGGAGGAGACTGTATTACAAGATATTAAATATTATCTTATTAGGTTTTTCCTGTGTCTCTAATGAGAAAGTAACACACCAATTCAGAAGAACACGGGCTACTCTCAAAGGGAATCAGGAGGCGAGGACCAGGTGACGTGCAGAGGCCACAGTATGGGGAGATTCTAAGAGAGAGGAGGGAGAGAGCAGCGTGTGTGTCTGTGTGTGTGTGTGCGTGTGCATGTGCATGCGTGTGCGTGTGTTCACGCGCGCACGTGCAGGCACGCGCAAGCTTCCGCCTGGGGTATCTGTCAATGTTGCCCCCCTCTGCCAGGATGACCTCGAGCGTGTTTTTCCAGGGAACGTGTGAAACTGCTGGGCCTGTGCAATCAGAGAGCCCTTAGACAAGAGCCAAGCCCCGCGCACTAATTTAAAAATAAAATTAAAATAAATAATCACCCTTTGGATACTTTAAGAAATACACTTCCTAGTCAGCTTCGGGGAGCCTCCTGACCCGACAGCGTGGCTGGGCAGGTCTTTTCTTATGCCACTGCGTGGGGGTGGGAGGTTAAGAGTCACCGCGTGGAGACCAGGCCTTTCTTCTTTCCTTTGTCAGGGTGTGACTCTCTAATATTATAATGTGTGCTACAAATGATTCGTGTGCCTGCCTGGCAGGAGCTGAGCGGCTGCGGGTGTGGGGGAGGGAGGGAGGCTGGAAGCATAACTTTCCACCCTCTATTTCCGGCATTCCTTGTTTTCCAAAGACATTTTGTTTCCACACCCATCCCAAAGGGAAGCAAGGTTACAGGTTTTTATTTAGAAGACAGTGCTAATGTTGAAAACATTTTCCTCTTTCTCTCCTCTCGCTCTTTCTCAGCAATGTAGACAAAATGATACATTAACAGCTTGATTAATATTAAGACCATACATTAGATGGCAAATAAAATAAACATTACGGACAGCCTTTTCCATTTAAGTTCATTTCACACAATTAATTTTTTAATTTGGCCAAACCTCTGCATTTTTCCTCTTTCATTATTTGATCCAGTGGGCTTTGAAAGATAGGAGTCACCCCAGGATTTGCGGTATAATTCCACAGTACCTAAATGCTTTGATAGCGTGATAGATATATTTATATTTGAAAATACATTAATATATTATTCCACAAATAGACAGCAAGGGACTACTTGAAAAGTACACACACCTATGTGTACACGCATGTACATATTTATCACATTATATTGGTGAGTATGTATATGTATGCATGGCATGGTAACTTAAACTTAATTCCACGATTATCCCTATATTATTGATTATGCTACATAATGACTATGTGTAATTATTTTATATATGATTGTAGTATTTTATCTCTACAATGGGGGATCACAAATGACACAATAGTTTATACAAAGATAAAATGCGGTATCTTTCTGTCACCGGACACGATCCTCATAGATATTGGCTGAATTGCAACCTAATATGGATGTATTTAAACTGTTGTTGGCGTCATTGAGTTGATTCCAACTCAGTGTGACACAGCAGATCTGCCCACGGGTTTTTCTTGGCTAAAATCACTTAAAAAGCAGGTCCCTTTTAGACTAAACCCGAGTCCCCGCTCTCATGGAAAGCAGAGAGTGGGTGCATTTTAGCAGCCAACGTTTTGGCCCAACAGCCAAGCCTGTAACTATGTTTCCATCAGTGCCTCTTACATCTCTATTAACTACATAGTAACTACTGCTTATTAATGATTATATTCAGGTCACGATCATTCCTTCATGGAATGATGAGAGTATGCGTGGCAGGTCAATCTACTTACGTACTTAATATATTCATAGTTTAGTGAAATGTTGCCAACATTTTCAGTGGGGGATGCAGAAACCACAGCTTTATTTGAACTAGTGTTTCTTGACTGACCACTATGTAATAGACATCTTTTTAGTTAGCACTGAACTAGGTTCCTGCCCTCATGCAGCCTATTCCAAGAGTGGAAGGTACAAAATAAACATGCATCTCTCAAGTTATCATAGATGCTGTGAATTAAAATAAATTAAGGTAAAATAAAAGGCAAATACAGATAAACTAAAGCAACACTTTGCACCTCCTAATAAAACCTGGAAATGTAAGAAATACAAAACTCTAAAGTATATTGCACACGGACGCCGAGTTCCTTTTTAAAAGCAGAGCATTGAACAAAGGAAAATGCAAAAGTAACATTTATAGGGACCTGGTGCTAGGATAAGCTTCCCCACCCCCACCCCCCACCATAGTGTATATCTTATCTATCTGCCCCCATCTGCCTTCAAAAGTAGGTGGGTTTTACTATCTTTATTTTCCTGGAAATGCAGTCAAAATTCTGAGTTTCTAGCTCAAGGTCACGCAGTATATATCTGGGGACTTAAATGAGCTCATCTCATCCAAATCCTGTGCTCTATTAACAGCACTGTGCCTCTAGATATTAAGAACAAAGCATCGTTAGCATCTTTAGCACCACACAGAAATAGATCTTACCTCCTTGAGTCTTTCTGTATAAGAAAGGTAACGAATTGGACTGGACACATCCTCGCGCCCATTCTTCTTTGTCTTACTAAACCTTCCTCTTTATCCAACTGCACAATACACAGCGATTATTCTAAGCTTTCTTCCACGTGGCTGAGTCTCTACTACTTCGGAGGGCAAGAAAGACGTGTATTGCTGCTAAGGTTCCAACTCAGACAGGCCCAACTTTATGTCAAACAAAACATGCTTACCCAGGTCTCTGCCAGCAGTGGAGGATGACAGACAAGTTCTCTCAGTCATACATGGCTCTTAGCCCTGTTGAAGGGCCTTCAAAGAAAAACTGGCACCAACCCCAGCTATTTTAAAGAGCTAATTTTACCAAATGTCTTTGTTTTATTTAAATTAATAAATCATTTTATTTATTGGGGGCTCTTATAACAATCCATACATCAATTGTACCAAACTCAATTGTACATATGTTGCCATCATCGCTTTCAAAACATTGTCTTTTTGCTTGTGCCCTTGGTATCACCTCCCCTTTTTGCCCTCCTCCCCCACCCTGCTCCCTGGAAAATTATAATTTATTATTCTGTTCATACCTTACACACTCCACTGTCTCCCTTAGGCAAGAGAGAAACTAATGAAAATGATTTCACCAAATGAATTGAAACTGGGATCAGTCTTGGAATAAGCAATGTGATCCAGGGTGAGTGGTCCAATCAAAACTGTGGCTTCTGAGAGGACCCCCTGTGCCAGCTGGATTCAAGGTCAGCCCAGAGGGTTATGGTGGTGGATTTCTTGAGGTTCCAAAGGGGTCATCTTACCAATGAAAAGGAATTTCACTTAACATTTTTTTAAAACCTTACCACTTTTTGATTTAAGTATTAAGCATATGAACAATGGAGGGGTGGGGTGGGCGAGTTGGGTGAATGTTAATTTTTTTCTTTCTTTTAAAAAAATCATTTTATTGGGAGCTTGTACAACTCTTATCCTATAGGATTTTTATGCTCTCTCATATCATAATGAGATAGGCTTGTTCATTAAGTTTTGGGCAAAGAGAAGCAACAGTCTCCAGCAACATTATAGATAACTCATTGACCTCAAGTCAGTCTGACTTTCAGGAACTCTGTAGGACCGAGTAGAATTATCCCTTTGGATTTCCAAAGCCTCACCTTTCTCTCTTAAAGTGGCTGGTGGGTTCAAACTGCCAACCTTATGATAACAGTCCAACATGTAACCCACTGCAACACCAACATTCATTAGCATTATAGCTAGAGCAGAATTTGTGTTTCATGACTGGGAAAAAAATATTGTGTCTACACAAAAAAGCAATTGTGTCGACACATACACATTGACATACACTAAACCCCGTTGCTGGAAATGTTATCTATCAGCACCGATGGTCCTTTGATAATACTTTTAGAATAACAGATATTTTTCATTTACTTCCATAAAATTATTGATTCACTTAATCCAAAATGTATTATAATGAAAGAAATTACTATGTATACCTTTTTGAACATTCACACATCCTTTCTATTTGAGGTTTTATCAAAATACTGATGACAAGTTTAATTAAAATGAAGTAATATTTTTATGTACTTCATTTAATACGCTGTTTAGTTTGATATTTCACCCCCTAGAAATGTTTTAAAAATGTAAGTTTCTATAAGAGTGTGGAGCTTTTGATACATATGAGCAATGAGTAGGTCTTCCTCAAGACGGCAATTTAACCTGGCTTTTATGGGTTTAGTTTTTACTCTGGCTAAATGGTGAAGCAAATAAAAAAATCTATAATTTCTGCTCATGTTTCATGTGATTTTCCACAGTCTTATGAAAATCACATTGTTTTCTGTCTGTACATCTTCTTCTATTTACACATCTTGAAAACGCAAACCTATTTCACATACTTGCCATAAATTGTACTAAATCCTTATGTTTAATGTGACTTTTCTTGTGGATATATGTGAAATACGTTTGATTATTAAATATTAAGCACGCCTATTTCCTTTGACAATGTGGTAAATGAAACAATTGCCATCTTCTCAACCTTCATTTGGTAAATTTTACCATTAAAAATTCAGTCCAAGTCAACGGAACAATGGAGGTTGAGCATTGTTCAGGCTAGCTTAGGCACCGTACTCAATGCCTTGTCTGAATCTCCAGTTGCAGACTAGACATCTCTATCACTCAGTACATCCAATCACACAAATACACCCTAAATTCACTAACGCCTACGATTGGGAAAGCATTAGAAAATAGCCATTCAAATATGAATAACAGGTTGGTATTTAAGCTATCTCATGCTGCCTTACCAGAAACACCACAAATGAATAGCCCTAACAAACAACATAATTCTCTAATAATATGGAAAGGCTAAGATCTGAATTCAGGTGTTGGTTTGGGAAAACTTTCTCCTTGGGCTGGCTCAATTTAGAAGCAAGGTCCCTGTTTCCTTTCAACATCTTTGAGGCCAGCATGTCATAGGAGAGCTCCCTATGGCCATTAATGTTCCCTGGGTTAAGGATACCTGGTGCCGTAGTGGCCTGCTAACTGAAAGGTCGGCAGTTCAAACCCATCAATTGCTCCAATGGGAGAAAGACAAGACTTTCTGCTCCCGGAGAGTTACAGTCGCAGAAACCCCTAGAGTGGTTCTACCTTGTCCTAGGGTCACTCTGAGTCAGTGAGCTTGTTGTTGTTTGGGGGCGAGGGGGATGCTTGTCTAGATGGCTCTCCAGGCAGGGTTCCCAGGTGCAAATGATGTGTTCTCTTCCCATCACTGTCATTTTTTTCTTGGTGGTAAATGAGTCCCACTCTTTTTCCTCACTTTTTTTTGTCTTGTAAGATACAAAGTGATGCAGCCCACATCCCCAGGGAAACTTCCCTTGCTCAGGGTCGGGGCTCTGAATACAGTAAGGTAGTGACTTAAGAAACGGTGATGGCTACGACTCTAATCCTACCTCATTAACAAAAAATATCTTCACCTGGTTCTGTTTACAACATGTAATTTTGCTTCTTTGGCTAGTAGTTATGCTTTGGGCTCCTAAGTTCAAAACCACTAACAGCTCCATCGAAGAAAGATGAGACTTTTTAGTCCTGTGAAGAGTTAACAGTACTGGAAACCTGCAGGTGCAGTTCTACCCAGTCCTATAGGGTCACCATGAGTTAGCACTGACTTGAGGGCAGTGAGCCATTAACCACTGGGAATCATTAACCACATATATATAACAAGCTTTAATCTGGAGATTAGCTACATAAGATCGCAGCATGGAGGACAAAAACACAATATTCGAGATCATGATCAAGCCGAGTTTCCTGGGACACAATTCAATGTGTGACATAACCGTTTATATTTTATAACCAGTTTCTGAGCCATTAAAGTCATGTTGTAGGAGCATACTTGTTGTCGTGGTAAGAGACAGATATTGTTAAATAAAATGACCAAAATTGAGAATTATTACAAAGGGGTTTCAAAGAGTTTGCAGAAAAGATACATTTTCTTTTAATTCCACATTACCATGAACTTTTTGAATCTCCCTTGTAAATGTATAAAGAGAAAAATTATATGACTGATATATCTAGATATTTGAATAGTATAATTGTAATTTTCTTTGTCTTCTTTTCTGCATTTAATAAGCATCTATTTTCTATGCACTACAATATATTTGTAAAAGCAATCAAAATGTTTTTCCATAGCATATGATTACTATCAGCCATATATATCTGTGTTAGATTGGGTTGTCTAGAGAAATAAATCCACTGACACTCATATAGGTGTAAGAAAGAGCTTTCTATGAAGAAGTAATTATATATCAAAAAAACCTAGCAGCCCAGTCCCACTCAGGTCTATAAGTTCGATACCAGTGCGTACGCCCCTCTTCAGAGTCACATAGCCACAAGCAATGATGCAGAATGGAGGAAGATCATGGGCCTGTGGGTGCAACGTCCCATGGAGCCAATGGCAATGGCTCTGCCAGCAATCAAGGTCAGCCAGCAGGATGGTGAAGGCCGAGAGAGAAGGCAGATTCCCAGGGCCCTCCTTATGAGAAGGCCACACCCACAAGGAGGCATCATCAGGCTGAGGGTTGATTGATGGGTTAAACTCCACCCCTATGCTTTTATATATCTTCAAGTTGATGTGAAATTATGTATCTTCCACAATATCACATAAAGGCCCACACATGTGAACAATAGCTGAAATGTGAAGAAAAATTATCTTGGTTGTAAATGTATGCCCCTGTCCCCACTATTAGCACTAGATATTACTCAATGAGTATTTAAGACTTTTATTATCCCCCCAAATAAAATAAATTGTTAACAAATACGAGAACATTTTCTGACAATGCAAGCAATTTTCTCCTGATAAAATTTAGATTATGAAAATCACCTACTTATCTCTCGGTAGAAAACCCATGTGATATTCATATGTTACATCATGTGTTACTACTATGTTACAATGCCATTTGGAACAGATTCCTATGCCTATTGGCAGTTGTGTTTATGGGAATGAATATTGTTCAAAACAAATCAGACATAATAAAAATATTTTCTTCAACATTGACAGAATTCGTTTTCTTCTTTGCATGATGGGTGGCTTCTTCTCTATTACTTCTGCTCCTGCATCCCCACCCTTGCTCGCCCCCCCTCCCCCAACACACATCTGTCCCTGTTGGCATCAGAGTCCCAGGGTGGGATATAAATGCATTTATCTGTTAACTAAAAGGTTAGAGTTTTCAGTCCACCTAAAGGTCGGTGCATAGTAATTACTCATTAGGCTGTCAACGACAAGGTCAGCAGTTTGAAAACACCAGCTGCTTCTTGGGAGTAAAAAGAGGCTTTTCTTCTCTGGTAAGATTAACACTTTCGAAACCCACGGAGGAAGGCTCACTGTGAGTCAGAAATGATTCAGTAGCAGTGAGTTTGGAGTTTGGAAAGGCTTCTTGGAAAGAATGGTTCATGTCCTGCATAAAGAAGCAAACAAACAAAAAAAAAACCCTTCCCCAGCTATTAAAAGCCCTCAGACACAGTTTCTCTCTGACACTCCTGGAGGCTAGCACTCTCAGAGCCGGAACCACTTTAATGGCAACTGTTGTCATTTGCTCGTTTTATGTTCCTGCCACTGGTAGTCTTGTCAAGAGATGTTTCTAATCATGGTTGACGTTCGATGTAATTGCTCATTTGAATCACTAGCTTTCTCAAACTACAGATGGTAATTTATCTTTTGTGCTTTATAAGGTTATTAAAAGTCACCTCCCACATAAAGAAAGTAAAAAAAAATAATTAGCAGACAGGACCAATTGAAAGATAAAGAAAGAAATATAGACCCAATTTCAGACAGTTCCAATGAACCAACCAGAGAATAATAATTCATTAATGTATTCCAGCATTCAGGATGTTCTAAGATCAATAGTCACATTTTTATTTCTCCTGGATTGGGATGTGCTCATTTTTGTTTAATTCTTTTTGATGTAACTTCATATGTATGAATCAGCCAGCACAGTGGTAATTCCTATGAGGTGGAGATCAAATGTATCTCTGAGTTCTACCTTCTCTAAACTGCTGGTCCACTTTATCTATGGCACGTGGTCCTACCCTAGCAATAGGGCTCCACGGCTTGACCATGCCTGAGACGTCACGGTTACAGCCTTTGATGTGCGTGAACATTCTTTTTGGAGGTGACTTGCCTCTTCTCTCTCCTTCTTTCTTTCGTCTGTACCTCTTCCTGCTCCTCTCTTTCTGCCTGATCATAAAAGGTTTGGCTGCACTAACCCTTGTTCATTTGAAGTCCCAATCCTCCCAGCAGGGCCACAAACTGACCCATTCCCTCTTGGTGGGCCATGGATTCTTCATTTGCATAGAGTTATGGATGAGATACAACTCATGTGATTTGCAGTTTACTGTAATCACTGCAAGATATTAGGGTCAGAGAAATATATTAAAATCAAGTTGTTTACCGCCTTCTCATGAAATAGCAATCAACTCGGGAAAAGTTACAAATCCTCCGGGGTGGACAAGTAGGACAAAGGTGGCACCTCCGCGTTTAAGGGGGAAATCTCTCACGCCGTTTTATCAAAAAACTAAGGCAAAGCATCACAGAAAGGCACTCATCTCAACACAAAACAGGATCACATGAATTACATAAATTAGATAATAAGTTAATTATTTGGACCAGCAATTATTTTGAGCCTTGTCTGCTCTCCTTTCAGGAAGAGTAGGAGGGAGAAAGGAGGAAAGGGCGTGCCGACAGACGGACGGAAGGAAGGAAAGAAGAGGGTGCAGCGCTTGAGGAGACAAGCTGCCCGATGTGTTGTTGGATGGCACTTACGGAGAACAAATAAATTATCACTGGCGTCGACTTTGTGTAGACACAACTTAAAATAATCTTCCACCTAAAAATCATGTGCTTCACTGTTATTTTTCAAGGGTTATCCCCCCCCCCCTGTTCTTTCTTTGTGAAGTAAGAGAAAATAGTATTTTTGCACATCTTCCTTTTTCCTTGTCATTCTGATTGGAGCCATTTTATATACAGAGCGATTGAGTCCAAGGAGGAGGTTAATGCTAAAAACCAGGGGAAAATCACGATTTCTTTCAGCTTTTACATTAATTCTGACGACTGTAGTTGCTCTACTTGTGCTAAGACCAGAAGTCAGGCCTACGAGAACAATGCGGCTCACACACTGCACAGTGTTGCAGTTCTTTGTGTTGTGATAATTATTACTAATTATCATCTTGTTCCATATTTAACAACTAGTAGCTTAAGCTAGCTCTATCCCCCCAACCCTGTAGCTTCAGGGGAGCTGAGACTGTTCTATAATTTAACAGTGGGAACGGCATTGCTGCTCCAAGGAGGGGACGCCAAGAAGGAAGTAAGAACCCTTCTCGGTATCTGCTTTGCAGAGCATGGTACTTCCTCCTTCGCTTCTTCCCTCTGTCCCTCCTTCCCTTTGCTCCTTCTCTGCCCCGCCCCAGCCTTCTCTTTCTCTCCGCCTCTCTTAGTCTTTCTTTCCTTCATCCCATCCTCTTTGTTCTCCTTCCTTTCTCTCCCTTCCCTCTTTGCATGACTCCACTCCTCCTTTCCTCCTTCATAATCCTCACTTTTCATCTAAGAAATTATTTTGCTTTCAAACAAAATGCATAAAGCTGCTTGATGTTTTCCTTCTTCCAAGGGCCCCGAGTTGATATTTTTGTACTTCCAGTTATTCACCCTATTTTGAACTTTTTCCTCATCCCATCAGATTTCTTTATGTTTTTCCTCATCTACAGTTCCCTTTGTTTGTGGTTTAGTTTTTAGTTCTTAATTAAATGAATTAATTTAGTACTCTGTCACTACATTGGGGTGCTGTGGATTAAATATGAAACCGCTAACTAACTGCAAGCCTAGTGTTGCAAACCCACCAATTGCTCTGCAGGACAAAGAGGAACAAAACCCCATGAAGGGTCACTATGAGTCAGAATGTTTCGATTGTAGTGGGTTTAGGTTTTTGTTTGGCCACTGCCACTAATTCTATGGACCATGAATATATGAACATGACTATATATAAATATGGAATATGACTGAGTCAGGATATGAATGGAATATGGATTTATATTTAATATACTATATATCTGGAATATGAATATGTATATATGTAAATATGTTAGTTACACAATCTGGTGTCAATTTGGGACTTCCAAGGAGTAAGAGAGAAGTGGTGGAGTCTAGTCTGTCAATAGGGTCATAGCCAATGAGGCTTCTGTGTGGGCATAACCTTCTCCTGAGGATTCTGGGAACTCCATTTTTTTCCTCTTTGGAGGCAGGAGGCACATGGCACTATGCTGATAGACAAGTTCCTCTGGAAACTGGAGACACATCGAGACCCCTACCAGCACTGAGATGCTTACAATGTCACTGGATCTACAAGACTTCTCACTCACTGGCCTGTGATCTTCCTGCATTCAGTGCCATTGCATGTTTTTCATAAGTCTGAAGAGGACTTTATAGATTGGTATCAGACATTTGGGCAAACATTGGACTTATGGACTTGATCTGGACTGGGGTGGGGTGTTTTCACCCCAATGCTCAATGCTCAATTGCTCTTGTATATAAACATCTTCCTTATATACATATGTGTGTAAATGAATTTGTTTCTCTAGTCTACCCGGACTAACACACACACACACACACACACACACACACACACACACACACATGTATATATATATTTGATGCTTACAATCTTTTAGGCACTGTACTAAGCCATTTCAATGTATTTACTCAAAAATCAATATAGCTTCCATTATTATCCCCAACTTCCTGTAGAGGACACGGAGGCCTAGAGCTTTCATATCACAAAGCTACCGGTCACAGAGCTGAAATATGAACCCCATAGTTGGGTTCGTGAGATGGAACTCTTCATCATTCTATGATCCTTGTAAAAATCAAAGCTACAAATATGCCACATGTAGAATTAATTCTGGACACAGTGTGGGAATTGCGCCTGACCTAATCCCACCACACCGAGGCAAAGCACTAGGGGAGTGCAGAGGAACAGCAAGGGAATGGAGCGACAAGGTGTCCAGGGAATGCTGAAGGTGGACTTTGGGGCCAGGGTGTGGTGCCCCAACAGACTGGACTGGAAAACACTCCTAAAGCCCAACAAATGATCCTTGAAATAACTAAAAGCTTCTCATTCTTGTGGTGTTTTGTTTTGTTCTTTGTCAGTGGTTTGTACTTGTTGTTTTGTGGTATATTGTTGCTTGCTTTTGCTTGGTCTTGTTTTTGTGCATGTTATTATCTCCACAGGTCTGTCTAAATAAGATAGACTGGATGAACAATCTGGAGGAGATAACAATGGGACCGACAGTTCCGGGGGGACATGGGAGAGGGGGGGTTAGGGGGAAAGGAAGTGGTGTTAACAATCCCAGAGACAAGGGAACAACAAGTGATCTAAATTGGTGGTGAAGTGGGTGTGGGAGGCCTGGTGGGGCATGATCAAGGGTAATGTAACGAAGAGGTATTGCTGAAACCCAGGTGTGGATGGAGCATGACAGTGGGGCAGGAGGAAAGTCAAGGGAAATAGAGGAAAAAACTGGGAGGCAAGGGGTATTTATAGAGGTCTAGATAAAGACATGTACATATGCAAATATATTTATATATGAGGATGGGGAAATAGATCTGTGTGCTTATATTTTCAGGTTTAGTATGAAGGTAGCAGAAGGACATTGGGCCTCCACTCAAGTACTTCCTCAATGTAAGAATATTTTCTTCTATTAAATTGGATTCTATGATGCTCACCCTCCCAACACAACCGCTGAAGACAAAGCGGGTGAATAAGCAAATGTTGTGACGAAAGCTGATTGTGCCCGGCTATCAAAAGATATAGTATCTGGGGTCATAAAGGCTTGAAGATAAATAAGTGGCCATCTAGTTCAGAAGCAGCAAAGCCCACATGGAAGAACACACCAGCCTGTGTGATCATGAGGTTCCAAAGGGATCAGTTATCAGACATCAAAAAACAAAAAATTATATCATTGGGTGCACACCTCCATGATATGATCACTGAAGACAAATGAGTGCATAAGCAAATGTGGCAAAGAAAGGTGATGGTGCCCGGTTATTAAAAGGTATAGCATCTGGGGTCTTAAAGGCTTGAAGGTAAATAAGCCGCCATCTAGCTCAGAAGCAACAAAACCCACTTGGATGAATCACACCAGCCTGTGTGATCATGAGGTGTCGAAAGGATCAGTTATAAGGCATCATCAGAACAAAAGATCTTACCATAGTGAGTGAAGTGGGAAGTGCAGAGTGGAGACCCAAAGCCCATTTGTTTTGGCCACTGGAGATCCCCTTGCAGAGGGGTCTAGGGAGGAGATGAGTCAGTCAAGGTGCGATATAGCACCGCTGAAAAATACAACTTTCCTCTAGTTCCTAAATGCTTCCCCACTCCCCCTCACTATCATGATCCGAATTCTACTTGCAAGCCTGGCTAGACCAGAGGATGTACACTGGTACTAATAGGAACTGGAAACACAGGGAATCCAGCGCGGATGATACCTTCAGGACCAGGAGCGTGAGTGGCGATACTGGGAGGGTAGAGGGAGAGTGGGTTGGAAAGAGGATCTACATGTGACCTCCTCCCTGGGGGACAAACAACAGAAAAAGGGGTGAAGGGAGACGTCAGATAGGGTGAGCTATGACAAAATAATAATTTATAAATTATCAAGGGCTCATGAGGTAGGGAGGAGCAGGGAGGGAGAAGGAAAGGAGTACCTGGTGTAAAGGGCTTAAGTGGAGAGCAAATGTTTTGAAAATGATGAGGGCAATGAATGTACAGGTGTCCTCTACATGATTGATGTATGTATGGATTATGATAAGAGTTTTATGAGCCCCTAGTAAAACGTTTAAAAAAAACAAGAATAAAAAAGAATTCGTCCTGGATAACACATCTCATTATGTGAGGTCTTCATTATGTAGAGTAACAATACTTTGAACATTTCCATATATATCACTATGAATTCTCATTTACACATTTGAATTTGAAATGGTTTCTTCAAATTCTTTTTCAGTGATTATCATTAATAACACTTTTGTCATTTATGGAAGCACGAATTAGGAATAGATACATTGCATATGTAAACATAACAAATATTTATAAACATCCATTTTAATGTTTTAATTAATCACTTGAGCAAGAGAATGATCTTATGAGCAACAGAATTCTGGGTGTTCACTTTGAAGGTCCCATATGTCAGTAGTTCAAGAATTCCTATGGGCTTATGCCTTCCAAAAAATGAATCCAAGAGTAACCTGAAAAGTGCATTGGTCCTGTAGCTTATTGTTCTCATATGACCTCATTGTTGTAGACTATATTGTCTGACAAGCACGAATCTACTGTATTAAGATGTCTGTGCTGGTAAGAATCTTTGCCAGCTCTTCAAGGGCACCCACTTCCCGGTTTCCTGGGCTCATATTTCCCTCCCTGGTATTTGTTAGTCAAGCTTCAATTACTTTATGAGAGTAAGAAGTCAATAGACATTTCTAAAATCATGTATGCACACTAAGAATAAAGCCTTTTCAAATGAACCCTAAGGCCATCATAGAGTCCAAGACATTTCAGTGCTCATTGGGTTGACTGTGAATGCAGAATTTTTTGTTTCACTAATTTGGATTTAATACATATATTATAGCCCTCCATAGTTCAATCACATCCAGTAGAATTGGATAATTGCTATCACAGTTTACAGACATTCTTTTTGTACCTGGACTCCTTGACATTGTCTACCTATTATCACCACCCTCACCCCCCATCACTTTAACCCCCCTTCCTAGGATCTTTATTCTACTTTCTGTCCCCACAGGTTCACTAGTCCTGGGTTTTATATATGGGAAAACATATAACACAACTTCAAGAGAACTTTGGTATGCGGAGGTCTGACTATCTGCATCTTGTGTTTAATTTTTGTAATATTCTGAGACAATGAACATAAAATATGGAAGATATGTGGGAAAGCACCTGGATATATAGATTCTCTTGGAAGAAGTGGAAGAGATAGTTTGTAATTCACAGTAGAAAGTGTGTAAAGGAAAGAGCATTAACGATGGCAAAACAAATGCAAGTTCTATCAGCAAGCAATAGACAGGAAACCACAGAAAAGATGAAACATAATTTGCTTTCTGCCTCAGGAATTATAGAGCTTAAAATTGAAAACTTTGGTGTTTTTCTCCCTTACTTTCAGCAGTGTTAAATAATGGAAAATATGCTGTTGCAATTCCTCCTTAAGCTATTCAGACAGTTTATGAGTAAACATTTTATTACTTACATCTCAATGCTAGGTTTTTATAGAAATCTGGCAGTTTCTTAGCAGATTATCATGAAAACATTATATATTTAAGAAAACAATATTGTCCAAACATAATTAAAAATGCACATACCAGGAGGGTAAAGAAAAGTAAAAGAAGAGGTGGCAGAGAATTCCAGCCCTCATTGCACCTATCTCTAGCAAAAAAGGAAAATAAATGGCATGAAGGGAGGGCTGGGAGGCGAAGAAGTAGAGAAGAAAGTGAAAGTAAATATAATAGAGTTTTATTGCTGTTTCTACAAAATCCTGTTAAATTTAGTAAAATGCATAGAAGCCACCAGAATTTGTGCATCTTTTGTCGGGGAACGTTAACCCCTTTTCAAAATTACCAGATTATCAATAATTAAATACAATCAAGATTAATTTCTTGCTTACTTCATAATTCATGTACACTGGATGCTCTCCCATAAGTAATCATTCAGGGGCCCAGACTTTTCTTATCTTGTGGGGCAACTATATTCCCACATATACACCATGTAAGAGAAAAAACATAGTGAAGACCCCAGAAGGGTGGTCCCAGAATAGTTGTACATCAGTTCTGCTGGTCAGTACCCTGGTCCAGAATAGAATCATATAAACCCAGCTGAAGGAATGGAGCAATGAGCAGTGTTTAGGAAATAGAAAGAGACTTGGTGAGCATCCAGCCAGCCTTTGCTGTAGTTTGATTGATTCAATTCAAGGACCAGTGAAAGAAATGACAAAGTAGAAACATTGTTTTCTAATAAAATTGAAGTTTCTTTTGTTAAATATTTTAGACCTGAATTCTCATAAGGAGTTCATTCCTCCTGATTAGTTATTGCCAAGGTGCTGTTTGATTTCTTTCTGAGGTCCCTGTTATTCGGCGCATCACTCTGTTGCCCGAGGCATGTAGAGAAGCTCCTTACTCTGCTCTCAGGGCTGAAGCAGTAGGAAGATGCAGGGGTAGTGGTCCAGGACCCCACGAAAGAGAAAGCATGGGAGACTTCTGATGAAGATGTTGTGAGATTCACTAAAGAAGTCCCTTTCACTTGTTGATAGGTGCCACCGAATCGACTTCCACTCAGAGCAAACCTACGGACAACACACTGAAACATCACCCAGTCCTGAACCATCCCTGTTTTTATTTTTTTTGCCAATGTGATTCTTCCTTTTTTCCACTGCCCCTCGGCTTTACCTAGAAGATGTCCTTTTCCAGGACCTGTCCTCTCCGATAACACACCCAAAGTATATCAGATGGAGTCTCACCATCCTTGCTTGTAAGAAGCATGCTAACTGTACTTCTTGCAAGACAAATCTGTTTGTTCTTTTGGCAGCCCATGACACTATTTCAGGCTCTTTCTTCTGTAATCTAACATATTAGGACAACTGGATTTGCTGAAGCCTAAATTTTGCCTTGAACTTATCTTTTGATTTTGATAGGTTATGAAATATTTTCTATTCTTACATAGGCATATATTTCTATTTTTGGAAACATTTTCATGTTTTTCTTCTTTCTCCTTAATTCTAATTTATTTAGCAATAATAAAAAAGTAAGAAATTTGAAGTCTTCTTCCTTCAAATCAAAAGTCACACTTTAATATTTTTATGCAGCGGAGAAAAGGGAATACAATTACTAAAGTAAATTTAGCTTTTGTATAAAAGAAATCTGTGGTAGAACTATAATTATTATAATAGCTAGTAAATATACAGATTGTAACATGCAGCGATTTTTCAGTATGATTATTACAGTGCTGCTATTACTAGAACCAATTTACCAGAGTTTTTACTATGCAAAATATTAGTTCCTCTATTTTTCATGTAATAACTGTGGTTTGTTATGGTGTATGACAAAACGAGAATGCTATTATAATGAATTTTATTAAGTTGTACTCTTAAGTGGTAGAGAGGGAATGTTAGCTTATTTTCTACCTTGACTTTGCCCTTAGAATATGGCCTACAGCATAGTCCTGGGGCTTCCAATGTGTTTGTTTTCCACTATGGAAAACGATATTCATTAAAATGATTATTCCATTAGAAAATACAATATAAAATCCAATACTAATTAATAACCCTTAGATACAATTCACAATCGACTAAGGTAAAATAATCACTCTCTGCTATTGACTATGACTTGGAATACTTTCCTTTACTATAAATCAATGAAGTTCTTCATAATAAAAATATATAATTTGTTAGAAATTAAACAATGAAATAGTGGGATAGAGAATAAACAAGAGAAGACTTAGGAGGTCTTTAACCTTGTTCCTCTTCTGTCACAAACTTTTCATTTTGTTTGATGTCTTTGAACTTCAGTTGGTACCCCTCCCATTTGAAGGTCTGGTTCAGTCATCAGTTCATCATTTTAAGATATTATACTTTTATACATTCTGAAGTAAAACAAAGGTATTTTAAAGTCACAAACCATCCACTTCAAGGTACATCTTATCACTGGATATTGCCAAAGTAAAATATCATGATTATAAATAAAATTGCCAAGAATTATCCAATAAATATAAAAGTTGTTATTTTTCCCATTCTCTTGGACTTGGCAAGGGCTACATTTCCTTTTACGAGTGAGTTAATCACTGTAGACATATGTCTTTCTTATTTCTTTCTTTATGTTTTTCTTCTTTATTTCTCCTTATTCTAAATTACTTAGTAATAATAATAAAAAAGAAATTTGAAATCTCATACTTCAAATCAAAAGTCATACTTTTACATTTTTATGCAGAGGAGGAAAAGATTACAATTACTAGAGTAAATTTCCCTTGCTTTAAATGTTAATAAATTACTACTATCTACAGATGTAGGATGGAGGAGTCTTGGTGGTGTAGCAGTTATACATTGGGCTGTTTGCTGACTGCGTGATCACCAGTTCAAAACCACCAGATGCTCTGTGGGAAAATGATGGGGGTTTCAGCTCCCGTAAACAGTTTACAGTTTCAGAAAACCACAGGGATGGTTCTACCTTATCCTACAGGTCATTATGAGTTGGCACTGACTCGTGGCAATCACAGATATATAAATAGCAAGGAGTTCGTAGTTCGAGTTAGTAGTCATTACTATATATAAGTAAGCAAAATAGTTGTCTGCGATGAGACCAGAAAGTATTAACCCATATGCCCCCATCTAAAGTTGAGAACCTTTAGGGAGAAAAAATTGAGATGGATAGGAACCTATACGCCCACCATATTTCTGAATTTTTTGTTGTTTAAGTGGTTCCAATCAAATACACCATCCATTCCCCTTTCCAGCCCTGAATTCTACTGTCAGAGAACACAGCAGCATTTTATGACTGGGATGGCACTTCCTGCATAGAAGATGGATGGAAAAACCTATTATGAAGAAAGAAAACACCTGCAGACCACTGTCATCGAGTCAATTCTGACTCATGGTGACACAAAGAGCAGAGTAGAAGTGCCCTGGGTCTTCTGAGACTAGCTTTATGGGAATAGGAAAGTTGGTGGATTCGAACTGCTAACTCTTGGAGTAGCAGCCCACTGCATAATCCACTACATCACCAGGACTCTCTAAATGGTTTAGAGGGACTGAGTCAAGCATAGGTAGGGATATCTTTCAAACTTATCAATCAGATAAGGAAATATGAAGAGTTGTGCTTGTTCTAGTTGATTCTACTCATGGCAACCCCATGTAGGCAGGTGGAACAACATTACAAAAGCTTTTCAAGGTTGGTACCTATTGGAAGCGGGTTGTCAACTTTACTTCTGAGGGTCCTCTGAGTGGATTTGAACAACCACACTTTCCCCCAATAACGCAGCATTTAATGGTTTGAGCTACTCACCTATCCCTCTATAAAGAATAAAAATAAGCTCATTATTGCCTCCCTATTACAACCGGAAGTTAAATATAGGAGGAGAGAATTTTCTACCACTTCATTCTGAAACAATTTGTAGAAAGATAAATGGTTTTAGAGTAAGAGTGTTAGGTTTAAAATCTATCTCTGTATTTTATCAAGTATATTACCTTAACCAAGCCACTTGTACCTCCAAACTTCACTCTAAAAATGAGGATACAAGGATCCACCTCCTTGCTAAGTAGAAATGAAGCAATGAGTGTGCAAACCCTAACCTTTTCCTCCTGAATTTCCCACTTTATTTAAGCTCCTCAAGAACAGGAAAGAAATCTGTCATTTTAATTTGTGTATCGTAATTAGTACACAGAGAAAATGCTTAATATATATTTAAAATAAAATGTTATCAGGCATCAAAGAACAAAAAATCATATCATTGGGTGCACACCTCCATGATACCATCACTGAGGACAAAATGGGTACATGAGCAAATGTAGCGAAGAAAGCTGGTGGTGCCTGGCTATCAAAAGAGATAGTGTGTGGGGTCTTAAAGGCTTGAAGGTAAACAAGTGGCCATCTAGCTCAGAAGCAACAAAGCCCACATGGAAGAAGCACATCAGCCTGTACGATCACGAGTTGTCAAAGGGATCATCAGAAAGAAAAAAAAAAATATTACCAAAGTGAATGAAGGGGGAAGTGCAGAGTGGAGACCCAAAGCCCATTTGTCGGCCACTGGAGATCCCCTTGCAGAGGGGTTTAAGGGAGGAGATGAGTCAGTCAGGGTGTGATGTAGCACCGATGAAGAATATAGCTGTCTTCCAGTTCCTAAATGCTTCCTCCCCCCAACTGTCATGATCCGAATTCTACCTTGCAAGTCTGGATATAGCAGAAGATGGACACTGGTGCAGATGGGAGCTGGAGGTACAGGGAATCCAGGGCAGATGGTACCTTCAGGACCAGGGGTGTGAGTGGTGGTACTGGGAGGGTAGAGGGTGAATGGGTTGGAAAGAGGGAACCGTTTACAAGGATCTGCATGTCATTTCCTCCCTGGGGGGACGGAAAGCAGAAAAGAGGATGAAGGGAGACGTCAGACAGGGCAAGATATGACAAAATAATAATCGATAAATTATCAGGGGCTAATGAGGGAGGAGGGAGGGGCGGGGGAGGGGGAAAAAGACCTGATGCAAAGGGCTTAAGTGGAGAGCAAATGCTTTGAAAATGATGAGGGCAAAGAATGTACAGATGTGCTTTACACAATTGATGTATGTATGGATTGTGATGGGAGTTGTATGAGTCCCTAATAAAATGTTAAAAAAATAAAATGCTATCAAAATAATGTGTATAACACTTATTTGAGAGGAAATTAATTAAAATTTATTTTCAAAACATTAGCCAATAACCCATGGTCAAGAGATTAGTTTTTCTTTACTGTGGGCTTACTTTAGGTTCAGTTTGAAGACATGGGAATTGATAGATGGTTGACAGAAGAGTTAGACTACCCATAATAATTCATACAGATGGTGTTTGAGACTTTCAATTGGGTCAGAATAGTAAGGAAACCAAAGGAGTGCAGATTCAGGAGTTCGTTTTACCTTGTTTATTTGAAGACAAATAAGGAACAGAAAAGATATATAGAATGTGACTCGGGTTTCTAGTTTGAATGATAGTGATGAGTTTAGCTAATGCTACTATTAATTAAGAGAACATAATTTAAGAACAAGAACAACATGGTTGAAAATGGAAGGCAAAATATTTACAAATCAGTCTTGGTATGAAAGTAAGTCAACAAATATTGTTACTAGAGTTTCCTGTCTTAAACTGTTGCTGTTCCGTGCTGTGGAGTCCATTCAAATTCATAGGGACCCTGTGTACTACAGAACTGAACACCACAGGTCCCTGTGCCAACCTCACAACTGTCGTCATGTTTAAGCCCATTGTTATAGCCATTGTGTCAATCCATCTTGTTGAGGTCTTCCTCGTTTTCACTACCCGTCTGCTTTACCAGGCATGATGTCCTTTGCCAGAGACAGGTCTGTCCTGATAACATGTTCAAAGTATGTGAGATGAATTTTTCATATCCTTGCGTCTAAAGAGTGTCAGGTTGTACTTTCTCCAAGATAGATTTGTTTGTTATTTTGGAGTCCCTTCCCCTTCTCCTTCTCCTCCTCCTCCCCCTCCTTCTCCTTCTCCTTTCCTCCTCCTCCTGCTCCTCCTCCTCCTCCTGCTCCTCCTCCTTCTTCTTTTTCCTTTTTTGGGGGGATGAGGGGGGGAGGAGCACCCAAACAAGACTATGTCAAGTGTATTGCTGAGTGAACTTCTCTGAAGACATCTACTGATCATCTGATTAAACATGGTTTGTTTGAAATAAACTCATTCAAATATATATTCAACATGAGGGCAGAGGGGGAGGGTGGGGTACTTCAGTGTCCTGGAATAAAACAATCTGAGATCAGGGAAAATATCAATTTTTTATAGCAAAAGTCAAGAGGTCATTTTCCCAAATCACTGTAGCTTTGCATCAAGCTATTATAGAAATACTACCCACGGAAAAACATTTTTTTTAAATTCCAGATGGATCAATTGTTTAAGGATAGTTTGGAGAGTACTCAATGATGAGCCAAATGAAGAAAGACTAAGACTCTCAATGAGTCTAGAAATGAAATCTAGAAACTGGTGGAAGAAAATAGTAAAATTACTATTGTTGAACTAGCTTCTGTAGTTGGAAAGTCACATGATGGGGCACTTTAAATTTAATGCGAATATCTTGGTCTCATTAGGTATTCAGCTGGATGTGTGCCCAAAGTGTTGTACAATGACCAGCTTGCTCAACAAGCCCCTCTTTTCATTCATCTGTTAAAGCAAGATTGAAGCAAATCAGGGTGACTATAGAATATGGCAGCAGCTTATTGCTCTTTTTTCCTCTCTACGCATACAGGAGACTGAACCAGTTGAGGTGATGCCGCCTCTGCTGGGGTATATTTTTAAGATGAACAAATAAGGGGATGTTATGTGGTTCATGAGCTCTAGACAGGAATATTAACTCATTGCCTAAGAAACAGGAATGCAAGATTAATAACTTGAGAGCAGAAGCTTGCCTTTGTCTTGGTGTTTATTTTTATAGTAGTGTTTCATACACTACTGTTCCTTTAGCTGTTGGCTAATTTTACTCAGCATAATGGGTTCCAGGTCCATTCACATCATGAGGTGTTTCATGGTTTCATCACTGGTTTTCAGGGATGCAGTTTTCCATTGTCTGTATGTAACATTTTCTTTATCCATTCTTCCATGGTATTCAGGTTATTCCCCATTTCTCACTATTGTCAGTTGTGCTGCAATAAACATGGAAGAGAATAGTTCTGTCCATATTTTGTCTTTTATTTCTTTGGGGTATATGCCCAGTAGTATATGCTGAATTGTATAAGACTGCCATTCCCAGTTGTTTTCAGTAGTGCCATATTGCTTTCCATGCAAGTTGTCCATGTTTATCAGTCCACCAGCACAGCAAAAGAGTTCCGATTTCTCTACATCTTCTCCAGCATTTGTTATTTTCTGTTTTTTTTTAATTAGGCTATCATTGTGAGTGTGAGGTGGTATAGCTCACCAGGTAGTACCACAGCATCCTAAAATTAAATTTTAGTTAAATGAATGGCTGTGAAAACATGTTATAAAGCTAAGTTTTCAGAGTAATAAATGTGTATTATATCTCTCTAAAATTTGTATGAATTAAAAATAGTATATGAATTCTGTGCTGGCCTGTAAGTTACTATAGTGCATAGACTGTGACTCTGCACTACACTGCATCAAACATTGTGTGCGTGTGTGTGTGTGTATGTGTGTCTGTGTACAGACAGACATGATATCTGCTATCTTTTATGCACAGATTTTCCTCTCTGGATACTTTCTAATGAATCATTGGTTTCTGATCTTAATACTTTGAGTGTATTCTTCCTAAGAAAATAAACCCAAGTTACTAAGAATTTTTTTTCTTTCTAAAAGAGGAATTAGGAAATAATTGTTTCATGGATCTGCAAGGACGGAAAATGATCATTTTTGAAACCTAAATTAAATTGTATAGTAGGTACATCAAAAGGAAGAAATGTAGCTATCAATCAATCAAATGTCTTTAAGTTATTAATTTTCTCTTGAAGTTAAAATGTTTTAAAATCCCATCCTTTTACTCTCTCATCAGAATATCCAGGAAAAATTCAGAGTGAATGTTATACCATGAATAAAATCCGCTCCATTGCATTTGACTTTTTTCTTTAATACTAGATGTCTGTGACAAAAGACATCATTTCACTCTATAGTCAATATTGCCAAATGATGCCTGTTTTCTGATCCAGTGTACTAGTTTTCTCCATGTACTAGTTTGCATGTTAAATCTTACAGAAGAAGAAATTGCAACTAATAAAATTCTTATAAAATAATCTCTGGGACGGTAATTCTTATTTCATGTTTTATTTAAAGAGAAACTCTTTTCATATTCAGCACATAAATTTTCTGTGTTATTGACAAAAGAGAAGTGTGATACAATATACATGTAACAGGAGATGTTTAATAATGACTTACCATCTTCAATAGCAGCTTTGATTTTGATTATTTAAAAACCAAATTAACCAAAATTCTTGCCATATTGGGATGTTAGCATTGAATTGGTTAAGTTAGCAAAGTACTTCAAAACTAATGTATTTATATCCTTTAAATACTAGTTAATAGAGGAATGGTGGTTCAGTGATAAATTCTTACTTTTCATAAGGAAAACCTGTGCCTGATGCCTGGCCAACGCACTTCAGGTGTGGTCACCATTCATCTGTCAATGGTGGCTTTCTATTGCTGTGATGCGGAATGGGTCCCATTGAACTTCAAACCTGTCATGGACTAGCACAAATAGCTTGAGAAAAGCAGTTCATGAAAATTTAAGGTTCACAGAAACCCATCACGGGGATGGAGCAGGACTGGGTAATGTTTAATTGAATGGTGTGGGGGTCCTCATCATGGGGTCAAATCAACATTAGGAAACAACAGCAATAAATATTAGTACAAACCTATAAGCAACACTATACAGATCATTTATTTTTATACAATATGCCTGTTTTCTGCTCCATCATATTTGTTTTCCAGGGAATCTCATCCCTTATCTCGTGCGTATTTCTGAATTTAAACATAGAGAAATTTGATGTGAAGAGCTTGCTCTAGTTATATAAGCTTTTTTGGGGGAGAGGGGGGTGTGTTCCCTAAATTAGAGAGACTGGTAACATGAGAGTGTCAATTATCTTACAAAAAGAAATACAAAATTTCTTGTTATTCACATAAATTTATATTAAATACTGGGTGAGGAACCCTCATGTCACAAATGCAATTAAATATGAAAGAGTTCTAGAGTTTTCACAACTTTGGTAAAATTTGAATAACTAATGAATCTGCATAATTACCAAATCCTTGAAAAACCCGGTTCCATTTTGATCTTGTATTCCATCTGATGTAGGCACCCAGTAGACACATAACTGCAAACTTTTAAAACATAGAATAATAACAATAACATATAAAGTATGGCAAAAATAGAAAATATACTTATAACCTGTTCAGCTTTGATGTCCTATGTTGCCATAATTAACATCATATTCTAGATTAAAATATTTTTATCCAATATAATTATGAATTAAGAAATTAGAGATGTAAAATCTTGATAATAGTTCATTTCAAAACTATCATTTAGTATTTCCAATGAACATATGGGCAAGTTTATTTTGTTTTGTTTTAAACAACTTTACTTCAGCATATTGTTAACATAGTTATTTTTGCTAAATAAAACAATATAAACAAATGTGGGTTGTGGTGATAAATTCTGTTAACATGAGAAAAAAATAACCTTAATATGAAAAAGCAATTCTCTGTTTCAGGAGAAACATGAAGGGCCTAGAAGATGTCTGAAGTTATGGCCCTGAGATAAACCTCCTTCTTCGAAAGAGGGTATGTTGACCACAGGCGTCTGCATTTACCATAGGTCATAGCTATTGATTCTGTCTGATCCAGAATCCAGGTATCCAGATACCCTGTCCACTTCCCTAAGCCTAGATCCCCTTATCCTCCCTCATAACACCTTCCCAGGGGATCCCTCATTCTGGAAATTTTTGTTTTCTGGCCATTCTGAAATGATGGAAAGATCTATTATGAGAAGGAGGGAAATACAATAGATTTTTACACATGAACTGACTTGGCCATCAGTTCCCTGTGTTGCCTCTGATTAGATACTGCAAAGACAGTCTTCAGGCAGCTCTGAATGTAGAGTTAACAAGTGATCACCTGCCTCAGTTACGTGCCCTTATTTTACGTTTGCCCTGCTTTCTTCCTTTACCCATTGTTAAATTACATGCACTTACATGTGTAAATAATGCCACTCTGGATCCCTAAGTAGTCCTGGCTTCAGTTTGAAATTGATCAAACCTACAATCAAGATGTATTAATAATTATTGACCACTAGAATGAAAAAATTGGAAACAGAAAGGAAGGAGCAGTAGATTAAAAATAAAGGAAGCTTGAAATCCCATGATAAAATGTTGCAAAATCAATGCCTGGTTCATAACAAATACCTTTTTAACAACAAAAAAGCAACAACAGTAATATTCCTTGTGGGGAGGGATCCATGCCCTTTTTAGACCAGAGGCTCAGGCCAGATTCAGAAGCGGAGGTGGAACAGACATATGAATGCTGATGTCAGATTGATCTTCACTGAGAGCAGAGAATAGCAAAAAGATGCTTACTTGTATTTTATTGACTACGAAAAGGCATTTGGCTCTGTGGACCATAACAAACTTTGGATACCCTTGAGAAAACTGAGAATTCCAGAAAACTTCATTGTGCCCATGTGGAACTTGTACATGGATCAAGAGGTAGTTGTGGTGACAGAACTAGTAATACTCATGGCTTAAAATCAGGAAAGGTGTGCATTAAGACTGTCTCCTTTCACCATACAATAAAATTCGCCATCTTCAATCTATATGCTGAGCAAATCAATAGAGAAGCTTGCAAATCAATAGAAGAAGAATGTGGCATCAGGATTGGAGAGAGATTTAACAACCACAATATGTAGATGATACAACCTTTTTTTGCTGAAAGTGAGGAGGAGTTAAAGCACTTGCTGATGAAGATCAAGTATTGTAGCCTTCAATATGGATTACCACTCAATGTAAAAATCCTCACAACTGGCCCATAGGTAAGATCACCTATGGCTAAATGGAGAAAATTTGAAGTTGTAGAAGATCTCATCTTGTTTGGATCCACAATCTATGCTCATGGAAGCAGTAGTCAAGATATCAAAAGATGAGTTGCATTGGGTAGATATGTTGACAAGACTCCTTCAGAGTATTGAAAATCAAGGATGTTATCTTGAATGCTAAGATGCACCAGACACAAGCCAGGGTATTTAAATTGCCCCATATGAATATGAAAGTTAGAAGGCAGAAGACTTCAAGCAGTTGATATGTGGTGTTTATGAAGAATATTGGAAGTATCATGGACTGCAACAAAATGCTTTTGGAATAACTGTTCTTAGAATGCTCCTTAGAGGTAAGGATGTTGAGATTTGTTGTGTTAGTCTGGGTAAACTAGAGAAACAAATCCAAGGAGACTCATATGCATTTAAGAATCAGCCTTATATACAGGAGCAGTTCAATATTGATAAAACATCCCTGACCAGTCCAGACCAACTCCATAAGTCTGATATTGGCCCACATGTCTGATACCAATCTATAAAGTCCTTTTCAGACTCATAAAATACATGCAGTGACACTGAATTCAGGAAGATCACAGGTCAGTGGGTGGTAAGTCTTGTGGATCTAGTGGTGTTGTAAGCATCTCAGTGCTGGCAGGGGTCTCCACGTGTTTCCTTCAGTTCCAAAACTCTGACTGCCTCAAGGGAGCTTCATGTGACTTCTCTGAAGAAATGTCTTTTAGGGAATATACCTTGTCACTACAGAGACTACAAGGGAGTGAGTAGAAAGAAAGAGTGACTCCTACCTCCAAGGAGGAAAAACATCAGTTCCCAGAATCTTAAGGAGAAGACACTGCTCAATTAGTAGCCTCATTGGCTATATACCCTGATTGACAGGCTAGACTCCACCCCTACACTCTTAATCCTCAAATTGATGCCAGATTATGTAAATACCACTTTTTTTTTACTTACTTTGGACAAGTTGTCAAGAGATACCAGGATGTGGAGAAGGACATAGAGGTTGGCAAAGCAGAGAAGTAGTGAAAACCATGAAGGCCCTCAATGAGATGGATTGGCACAGTGGCTACAACAATGGGCTCAAGCATATGAATAATTGAGGATGGTGCAAGAATGGGAAGTGTTTGGTTCTCTTTGTATAGGGTTGCCATGGGTAGGAATTGACCCCTTAACTAGTGTTTCAATGCATAAATGAATGGGTTTATTCTAAACATATATATGTACAGACATCTCTGTTATCAGTAGATGACTAAAGACAAGTTCTTTCAGTCATATATTTATCTTAGCATCACAACTGTGCCTGAAAAAATAGATCCAATCCAAGCAGTGACTTTCCAGTCAAAAATGTTGGGCCAGTTAACTTTAAGATAGAGACTTCCATTCAGAATATTACGGTGACTGCATTTCTAGATTTTTAGACTAGTCGTTTTCATAGGTTTTCTCGAGGGACACAGAATGATCATGGGCTTTATGAGGAAATTTTAAGAAAACTGAAAACTGCATTAATGAGAGAAAAATGTCAGGGAATTTGCACTGAGCAGTTTTCCTCCTTAGTCAAGACAATGGGCATACTCATTCCTCAATGGTAACAAGGGCTGCATTAAGAGGATTTTATTATAAAACCTTATCTCATTCCAGTTCTGTTCTTGCCCATTTAGATTCTTTTTGTTCTTCCATCTAAAAGAATATTGAAAATACACTCAATTTTAGTTATTCCAGGATGTTTCAACTGCCATTTTCTGAGGGAAACTTCAAAGTGTCTTTTTATTTAAATTTATTTTTATAAAGGTTATAGAAATGGAAATAATGCCTTCAGAAATTTCCAGACATAGATGAAGGAAAAGTGGAGAAATAATAGCTTTACATCTAAATATTTTTTAAAATAAAAGTTCTTATGCATTTATAGCAATACTGTTTACTCATTATCAAAATTCTTTTTCTATGAGTGATACAGGCAGGAGAGCAGTCACTTTTAGCACATCATACAGGCTGGAGCTTGGAGTATACCCAGAGCTGTCTTGAAAGAAATGCTCAATGATCTACTTCTAAAAATCAGCACAATTCTGCTTTTACTCACATGAGGTCACCTGGTATTGGAATTCACTAAATGGCCACTGGCTTTAATGTTTGTCACCTGCTACAGCAGATATTATTTTGAGAAGATATAAGTGGCTACACCTTTCAGATAAGAATGTATCAGATTATGAAATTGATCTCACAGTGAAACTTATAGTAATGAACAGAACAAAAGGGATCCATGATAAATATGGATCTCCAATGATTGGGGTATA
Organism: Tenrec ecaudatus; assembly: GCF_050624435.1. Taxonomy (NCBI): domain Eukaryota; kingdom Metazoa; phylum Chordata; class Mammalia; order Afrosoricida; family Tenrecidae; genus Tenrec; species Tenrec ecaudatus. The sequence continues at coordinate 75,792,481 of NC_134534.1, read as the reverse complement.
AATAAATAGATACTGAAGTAAATATGATAAAACCATGTTATTGCTATTGTACACTTGCATGGAAAATAATAGATGTCTATAAGCATCTCAAATTTAACATTTAAAAGTCTTGATTTTTATCCATCAAACAAATTTCTCCATATTTTTATTATCTCAGTAAATGACATTCAATTGCTTGCTTTCAAACTTAGGGCTAGGGACTTCCGGGAGATGGCACTGATGTAGGATTGCCCCCATGAAGAGGTTGCTGTGTGTGTGCCAGATTTACAGGTGAGGAGACCGAGTTGGGGAACTGGAATTCAAAAACAGATCTCGTACAAACCCAGGGTTCTTTGGTCAGTTCTCCCATGGAGAAAAGTTGATTGTGCCAAGCTGGCCAATAAACACATGTGGCGTTGATTGAAGTGCAGGGAGATAAATGGCTCAGTGAGCCTTGCCTTTCAAGTTCTTTGGTCTCTTGCTTTGTGAGGGTCAGGCCAGAGCTAAGCTCCCTTAGCCAGTTCCCGGCCTTAACTTGGAAGGCTCACTTCCTGCAGGACATTCTCAGGAGAAGCCATATGGACTACCCCAATGCAGCCCTGGGTGCAGGAGCAGCCATGTGGAGACCCCTGCCAGCACTGAGATGCTTACACATTCACTGACTCAGCTTTCCTCCTGCAGTTGGCATCATTGCATCTGTTTTGTGAGATGGAGGAGGATTTTGTGGATTGTTGTCAGACAAATATCTTAATGCTGGATTTGTTTTCTTGATGTGCACTTACCTTTTATATAAAACTCTCTCTTATACATATGAGTTTCTGTGGATTTGTTTGTCTAACATACCCAGACTAACACAGACACATATCAAATTCACACACAAAAATAAACTGTAAGTCAAAGGATGGTGACAAATTTACCAAACTAATGGCAATTTAAAAAATCAGGGGTAGCAAAACTACTCTCTGAGAAAATAGACTTCAAGGTACATGATACAACAAGGGATAAGAATGACCATTTCATAATGCTCAAGGGATCAATAGGTGAAGCACATAAAAAGGGGGTAACCCAAAAGAACTGGAAATTTTTTTTCAAGGATATGCATTTAATTTAAAAAAAACTTATCACCTTCAAAGTACTCTCCATTACATTTAATTCAGTTGTCAAATCTCCAATTACATTCTTGGAGATATTTTTCAAATTTATTTATTTGGGTGACTGGCTGTACCTCCGTTGGTTTTTGTCTCATGTGTTCTATGCCATCAAATTGCTGTCCTTTCATGCCCCTCTTCTTTTGTGGAAACAAAAAGAAGTCGGACACAGAGAATTCAGGTGAATAAGGTGCATGGGGCAAGAGAGGCATAGTGGTTTTTGCCAAAAACTAATACACTAAGATGGCTGCATGAGCAGGTGCATTGTGATGGTGGCAAAACCAGTCCCCATCTGCAACAAATAAGGCCTTTTTTTGCTTCACAAACTAGTAATCAATCTTTTCAAGACCTCTAATTAGAAAGCTTGATTAACAGTCTGACCTGGTGAAAAAACCTGCTAATGAACTGTCCCCCTCAAATAAAACCTACCAACAAACAAATGAGCATCTGGTTTTGGGGGATAACCCCTTGTATGCATCCAACAAATGACCCTCAAAATATATCAACCAAATACTCAAGGAGATGTAAAGAGAGTATATTCGTTTAAGATGGCGACAGAGTGACACATACCAGAGGGACTCCGCAGAGTTTCTCCCAGGAGAGTTCCTAAGAGGAAAATTCAATTCTGCTGGAACACAACAGGAACATCATAAAGATAAGTAGGCACAGACCCATTGGGTTTTGAGGGGCTAGGGTGACTTACCAGAGTGGAGGCTGGCTGGGGCTTGACCTTGGCCACACCACTGTATCCATGGAACCAGGACCATTTGAAGCCCGTAGGGCAGCTTGCTCTCAACACAGCCACAGTTGGCTGCTGCCTGTCTTGGGGCAGGCACTGGACACTTGCAGCTCTACCGACAGGGATCAGGATTCAGCTACATTGTTACTTTTGCTTCCATCTCTTCTTTATAAACCCCTGCAGTCTTGGAGGTCTGCACAGGTGCTTTTTCTCCACACAGCCATACCTTGTGACCGCCACTGCCTTGGGCAGGGAATAAACCCTTGCAGTTCCACAGGCAAGTATGAGGACTCAGTCACATTGTTGCTTTTCATTCCCTCTCTTCTCTATATCTCTGCAAGTCTCAGCGATCTTACATTTTAATTTTTTTTCTCCTTTTTATCTCTTTCCTATTCTCTCACGCTGATGTCCAAACCACTTCCCTTAGCCAAGGGTATTTATGCCTGCACCACACCCAGATAGTGAGCTCCACCCTGCACAGCTGGCCCAAGGCTGGGGAAAGCCCTGCTGACCTCCACCAGGGGATACTCTGCCCAACTTGTTAAAGGGGAATTCCTGCCTGTGTGCTTAGGGGCCTAAAGCAACTCAGCCAACACTCATCAACATTCCAAGCCATTGTAGGAACCTCTGCCCAACCTACGTGACACCAAATCAGGCAACCCAGCAGACTTCTGTGGCACTCCCCTAAGAGGAAAGCCACAGGAGGATAAAGTGGTAGGTTGATTCCATAGTGAAATTAGCTGTAGGTAGTTCAAAGAAGCATTCCTACAAGTCTCGCAGAGGGAGCCAGTGCTCTTTGACTCCCTGGAAAATGACACCTGGCACCTCTAAAACAATGCAACACAAACAGCAATCAGCCCCAACGACCTCAACGAAAAAAAATGAGAGAAACAAAAGGCAATGGTAGAAGATATCCTGAACATAACAGCATGCATAGAACAAGCAGACAGTAAGCTGCCAGAGAAAGAAAATTTCAGAATGCTGCTTGGAGTCATACAGTATATGAGGGAAACAATACAGAAAAGGGATGAAATGATAGAAGAGATAAAGTTTATACACCAAAAGGAAATACAGGAGCTTAAGGAGGTGATAACAAAATCAAGTAGCAGATTCATGGATCTCAAGACTCGACTGGAGGGAGCAGAGAATCCTATCAGTGACTTAGAGGACAGCCAAGCAGACTTTAACAAATGTGAACAAAAATTTAATAACATCATCAGAGAAGCTGAAGCAAACCTAAGAGCTATGTCTGGCACTGTGCAGCGGAACAACGTTAGAATTACTGGCTTACGAAGGAACACACAACAAAGAAATCATCTGCAACAATAGTAAGAGAATTCATGGAAGAAAACTTCCTCAGCTTAATGAATGAAAACCAGGCAACAATTCAGGAGGCTGAAAGATCAACAGGTAGACTAAATACAAAGAAGAAGTCACCAAGGCACATAATAGTTAAAAAATCCAACTTTGAGGAAAAGGAGAAAATCATGAGAGCAGCTAGGGAAAAACAAGGAATCACATATAAAGGTTCCCAAATAAGAATATACTGAAACCTATCAGCAGAGAGTATGAAGAAGAGGAGAAAGTGGAATAACATATTCCCCAAACTGAAGGAAAACAATGCAAATCCAAGAATACTCTACCCAGCAAAATTATTCATCAAGATAGATGGAGAAGTAAGAGTCTTTCCAGACAAGGAAAACCGTTAGAAGAAAGCCATCCCTACAAAAATCCCTAAAAAAGATCCCTGGGGACCCACTATGGGCAGAAGAACAACACATACAAAGCATAAATAAGAGACTGCCACATAGAACAACCTCACCCAGATGGCAGCAAAGAGAAAATAGACCCTAAGATATTATTGGCTTAACAATGGAAAGAAGTCAAGAATGATACACATACACACTCGCAAAACACACTGAGAAAGGAAAGTAGGAAAACACCCAATACAAAAGATGACACCACAGAGTCCAGAGATGGAGATAATAACCCTTAGCATCAATGGTCTGAACTCAGGCATTAAATGACTGAGACTAGCAGACTGGCTTACAAAACACAACCCATCAATCTGCTGCCTACAGGAGACACATCTCAAGGCTACAGATAAAAATAGGCTGAGAATCAAAGGCTGGCGAAAGGTATACCAAGCAAACAGCAATTCCACACAAGCAGGGGTGGCAATCCTAATCTCGGCTAAAATTAACTTCAAAGTGCAAATCATAAAAAGACATAAGGAGGGACACTTATATAATGCTCAAGGGAATGGTAGACAAAGGACCACTAAGCATCGTAAACATATAGTCCCCGAATGAGAGACCCACTGAATACATCAACCAAACACTCCAAAAGATGAAAAAGAAATCCCAGCCTCAACAATTATAATGGGTGACTTCAATAAACCACTCTCTCAGAAAGATAGATCACAGGGAAAAAATAGTCATCAATGAGGCTAGAGATCTAAGCACCACAATTACAGATATTTACAGAACTTTTCATTGAAATACAACAAATTCACATTTTTCTTAAGCCTACATGGCATATATTCAAAGATAGATCACATGCTTGGGCAAAGGCAAATCTACATAAATTTAAGTACATTGATATTATACTAACCTCTCTTTGACCAATGTGCCATATGGCTGGAAATCAACAAAGGAAGAAGAAGAAGAAAACAAGAGCAAACATTTGGGGATGACTAACTCTCTACTGCAAAAGGAGTACAGAATGGCAAAAATCAGAGATGAAATTGGGAAATTTCCAGAAACCAACGAGAATGAGCACATGGCATTTCAAAATTTATGGCGCACAGCAAACACATTTATTAAAGGAAGTTTCGTAGTAATACATGCACACCCAAGAACGGAAGAGAGACTCATGAATGATATGCTGGCACAAAATTTACAAAAACTGAAGCAGAGTCATCCGGACAATCCTATGAACAGCAAAAGAAAAGAAATTTTTAAAATCAGGGCTGAGATTCAGGAGAGGGAAAATAAAAAAAACTATGGAAAAAAAGTAATGCTGCTAAAGGTTGGTTCTTTGAAAGGATAAACAGAATGAACACACTGCTAGCAAACCTTACCAAAGAAAGTAGGGAACACATTCCAATAGCTAGAGTGCGGGATGAAACAGGGGACATAAAACACACCCCAGTGAAATCAAAAGGATAATTACACAGTACTACAAAGGGTTTTCCTCCAATGAATTCAAAAATTTGGAAGATATGGACAAATTCTTGGAAAAACAATCCCTACATAGACTATACTTGATGGACATCAAGAATCTCAAAAGACCCATAGCAATCGAAGAAATGAACAAGGTTATCAAGGATCCCCTGGACCAGACACAGGAAAGGACATAAACAGAGAGGATCACAAATAGACAAATGGGATATACTTAAGATAAAACACCTGTGTACATCGGAAGAATTCACCCACAGACTAATAAGACTGGGAAAACATCTTTAGCAATGAAATATCAGACAAAGGCCTTATTACTAAAATCTGCAATACTCCACTAGCTTCCCAAAAGAAAAAACTAATTGCCCACTGAGGAGGTGGGCAAGGGACCTGAACAGATGTTTCACAGGGGCAGAAATCTGAGTGGCCAACAAACATATGAGAAAATATTCCCAATATTTAGACATAAGAAAAATACAAATTAAAACAACAATGAGGTAACGCCCAACACCCTCAAAGATAGCCCAATTCAAAAAATGAGAAAGCAACAAGTGTTGGAGGGGCTGTGGGGAGACAGGAACTCTCATCCACTGCTGGTGGACCTGTAAATATGTGTAGCCACTATGGAAATTGGTCTGGCGATATCTAAAACAGATGGAAATCGAGTTACCATACAACCCAGCAATTCCCCTATTGGACGTATACCCAGAAGAGGCAAGAAACAAAGCACTGCCAGACATCTGTGCTCCAATGTTATTGTGGCACCATTCACAATTGCAAGGAGTTGGAAACAACCCAAATTTCCATCAACTGATAATTGGATTAGAAACTGTGGTACGTACATAAAATGAAGTACTACGCATTGCTAAAAAGCAGTGGTGGATGTATGAAGCATATTGCTATATGGAAGAACTGGAGGAAATCATGCTAGGCAAAATAAGTCAAGCACAGAAGGACAAGTACAACATGAATCCACTGAGGTAAGCTTTAAAAATAAATGCAAAAGGGGCATAGGTAAAAAGCAAATGTATGCAAACATTCCTGGGGTGAGGACCGGGTAATATGGCAGGGACCAGACAAAATACAGTGATACACATGGTAGACACCTAAAAAGGAGGTGAGGAAAGGAAAAATAATAATAAAGAAATGGGGAGCGGGGGCACAGGGCACTAACCCACCCAAGGGAAGTGTATTATTTATATCTCCACGGGAAAGAGGGACCTGACTTAAACCCAGTGCTCCAAGATGTGAATGCAACATGCCAACGTGGAGCAAGGAATCAGTGGAGAGGTCTGAGGGGTCAGCCCCAATCCCAACTACTACGTGGACACCTGCCCCTCCCCCCAGAAAATTTTATTTTCAAGGGATAGCATTGAATCTGTAGCTCTAGGAGAGGGACATATCTGATTGGAGCACATGGGAGCTGATGAAGGGGGAGGAGGAGAGAATGGAGTACTTCCTGGCCCACCAGGCCATGAGGATGATGTTCCCAAACAGAGCAGCCAGTCCACAGAGCTGGCCCCATTATGAGACATGATGCCCACTATGAGACATGAAGCCCCTCACAGATCCATAGTCCTACACGGGACACCGAAGACACAGTGTGGGAATTGCACCCTATCTGATCCCGCCACACCAAGGCAAAGAACTAAGAGGCTGTAACAGAACAGCAAGGGAACAGAGCAGCATGGTCCCCAGGAAATGCTGAAGGTGGATTTTGTGGCCAGGACATGGTGCCCCAACACACTGAACTGGAAAACACTCCTAAAAGCCAACAAACAACCCTTGAACTAACTACAAGCTTTTCTTTCTTGTTGTGTTTTGTTTTGTGTCATGGGTTTATTGTTATTTTGTTGTATATTGTTGCTTTCTTTTGCTCTATCTTGTTTCTGTGCATGTAATTATCTCCCCAGGTCTGTCTATATAAGATAGGTTGGATGAACAATGTGGAGGAGAATACAATGGGACCAACAATTCCGGGGAGACATGGGAGATGGGGAGGTGGGGGGGGGGTAAGGTAGTGATGTTAACAAACACAGGGACAAGGGAACAACAAGTGATCCAAATCACTGGTGAGGAGGGTGGGGGGGGCCTGGTAAGGCATGATCAAGGGTAATATAACCAAGAGGAATTGCTGAAACCCAGGTGAGGACTGAGCATGATAGTGGAACAGAAGGAAAGCTAAAGGAAATAGAGGAAAGAGCTGGGAGGCAAAGGGCATTTATAGAAGTCTAGATAAAGGCATATATATATGCAAATATATTTATATATAAGGATGGGGAAATATGTCTATGTGCATATATTTATAGATTTAGTATGAAGGTAGCAGAAGGACATTGGGCCTTCACTCAAGTACTCCCTCAATGCAAGAATATTTTCTTCTACTAAATTGGCATTCTATGATGCTCACCTTCCCAACACAACCACTGAAGACAAAGTGGGCGAATAAGTAAATGTGGTGAAGAAAGCTGTTGGTGCCCGGCTATCAAAAGACATAGCATCTGGGGTCTTAAAGGCTTGAAGGTAAACAAGTGACCATCTAGCTCAGAAGTAAAAATCCCACATGGAAGAAGCACACCAGCCTGTGTGATCTTGAGGTGCCAAAGGGATCAGTTATCAAGCATCCAAGAACAAACATCATATCACTGTGTGCTCACCTCCATGATGCGATTGCTGAAGACAAATGGGTACATAAGCAAATGTGGAGAAGAAAGCTGATGGTGCCTGGCTATCCAAAGTTAGTGTCTGGGGTCTTAAAGGGTTGAAAGTAAACAAGTGGCCATCTAGCTCAGAAGCAACAAAGCCCACATGGAGGAAGCACACCAGCCTGTGTTATCATGAAGTGTCAAAGGGATCAGGTATCAGGCATCATTAGAACAAAAAATCTTATCAAGGTGAATGAGGATAGGAGTGTAGAGTGGAGACCCAAAGCCCATTTGTAGGCCACTGGACATTCCCTTACAGAAGGGTCTCAGGGAGGAGATGAGGCAATCAGGCTACAACGTAGCAATGATGAAAAATACAACTTTCTTCTAGTTCCTAAATGCTTCCTCCCCCCTGCTCTCCGCTACTATCATGATCCTGATTCTACCTTGAGAGTCTCCTACACCAGAGGATGTACACTGGTACAGATAGGAACTGGAAACACAGGGAATCCAAGGTGGATGATCCCTTCAGGATCCGTGGTGTGAGTGCTGATACTGGGAGCGCAGAGGGAGGGTGGGTTGGAAAGGGGGAACCGATTACAAGGGTCTCCATGTGAGCTTCTCCATGGAGGAGGGACAACAGAAATGTGGGTGAAGGGAGAAATCGGACAGGGCAAGATATGACAAAACAATAATTTATAAATTATCAAGGGTTCATAAGAGAGCGGGGAGCGGGGAGGGAGGGGAAAAATGAGGACCTTATGCCAGGGGCTTAAGTGGAGAGCAAATGATTTGAGAATGATGAGGGAAATGAATGTATAATTGTGCTTTACACAATTGATGTATGTATAGATTGTGATAAAAGTGTATGAGCCCCTAATTAAATGATTAAAAGCAAAAATAAATTTTAAAAATTTTAAAAAGAGAGATGTAAAGAGAGATCACCAGATCAACAATTATAGTAGGTAATTTTAATACACTGCTCTCAAGAAAGATGGATCAAGGGGTAAGAAACTCAATAAAGAAACTGCAGATCTGAACAATACAGCTTAACAACTCCACCTGCTAGACATATCTGAGCTCTCCATGAAACAGAAAAATAATAAATTCATTTCTTCTCCAGTGCACATGGCTCATACTTCAAAATAGACCACATGCTGGGAACAAGCCAAGCTTGCAAAAATTCAAACACATAGAGATCATTGAAACCACCTTCTCTGACCATGGTGCTATAAGGCTGGAATAGAAAGCACAACAACATCAAGAAACAAAGACAAACATTTGGCTACTAAATACCACTCTTCTTACAAAAAATTGGTAGTAACCAAAATTTGACAGGAAGTTCCTAGAAACCAGTGAGAATGACAATGCAATACACCAAAACCTATTGGACGCAGCAAAGGAAGTTATCAGAAATCACTTTATTGCAACAAATACACACACGAAATAAGGGGGGGAAATTATGGTCACTCCCTTTACACAGTACCTCAGGTTGTTAGAACAGAGTCAACAGCATAATTCTTCAGATAGCAAAAGAAAAGAAATTATAAAAATTAGAGCACAGATAAATGAATTGGGAAACAAGAACAATGGGAAAAGCCAGCAAAATACGTTTGGTTCTTTGAAGGGATTAACAAAAATCAAAAACCACCAGCAAACTTAACAAAGGAAAAGAAGGAACAGATGTCACAAATAGCAGACGTCAATATCTAGAATCAGGGATGAAACAGGGAAAGTCACAACAGACCCTAATTAAAAGAAAAGATCGATAATACAACACTACAAAAGAATGCATTCCAATAAATGAAATTATTTGGACAACATGGACAAATACCTGAACAATCATTCTCTCCCCAAATGAACACATATGGACATTAAAAACTTAAACAGACCCATACCAAATGAAGAAATACATAATGTCACCAAGAAAATCCCAACCAAGAAAATTCCCAGTCTAGATGGCTTCACAGAAAAATTCTACCAAACATTCAGGGTAAAGTGACACCAATTCTACACAACCTCTTCCAGAATATAGAAAGGAACAACAAACCACCAAACTCATTCTACGAAGCCAACATAACCTGACACCAAACCAGACAACGACTCGAAAAGGAGGGAGAATTACAGATCAATATATCGTAGTAACATAGATGCAAAAATCCTCAACGGAATCATGGACAATAGAATCCAACAACATATTTTAAAAATAATACATCATGATCTAGTGGGGCTCATACTAGAGATGTATGGATGGTTCAACACTCAAAAACAATTAATATAATCCCCCACATCAACAAGAAAAAGGACAGGAACTATATTATCATTTCAATTGATGCAGAAAAAGCTTTTGATAGCATCGAACACCTATTCCTAATAAAGAATCTAAAGAAGATAGGAGTAGAAGGGGAACAACCAGTATTACAATCAATGGAGAACATCTGAAAACATTTCCACTGAATAAGGGAACCAACACTTCTATTGAATATTGAGCTGGTAGTCCTAGCCAATACCATAAGACAATGGCAAGATATTCAGGGTGTACAATTGGGTAAAGCAGAAGTGAAACTTTAGCTATATGTAGAAAATCTAATTTTATTTATTGAGAATCTTAAGGGGCCCACAATAGGGTTGCTAGAAAGTATAGAGTTTTGTAGAGCAGTAGGATACAAGATTAACAAGCAGAAATCAATTAGATGCATATATTCCACTGATAGGAATACAGAAAGGGATATCAATGAATCAGTGCCATTCACAATAGCTACACAAAAACTGAAACACTTAGGAATAAACCTAACATAAATCAATAAATAAGTGACCTGTATGAAGAGATCTACTGAACACTACTAGAAGAAACCAAAAGGTATCTACATAAATAGAAGCATATTCTGTGTTCACGCATCAGAAGATTCAGTACTGTGAAAATGTCAATACTATCTAAAACAATATACAGATGCAACGCAACCCCAATCCAAATTCTAGCATCATTCTTCAAAGAAATGGAAAATTGGATGACAAACTTCACATGGAAGGGAAGAAACACAGGATAGGCAAAAAACTCCTAAAGAAGAAAAACAAAAGTGGTCTTGCAATAAATACCTGACCTCAGTCACAGATGTCAAAACAGCCTGGAACTGGTACAATGATAGATACTTGGACCAATGAATCGGGACAGAAAACTCAGAAATAAAAAAACATGTATGCAGACAACTGATGTTGGGCAGAGATCCCAAAAAGTACTAAATGGAAAGCAGATGCCTCATCAATAAATGGTGTTGGAAATATGGATATTCACTTGCAGAAGAAGGAAACAAGAGCCATATCTCACTCCATGCACAAAAATAAACTCAAGGTGGATCAAAGACCTAAATGAAAACTCAAAGCTATCAGGATCTTCAATGGGAAAACGGGAACAAAGCTAGGAACCCTGATGCAGGGAAAACATGGGGTGTCAGAAAGAGCAAAGGAAACGCACTCCATAGAAGATGAAATAGATGAGTGGGTCCTATTAAATATACGTCACTATGTCATTAAAAGGGTGAAAACAGAGCACCTGGACTGGGAAAATATATTTATCAACAGCATAGCACACAAAGGACTAATTACTAAAATCTACAGAATTTTACAAGAACACAAGAAAAATTTCCTATTAGCCCTCTGAAGCTGTGTCATATGCTTTCCATTTTTCAGTATATGAAACCCAGGATTCATAAACCTATAGGGACAGCAAGTAGAAAAAGGGATTTAGGGGGGAGGGGGATACAGTGTCAGGGGGGTGTAAAAGGAAGATGATATCAAGTAATCCATGTAGAAAAAGAATATTTGAAAGCTAATTCTGATAGCTACTGCAAAATTATACTTTATGTGATTGAAATATGGAATGATATATGTATTAAATCCCAACTAATAATTAAAGCAAAAACCTTAGGGATAATTTTACTTGCCTCTCCACACATTCAATCTACCAGAAATTATTTTTGTTTCAATCTACAGAAATATTTCAAATCTGACCACTTCTTACTAATTATAGTGCAATTGTCCTTCTTTAAGATGCCACCAATTTTTTGCTTAGATCCTTGTAATGTCATACAGTCTTTGGTTGAAAACCAAAGTCAATATACTATGAATAAATTTAAGAAGCAATAAACCTTCTTTTATACCAAAACCCAGGTTTAGATATTTCTAACAGTGATTGCAGGAAGATAATTTGAGATTGCTAGTTTCCTAGTTATCTACTAGAGATAAATTTTCCTTTGTAGATGGCACAATCATCTTAGGCTTTCAATATCTCTAATATTTCCCAATAGGAACCCTAATGGCGTAGGTAGTATGTATTCAGCTATTAACTGAAAGGTCAGTAGTTTGAACCTACTAGCTGCTGAATAGTAGACAGATATGATAATCTGCTTTTATAAAAGAGTGCAGTCTTGGACACTCTCTCAAGCATTTCTGTTCTGTCCAATAAGGTTGGAACTGTCTTGAGAGCCCCTGACAACAAGTACATATAACAATGAAAATAAATGAGTACTAAATACATTCAGTAACTTGAATGAATCTTGTAAACATTATGTTGAAGAACTCAGCTATACTAATGATTATTCTATGATTTAATTTGCAAAAATATCACAAAATGCAATATTAATCTATGGCATCAGATCAGGTTAGTAGTCACTTTGGGTGATGAAGAAGAAAGAAATCACGCTTGGGAAGTGAATAAAGAGGGTTATGTGGTGCTGGTAATATTCTGTGTTTTCATTACGGTGGTCATAGTGCAATGGGTGTTTGCATCTGTATGCATTATGTTTCTGTTTGTGTTTTATTTTAACAAAAACATTATAAAAGCACTTATAATTTGTACTGCCCTCCTCATAAATTTGGTGCCAAACAACTGGGGGGGGGGGAGTCTACACTTGATGTCTCTCTCACTTTTAAAGCCTACTCATCTTCAGCCCATTATAATCTGGTGTCTGCCCTACTACTCTGAAAGAGCTTTCAGCAAAGATGCCATTGACATCCTAATTGCCAATTTTCTATTTCCAGTCTTCCTTACAGTTGACCTTTCCACAGTTTATGACCCTGCTGAACATCCCTCATTTGTAATATTCTCTTCCCTTGGCCTCTTCCTTGTTCTTCCTTTTCGTTTAGACCATTAAAATGAAGTATCTCTCCTCTCTTGCTTAACCCTTGAATATTTGCATTTTCTACCTATATTTGCTCACTTTGCTCTAAAATCAGAATTACAGACTGGATATAGGCATACTTTTTTGGAGTTAAAAGTTTAAAAACAATAACACATTTTAGGTCTTAACACTTAAAAACCAAATTTCACACAAAAATCCAAGTTTCTCACATCAGAAAATTGAAAAGTTTGGTAGCTTTGGATACACCTTTTTCAGGGGACAATAATATTCCAAGCAGATCAGTAGCTGCACTTGAGCCCAACACAGAATCTTCCTTAACCTTTTTGTTTTACAGATTAATTGGATCCTGTCAAGCAATTAACATTCTCACCGCTGTTCTGAATGTTTTCATGAAGCAGTATTTCTCTAATATTAGTTTATGATAATAACCTGAGGTCCTTGTCAAAAACATCAGACTCCAATGTAGGGATTTTAATATATAGGTATTGGCAAAAATCCCAGAAAACTACATTAAAAAATAGGAAATAAAAACAAATATCCTATGTCATTAATCCAGATTTTAATGAGAGACACTACATTAGGATATCTCTTTCTTTCCTGTACTTTGAACTATTTCAGTTGTAGCTCGTGGTCTCAAGAACCTCACAATCTAGTTGATGAAACTTATGTACAAATAAGTTTTTATAAAACATGTGTGAACATTACTCCCAGGGAAGATGGTCCTTGATGTTCAGATCTCTATGGAAGTTTAAAATCTGAATCAAGGGTAGGATATCAATTCCTTTGATACTGAGTCTTGTTAAATAATGTTAAATGGTGCTAGGCAGAAAGAGAAGCCAAGGAAAAGTGATGAGAAATGGATGAAGCAGAGGTCAGCGTAAAGTTCTGGGGAACATGAAAAGCAGAGGTTGTAGCTGCTTTTTTGATTTAATCAAAAGCTAGCTGCTTTTGATTGACCATTTCCAGCATTAGCAAAGAGGGAGCAAGTACAAGTGCCCTCTTGGCAAGTATAATAATAATAAGACAAATGTTATAAAATGTTATATGTCTATGTAGCTATATTGACTAACAGCTTTAACGATACACAATATTATTTGCCTGTAGATAGAAAGCCTGGTAAATTTTTTTTCTGACATTAGAAATTTGCTGGATGAATGAAGTGGTGAAAAAAAGACAGCAAAAGAACTGAGAGTAATAATGAGTGGTTCTAGAGATGGGCCATCGGTTCATTGCTCATTAGTGAGGGGGAAAGAGCCTGATAGTCTGGGAAGCAAGGGTCGAGGGGTAAGTGGCCTTGGTGACACTGAGTAATAGATGGATAGGCGTACAACATTCCACACTGGAGATGTCAAGTTAATAATCGACAAATGCGGAATTCAAACACATGCATCTACATTTTACATGTTATGTTTTGGATGTTACATGAACTTAAAAATTACTGGGTAAGAAATATACAATACACCGAGTGTTCATGTTTTTACTGCAATTAGCATTCCAACATCAGATCTACATAATTTCTATTAATGATCACTGAAAATGTAATCATCGAAGTTACTAAATAATTGAGTGAATTTATTTAGTTATTTGTAAGGGGGGGGGACAAGGAAACTAAGATTTTTATTATTTAGTGCTCCATAGCTTATGTTTATGGGAAATAAATAATTACTTAATAGGATTTATAGGAATAATCATTCTATACATCCCCACCACCATCACCACCTAGTTAGGATAATATTGTTCTTCTTGTTGTTAGGTACCATGGGATCAGCTCCACCTCATAACAAAGCTTACACAACAGAACATCATCCAGCATTGTGCCATCCTCACAATTGTTTTTATGTTTGAGCTAATTATTTTTGCCACAGTGCCAACCCATCTGGTCAGGAGTCTTACTCATTTTCACAACCTCTCTCCATCATCAAGGTTGATGTCCTTTTCCAGGGACGAGTCTCTCCTAATAATCTGTTAAAAGTATATGGTACAAAGTCTCACGATTCTGGTTTCTAAGGATATTCTGGCTGTACTTCCAAGAGAGTTCTGTTTGTTCTTTTGGCAGTTCATAGTACTTTCTCTAATCCACTCACATCATTGCGGTCAACTTTATTTTGAGAAGGCAGCTCTGATATATTGTGCATAAGCACATGGGTAGCATATTTTAATGCTTTGCATAAGGCTTTCATGGGCTAATACTTCTGAAGTGGGGAGCTGATTCCTTTTTTGTAAACTGTTCTTAGACTGGAAGGTCCACTGATGCCTCGTCTCCTTGGTTGACCTTGCTGGTGTTTAAAATACCAGTGACATGTTCTCCAGCACCACAGCTGCATGTAAGCCACCACAGAATGACAAACTCACAGACAAACAGTAGTCATGCATCTGACTAGGTGTGATGATGTTAGATACTACCTTAGGGAACTTGAGACCCAATTTCAGAATGTTCTAGAGTTTACATTTCTATTGATAAGGAGTACATTTTATTCTAAAGAAGAGAGAGATAAGATACTTAGTACAATGCTGGGCTTTTAGTACAGAGAAAACACATTTTATTTAAGATTGTGATAAATGCTTTGGCCGCTAGTTGTTTTTAACATGTGCAGCATAAGCTGATAAATGTGTGATGTCTGGCTGAATGTGTTAGAAGGACACAAATGGCCTCTGTATGTAACTTCTTCCTTTACATGAATTGGTGGTTTTGTTCTCATTATCAAATAAATTGTTTTTAAGGATGTACTTATTCTTAGCCAACCGTGGTAGTTACATAATTTCATGTCAACTTGAAGATATTTAAAAGCGTAGGGGTAGTATTCAACCTGTCATTCAGGTCACAGCCTGATGGTGTCTCCTTGTGGGTGTGGCCTACTCATAAGGAGAGCCCTGAGAAACGTCCTTCCTCTCTCGGCCAGCACTTTGCTTTGGTGAGGCACTCTGAGAGATGCCACACCATTGGATCCATTGACCTGTGATTTTCCTGTGTTCTGCATAATTGCATGTGGCTGTGTGCATTTGAAGAGGAACTTGTGGACTTGACTTGGCCTTGACTGGGATGCTTTCTCAGTATATAATTACTTTTTGATATAAGGCTCTTGATTAAACATATATGAATGTCATTGGATTTGTTCTCTAGTTAACGCAGCATAACATACCAACATATAATTAACATTGTTAGTTCAGGAGCCACAGTATATTCTAACTTCATGCCTATATTTGTTCTGGAAGAGAGACATGAAGAATAATTAAATATGACTGAAATATGTAACTCAGTTATTAAGGTACACATACATGGATTCAGAAGGGGCTGACTGGATAATCACTTTTCTTTAAGTTTATAATAATTTTCCTGTTTAAGAGTGGTAGCTACAGCTTTCTGATTTTATACTAATTTTGTCAGTTACGTCTCAACAAATGAGGTATCTCCTTTTCTGATTCATTTTTGAACTTGTTGTCAGAGTAATCTTTATCAAATACCCCCCCTTTTAAAATCTTTAAATTCCTCTCCAGTACACTTAGGATAAAATTCTTATTTCATACTCAAGTTCCTGCATTTCTCTCTAAATTTAAACTTCTCTTGGGGCCAACACCAATAGACCCCCACAGATACACAAACCTGAGAAGGAAATCTCAACCATTCCTCTGGCAAAATGTATATTGGTCTGAAAAATTCACAATAATCCTACGGCAAAGACATAAAGCCACCAAGTTTTGATAGATGGCATTAGAGTTATTCATTTAGAAAACTTTTAGAAGGACAAAGTGTTTTGCAGAAAATAAACAAAGGGAAAATTACCTTGAATCAACTCAAGCAAAATTAAACTGAAGGCTTATGTTTTCCCTCAATGGTGCAGAAACTTTAGATTCTCTTATCATATACTGTGTGTAAGTATCTGCAGGAGCTGCTTGCTAATGTCCATATTGTTTAGAGGGTATTGTAACAAATGTAAAACACACACACAACAACAACAACAACCCCACTCATCTATCAGTTGGTCAAACTGTGGTGGCCTGTGTGTGGCTGTGAGGCTGGAAGCTGTGGTACTGGTATTTCACATGCCAGTTTATGTTCACTTATGGTGAACATGTTTCAGCAGAGCCTCTAGACTAAGAACAGGCTACAAGGAAGAAATAGGCTGTCTGATCCTAAGACATTATCCACTGGAAATCTATGAATAGCAGTGAAATAGATAGCAGAGTAAGGCATTATAATGATGGGTTCAAAGGCCTGCAGTGACGATGTACAAACATTCAAATTTGCAGAGCAAAGTAAAATGGAAAACACTGAGAGAAAGGTGAATTTGGGAACAATCATTGTATTCATGTAGCATCTGTACATAGACTAAGAGATAGTCATTCTAACAGAACAAGGGGATATTGCATGGCTTAAAATCAGGAAAGGTGTAGGTCAGGGTTGTATCATCATAGCATATTTTTTCATCCTCTGTGCTGTGCAAAAAGTCAAGAAACTAGACTGGATGAAGAAGGTATCATGAATGGATTGAGGCACATTAACAACTCGCCAGATGCAGATGACAAAACCCTGCTCGTTGAAAGAAGAGAGGACTTGAAGACTTTAGATGATGAAAATCAGACTTTGGATTTCATTTTCATGAAAATTATTTAAGTTCATATTTTCACTAATGATTTTGCTTTGAGATGTACACACACACTGTATATATACATATATTATATATTTTATCTTTTAGTTTGATCAAACATGCCTCAATCTTTAAAGTTTATATATATATATATATATATATATATATAAACTACATATATATATCTATATATATATCTCCTACTTACTGAGAAGCCCTGAAGACATAGTGAATTATGCACTGGATTGCTAACCACAAGGTTAAGGTTTAGAAACCACCAGTCACTTCTCAGAAGAAAGATTAATCTCTTAAATATTTACAGTCTTGGAAAACCAAAGGGCAAGTCTACCCTGTCCAGTAGGGTTGCTATAAGTCAGAATTAACTCTCTGCAGGAGGTTTTTAAAAAATACATATCTCTAGTCTGGTCCATGGGTCCATGTGGCACGAAAGTCGGAGCAGATAATAAAGTGATCAAACTGTAAGGGACCTCTTTTTTTGAATCAAGAAGGAGAACTCTGGATGTTAGAGAAAGAAGTGGAAAGGAAGTCAGCTCAGGTCCTAGGCAGATCAACACCTTCCGGACGTGGGAGACATCTTTTCTGGGAACCCAACCCCTAACCTCTCCCCAGGAGATCAGGTTCTAGTGAAGACTCATCCTGCAACTGGCCCTGGACTCCAGCCATGGCGGGAAGGACCCTGTACCATAATACTCACCACCCCATTGGCAGTCAAACTGAAGAAGCCTGGGAAGAAGATGTGCTGAGAGAGGGACAACAAGACTTGGAAGGTCATACAGAGAAGTTTGATAAATGTAAGAAATCTGAGAGAAACTTCTGTTCCTTACTCATCAAAAAATTCTTACTGGAGAGAATTTTTGTGAATGTGGGTGAGCTTCCATTCAGATGTCAAACCTTAGGGAAAAATTACACTGGGGAGAGCTCTTTTGCTTGTAAAGTATGTGGGAGAGTCTTCAACCAAAAATCAAATCTCACTGAACATGAACATCTGCATACTAGAGAGAAACCTTTTTGAATGCAATGAATGTGGAAAAACTTTGAGTCAAAAGCAGTATGTCATTAAACATCAGAACACTCATACTGGGGAAAAGCTTTTTTAATGTAATGAAGGTGGAAAATCCTTCAGCCAGAAGGAAAATCTCCTTACCCACCAGGAAATTCACATTGGAGAGAGACCTTTTCAGGGTAAGGATTTTGGGAAAGCTTCCATTCAGAAGTCAAACCTGATCAGACACCAGAGAACTCACACAGTAGGGAAGCCTTTTGTATGTAAGGAGTATGGGAAAACCTTCCGTGGCAAATCAAACCTTATGGAGAATGAGAAAATTCATATTGGAGAAAAACCTTTTAAATGTAGTGAATTTGGAACAGCTTTTGGCCAAAAGAAGTACCTCATAAAACATCAAAATATTCAGACTGGAAAGAAACCCTATGAGTGTAATGAATGTGGAAAAGCTTTCTCTCAAAGAAGATCACTTATTGTGCATGTAAGAATTCATTCAAGGTGATAAACCTTATGAATGCAATCAATACATGTGAAAAAGCTTTCTCTCAAAGTTCATCTCTTACTGTGCATGTGAGAAGCCATACAGGGGAGAAACCATATGATTGTAATGAATGTGGAAAAGCCTTCTCTTAATTTCCAAACTTGCTCCTACATTTGAGAATACACACAGGTACGAAGCCTTATCAATATAGTGAATGTGGGAAAGCTGTCAGCCAAAAGTCACGCCACATTAGGCACCAGAAAATTCATATTCACTAAAACCATTGAACATGGGCAAGTTTTTATCAGGAATTTACACTTAATAGCACACCAGAAATAATTATTATGATGGAAAGCACCACATAATGAGAGAAACTCTAACAATAGCTTAAATTTATTTTACTGGACTCCTGGGAATTCACAATGAAGAAAACATTTGTGTATAGAATGCCTAACAGAAACCTACAGAAAACAGCAAAGATGATGCTGAAACTTTAAAAGCATGTCCATTAAAACTGGGAAAAAACAGATGCTTATCATTGCTGTCAACATGAATTGAGGATCCTCACTAATAAGTTGAAGTATTATGATCATCTACACAATATAAAACTCTTATCTTCATACAGAAGAACAGAAAGAACCCCAAACTGATTCATTTATCAGAATTTGGACATGATAGAAATGACATCAGGAAGAAAGATAATGATACTTTAAAATGTTGTTTAGAGATGTCTCTCTTGTGGGGTGGGAAGGGTAGGAATAGACCATACGTCATAAAAGTTAAACTCAATAGCATTAAAAATGAGAAAAGAGTATGAAAATTTTGTGTATAAGAAATCCCAAAGTATTTAGCATTTCTACTCTTGAGTGTGTGCTTAAGGATAAGTTACTGGATATGTACTATGGCATAGTTCTTCATAGCCTAAAGTTTGAAGCCACTTAAATTCAGATCGGGAATGAAATAGAAAAATCTTAATGGGATGTGCATCTGTAAAATGCAACAAGGTTTCTATGTAGTAAAAAGATCTTAAAAATTCCGTAGAGGGAGAAAAATTTCAGAATTATGTATTTAGTGTTAATGAACTTTTGTAATGTTTAAAACTTTCGCTCAAAATTAAGTACTATATATTGATAATGAATGAATATATGTATGTATATATTTAAAAACTGGATTGGAAGGATATTGGTGAGACATAATGGTTGCCTGTGAAGAGCGGTTAAAGGAAAGAAAGGAATGTGGAAAGTGGGATGGGGATTAACTAATGAAGACTTCAGGTTTATGTATGTAAACATCCATTTCTCTTACAAATGAAACATTCTGTAAGTAAATATTATATGCAGATAGTGATAATTCTGGATTGTGGTATATAGAGATCTTGTGTTATTTTTGTACTTTTTTGTATTTCTTAAGTTTCTCAAAATAAGAGTGGGGGTGGGGTCAGAAAGCTGTATATGTAGAAGTAATGTTATAATGGATTCATACTCAAATATTAAATTTTATTAAATATTTCTAAAATAAAAAAATACATATCTCATTTTCTGAAATCAGTTTTAAACTTGCCTCTGGTTTTTCCAATGTAACATTGAATCTTGATTTGGGTGTTTTTTTGCTTTTTTTGTGTGTTTATTATATCATCCATAAGGTAAGTTTTATCTTTTAGTTTTATCAAACTTGCCTCATTCTTTAAAGTTATTTTGGACCTGGAGGGTGGACATTTTAAAACTATTTTGATGTCTGGGTAGAAAAACAAATTACCCAAACCCTGTATTTTTGCCAGATAGATATATAGTTACTTTTTATAACAGCAATTCTGCCTTTGATTTACAGTACCTCTTTTTCATAACACATTTAAGTGTTTCTACAGTTCCATGTTGGGAAAACGGCTAAATGCATATAATTTTGCAGTTACTTCTCAAATATCTTTTTGTTATCATACTGATGCATCTTCACATTAAGTCAATCATTCCAATTTTTATTCTCTACTCAAAAGTATCATTACTGTGGTAGTTATATAATCATTTGTCAATTTCAGGATTAAGAGCGGAGGGGGTAGTGTAGGCTGTTAATCAAAACATGGCCAATGCGATGTCTGTGTGTGGGCATGACCTTCCCCGGAGGATTCTGGAAGTTGATGAAACTTCCTTCTTGGAGGCAGGAGACACTGTCTCTCTCTGCTGACACCCTGGGAGACATAGCACTTCACAAGACACATAGACCCACACTGATACAGTCCTGGGTGTTGAAGGAACCATGCAGAAACCCCTGACAGCGCTGAGATGTTTCCAGTGCTACTGAATCCAAAGACTTCCTACCAACTGGCCTGTGATCTTCTATATTTGACATCATTGCATGTGTTTTGAGAGTGTGAAGAGGACTTTATAGATTGGTATCAGACATATGGGCTAATATCAGACTTATGGACTTGATCTGGACTGGGCTGTGATGTTTTATCAATGTTCAATTGCTCTTGTATATAAATCTCTTTCTTATACTCAGATGTGTGTCCGTGGATTTGTTTCTCTAGTCTACCCAGACTAACACGATTACTTTGCATTTCTCTATTGTGAACTATATGAGTGGGTAAGCCTCCGAAGTTGAAAACAGCTCCACTGGGTGGAACTTTTGCAGTACACATTTTTCCTGCTAGCTGAGCATTGAGCCACTTGCTCTGAGTACATGCTCCCAGAGGCGTCACCTGGGAAGGTTCTCTCTGATCACAGTGAATTTTTTTCATAAAAGCAGTTTCACTCAAACCTTGTTTTTTGTGATGGCCTATTATAAGAGAACAGTGTGAAGCTATGAAATTTTGTTTATGGCTCAAGAAAAGTGCCACAGAAACTGTTGTGATGCTGAACACAACTTACAAGAATAGCACTTAATACGGGTGGTTTCTTGTTTCAAAAAAGGTGATGTTCATTCATGACAGACCTTGTTCTGGATGTCCATCAACATCCTGAATGGCCAAAATGTGAACAAAATTTGTGCACTTGTACTCAAAGAACAATGATGGACTATTGAAATATGAGACAATTATCTGGACTATACTGGAGCTTGGGTCAGCAAAGTGTGTGCCTCAATTTTGATTGACCAGGAAAAAGAGCATCAAGTGAAAACTTGTTGTGCTTTAAAAGAACAGCTCTGAAGTAAGCCAGACTTTTTACCAAGGTCATTACTGGTAAGGAGACATGGCACCATTCTTATGACCCCAATAGAAAATACTGATCAAGCCAGTGGAGGACATCGTCTTAACCTTGCCCCCCAAAACTCAACAAGTGAAATCAAAGATCAAGACAATGCTCATTTGTTTTGGTTTTTTTTTTTTTGTTTTTTTAAGTGGCGAGATTGAGCATTTGGAGTTCCTTCAACCAGGTCTGACTGTTAATCAAGCTTTCTATTTAGAAGTTCTGAAAAGATTGTATAACAGTGTGAGACAAAATGGCCTGATTGGTTGCAGAGGGAGTACTGCTTTTGCCACCAGGTGAGTGTACCTGTTCATGCTGCCATCTCAGTGCATCAGTTTTGGGCAAAAAAAAAAACAAGCCAACATGCCTCTCTTGCCCCATGAACCTTACTCACATGACCTTGGTCCAGGTGACTTCTTTTTGTTTCCTCAAATGAAGAGGGATATGAAAGGACAGTAATTTGATGACAAAGAAAAGGTGAAGAATAAAATGAGAGAGGTTACATCAGCCATCCAAAGAGATGAGTTTGAAAAATGTTTCCAAGAATGTAATTGCAGATTTGACAGATGTATTATTAAATGGAATGGAAGAACTTTGAAAATGATGTTCTTTTGTAAAAAAAAAAAATTAAATACATTGCTTTGAAAAACCAAATTCCAGGGTACTTCCAGAAGATGGCCACAAGATAGAGTTGGCTGCATTGGGAGAGCTGTGGATGATTGCCAGTTTGGGGGATCGAGAGGCTGAGTGGGGGGGGGGCGGATCCACAGAGAGCAGCGGGGCCTCATGGCACCTCAGGGATCTGGACCAGTGCAGGGGCAGACATTCCCTGCAGCATTAAGCTGTGCTGCACCATGTCTTGGTCCCCAGGGCACATCCACCTACATCACCCACCCAGACCAGTTCATGGCCTGCAGCCCTGCAAAAATACCACTGCTCTTGCCTGCCACAGTTGCCCCCACAGATGCTTCATGGCTCAAGGCCACACCCCTCGCCTTATGCCACTGCTTCTAGGCTCACAGTCACATACCAGCTGTTGCTGCCACCTTACGGCCCACAGTTTAACCCTGTCCACCACCACAGACACTTCACAACTGACAGATGCATGCCCCCTTGCTCCCACAGATTTGTGGCTACCCCTCCTGCCTACCACCACCACTTTATGGCCCAAAGTCCCACCCCCTGCCACCACTTTACAACTTGTGACTCTGCCATCACAAGCAACCTCTGCTGTTCAGGCCCACACCCCAGCACTACATCTGTCCCTCTCACTGATACCCTCATGGTATACAGGTCACACACACCACCACCCCAGTATGTGTTCCTCACACCAGCACCCTTGCTGCACACACTCCAGGACCCTTGCCTCATACTTCATGTGAAAACAGTCAACACTAGCCACTCTGTTCCCCGAGACATCACTCAGGCTGCCTGATAGGGCTGTCCAAACTGCCTGACAAATAGAGAAACCTGGCAGCCTAAGGGGAGAGCAAAAGCCCAGTGAGATAGAAGCACCCTACAATCCCACAGCACAGCTGCCTCCGGGAAGTCCTTAGAATCATCCCTACTAGCCACTGAGAAATAATTCCCATGGCTCATAGACTACCAGAAAAATGGCGCTGAGCTCCATCAAAATGCCACACAGACAACTCAGATCAACAGCTACTACCAGAGTACAAGAGAAACAAAATGCAATATCAGAGGAGTACCTGAACCTAGAGACATTCATAGAAGAGGCAGACTTTGAAAGATGGCAGGAAGAAATGTTCAGTAAGCTGCCTAGAGTCATACAGGACATGAGGGAATCAATACAGAAAAAAAGATGGAAAAAATAGAGAGGATAGCGTCCACCTACCAAAGTGAAATATAAGAGTTAAGGGCAAACACAGCAAAAGCAGATCAAACAGTAATAGACCTTATCACCAGACTGGAGGAGTCGGAGAATCATATCAGAGTCCTTCAAGATAGCCAAACAGAATTCAACAAACATGAAAGACAAACAAGATGATCAAAGAAGCTGTAGAAAACCTGAGAACAGTGAGTGATGCCATGAATAGGAACAATATTAGAATAATTAGGTTGCTAGAGCAAGAGATAATGAAAAATATCAACAGCCATCATAGCCAGGGAATACCTTGAAAGAAATTTCCTCAAATTAATAAAGGCAAATCAGAAAATTATCCAGGAAGCAGAGAGACCATCAATTAGACTGAACTCCAAGAAAAATAAACAAGCATATAGTGGCTAAAATATCCAAATTTGAGGAAAGGGAGAAAATGATAAGATCAGCTAGAGAGAAAAAGAAGTCACGTATAAGGGCAATGTTCAGACTTGTCAACAGAAGACATGAAGTAGAGGAGATAATGGAATAGCAACTTGCAAACATTGAAGGAAAATAAAGCTAACCCCCAAATCTGATATACTGCTTAATTGTCCATCAAAATAGATGAAGAAGTAAGGGTTTTTCCCAAATCAGGAAAGATTTAGAGAGTACATCAAACAATCAAAAACAAAAGCACAGCACTGCAAAAATTACTTTCAAACTCAATTTGGCCGGAAGACCAACATCCACAGAGCACAAACATGAAACCACTGAATAGTGTAACTCTATCCAAAAGTCAGAGCACTGGAAGCAATGCCAAGGACATCTTTGACCCACAGGTGAAAAGAAGGCAGGAACAAATTCCACCACACAAAGACAGCACACTGCTAAGGAGGAAGGGAGGAAAATGTCTATCACAAAAGGTATGTGATGGCAGAAAAGAATCTACAGATGGATGAAGTAACTCTGAACATCAATGGTTTGAAATCTCCAATTAAAAGACATAGGCTGGCAGATTGGATTAGGAAACAAAATCCAACTATCTGTTTTCTGCAAGAAATACACCTCAAGTTCACAGATAAAACAGGTTGAGGATCAAAGGTTGATGGACGCTATTCCAGGCTAAGAGAAATCTACAAAATGCAGGAGTAGCAATTCTGATCTCAGACAAAATCAATGACAAGGTATAGGGCATAACAAGAGATAAATATCAAGCGTATATAAAGATTCAGGGATCAGTAGATCATGAAACAGTGAGTATAATAAACTCATCTGAACCCAATGAGAGACCCACAAAATTCTTCAAACAAAGTCTTTGAAAGATGTAAAAGAGATCGCGAGATTGGCAATCATAGTAGGAGACTTTAATACACTGCTCTCTGAGAAGGACAGATCAGCAGGAATGAAACTCAACAAGGAGAATACCAAACTAAATTCTACAATTAGTCAACTCGACCTGATAGACTTATTCAGAGATCTCAACCCAATTATAAAAAAATTCACTTTCTTTACAAGGTCACATGGCACATATTCAAAAATAGACCACATGTTGGGACACAAGTCAGATTTAAGCAAATTCAAACATATAGATGTATTCAGACTTCCTTCAATGACCACTATGCCATAAACTGTAAGTCAACAAAATGAAGTTCATAAAACAAGGGCTGATACTGGAGGATGAATAACTTACTTCTACAAAAGGAGTAGACATTTGGACCAAATAAGAGATGAAATCAGGAAGTTTCTAGAAACCAATGAGAATAAGAATACAACAAACAGAAACCAAAGGGATACAGCGAAGGCAGTTATCAGAGGGTGCTTGAGAGCAATAAATGTGCATCTGAAGAAGGAAGAGATTTATGGTGCAGGCTCTCTCACAAAACCTTCAGTAGTTAGAACAGTATAAACAGAATAATCCTTCTCATAGCAAAAGAAAAGAAATTATTTTGCAAAGGGCACAGATAAATGAGTGGGAAAACAAAAGAAGAATGGAAACAATTAACTCAGCAAAAAGTTGGTTCTTTGTAGGGATTAACAGAATCTAAAACCCAGTGGCAAAACTAGCAGAAGATAGGAAAGAGCTGATGTCAATATCCTAGGTTAAGAGATGAAATAGGAGAGATTACAATGGACCCCAATGAAATTAAAAGACTCTCTGCACAGTACTATGAAGGGGCATACTCCAAGAATACAGCAGCTTGGAAGACATGGACAAATACCTCCAAAAACTAACCTTCCCCAGATTATCCCACTTAGAAGTCAAGAACTTGTACTGATCCATAGCAAAAGAAGAAATAGATAAGATTCTCAAGGAGCTACCAACTAAAAAGATCACTGGCCCAGATGACTTCAAAGGAGAATTCTACCAAGCATTTAGGGAAGACCTGACACCAACCTACAGAAGCTCTTCCAGAACACAGAAAAGGATGGCGAACTCCCAAACACATTCTATAAAGCTAGTATAACACTGAAACCAAAAATGGGGAAGGACCTGACAAGAATAGAGAACTACAAGCCAATATCTCTAATGAACATAGATGCAAAAGTTCTTAACAAAATCTTGGCCAATGGAACACAAAAATATATTAAAAGGATAATCCATCATGATCAAGTGAGATTCATACCATTGATACACGGTTAGTTCAACATTAGAAAATCCTTCAACATCATCCACTACGTAGAGAATTAAAAGGATGAGACCACATGATAATATCAATTGATGCAGAAAAAGCATTTGAAAATATTCAATGCCCATTCCTAATTAACACGCCCAAAGAAAATAGGGCTGGAAGGTAAAAATCCAATATAATTAAAATCCAATACAAATAAAAGTATAAATGAAAATTCAACAGCCAGCATTGGAATCAGTGGAGGAAAGTTGAAAACATTCCCACTGTAAAAGGCAACCAGACAAGGATGCCCCTTACCGAACTTTTATTCAACATAATCTTGGAGTGCCTAGATAACAATGTAAGGCAAAGGAAGGATAGCAAAGGTGTATGTCTGGGGAAAGTTGAAGGGACATTCTTGTTATTTGCAGATGACATGTTTGTTTATATTGAGAACCCCAAAGGCTCCACAATAGCATTGCTGGAAGAAGTAAAGGAATATGGTAAAGTAGCAGGATATAAGATCAACAAGCATAAACCAATTAGATTGCTATATGCCACTGATAGGTTTACAAAAAAAAAAAAAAGACCACGAAGGTAGTAACCTTCCCCATTGGCAAACATATACTGAAATATGCCTAACCAAACAAGCAAAAGATCTGTACAAGGAAAACTTCAAAACATTAGTATAACAAACCAAATAAGACTTCCACAAATGGAAAAATATCCCATGTGCATGGATTGGTAGACTCAATATTGTAAAGATGTCAATCCTACCTAAGGTACTATATAAGCTCAGTGCAATCCCAATACAAACACCAGCATCATGTTTTATAATATGGAAAAACTGACCATTAAATTTATATGGAAAATGAAGACACCCAGAATTGGCAAAGAAAACCTCAAGAAAAAGAATAGAGTAGGTTGGGGGCGGGGCTTGTATTACCTGACTTTAAAACTTATTATACAGCCACAGTTGTAAAAAGAGTATGGTACTGGTATAAGGATGTATCCTCAGACCAATGGATAAGAACAGAAAATCCCAAAATAAAAATAACTGAATACAGACAACTGATCTTTGATGGAAACCCCCCTCAACATCAAAGGGGAAGCAGATATCCTTCTGAACAAATGGTGTTGTAAAAACTAGAAGTCAACCTACAGAAATCTCAACCCATATACAAGGACAAATGCAAGGCAGAGCAAAGACTTCAAGGTAAAACCCCAAACTATCAGGCTCCTCAATGAAAAAATAAGGACATTGCTAAGTACCTTAATGCAGGGAATGTGTGGGCTAACAGCAATAATGTAGGATGTTCACCCAGTGTAAGAGAACAAAGGCGTGTGGGACATACCAAAGATAAAACACTTGTGCACATCAAAAGACTTCATTAAAAGAGTAACGAGAGATCCCACAGACTGGGAAAAGATATTTGGTAATGACATATTAGAAAAAGGTCTTATTTCTAAAATCTATAGAACCCTGCAACTTTACAATAAGAAAAACTCAAATAGCCAACTGAGCAGGTGGGCAAAGGATCTGAGGCAAACATTTACAAAGGAGGAAACCCGAATGGCCAATAAACATGAGAAAATGTTCCCGTTCATTAGCCATCTGCAAAATGCAATCAAAACAACCAGTAGATCCCACCTAACAAGGATACCCAGCAAGGATACCCCTATCAGAGAAAACAGAAAACAACAAATGTTGGAGGGGGTGTGGTGAGTCTTGCAGATATGTGCAGCCACTGTGGTAAGCAGTTAGGCTATACTTAAAATAGCTGGAAATCTAGTTACCGTATGACGCAGTAATTCCGCTACTAGGTATATACCCAGAAGAAATAAACGAGCCACAACCAGACATCTCTGCTCCAATATTCAATAAAATTCACAAAGAATTAAAAACAGCCTAAATTTCCATCAATAGATGAATAGATTAAAAAGCTCTGGTATAAACACACTGGAGTATTACATATCCCTGAAAATCAAGGAAGAAATGATGAGACACCTTGTCTCCTGGAAGGAGTTGATAGATATTATACTGAGCAAAGTCAAATAGGTATAAAAGGCCAATACAACATGAGGCCACTTAGGTAAGTTCAAACATCAGAATGTGCATAGGTGGAAATGGACATATTGCAGTTCCTGGGCTGAGGACCAGACACTCTAGCAAGAATCAGACTAAACACAATGATGCATACAGCATCAAAAAAGAAAAGGGGAAAAAACTAAAGATGCAGATCGCAAAAGACATTTCCATCCCTGTTGGTCCCCCTCATATTCCTTTCTGGCACACTGAGTGCTCGGGGAAAGGAAAATATGGCAATGGGGGAACGGGGCATTAATCCACCCAAGGGAAAGGTATTGTTTATGTCTCCACAGGAAGGGGAGAGAGAGAGTAGACCTTATCCCGAGGTGTGACGCCTTGAAGGCCACATTCCTGCTCACAGCAGCTCATCTACAGAGAAGAAAAGAGGAATGGCCTCAGCCCTAGACCGGATGTCCCCTCCTTAAATGACAATGCTACAGAGCACATACCAGGGCAGCCGGTCTGACCTGCCCACGTAGGGGTACAGCAAGCAAGGGCAGAATGCAACAGACCAGCAATGGAAGCACGTCCATGAAGTCCCTGAGGAATCTTGATAGCAGACATCAGACTCAGGGGCAGCACTTGGCAGCTCCTCTGAACTGGTTGGAGGATATTCACAAGGGAGTCACAATGAAAGTAAAAGATATAATGGAGTCGGGGGTCGAGCATTAGACCGCTTCAGCCTCTACTGCATGAAGAGCAAGTGGGGCTTGTAGAAGGCATGCTCCTCAGACACAAGCACCAAGGACTAAAAGGACATAAGGGCTGTTGGGTAAGCGGATCCTGGGAGATGGAGCCCTAAAAAAACGAAGGAGGTGGAATAGACGGATGGATTCTACCAGGGCCTGCTCGCTATTTAACAGAGGAATACGCATCTATGTGGGGCCAGGACAATAGTTAGACATGGAACTATTGGTATGGGCTCCTTTTTTTCTTTTCTTTCTCTTACAGTGTCTATCTATATAAAATAGGCAGGATAAACAATCCAAAGGAGATGGCAAAGGGATGGAAGGTTGCATGTGGGTGGGCTATAGGTAAGGAAAAGGGGAGGGGAGGCGAGCAATAAGCCAGTAACCACAAGGACAGGGAAATAGCAAGTATATGAAAGTGAGGGTGAGGAAGGGGTAGCATTCTTGGTCATGTATGATCAATTGAAACGTAATCTAGAGGAATTAGTGAGAGACAAACAATGGGTAAATAGGATAGTGGGGCAGGAGGAAACAATAAAGCAATAGAGGAAAGAACAAGAGTGTAAAAATCATATATATGCATAAATATAGATATATATAAATCTATAAATATTAAAGATAGGTGTATTTTCATATATATATATATATATGTATATATATATATATATATATATACAATAAGGGAGCACATGGACTTTGAACCTCTACTTTAATCTTACCTCAGTACAAAAATGATTTGTTCTAGTAATGTGGAAATGTATGATATTCACCTTTCTGACACAATCACTGAAGACAAAATGGGTGCATAAGCAAGTGTGGTGAAGAAAGCTGATGGAGTTCAACTATTAAAAGATATAGTGTCTGGGGCCTTAAAGGTCTGAAGTTAAACAAGCAGCCATCTAGCAGGAAAGCACCAAGCCCACAGGGAAGAAGCACACCAGCCTGTGTGATCATGGGGTGTCAATGGAAATAGGTATCAGAAGTTCAAAACAAGTGGAGACCCCCAAACCACCTGTAGGATAATTGGAGAGTCCCTCACAGAAAGGCCACACAGAATGGATGATATATCCAGGGTGCAGTATAGCACTGTTAAGATACATAACTACCCTCAGTTCTTTAATATTTCCTCCCCCTATTATTATGGTCTTAGTTTTACTGCATTAATCCTGTTAGACCTGCATATGTTCATGTGTATAATAAAGATCATTCCATGCATGAAATCCAAGATAGATAAAACCTTCAGGAATTGTCATGGGAGTAATGGCTCCCTGAGGGCCCAGAAAGAGAGGCGGGGCAGGGGCTGGAAGATGAGAAGGGGGAGCTGATAGCAATGATGACTATATAACCCCACTCAAGAGGAATTAATAACAAAATGTCTGGTGAACAGATACATTCATTGGATGGTGTAAGATATGGGGGAAATTAAAAGGAATAACAATAATAATATTTAGCAGGACAGAAGAAGATGGCATCTAGTTAGATTCACTCGCCCGGGGTTCCTGCTGCCAGACCAGAAAATTGGGAGGTATGGTGAAGAAGACTGGGAGACTGAATATATGAGTTGTGATAAGAGATGTAAGAGCTCCACTAAAAGTATGAAAAATATATTTAATATTATAACAAGGGTTCTTGTGGGGTATATTAGGGGAGGGAAGGGATAAATGGGAGCTGATAGCAAAGAGTTCAAGAAGAAAGAAAATGTTTGGAAAATGATGGTGGCCACAATTGCACAATCATGATTCGCCTAATTGGACTATGGACTGGCAAAACATCTGTAATAGCTCTCAATAAAATAGGGAAAAAATCCGGAGTTTTTTGAGTACCCTCTCACACTCACCATGTATTAGCAGACACGTAAAGGTGTTCAATCTTGATGTCATGCTCACGACACCTCTCTTCCTCACGATTGTAGTCAATCATTTTCAAACATGCACTGTATAAATGTGGTGAATCTTATGTGGGCTGGTTTATGTTGTTTTTCACAAAGAGAGATGCTAAATAGTTATTGAATTTAATAAAAGAAAACAAAATATAATGGGTTCAATATGTATTTTTATTTTGGCTCTTTTATAAGCACTTTTATGATGTGTCATGATAAAAACAATAGCAATAAAATATCCAGCTATTGAGTTAATTCTGACTCGCAGTAACCTGATAGGACAAGGTAGAATTGTCCCCCTGGTTTTCCAAGGCTGTAAATCTTTCGGGAAGTAGAAAGCTTCATCTTTCTCCTATCAAAATATCAGAAGCCAAAAATAGTTATTTTTTGGTCCTCCCATAAACAATTGATTGTTTTCCTACAATCTTCCCTCCCACACACAAAAAATATAAAAGAATTATGTTTATAGATTTTAGTGAAGAAGGACAAAGACATATGACTTTAAGTTATCTTGATAGAGGGAGCAAATAGGCAGTTATTTAAACAAATAACTTGACAGAGGCTCCCAAATTGAAAAACAATAGTACTAAAAAGCAACACAAAAATGTAGTAGGTTTTGGGGTCAAGTTCTATTATATTTAGATTTATGGTAAATCCAATAATACAGATTAGTACATGGAATATGAAAGTGTGAGGATGCAATTTGAAGAGGCTATGAATGGCATTGGAAGCCCCAAAGTCATTTCTAGGGTCCACACATGGATTAAGCTCCGTGTGAATCCTGTCTGACCATTGTGCAGGCTGTGAACAGCCTTGCTATCAAACCTTAAATAGCAAAGTTATTACAACCCTGATGCAAACATTTCCTGATTGTAAACCATGCAGCGTTCCCTTGTTCTGTTTGCACAACTGCTTATTGATCCAGTTCCATCTGAGCACAATAAAATGTTCTGGAATTCCCTTTTTTTTCTCATGGCTATCCATAGTTTATGATCCACACAGTCAAATTCCAATGAAACACTCATAACCATCCATTCTCTGCTGTCCTGAAGAGTCATCTGACATCTGCAATAGTCTCCCTTGTTCCATGTTCTCTTCTGTATCTGGCCTGAATCTCAGGCAGCTTCTCTATCAAAGCATTGCTGCAACTTTGTTGGATGATCTTCATCAAAAATTTACTTGCATGTGCTATTGGTGAGGTTGTTCTGTAAGTTTAGGATTCTGTTGTGTCAACTTCCTTGAGAATGGGTACACATATAGATCTCTCTCAGTCAGTTGGCTAAGTATGTGCCATCCAAATTTTCTTACTTCTACAAGCTTCAGGGCCTCATTGGCTTGTTAAAACAATTGAATTTTTATTCAATCAATCCATGGAGGTTTGTTTTTGGCTAATACTTTTGGTATTGGTTCTTTTTACTTTTATTTATTAAAAGACCATTGTATTAGGAGCTCTTACAACTCTTATAACAATCCATACATCAATTGTATCAAGCATATTTGTATATATGCTGCCATCATTCATTTCTAGACATTTACTTTCTATTGAGCCCTCGGCTTCAGTTCCTCTTGTTTTCCCTCCCTCCCCACCCCACCGTCACGACCCTTTGATGCATTATAAATTATTAATATTTTCATATCTTATAGCGACTGCTGTCCCCCCTCCCACATGATTTATGTGGTTCATCCCTCTGGAGGATATGTGTGTGTGGTTATGTGATGATCATTGTGATCGAATCACCCTTCCTCCCCTTCTCTCCCCATGTTCCCTTTATCCACCAAGTATCGCTATTCCCATGCCTACTCCTGGATTCCGTGTGTCATGAACTCCTATCTCTTATCTGAACCTGTGTCCATGCTCTGGTCTAACCTGCAGTGAAAGGCAGTATTGGAGTCATTATAATGGGGGATGAGGAAGTCTTAAGGAACCAGAGGAATATTGTGAGTTTCATCAGTGCTTTACTGCACCATGGTTGACTCCTCCCTTCGTGGTGACCCCTCTATGAGGGGATGGCTTATTGTCTACAGATGGGCTTTGGGTCTTTGCTCAGAACCCCATGGTTCACAACAATATGGTTCTTTTGTTGTTGTTGTTGTTGTTATGAGTTTTCTGATGCCCGTTACGTGGTCCTTATGATTGCACAGGCTGGTGTGCTTCTTCCATGTGGGTTTGTTGCTTCTCTGCTAGATGGCCGCTTGTTTAACTTCAAGCCTTTAAGACCCCAGATGTTATATCTTTTGTTAACCAGAAACCATCTGCTTTCTTCACCGCATTTTCTTATGCACCCATTTTGCCATCAGCGATTGTGCTGGAAGGTGAGCATCACAGAATGTCAGTTTGCTAGAACAAAGTATTCTTGTTTTGAGGGAGGGTATGAGCAGAGGCCCAAAGTCCATTCACTATCTCAGTGTATTGCCATATAAATATATATACATAGACCAATACCTTTATTTTTATCATACGTTATGTTTCGAAATGTTGTAATGTTGACTCGTTCCTTTTGGAACAATGCCTTTGTGTAATCTTTCTGTCTTTTGATGTTTCCTGCATAATTCAATATTTTGCTCATACATAATTTCAATAGGGAAACTCAAAGCTCAATTTTTTTTTATTTCTTGGCTCTTTCTGTTTAAGTACTGATAGTGCACTTACATTTTTGGTTTTCTAACTCTAGGTTTTTGGCATATTTCATTATAAAAGTTTGCTTTGTTTTCTCAATATGGCTTTTGAAGTTTGTCCTTCAGCTGCTGGTCTCCCTCATTTCTTCCATTTGCCTGAACTATTCTACAATTTACAACAAGTTTTAGATTCTCTTCGGACATCCACTTTGATGGTTTTTTCCTGCCCTTTACACTCATCTGGTTTTCTGTCATAATTTTCAATGTGTCAAATATGTTCTTGAGATGTGCTCAGAATTCAGGTGGGATTGACTCAAAGTTGTACTCTGGCTCTCATGGACTTGTTTTAATTTTCTTCAGCTTCAACTTGAATTTACATATGAGCAATGATGGTCATATGCTACGATCAGCTTCTGGCCTGGTTTTAACTCCTGCTATTGAGCTTCCCCATTTTCTCTTCCCAATTTGGATTCTATGAATTCCATCGAGACAAGTCCACATGTGTTCTTGAACAAAGGCATTTTTTAAGAACAACTCCCTGGTCTTTCAAAATGCTACCATACTGATCTTCGTCTTTGTCTCATCACAAAGGCGTTATTTTCCGATATTGCTCCTTCCTCTTTTTTTCCAACTTTTGAAATCTCATCACCAATAATTATCAATGCATCTCAATTGCATCTTTGATAAAATTCAGACTGAAGGCATTGGTAGAAATGTTCACTTTTTTCATCACTAGCTGTATTGAGCTTTGTGTAAACTTGAACATTTGCAAGATTGAATTTACTTTTATATAGATTGATATTATCCTATCACAAACAGCATTGTATTTCAAGAAAGATTTTTGTTATGTCCTTTTTGATTCCTCCTAATTTTGCCATTCCCTGCACAGTAAACCATATGATTTTCTAATTCAAAGTGGTCATTACTAGCCCATTTCACCTCAGAAATACCTAGGAGATCCATCTTTATGGCTTCATTTCATCTTTGGTGACTTATAATTTTGCTCAATTCATACATTCCAAGTTCGGAATATTAATTGATATTTGCAGCTGCTTCTCATTTTGATATGTCCCCATCAGGAGATAAAGGTCCTGAAAGCTTCTATAGAATTTACTCTGCCTTCATCATCATGGTCAACTGTACTTTGAGAAGGCAGCTCTTCCTCAGTCATATTTTGAATGCCTTTGACCCATGGAGCTCATCTTCTGGCACGATCTCTGACCATGCTTTGCTTCAACCCAGGAGGATATAAATGTCCAACAATGTTTTATGTGATCCATTAGGTTTCCATTGCTAATTCTTCTGACGTCGTTAACCTATTTTTTGTAATCTGTTCCTAGTCTGGAAACTCTGTTGAAACCTGTTCACTTGGAAGGAACGTGCTGGCATTTCAAATGCCCCCTCTGACAGCATTTTAGCTTCCAGCATCACAGCAACATACAGGCCACACCAGTGGACAAGCTGCTGGACCATCGGTGGTTCTGACTCATAATAACACTCTACAGGGTTTCCAAGACTAGAAATCGTTATGGAATAAGACAGCTTCATCTATTTTCACAGACCAGATCATGAATTTGAACTATCAAACTTCAGTATCAGTTCAATGCCTTATCCACAACAACATCATTAGGGTTTTCTCTATCTATCTATCTATCTATCTATCTATCTATCTATCTATCTATCTATCTATCATTTACTCAAGTATATATGAACACATACATGTACATACACAAATATGACATATATTACAGCATATTTACATATATATGGATAACTAAAAATATTGCTTCTAGGATTCCACTACAGGCACTGGTTTATTACTAACAAAACATGCTTAATTATGTTTCTGAGATTAATGGATGGCTATGCACATGTTCTCGCAATAACACTCTTGTCTTACCCTTGCTTCACAGCCTTGAAAAAATAGTCCAGTCAAACACTGGCTTCTGAGGAGATCTGATGAACCAGTTATATTTAAGACTGGAAGGCCAGCCTAGAAGATTTTGGCCACTGTTTGGGGGATCCAAATAGGTAACCTTGACAGATTTCCTTTAAGGATACAGGATTATAATGAGGGCTCATTAGGAAGAAATTTTAAGAAAATTTAAACCTGCATTGCTGAGAAAAGGGTCAGGAAAGTTGAACGGAGGAATTGTTTTCCAACATGACAGAATTCGTGCTCATTCATTCTCTGAGAGTAGTAAGCACTATCCTATAAAACCTACCTCATGATTCCATATCTTGCACCTTCAGACTTCCTTTTGTTCCCCAAGCTCAATGAAACTTGAAAATACACAATATTTGAATCTACCATTGATATGGTGTAATTTGAAAAGTACATGATTCTTCAGGAAGGGTTATAAAAATGGACACCCTACCTTCAGAAGTGTATACACTTAGCTAGAAGATATGTCAAGAAACAATAGCTTCAAATTTTGATATTTCTATTGAATAACTATTTCTATTATTCTGTAGCGTAGTTTTTGACTTACATATATGTACATGTATATGTACATGTATGAATAAATAGAAATAGAATATATGTGTGTATATGTATGTATGTGTTTATATATCTTTTTATAAAATGAAGCACCAATCCACTGTGCCCTCACTTCTGAGTGATGCTTCCTGTTACTTAGCCAGGTGACAGATGACAGAACTAAGATGTAAACAAAACAGATTGGAGACCAATACAATTTTTTAAACTTAACATATTTGCATCTTATGTGTGAATGTAATTTTGTTAAAAAGTTGGATTTGTATAATTGTATGAGTGAAAAAGACTCTTCTCTCTATGATTTCAACCAGTTGTTCTATAACACTAGTTTCAGATACCCTTCATATTGAAACACATGTCTTATGTTTCCATTTATCCATAGTCAAATAAATAGTCACCTTTTCTCTAATGATTTAATTATTTCAGCACTATTGATTTAATATTTACAATGTAGATTGCCATAGGCGAAGCCCACTGTGGTAGTTACATAATCTTGTGTTAACTTGAGCAAAGGGGTGGAGTTTAGCCTGTCAATCAAATCATAGCCAATGAGGCCTCTCTGTGGGAAAGGCCTTCTCCTGAGGATTCTGGAAACTCATCTTTCTTCCCAGAAGAGGGGCACACAGCCTCTCTCTGCTTGATCTTCCTGCACAACCCACATGGTGCTATACTGATGGGAGCAAGGGCCCTGGAGGTAGAGCAGACATGTGGAGACATGCCAGCTCTGAGATGCTTCCACCACCACTGGATCCACGAGACTCCCCACCCACTGGCCTGTCATCTTCATGAATTTGGCATCATTACATGTCTTGTGTGAATCTGAAGAAGATTTTATAGACTGGTATCAGACATATGGGATAATATCAGACTTTTGGACTTGATTTGGATTGGGCTGGGTTGTTTTCTTAATAAACCATTACTCCTTGATATTAAGCTCTCTCTTACATACAAATGAGTGTCCTTGGATTTGTTTCTCTGGTTTACCCGGACTAACACACCCACCAAGATGCCAGTTTCTCCTAAAGAATAGAACATTGATGGAGGGCAGGGCAGGGGTAGGGAGGGATAACCTTGAACACTCCAGCTTCCTGAGTTATCAGGTAAGTTCAGATCGAAAAGGTAACCTGCTATAAAGAGAAAAGAAAATTATCCTTATTCCAAACCATTTCAAGCATTCAAGATCTCTTAGTTTTGTAGTAAGTATACTGACATATTTTTCCTCACAAATAGCCATTTAATTCTTGAATATCTGCCAATATTAAGGAATAAGTAGGCACAGGTTCAGAAAAAGGGTTTATATGGAAACTATTTGACAGCTTTTTAATATAATAATAACCTTAATCATCTACCAATGATAACAAAAAGGGAATCAGTAGAAAGTTGTTAAATATTTGAGCAGCTGAGTTGGACAACCACACATGATTTTCAACTCTTTTACCTACTGGCTGTATAAGTTCACATTGCTCAGCTAGACAAAGAAGCTGCTATCAGGTAATCAGTGGAGTTAGAGAGGGGGAGTGAGATAACACTTACACTGTGAGTTTTCTTCAAATATATGGATAATTCAAGATTCGGTGGATTGCACTCATTTTACTCTCAACCATTCTATCAAACAAGCATGCACGTGTGTATGTTGAGCTTTTACCATAATTCATGCATTGTATTAGACTCTGATATAAATGTGAAAAAACAATTTCCTAATGTCTGCAGCCATTTGAATTCAGGTATCCTCATTTGCATTTAAAGATCATTTACTATTACAGGAATTTCACTTCGATTGACAAGGAGTAATGTCAGTAGCACTAGTAAAAGGCATTGTCACCTGGACATTCCAACGTTAAAGGTTCTCCTCACAAAATCACTGGAGCACTGGTGTTTAGGAATTTTTCCCTAGGTGTCAGCTTTTGTGTCTGTCCCTTCGAAGCTGGGAACTGCCTAAAGTCATGAGGAAAATCGGGAACTTCTCCTGTTCTTGCTGGAAAGTCGATAACCATCTGGTCTACTGGTACTGGCTTTCTATTTGTGAGTGTAAGAGTTTTAATCACTTCTAAGAAGAAAAATCTCGGCTGAAGCATGGAAAATATGAGTGATGCTACTGCTTCTCTTCACAAAGAATGTGCATTCCAATTTTTTCTTGGTAAGTGTATTCTCAGCAAAGTGCTCTGTGACGAAGGGGCAGGGAGATAGGGGTATTAGAAAGAGCGAAATATGAGCTATGCATGCACGCATATACTCTTAGAATGATGAAGCAATTACAAGAATGACAAGGTTTTCTTTGGGTAATAAAACCAAAAAGCTACCTTTCAAAGGCAAAGAATAAATTCACCAGTCAATAAGCTGTCCACTCTTTCTTTATGAACCACGAAACAAAAGTTATACACTTCACACTGTGTACTGTGAACTCTTTTCTCTGCATTTTCATAAAAGAAACCTGACATATTGAACAGGACACTGACCAACAGATTAAAAGCACTTCCTATGAGTGTCTTTTTATTTTCCTGGCAGGCCCCATGCTGATACAGCACTCAACCATTTCTCCCCCATATCCCAGACGCTGGTTAACACATTTTAGCTGGTGATAAAACTGTCCAATATTCTTACAACAAAATTGCTAATATTAGAAAATGCTGAGCTCAGGCAAGTTATCTGTGTTAAATACTGTAGAATGGTTACAGCACATCACGAACCTAGGGAAATGTCTAAAATAAATAAGTGCCAAATACTGAATTTTTTTCAATTTATCTGAGAAATAGTAAACATGTTATAATTAATTTCATATGGTGTAGGACCCATTTATATACTCAAAACTGCAGGGCTCTCCATAACAGCCCTACGTCACTCCATTGTGCAGTACGAGGGGACATTGTTAATGGGCCAAGACTCGAAAGTTCACTCTGTGAGCTTTGTTCCTTATTGAAAGACAGCGCTCATATACCAGGGTTGCACTTTTCTTCAAGTAGTTGATTTCTCCTAGAGGAAGCTCTGATTAAATAGGACACTTCAGACTTCATAAGGCAACGAAAGACCTGAGAGTTTGAGAGTTTCTTTGTTAGTCCTTTGCATTCCAGTATCTCAAAAACTGAGTGGGCATTGACTCAATGGCAGTAAAGTTTTGTTGTTGGCAGTGGTGTTGGTGGTGAGAGAATGAATTTCTGACCACAGGAGAGCCATATTAGTTATTTTGGTGATGCTAATGTGGAAGTGGAACATAGACAGGAAACTTTGTAAAGTGGGCATTTTGTACAGTTTATTTTAATTGATGGTTCAACATATACATTGGGCATCTGTACTGCTGCTTAAAAGTAAAAGAAATGATTGATTGTTTATAAGAAATAAAGCTGCAGATTTATAAGTAAAAATAGATTTTTCCCCCAAAAACATGTTATTAGGAGCTAATCCAGACATCATACCTTTCCATAGTTCAATCATATCAAACAGTGTTGCACAATTGCTACCAAAATAAAAATAGATTTATTTTGTACTTCCAACATGTTCCCAAGAATCTCTCACTGTGACCCTTTTTTGTAATCCTTGATTCATTTAATCATCCATTTGGTAGAGCATTATTAGCAATCTGGTATCCTCAGGAAGAGGAGCAGGGACTAAACTTTGCTTATGTTTACAACCTCTTAAAGGGGAAACTACTGTTCATCAGCAACACCCCAGTATAGAGATTTTGAATCTCAAGCAAAATTCTCAAAAAGATTAATCTATTATTTTCTTTTAAATAAACTATTGCTGGTTTGAAAATATATCCCTATTTATGCCTGTAAAAAAGAAAAAAAGAGAAGAATCTGCAGACAGTAATGGGTAGATTCTCTTTCAGGAGCTCTGTCCAGGGTCCCTGGAGTACTGCAGTAACCTTCTAAGAAGGGTTTCATATTTATGTCTCTCCATTCATCTTCCACAGCAGGAGACAGTTGCCAAGGAGTGCACTCTGACTCATGGTGACTCCATGTAAATCAGAGGCTACTTCTGCTTTGAGTCGAATTTTTAGTGGCTGATTTTCAGAAGTGAATTGTCAGGCCTTTCTTTTAAAGCACCTCTGACTGAATTTGAACCTCCCAGGGACCCCATCCTCGATACTGCAAAGTGATTAAAGCTCAGAAAAAATCCAATAACTTCCCAGTACTGTAGCATGAGGACAAATGTGGTTGTTACATCATTTTATGTCAATCTGAAGATACATCAAAGTGTAAAGGTGGTATCCAACCTGTCAATCAGGTCACATCCAGATGGTGTTGCCTGTGGGCATGACCTTCTAAAAAGGGACGTATCCCTGCCATGCTTCCATCTACTTTGGATTCATATGACTTTGTACCCACTGGCCTATGATCTTCCTGCATTCTGCATCGTTCTTAAGGCTGCATGAGTCTGAAGATGGACTTATGGGACTAGTATCATACTTATGGGCTAGCGTAATGGGGTGGGATGTTTTCTTGATACATGATTACTTTTTGATAGAAAACTCTTTTTACACAGAAATGAGTGACACTGGATTTGTTTCTCTAGTCAATCCAGCCTACAGCAACAAGCAAATATGATTTTCCATGTCAGGCATGGCTCAGCCCTGCTCACCACTGTAGCTTCTTCTCAAACTCATTACTCTCCACTGTGAGAAAACTTACAAGCTTTTGTACAAGGTCTCGATTTTTATCCAACAGCATTTTAATGATTTCTTCGCGTTCATTTCCATCTAGTTACTTAGAATAACCATGATGTGATTGTTTGCGTATCCATGCAGCTTCCAAATTCTTCCTCATTAGATATTGCCCTTTATTTTTTATGTAAAGTATATTTGACTGGATAATCAAACACTGATAGAGATTATGAATTGTGCTATGGTCACCAGGAGTTGGAATTGACTCAACGACACTTAACAACAATAGTCACTTGATGTATAATACATGAAAGAGGCTTGCTAATATATTAATTTGGGTATGGGGACACCAATAAAATTTTTCAAATGTTTCAAATAGATTGTCAAATTAATTTAACAAATGTTTAAGAAAAGTTTCCTTAAGCAATGTAGGAGAGGAGTCTTTGAGAATAGCCAAGATTACTTTTAAGTTTTTACCTTCAACAATATTTAATTCTACTGATGATTTGTATTCATCCATTAGCATCATATATTATTAAATGTGGTGAGCATACAAATGAACTGTATCAGGAAACTGTTGCATGTTTATTAAATTTGTATGATAACCTGTGCTGAGAACACATGAAGTCAGAATCTAGTGCAAGAGACATGCTCTAGTCATTCATCATATGGATTTGTGATCACCAACTGTGGAAAGTGCGATACAGGGAGACAAAAAGTGCTATGAGACTACATAAGAGGTGTTGGAGGCGGTGATTGGCAGGGAATAGAGGGGTGCGCTGCTTCCTGCCATTGCTAACTCAGTTTTGGTAATACTTGTGCTAAACGGATAGGAACTTTCATAAATTTAGTCTGTCCTCCATCTTTTTAATATCCTTTACTCCAATTTCAAAAGAGTTCCTTCAGCCAGTATGGATGGAGTTTGCATCCAATAAAATTTGAGAGGCTGCAGGAAGGAAAACCACCCCACGCACTGCCCAAATTGACATATTTCTCTTATGTTGCATACATTGTGTCCTGCAGAAATGCCAACCAACTCTTTGCAGGGTAGTCAACTTATGAGAACACGCAACTGTTGTTGAGTGCCATTGAGCTGGTTGTGACTGAAAGAACAGAATTGACCCATGCGCATCTTTTTCTGTTGGCTCTAATTTTTATGGAAACAGATTTACCTGTCATTCTCCTGTAGAGCTCCTAGGTGGATTCAAACTACCAATGCTTTATTTAGCAGTCTAGCACTTACCTGGTGCACAGTCCAAACTCCTAGTAACCACGCCAATCCCAGAAACCACACTCACTGCCACTACATTAATGCTGCTTCATAGGAACGCTAAAGGTCAAGGTAGAGCTGCCCTGTGAGTTTCTGAGACTATAACACTTTCTGGGAACAGAAAGCCCCATTTTTCCTCCCCTGTAGTGGAGGTACTGCTGACTTGCTGATTGCAGCCCAATGTGTAACTTCTGTGCTATCCAGGCTCCTCTTCTCCTAATAACAGCCAATCATAAATTAGATGGTCGCTCATAAATGCTGCAAGAAATGTAAGCATAAAGAATCAGAGGAATTATAGAGGGGATAGATAATCAATCTCGAAGAAAGACTTTTTTGTAGGCAGGTTATTTTTTATATAGGCTGAATGCTAGACTTTTTCCTTTTATTCCTTTGACAAATACTTATTGATTATCCACTGCATGTGTGGAAATGTACTTGCCACTAAGAAACATCAATGAACAAAACAATTATATCCGCTTTCCAATGCTGCAATAATACATACCAGATGGCCACAAAATCTTAGTGGCAGTCAATAGTAAACATGAGTCTTCAGGGTTCAATTTCTTGGGATGGGCTTATCTGATCACAGTTTGGTCCTCTTATGTGAAGGAAGGAGGCTGTGGGTTAACTTGAATTACTGCTGATCTTGGCCTGTCTGGTTCACACTTCTAGGTTTGACTGATGTAAGCTGGCCTTACCTGTGACACCTTGGAAAACAGCTCTCTTCTATAAGTCTCATGGTTTAAATATTAGTCTTGGCATGTTCTCATGAACACGGGAAGAGTAAGAGTGTGCAAATCATATACACGTGCCCTTTCAAGCATCCTTTTGTGTTAAATTTGCTAATATCCCATTGACCAAACAAATTGCAGGGCCAATTCCAGAGACACAGTGGGAAAATATTACAATTTTATGTCACACACATGGCTACAGGAAGGTGTGAGGAATTATGGGGGTTTTTTTTGCTATCTCTTAACACAGATAGAGCTTCACACACACTTAGATCCAAAGTTCTAGCATGCAGAAACTAAAAGCAAATTATGCATTAATAGGAAGATGAATTTCATATTATATGAGATAATAAATGCTATTGACAAATTTAGAAGCTTAATGTGATTCTGGAGGGGAACATAGTCATTGGAAAAGAGCTCAGATAGGGAATGTCTGGTTCATCAGCCATCTAAGACTAGAGAAATCATAAAGACCAGCTAA
Source organism: Tenrec ecaudatus (assembly GCF_050624435.1). Lineage (NCBI taxonomy): Eukaryota > Metazoa > Chordata > Mammalia > Afrosoricida > Tenrecidae > Tenrec > Tenrec ecaudatus. The sequence continues at coordinate 75,749,097 of NC_134534.1, read as the reverse complement.
AATTACAGGCCTCGCCAAAAAGAAAAACAGTTTCTACCATCACATTGGAGCGAGTTAATTTTTTTAAACCAGTTTTTGTTGTTATTGTTTGGTGCAGCCAGGCGGATTCTCCCTTATGGTGAGTCTATGTATAACAGGACAAAATACTGCCCCATCTTATGTTGTCCTCACAGTTCTAATGTTTGAGATCATCAACGCATCCCCCTTGTATCAATGCATCCCCCATCTTGTCCATGAGCTTCCTCTTTTTTTTTGCTGCACCACTGCTTTACCAAGCTTACTGTACTCCTCCAGGGTCTAGTCTCTCCTGACAATATGTCCAAGACGTGTGACAGAGTCTTACCATTCTTGCCTCTTAAGGAGCATTCTGGCTGTACCTTTTTGGCAAGATGGATTTATTTTTTCTTTTGACAACCAATGTTGCTTTCAATATTTATTACAAACACCATAATTAAAATGTATTGATTCTTCTATGGTATCCTTTATTCAATGTCCAATTTTCACAGGTATATGATGCAATTGAAACTATCATGGTTTTGGTCAAGCACACCTACATTCTCAAAGTAAACCCCTTACTTTTCACTGCTTTGTAGTGTTCTTGTGCAGCAAATTTACCCAAATGAAATGTGTAGTGTGACCTCTTGACTGCTGCTTCCATGAGCATTGTGTAACCAAGCAAGAAAAAAAATTCTTAACAAATTCAACCTCTCTCTGTTTATCATTATGTGTCCTACTGGTCCAGTTTTGAGATTATTGGTTTGATTAGCATTGAATTGTCACCCATGATGAAGGCTCCAGTCCTTGGTCTTCATTAGCACAGGCTTCTCGTCCTTCTCACTTGCAGCAAACAAGATTGTGTCATCTCTATCTTGCAGATTGTTGATACATGTTCCTCCTATTTTGATGCTTCATTCTTCTTCATAGAATTCAGCTTCTCTGATTACTTGATCAGCATGTATTTATAGGTTTAGTATTAAGGAAACAGATGGACAGTGGGCCCCTACTCTAATACTCCCTCAACACAAGAACACTTTGTTCTACCAATTAGGCAGTCTGAGATGCTCACCTTCCTGGTATGATCGCTGAAGCCAAAGCAGGTGAACAAGCAAAAGTGGTGAAGAAAGCTGATGGTGCCCAGCTATCAAAAGATATAGAATCTGGGGTTTCAAAGGCTTGAAGAAAACCAGGCGGCCATCTGACTGAGAAACAACAAAACCCACAGGGAAGAAGCAAACTAGCCTGTCCCGACACAATCGCTGAAGACACAGTGGGTGCATAAACAAATGTGTGAAGAAAGCTGATGGTCCTTGACTATCAAAAGATGTGGAGTCTGGGGTCCTATAGGCTTGAAGATAAACAAGCGGCCAGAAACAACAAATCTCACATGGAAGAAGCACGCCAGCCTGTGATATCAGGAAGACACTGAAGAGATCAGATATCAGGCATCAAAGACCAAAAAAATTATAGCATTGTGAATGAAGGGGAGTGCAGAGTGGGGACCCAAGGCCCATTTGTGGGCAATTGTACATCTTCTTGCAGAAGGGCTGTGGGGAAGAGATAAGCAAGTGAGGGTGCAGTGTAGCGATGATGAAAAGTACAGTTTTCTTCTAGTTCTTGAATGCTTCCTCCCCTCCACTATCATGATCCCAATTCTACCTTACAAATTCAGCTGGACCAGTGGATGTACACTGGAATATATAGGAACTATAAACACAGGGAATCCCGATGGATGATAACCTCAGGACCAGTGATAAGAGTGGCAATACTAGGAGGGTAGATGGAAGGTGAGGGAGAAAGGGGTAACAGATAGCAAGAATCTACATATAACCTCCTCTCTGGGAGAGGGACAATGGAGCAGTGGGTGAAGGGAGACATCGGATGGTGTAAGATATGACAAAATAATAATAATTTATAAATTATCAAGGGTTCATGGGGGAGGGAGAAGAGAAGAGGGAGGGGAAAATGAGTAGCCGATACCAAGGGCTCAAGTAGAAAGCAAATGTTTTGAGAATGATGAGGAAAACAAATGTACAAAAGTTCTTGACACAATGAATTTGTGTATGGATTGTGACGAGAGTTGTATGAGCCCCCAAGAAAATGATTAAAAATAAGATGGAATAAATACTCGGAGAGGACACAACATGGGCACTCATCTGTCCTGGTTTTAAACCAGACAGGACCCTTTGGTCAGTTCACACCTCTACCTCTTGTTTCATGTATAAGTTCCACACGAGGGCAATGTGTTCCATTTATTCTTTGTCCTGGATTTTGAGCTAATAACTTCAGTGCAGCTTGGACTTTTTCCTTAAGTAAAATTGGTTATTGACCACATGCTACCTCTCGAAGTAGTTAAATGTTGACTTGTTCTTTTTGGCACCGTGATTCTGTGTATTCTTTACATCTCCTTTTGATATTTCCAGAATCATTCAATATTTTTCCCATGAAATCTTTCAATATTTTAACTTAATGCTTGAATTTTTTCCTGATTTCTTTCAGTTTAACTTATGCTGAGCATGTTCTTCCTTGGATTCTACCTTAGCGATTACATTCTAACCCTTTTATTGTATAAACAGGAAATGGAGGTGCGGTAATAAATGTGTGTATCCTTGGGAATTCTAGAAATCCCCTCTAATGACCTCATTCAACATTAACTATTAGAGAATAATAGCCCAGAATTCTCTCATACACACTATAACCACATTTCCTTCTGAACAAAGGTAACACAGTGAACATCCACCTACTTTAAATTAATTACTAAGCATTCTTTATTTAAAAGAGTTTATCTGTTTGGCTGTGTCTCTGATTTCTTCTGGTCTACCAATATGGCTAATTCAGGTGGAAGGTTGTTGCGCTGGCAGTATCACATATCTCACACCTGATCCTCCCCTTCCACTATGGAATGGAAGATTATGTGGTCATTAAGCAAGAAATAACAAATAGTGTTTATTGTTATCTCTAATTTACAGATGAAAAAGCTAACAGTTAGTGAAATAATAGTGAAGGTGAAATTTGACCCTTGATGTTCTTGCTTTGGAACCATTATGTCTTCATCATAAATGATAAAATGCTGGGCTATGGGTATTGTTAGGTTTTCTTTGCGAGCATGGCACCTGTAAGAAGGTATGGGTAGAGTTTAGCCTGTCAAACAGGTCACAGCCTGATGACCCCTTTGGAGGTTTGACTGAGGCCAATCCTGTGCTCTCTCTCACTCTCTGGCTTGTCCTTCCTGCTTGCTGGCCACCCTGAGAATGGCTGGAGCCCAGCCATGCTTCCACCAATCTTGGATCCGCACAACTTTGTACATACCGGACTGTGATAATTCTGCATAATTGCGTGTGGCTGTCTTAGTCTGAAGAGGGGTTTAAGGACATCAAATAGATGGACTCGAGTTGGACTGGACCGGGATGTTTTCCTGATATATAATTATTTCTTGATACAATGCTCCTTCTTTCACATCTACAAGTGTCACTGGTTTGTTTCACTGGTCAACCCAGCCTAAAACAGGTGTCAACCCAAATGTTTGTTGTTTAAACATGCCAGAGGTACCTCAGATGGCAGATTTGATTATCTGCATCCCAAAAGCCTTGGAACACTATGGAACATATCATTGCACATATGTAGTTACCATGAGTTTCATTTGTTTTATGGCAAGTAGCAGTAACAATAACCTTCCTCCACTGTGTACCCAGTTTCAAGCAATAGAGCCATTGAGGTGGAACAGGCACAGTTTTTACTTTTACTGGACTTATATTTTAAAGGAGGAAACTGGTAATAAATGAGTGCAGATGTAATTATATCAATAAATAAGGCAAATTTAAAGGTGACCAATGAAATGAAGAAAAAAACCACAAGCCTATTATAAGGAAAGTGACTGTGAGAAATGTTGAATAAGGTGGGTGGAGGACGTCACTTTGAAAGAACGACATTTTAATGAAGACTCAAATAATCTCAAGTTGATCCTGTGAAGATCTAGCGGGAAAGAATGTTGAGTAACAGGATGGGGTTATGTGACAGCTCTGAAAGAGAGAAACGTGTTGAAGGGAGGAAACAAGGAATGCATACGAGTTAAGTAAGAGATGAATTCCCAAGGATGGCAGAAACCATGAGATATGAGAAGGGACAGACTGAGGCAAATGTTTGTACATTAGTTTATCTGACTGCACTAGGAAGGCTTTGAAGGGTTTGGATGAGGGGGGAAAGTCCATCGGTCTACAGGACTACAAGGACCTGTGAGTAGGCTCCATGCAAGGGTAATGACGACTAGTAAATACTAAGACGGTGACAGGGGCGATAGGAAGGAATAAGCCATCGCATACCATCATGAGGAAGTGTTAGATTTACTGTTGAACTGAGTGTGGGAGGAAAATGAATTAAGGAAGATTTTTTTATTTTGAACTTTACATATAGGAAGACTTTTTATTTTGAACTTTACATAGATAATATGTAAAGGTGAACTTTACATATCAGTGATATTTGCTGATGGAGGGAAGCCATAGGAAAAATTAGACTTAAAGAAGAAAGAAAAGCAAGCTTCGGGTTTATGCCTAATAAACTAGAGGTACCAATAAGGTATCCAAGGGAGTTAGGTTTATCACCCTGTCAGTAAGAAGAGAGACTGAAGCTGAACTCACATGTTGGTGAGTCCATGGATGGGGCCATGGATAAAAGCACACACATGCTTGCAATGGATGTGAAGTCATTTTGCTGCCTTGAGCAACGTTCATCATCTGAAAAGGCAAAAAAACAGACAATTTGAGCTTTCATCGCAAACTGCATCAAATACAGTTTACTGTCACATTCCAATTGTCTAGTGATTTGCAGGGAGCATTAGCAGGGATGCTTCTTCCCCTGTAATGGTCTGTCACTGATTTGGGGGTGCTCTGTATCTTTCTCTTTTATATACATAAAACAATCAATGAAGACCAATATTTCTTATAGTTTTCTTCCATGGGTGGCCCACAGCAATGTGGTTTGTAAGAACCCCTAGGAAGAGTCACAGTTGATTTAATATAAGCAAGTATGCATTTTTTTAGTACTATAAGAAAAGTGAAAAGTCTCTCTTAGCCACCTGAAGATCCCTTCTTGATTGTGGTGCATGTAACAATTCACTCAGAACTTAGATCAGGTTATAAAATATATCCTACCCAAAGTGGTGAATGAGTCAAAATCTGGGAGTAGTTACAAATACTAGATTAAAGAATTGGGATCGAAATGATATTGTAAAACTTAAAGAATACATTATAATAGTAATACATATCATGTTCTGTATTTATTTTCAGAGAGTCAATTGTCTTAGTGGAGAATGGGGAGGGCCAGACTTCAAGCAGTAAAAGGCCGTAAGAGTTTTAGTCAATTTTGAGGTCAATAAGAGCAGCATGACCTGGCCATAAAAATTAGACCACTTTCCAGGGTGGTGCTAAAGGTTAATGCACACCTGCTACTTAAAAGTTTGGAGGTTCAAATTCATCCATGGGAACCCCAGAAGAAAGGCTTAGTCATCTGCTTCTAAAATGTCAACCATTGAACATTCCGCAAACCGAATTCCACTCTGACACACTTGCAAGTCAGCATGACTTGCAATCAACTTGCTGCCAACGAGTTTGGGGTTTTGTTTGTTTTTGTGATTTTCCAAGGAAGTGGGGCACACACAGGGGTGGGGGGGTTGATCTTCTTTTTCATTTTATCAAAATGAAATGTTCTCATAATAAATGAAAACAAGGATATCCTATATCTTGAACTATCTAAATAATAAAGGTGGCAGTTAGATTTTATGGCAACCTGCAATTATTTGAAAGCGTAGGAGTGGAATCCAACCTGTCAGTCAAGATATAGCCTGAGGATGCCTCCTTGGGTGTATGATCTTTTTATAAGAGAAACCATGAGAACGTTTCTTTCCTGCCCTTTGCCTTCTGCCTTGCTGTGACTCCAATCCGTTGCTTCTTCATAGGAAGCTCCTTGTGGGTAACCTAAATCTGAGAGCTGTTGGTACCCTGTTCTGTTCTCATCGACCTTGGATACACACGATTCTGTACCCACCACGATCTATGACTTTCCTGCTTCCCATTTCACCTTTCTATGCTATCAGCTAAGTGAGTCTGGAGGCAGTCCCGGTGGCCATCGAACTCATGGTTTTGAGTTGGACTGGGCTTGGGCAATTTCTTCATGTAAAATTATTTCTTGATAAAAACTCTTTCCTTATACACATTTGTGTCTCACTGGCTTTCTTTCTCTGGACAACCCAGCCTAATTCATCATTCTGTAAGTCATTTTGATGACAAATTGATTTAAGTGTGTCAACCAAATCTGTGGGGTTGTGGAAGGCACACGTGAGACCAAAAGGTATTTTTTGCTAAAGAAAAAATAAAGAGTGATTGTGTTCCAATATGCTTGAAGACTATATAGCAGGCGGTTTTAAAATGTTTTATATTTAGTTTTAGAGTACAATACCAGGAGAATGATTAAATAGGCAGATAAGATATTTATTTTAGGATATTTTCTGATAAGTTCAGCTATGTCTTAATGTTCTAGGTTGCCATAATGTTCTATGTCAGTTTTCCTCCACTGAAATTTTCAAAATCTGGTTGAATTTCACCATTGTAGGCACATGTAAAACAAGATCCCACTTTGGGTAGGAGATTAGACTGAAAATTCCCAAATCTTCTGCCCATTGCTAAGAATCTGTGCAAATGGACACAGATTGTACACTTTGAAGGAGCCAGAGCCACACTATGGAGAAGGGGTGCCAAGAGGGAGCCGTGGCAGTCCGTTCTGCTGTCCTGGCCTGATCTACAATGTTCTCCATCATTTGGCTTAACGCTACTGCCCTAGATGAAGCCGAGATCACTGTTACTCTACAGGAATAGGTGAAGGATATGGCTGTGAGGACGAAGGAGCTGGAGCTCTGGTGACATAGGGGTTACAACTTGCTGTTTCTAACTCTGTTAGTCTGGGTACTTCAGAGAAAAAAATCCACAGAAACTCATGTATAAGAGAGTTCTATATAAAGGTTAAGTGCACATCAAGAAAACATCCCAACTCAGGGTTGCCCAAGCCCACAAGTCTAACATTAATCCATATGTCCGACACCAATCCACAAAGTGCTCCTCCATCTCACAAAACACACACTATAACCTTGACTGCAGGAGGAAAGTCGATCAGTGAACATGTAAGCATCTCAGTGCTCGGGGGTCTCCACACGGCTGCTCCAGCACCCAGGGCTGCATCGGGGCAGGTCCATGTGGCTTCTCCTTGGCGATGTCTTGCAGGAAGTGAGCCTTGGAAGCTGAGCCAGGGAACTGGCTAAGGCAGCTGCACCCTGGTCTGACCATCACAAATCAAGAGACCTGAGAACTAGAAAGGCGGGGCTCACTGAGACATTTATCCACCTGTCCACCATCAGTTAACCCCATATGTGTTTTGGCCAGGTTGACACAATAAACTATCTCTCACTCACCTAAAGATCAGCAGCTTTCAGTTCCCATCAAGCCTTACAATCTCTGGAAACTCCCAGGGTAAGGTGTACTTTGCCCTATAGGCTCACTATGAGTCAGATGAACTTAATGGCAGCAAGTTTGCTTTTTTATTTTTCGGGAGCAGTCAGGGAAGCGGAAATAAAATATAAGGTGACTGTCATCAATTGAATTATGCCCCCCCCAAAATCTTGTATCAACTTTACTGGCCTTGATTGTCAGTGGTTTAGCAGTTATGCATTTATGTAATTTCATAATCAGTGGTTTAGTCATCCCCATGTTATGTGATCTAATGTGATCAGTTGTAAGGGTGGAGGGCAACACCCTCATTCCTTTGGGAGCCCTGGGTGTGGTCGGTGTCATTTGCTTACCATGGACGAAACAAAAGGAGAGAGAAACAAGGCAGAAAGTAGGGGCCTGCTACCACTAAGGAGAACCTGGAGTAGAGGCCTTGGGCTCTCTTTCTATGAAGCTTCTAGAATTAGGGGAAGACCAACACCAAGGCACATGGAGACCTCGAAGGAACATCAGATGCCCAGACGTTGAAAGGAGATGCAGACATGCATCCAGATCCCACACAGAGAGCAGGGGACCCCTTGTGCTGGTACACTGAATTCCGACCTCTAGCCCCCTAGACTGTGAGAGAATCAACTTCTTGTTTGTTGAAGTCATCCACTTGTGGTATTTCTGTTGTAGCAAACTCAACACTCGCTGCTCCCTCATCGCCACCCTGTGCAACACGTAGAACTACTCCTGAGTTCCCAAGAGGGTTACCTAGTGATAGAAGTAGACAGCCTTCCTTTCTCTTGGAGAGCGGCTGTGGTGTAGAACTGCAGACCAACTCACGCTCACTAGGCCACCAGGGCTCCTCTGATGGAGCAGCATTCGAAAATTAAGACAGTAACATATATCCATGCAGCAGAAAAGAAAAAAGTAGAGCCTCCCAGCCCACCCAAAATGAAATTCAGCCCCATTGAACTGTTGGTGCATGCATCTAAGATTCTCCTGTGCAGTTAATTTGCCTAATAATACGCCATGGCATCCTTAGCAGGTGGCTGCAGCAATGGGTTCATAGGCAGCAACCATTGCGCTGGACTGGGGGGGGCTCTGTGCCATTCCTCATCATGTTGATACAAGTCTAGGGGCACTCGGGGCACCTGCGAACAATAACAACCACACTGCAATTGCTTTGCCTGGGGTATTTTAAAAATATATTAAAAATATTTTAAAATACAAATTTCCTAGAAATAAGCATCTTCTGAGATGGAAAATTTGGGCCATTGCTTCATTTTAAAGCAATTCCATTGTATCTCCTGAGGACCAGAAAAAGATATTTCCACTACTTCCCTTTTCTGTAGAGTTTTATAATGCTTCTGTCTTTTCTAATTTTGTCAGAGGTAGGGTTTGTTCTGTTCCCCCCATCCCCCATCTAGCTGCAATTTCAACCTTCTGAGCATTAAGCAGATATAAATTATCAACCAGGCTAAAAAGTCTATGATTAACAAGCCAGGGAGTTGCAGGTATTAAAATTGCCCCCCAGAGGGAGCCCATATCGTTCCATGAATTCATTAGACATCTACTTTGAATTACAAAGAAAAATTAATTAAAAAGTATATGTTTATAAGCACTACATACCCCAAGTAAGGCTCGCTCCCCTGAGTTAATTCTAAAAGCCATCTACATGCAGACTCTCATACAAATTACATCATGTTAGCTGCATATTTTACGCCAGCAATAGGAATCAAAAGATAAAAGCAGGTACTACCGAAGGCTGTGTTCCCGAGGCCTTCCTGAGTGCCCCAAGGGACCAGAATGGATTCGAAGACGTGACACCCACTGATGAATTCTCTGTGTGGCCACAGTCAGGGCGGCGGCAGCCAGACCAGGGTGGTTTGTTGCTATTGTGTATAGCTTTGCTCCCAATCGAACTGTTTACCAGACTCTGAATTCTTCTGACCATATCTGTAGGGCTGTTGGTGATGGAAGAAGTCGGCAGGCTTGATTTACAAGGTGTCACCCACAGCCAAGCCCTGGGCAGCCCTGCCGATTGCTGGCCGATATATGCAGCCCGGCCTTAGGGAGAATCTGCTCCCCTCACAGAGCAGTGGCCTTCACCTCTCTAGAAGCATCTGGGTCTAAAAGCAATAAAATATTATGACATCCAGCACTTCCCTACATTTGTTTATTTCGTAGCTACCTCATTTTGTTAGCTTTTTTGTGCCTGTTTCCCCCCCTTGTGCTTTTTTCCCCTTCCGTTGCCATGGAAACAATTTCGCTGGTAGGGGAGGAGCCTAATGGCATCCAGGAGTGTGAAGTAAAGTCAATTTATATCATGGTTTGTGAAATATTGGGAGTTTGCAATGGTTGTTATCACCACATATGGCAAATCAATCTATCTCTAGAGCAAATCTCTAAATATTGATATGAGTGACACAGAATCATGCATGTCGGCTACTTGTAGGATAACCTTTAAGAAGCACATTTCCTTTTTTTGTTTGTTTGTACACATTTATAATAAAGTTTTAAAGAGACACATTTGGTATTTATAGCTTTTTAATCTCTTTTGAATTCTCTTACGGCATCAACCAATCTCTACTATAAAACACAAGATAATTTTAATTACAAATTAAATCCTGTCTGATCACTTATAAATCTAGGTGTATGTAAATAGGTGATGTTTTCTACATATGGTTCGCATGCAGTAAAGCCGCAATGCCATTTCCATTCTTATTGCCATCATTCTCACTGTAAATCAATGGGTATTTGGACAATCATGTTAATTCAGAAAGTGCGGGCTTTGAGTTTGTCAAAATATATGCACTTCATCTGAGAAAGAAAGGTGATTACATTTTCAGGTTTTAAAATAGCCTGCTTTGCCCCCGTTGTCTAAACCCAAATTTGTTTATTTGGTTTGTCTTGTAACTTGCTCTGCTTTCTGTTTTCTCTTAAAGAGCTGTGAATGATGAGAAGACAAAATATTGGATTATTTGTGCTCTTGAAACAGATGCCACCTGAGTTGTGACAGGTATTTTAAGTATAATCTTCTGCATTCACTTAACACTCTCATTTGAACATTTTCAAACCTCAGGCATATTCTTGTTCATTTACCACTGAGATGAGTCACCTTGAGAGTGTAAAGAGAGAGCAGGGAATAACACGGAAACACGGAATGCAGGTGCAGGCCCAGCCACAGAGGAAGCGAAAACAGTGGCTGACTCCAAACACGGATGTAGAAGAACCCAGAAAGTGTGAAAATTCTAATTTTTTCCTGACTGAAAGAGTATCCTATGTTAATTTTATTGAACATGGACATGGTGTCCTAGATGATGTTTTTGAAACGCAACCATTCTTCTTACAGTTTTTCGGCATGTTATCCCCTTGTGGATAAGGTCAGATTGTGGTCTGGTTCATTGAAATGTATGTCATTCTCTTTGTCGACTTGGGGATACATTTCATGTATGTATGATTTTATTTTGAGGCAAAGATTCTTCAAATTATAAAATGTGGCTGGGGGAGGAAAATTTCTAACTAAATAGTCTCAGCGATAATTGGAGACTTTCTTTTGCTTTTGCTTTTTTCTAGAACAATGGTTCTCAACCTTCCTAATGCTGCATCCTTTAATACAGTTCCTCATGTTGTGGTGACCCCAATTATGAAACTATTTCCATTGCTACTTCATCACTGTAAAGCTGGAGACTTTCACAGATATACAGAAAATATTAAAAAATATCATTCTGTGCACATAAAGATGAGGGCCGGGAGAAATTCTGGAGAAAATTCCAGGATGGTTTTTAGTCTTATCTTCAAAATCGGCTAATAAAGAGGTGTTCAGGATATGTGGTCATTCTCCGTTATCCTGTTCTGCCTTGAATGATACATGTTAAAGAGCACTGCCGCTTTGCTGTGTTTGCATCATGTGAGCTGGTTTACAGATGCATTTTACCACAGAGTAAATTCAGTGGTTGTTTTACTATAATGTTAGGGATATAACATGACGTCAACACGAATTCAAAGCAGGGCCTGTTTCCTGAGGAGGCTGGACAGTGAATTACCACCTAGAGGAGACCCAGGGGGTCCAGCCCTGAAGTGGCACGTATACCCCGGTCTTAGCGTCAAAATCCACCTCTTTATGGAGATCCATTATTGCGCAATATAGATGCTCTGTCATCAGCTTCTCCTTCCAGAAAAGAAGCCGCCAAGGAAGCCGAGATGCGTAACAGGTGCATTTTAGCACCGCGCACCATCAGCAGGCAGGATGGTCTTTTCAGCTATAAGAGGAAGCGTGGCTAGAAGGCCTTAGCTTCTGTCTTCATTAGGCTTTTCCTTGGCAAACTTTATCTAGGTTGAACCAAAGAAACTCCTTCTTCACCTTCAGGCTTTCACTATTGAGATAAATCACACAGCTTTTAAGGCCACCTTTTTAATTTTTATTTTCAATTATTGCAAGTGTGAATGTGTGGCTGGGGCAAGGGTGGACTATTTGTCTACCCTGGAGGGGAGTAATAGCAGGGAGCACTGCTGCTCTCTCCACTCTTCTCACTGATAGAACACTGGTCAAAACGAAAACGTCGAGAAACCAATCTCTTGCCTTCCGAAATGTCCAGTCCTGTTGCTATTGACTGATAAAAGGACATAGGTGGCATTGCTACTGTTAGAAATATTGCCATAATAACTCCGATGCTTATGCTCTTCCTCAGTAAAGAAAATAAAATATAATTTTAAGAGAAATTTGCACTTTTTGTTAGTGTGGCATTTAATATGGAAAACGGAGTGTCTCTTCAATTATCCTTATGTATTTGTTACTTTGGTTGTCTTTAGTGCTGAATGGGAAATGATCCTAGATGACTTGGGGAAAAGAAATTTTCAAGAGCATGGTTAACTCTCATTTTTAAATCCTTCTTTTGACCACAAAAAAATGGTCAATCCATGCATGATAGGCATGGAAGAAAACACAGTACTTTTGGATTTTCAGGTACTCTTCACTTGGTGACTCATGTGTAATTTATGCCAGTTTCAGTTTGCTGCCCTTTGTTTCTGATTTGCAGCTTTTCTCTGGATGCCCAGCTCCGCCTACTAGTTAAAGTGTTGGAGACTCTACTTCCTCTCAAAGAGCACAGGAGGGGAATGGCCATGTTGGGTAGTAGGTTATAAAGTGTTTAGTTGTCCATTAAATACATGAAACACCGAAGACAGGAACATGTCAGATATACTATTTGTCTGTCAGTTTGATGTACTCCGGTGATTTGTATGTCGCTATGATACTGGAAGTTATGTCAGAAGGGTCACCCATGGAGGATAAGCTTTGGTGTAGTTTCCAGACTCAGACAGAATAGGCAGAAATACCTAGTGACCTACTTCCTAAAAGGTGTTAATGACAATGCTATGGATCACAAAGAATATTGTTTGGTACAGTGCTTGAAGATGAACTCCCAGAATTGGGAGGTATTCAAAAAATGCACTGGCCATGGCAATCTATGAGAGCAATATACGAACCATCATAAAGATGGTGCCAGAGCACTCGAAGGTGGATCAGGGCTACTTTCCATGGGTGATTGCTGAGGACGAGAGGGCAGGCCTGCCATGGGACATGTAGGCTATGAAGACCAAACAGCCTATGACTGACGTAGAGTCTTCATATTAGGTGGTTGTGTCAAACTAACTTTATTTTTTTTTAAATCATGTTATTAGTGATCATACAACTCTGATCACAAGCCATACATACATCAATTGTGTAAGCACATTTGTACATTCATTGCCCTCATCATTCTCAAAACATTTGCTCTCCACCTAAGCCCCTGGCATCAGCTCCTCACTTTTACCCCTCCCTCCCCATTCCTCCCTCCTTCATGAACCCTTGATAATTTATAAATTATTATTTTGTCATATCTTGCCCTGTCAAATGTCTCCCTTCATCCACTTTTCTGTTGTCCATCCCCCAGGGAGGAGGTCCTATGTAGATCCTTGTAATCAGTTCCCCCTTTCCAACCCACCCTTTCTCTACCCTTCCAGTATCGCCACTCATACTACTTGTCCTGAAGGGATCATCTGCCCTGGATTTCCTGTGTTTCCAGTTCCTATCTGTACCAGTGTGCATCCTCTGGTCTAGCCAGATTTGTAAGGTAGAATTAGGATCATGATAGTGGGGGGGGGGGAGGAGGAAGAATTTAGGAACTAGAGGAAAGTGCTGTGTTTCATCATTGCTACATCGCACACTAACTGGCTCATCTCCTCCCCGAGACCCTTCTGTAAGGGGATGTCCAGTGGCTTACAAATGGGCTTTAGGTCTCCACTCCGCACTTCCACCCTCATTCACTATGATAAGATATTTTGTTCTGATGATGCCTGATACCTGATCTCTTTGACACCTCGTGATGAAGCAGGTTAGTGTGATTCTTTCATGTGGGCTTTGTTGCTTCTGAGCTAAATGGCCGCTTGTTTACCTTCAAGCATTTAAGACTGCAGATGCTATATCTTTTGATAGCCAGGCACCATCAGCTTTCTTTGCCACATTTGCTTATTTACCCATTTGTTTTCAGTGATAGTATCATGGAGGTGAGCACACAATGATATGATTTTTTGTTCTTTGATGCCTCATAACTGATACCTTTGGCCCTCGTGATCACACAGGCTGGTGTGCTACTTCCACGTAGGCTTTGTTGCTTCTGACCTAGATGGCCACTTGTTTACCTTCAAGCCTTTAAGACTCCAGACACTATATCTTTGTTTTTAAATGCTCTTTGCTTCCCAGCTCTTTTCTCCATGTGCCTCAACCTTCCTCCTGTCCCACTATCATGCTCCATCTCCACGTGGGTTTCAGCAATACCTCCTTGCCACACTACCCTTGATCATGCCCTACCAGGCCTCCCACACCCACCTCACCACCAATTTGGATCAAGTGTTGTTCTCTTGTCCCTGGGTTTGTCAACACCACCTCCCAACACCCCGCCTCCCCCCATACGATTCCCCCCCTGAAATGTGGGCTTTGTTGCTTCTGAGCTAGATGGCTGCTTGTTTACCTTCAAGCCTTTAAGACTGCAGATGCTATATCTTTTGATAGCCAGGCACCATCAGCTTTCTTCACCACATTTGCTTGTTTACCCTCTTTGTCTTCAGTGGTTGTGTCGGGAAAGTGAGCATCATAGAATGACAATTTAATAGAATAAAATATTCTTGCATTGAGGGAGTACTTGAGTGGAGACCCAATGTTCTCCTGCTACCCTAATGCTAAATCTATAAATATAGGCACATAGATCTATTTCCCCATCCTCACATATAAATATATTTGCATATGTACATGCCTTTATTTAGACCTACTTCCTATGAATGTCCTTTGCCTCCTAGCTCTTCCCTCTTGTCCCACTATCATGCTCAGTCTTCATTTGGGTTCCAGTCACTCCTCTTGGTTACATTACTCTTGATCAAGCCCTACCAGGCCTTCTACACCCTCCTTACCACTGATTTGGATCACTTGTTGTTCCCTTGTCTCTGGGTTTGTTAACACCACTACCTTTCCCTTCACCTCCCCTCTCCCATGTCCCCCCAGAAAGTCAGTCCCGTTGTTTTCTCCTCCATATTGTTGATCCAGCCTATCTCATTTAAACAGATCTGTGGAGATAATGACATGCACAAAAACAAGACAGAGCAACTTAATTTTTTGAAATAATTGTAGCTTCACATAGAGTCATTTGAAATAATGCACAATGATCAAATGTACCCTTTGTCTAGTTTCCTGTTTGGGTATCACAATCAAGATATTGATGATAGAGTCAAGATGCAGAATAGCTCCCATCGATACATAATCATTTACGTGGTCCTTTTTCACCCATATCCACTCCCCCATCTCAACCACCTTTAGCCCCTACTAACTACTAATCTCTCACCTATCTCAATAATTTTGTCATTTTAAAATGTCATGTAAATGAAATCAAATAGTATGTAAACTGTTAACCAACTCTGGAAGTTCTGATAGGTTTGTGTGTGCATTGATAATGATTTCCACTTAGTTAGCAGGGTGTCTCTTTGTGGTGCACTTGGGTGCTTGGGTAGTAATGAAGTGGTGGGAAGCTTGAACCCACCCAATGGTTATTGTTAGAAAGGTTTGGTGATGGACGTCAGGGGGGTAAAAGCCATCGATCAAAATCTTATGAAGCACGGTCCTACTTTACTGGTAACTATTTTTGTTTAGGTTTGCTTTTAAAGAAAGACCAGAACTCATAGTGTGGATGTATTAAAATTTGTTTCATTTTCCAATGAAAGACAGAGTGGTTTCCAGCTTTTAGGCATTACAAATAGAGCTGCTAAAAGCATTCATATACAGGTTTAGTATAAAAATAAGTCATACATTTTCTGGGATAAATGCATGTGAGAACAATTGCTGGGTTTAAACAGTTCCAGGCTGAGCTTTTTAAGACACTGTCAAATGGTTTTCCAAAGAGTCTATACTATTTTACATTCCCATTAGCAATACATGAAGATCATCCAGTTTCTTTGCATCTTCACCAATATTTTTCCACTGTTTTTTTAAAGCCATTTTTAAAGCCAATAATTAGTAGTTCTATATCACCCAGAGGTGTCTTAGAAACTAGGCATAGCAGTGCACTTCTGAAAAGTAACAGCTTTCTCAGCCAGAAGGAGCGCCTTTACTCTGCATGAATCTGAATCACCTCAGAAGTATCTATTGTTCTTTGGATAGGTGGGTAGTGGTATTTTATAGTGATTCTAATTTAACTTCCCTGATGGTCAATATATATGTGTGTGTGTATGTGTTAGAACCCAATAGTAAGGATGCTCTAAGAAAACCAAACCAAACCCACTGCCATCGAGTCAATGCCAACCCGTAGCAGCCCTCCAGGACAGGGTAGCTCAGACCCTGTGAGTTCTGAGGTTGTAACTCCTAGAAAGCTCTATTTTTCTCCCTGAGAGTGGCTGGTGGTTTCAAACATCTGATCTTGAGGATCAAAGCTCAATGCATAACCACTATTCCACCTAGAAATCCCAAATGTCAATTTTTAAGAGAAGACAATGACAAAGCCAAAGGAGGACATAAATAACGCAGTTAAAGAACTTCCAAGTGAGGAGAAATCAAGCAGGCACTAAGGCAGATTTTACTTTTAAATTTGAGAAGATAATAATAAATTTAAAAAATAATAAATGTTTTATTCAAAATAATGCAGAAGTAAATCTAAAATCTCTGCAAGCATTAAAACAACAAAAAGAATGAAGAAAATCCATCAAAAATAAACACAGCACAAATATATATGGTGGATGTCCTTATAGTCATGTTCCTCTGTTGTATTGCACGTTTAACTTTTATGTAACTTCCTTCCTTGGCTCTTTTGTTAGTTTTGCCTTGAAATCTACTTTATCAGATTAATACTGTCACTCCTACATATTTTTTGGTTGCCATTTACTTTATATCTGGCCATACATCCTTTGATTTGTATTTTATTTTTGTCTCTATGGGTGAAATGTGTCTTGTGAAGAAAGTATATTGCTGATCATGTTTTCTAGTTAGTTTTTAACTACCTCTTGATTGGTTCATTTAATCCATTTGCATTCAATATAATTATCTGTTGGTATGAATTTACTGCTTTTGTGGTGGCAGTGGTGGTAGTTATAATGATATGATTTTTTGTTCCTTGATGCCTGATACCTGGTCCCTTCGACATCTCGTGGTCACACAGGTTGGTGTACTTCTTCCATGTGGGCTTTGTTGCTTCTGAGCTAGATGGCTGCTTGTTTACCTGCAACCCTTTAAGACACCAGCTGCTATATCTTTTGATAGCTGGACACCATCAGCTTTCTTCACCACATTTGCTTATGCACACATTTGTCTTCTGCGATAGTGTCAGGAAGATGTGCATCATGAAATGCCAATTTAATAGAGCAAAGTGCTCTTGCATTGTGTAAGTACTTATCTTTTTAAAACTTGTTTCTTTTTTTCTTTTAAAATTAATTTATTCTTTCCTTGGTCATGGTTTTCTTTGTTATTGTCATTGTTGTGTTCTCTTTTGTTGCTTTGTCTTGCTATGCCTTGTGTTTGGTGCACATCATTATCTCTGCAGATCTATCTAGATAAGATAGACTGGATGAATAGTCTGGAGGAGAAAACAATGAGATAAATGGTTCTCAGGGGACATGGGAGGAGGGGAGGCGGGGGAAAAGCAGTGGTTTTGACCAACCCAGGGACAAGAGAGCAACAAGTGGTCCAAAACTAATGGCAAGGAGGATGTGAGAGTCCTGGCAGGGATTCAGCAAGGGCATTTATAGAGGTCTAAATACAGGCATGTACATATGTAAATATATTTATATAGGATGGTGGGGAAATATATCTATGTGCATATATTTATATATTAAGGCAACAGATGGACATTAGACATATATAATTTAAAAAATAGTTTTATTGCGGGTTCATACAACTCATCACAATCCATACATCCATCCATTGTGTCAGGCACATATGTACATATGTTGCCATCATCATTCTCAAAACATTTTCTTTCTACTTGAGCCCTTGGTATCAGCTCCTCATTTTTTTCCATCCTTCCTTCTCCCTTCTTCACTCATGAACCCTTGATAATTTATAAATTATTATTATTTTTTCATGTCTTGCACTGTCCGATGTCTCCCTTTACCCCAGGGAGTTATAGTAGGTTATAACCTTTCTCCCCCACCTTCCCCTTACCCTCCTGGTATGGCTACTCTCAATATTGGTCCAAAGAATTTATCTGTCCTGTATTCCCTGTGTTTCCAGCTCTTATCTGTACCCATGTACATGCTCTGGTCTAGCCAGACTTGTAAGGTAGAATTAGGGTCATGATAGTGGGGGGTTTGAAGCATTAAAGAACCAGAGGAAAGCTGCATATTTCATTGGTGCTCTACTACACCCTGACTGGCCCACAACCCTCAGTAAGGGGATATCTAATTGCTTGCAGATTGGCTTTGGCCACCACTCCACACTCCCCCTCTCACTCACATTATTATTTTTTGCTGTAGGTCTTTGATGCCTAATACCTGATCCCATCGACAGCTTATGATCACACAGGCAGGTTTGCTTCTTCCATGTGGGCTTTGTTGCTGCTCAGTTAGTCGGCTACTTGTTTATCTTCAAGTCTTTAAGATCCCAGATGCTATATATTTTGATAGCCTGGCACCATCAGCTTTCTTCACCACACTAACTTAATTGCTATAACAGCCTCCAAACACATCGTTCAGTATCCTACTTTGGTGACAAATAACTGGGTTGTTTAAGGCTTTTGAGTGGCCATCAAAGTTCAAACTATTGGACACTCATTCAGGGCAAAGAAGATTACAGAAAATCAAACATACGAGGAAAATATATTTCCTGCTAGCTGCCTTTGAGTCAGTTCTGATTCATAGTGACCCTAAATACAACAGAATAAAGTCTTGCTTCATTCTGTACCATCTTAAAAATTATTGTTATGTTTGAGGCCATTGTGTCAGTCACTATGTCAATTCATATTGATGAGGTTCTTCCTTTGTTTAACTGATATTCTACTTTATGATGCGTGTCTTTGTCCAGAGGCTTGTCCCTCCTGAAAACAGGTCTATGTATGTGAGAGAAAACCTGACCAATCCTTTCTTCTAAGGAGCATTCTGGTTACACTTCTTCCAAAACAGATTTGTTTTTATTTTGCAGTCTATGTTATTTTCAGTATTTGTCACTGACACCATAGTTAAATACATTAATTCTTCTGAGGCCTTCTTTATTCCATGTCCAACTTTCACATGCATTGAGCTCCTTCGACCTCAATGTAACATCTTTGTTTTTCACCACGTTAAAGGGGTCTTGTGCCACAGATTGACCCAATGCAATGCATCCTTAGATCTCTTAATTGTTGCTTCTATAACTTCTGTGCTTCTCAAGATGTGATCTACGGACCCAGTTTTGAAGATTTGGTTTTCTTTTTTTGAGTTGTAATCTATAATGAAGGCTGTAATCCTTGCTGATTATCTGCAAGACTTCAAGTCCTCTTCACTTTTAGCAAGCAAAGTTGTATGATATGAGTCTTTGCAATGGAAAGTTCCTTAATCTTGAAAAATTCTGTAATGAACGCTCCAGCTTTTCTCTCACACAAGCCATAATTTCTACCCACTATTCCATTCTCTTTGTTTCCAACTGTCTCATCCTAATCACCAATAATTACCAACACATCTTGATTTCTTGTTTCATCAATTTCAGAATCAGGATGGTAGTAGAATTCTGCAATTTCTTAATCACCAGCTTTAATGGTTGGTGAGTGAATTTGACTTATAGTCTTAAAAACTAGATTTTCTTGTATGACATTATCTTATCACAGCATTGTACTTCAAATTAGATCTTCAAATATCCTTTGGACACAATGTGATGTCCTACCTCCTGAATTTATAATTTTCAACATAATGAAACATATGATTGTCTGATGTAAAAGGACAAACACCAATACATTTCTGCTCACTAATGCCTAGGGTATCTATATTTAGGAGGGGTACACCTCCCACAAAAAAATCGATTTTATCTTTCAAAGCTAGGTATTTAAATTTTTTTACAAAACAGCTTATCACCTTTAAAGTACTCTCCATTACACTTAATACATTTGTCAAATCTGCATTTCCATTCTTGGAAAGATTTTTCAAATTCATCTCTGAATGGCTTACAGTACTCCCCCACCATTTTTTCTTCACCCTTCTAATGTTATCAAATCACTGTCTTTTCATGTGCCTCTTCATTCACGGAAACAAAAAGAAGTCACACAGAGTGAGGTCAGGTGAGTAGGGTGTGTGGGGGTAAGAAAGACATGCTCTTTTTTGCCCTTACCTGACAAAAATGAGATGGCTGCATGAACAGGTATATTGTCCTGGTGACAAAACCAGTCCCTTATCTGCTACAACTATTTTCAGAACCTGTAAATAGAAAGCTTGATTAACAGTCTGACCTGGTGGAATGAATTCCGAATGCGCTACAAGTTGACATTTTCATTCATTCAAGAAGTTGATGGATGTGCAGAATGAGGCTTATCATGAATCAACACTTCACATTATTTAAAATGAGAAAACTACTAGTACACTTCAGTTTTTCCAATTCTGCTCTCCTTGTAAGCTGTATTCAACATCACAACAGTTTCTGCAGCATTTTTTCTGAATGGGAAAAATAATTCATAAAAGTATGTTGTCCTCTTAAATCATCCATCAAAACAAAAGCGAGATTCAATAAAAATTTTTATGAAAAAAATTCACTGTGACCAAACAGAACCTTCCTAGGTGAAGCCTTTGCAAGCACTAACACAGCGGGAGTTGCTGGATGCTTGCCTAGCTGAAAAATGCTTACTAGGAATGTTCCACCCAGTGGAACTTTTCCCGTTATTTTTCTTGGGGGTGGGGTGGGGAATAGCCCTTGTATGTGTTCAATTTTAATTTTGACAGCTTCGAAAGGAATGGATTAACCCAAAGGAATAGCAGATGACATGCACCCCATCATTTTTACTCTCATTGGAAGAATTACTGTATATATTTGAATATAAGCCGACCTAAGCATAAGCTGAGATACCTAATTATTACCTGGCAAGCTAGAAAAACTGATTGACTAGAGTATAAGACTAGGGTGGACAATGCAGAAGCTATTGGTGATTGTCAGTAATAAAAACAAATGAAAATAAAATTACTAAAAATTGAGACATCAGTTGGGTAACATATTTAAATATTTATTTTAAATAAAAGATATAAATAAAAGGCCAAGTCATTTAACATTAGTAAACCAGCACAGTAAGTAGAAAATAGGTTCAACAAAAACAATAAGGTATCAACAATGATACCTTAAGAGTACTATTTCCTGAGCTCAATCAGCAGCCAAGCTAAAATGTAAAGAGTTAAAATCCTTCAAAACTGGATTCCTCATCATCATCCTTATCCCAATGCAGAGCTTCAACTGGTGTGAGGTCATCATAGATGGTGTCCTCACTGAGATTGCCATCATCACAATCACTGCTGTCATTTTCATACAAAGCGCAGTCTTCACTGCCATCCATAACATTACTAATACTACATTTCTGGAAGGCACGTCACACCATGTCTTCTGGAATGTCTTCCCATGCATCTCGAACCCACTTTGCTATTAACTCTATGTCAGGCTTCATGAGATTTCCTCCTTTTGTTAGTCGGGCTTGACCACATGACATCCATTCATGCCACATCCTTCGTACATGGTCTTTAAAAGGATTGTTCAAAGATATATCCAGAGGCTGCCATACAGATGTAAGTCCACCTGGAATAATGGCTAAAGTAACTTTACTAGATTTTGCCAATTTTTTTTATGTCATCTGATAGGTGGGCTCTGAAATATCCCAAACAAGTAATGATGGCTTGTTCTTTTAGGCTGCTCCTGGTCGTTGGTTCCAAATTTCTTTCAGTCATTTTTTTTTTTGTTCTGTCTTCATCCATCCAGCCTTTAACATGTGCACGCACAGTAATTCTTGACGGGAAATTGATACTTTTAGGCAAGGTCTTTCTTTTAAAAAATACTTACCTGGCAGGGGAGATACCATGATCATGAAGGTGGTTTTCCCAGGGCGAGGCTTATCCATTGCACTCCGGATGTGCTGAACCCTGTGATTTCCCCAAATGTGGGAAACTCGACTGCATAATTTGTGGTAGTTGGGGACTGCGTTCACTCTTTCCCCTAAAAAAAAAAAAAATACAGGATGCAGCTTAGTTCCATTAGCCAAACACGATAGAACAACTGTAAAGTGTGTTTTATTTTCATTCCCTGTGGTTTTGAGAAAAATGTTTTTTTCTCCTAAACTTGCCACAGTTCTGTTGCTTGGAAGATCAAAAGTCATGGCAGTTTCATCCATATTCCCAATATCTGCCAGGTCACAATTATAAATCCTTCTTTGTTTTATAGTAAATGACTGGAATGACATAATTTTTTCTTCAAGGTCTTGTGACAATTTCTGGGAAATCTTTGTTCATTCTCTCAATTATAGTAGGCCAAACCTATTCATGAAGTGGGTACACCATCCTGCTGATGCAGCAAATTTTTCAAAGCCTGGTGCTTTATTTTTGTCATTGTTAGCCATTTTTAGAGCACGTATGTGGATTCCCATGCATGTTACACCATAACCATTTGACGACACCCCATAACCCATTTATGCAATTCACTCTCTAGAGTCCCATAAAAAGACGTTGAACCATGACGAGTTTTTTTTATTTTGGAATCTGTTCCAAATCAGCCTTCATTTTCCACCACTCTCTCACTTGCTTTTTGTTAACATAGAATTCCCTACTTGCAATACTATTTTGCTCTCCTCTGCTCTTAACACAACCATCATTTTGAAACCAGTCTCATATGATCTGGGTTTTTCTTTTGTTTCAAGAGTATCTATTTCTAATAGGATAAAAAAAACCAAGACTTTGAAAAAGAACTTACATGGTAATGCCTAATGCCTCCCCCCCCCCCAACCCCCTGCAGGTGGTGGATCCAGGGTGTGAATTAACACAGAGACCAGAGGGGAGAGATGGAGTGGAGCCACAGACACATCCTTACCAGTTCAGCTGCCGGTAAGTGAATCACTACGGGTGCTTCTGCGAATTGGAGCCACCCATGTCATAGGATGGCTCTGATTGGTTAGATGTGAGTAAACAAACATTCAAATCCCTGCCGTGTCAACGGGAATTTGAATGAGTAGTGGAGTAACAGAGTAACGGCAATCACCCGTGAGATAAAGGGTGCTCGTCCCATCACCTCAGGGGTGGGCCCAGCGAGATTTTACACCTCGCTGGGGTACCACTGACCCATGTATAAGCCGAAGCCCAGTTTTTCAGCACATTTTTTTTGTGTGCTGAAAAACTCGGCTTATACATGAGTATATATGGTAGATTGTACCATACCACTACAACTGACTACTCTGAAATTGATTACAAAGGAGATTGTGAAATATCTGGAACCAAAACTTGGAACAAAATTAAACATCATTAGAAAAAAAAATAAACCAAATCACACTTAGTGGTCTGATGCAGACTGGTGGAACTCAAGTTTATGGTCCTTAGGCAGTCTTTAATCTTGAGTCTAAACACACCACTGTAGCTCAACTTTCAGCAAACAATAGACAGTTGTAATGTGAACAACACCACCAGGGAGACACAACTTCTATCCTAATCCATCATATGTGATCAGAAGGACAATGTTTGCCCAGGAGCATAGCTCAGAGACAGACTGAGGTAGAAAAGAAGAATAAATAGAAATGGTAAACACAAAGAGGAAGCAGTGATTGCAATCAATGTCCCGAAACAAAATATGTATGAATTATGGAACGAAGATCAATTTGGTCTCTAAACTTACATACGAAACAGAATAAAAGTTTTAAAAAATCAGAGATAAAAGAACAATGCACATTTTACAAAATGTAATAAAATAAAGAGTATGAATGTACTTGTTAACATCCTTAATATGCCAACCTGGATTCCACTCCCACTCCCCACCCACCCCACTTCTAGTACTCTGGTTTGGATGTTATGTTCAAAAACATACTTGAAGCAACTTAAATATACTTGAAGTAATTTAAAAATAGGTGATTACTTTTAGAAATGTAACCTTTGTAATTTAGCTTGCTTCGATGAGCTCACCTATATGTAAGTTCCTTTCTGAATCAAGTTGAAGGTGATGGCTAGTGGTATCTGATTTGCTGCCTAAAATTCTCATTTCTATTCTCTTTCATGGAAAACTACTTCTAGTTCTGATATTTTGACATAAACCAATCTATTTTTAAAATGCAGTGAATAGTACTAAATTATTTATTTTGATTGTTAAAACAAGGCTTAAAAATCATTTTATTGGGCACATACAGTTCTTATCACCATCTATCCATCCATCCATTGTGTGCAGCACATTTGTACATATGAGGGAGGAAAAATGATGAGATGATACAAACGGCAAGTAGAAAAATGTTTTGAAAATGAAGAGGCAACAAGGCTTTTAAAGGAGAGAAACATATTCTCTATTTGTCCTAGAAAACATACAAAAGGTGAATTAGTTGATTATGGATTAGAATTCTATATTTAAATTATTGTTGCTGTTGTTATCAGGTGTTGTCCAGTCATTTCTGAATCTATCAACAGAATCTCTTACTGCTAGTTGATCCTGTGCCATTTTCACAATTGTTCTCATGTGTAATCCCACTGATGAAGCAAGCCACTGTGCCAATCCAGCTCATTGACAGCCTGTCTTTCACTGCTCTCCACTTTAAAGCATCATGTCCTTCTCCAGGGACTGGTCTCTACTGACAATATGTCCAAAGAAGGGAAAGCAAATTCTTGCCATCCTTGCCTCTAAGGAGTTTTTTGGCTCTACTTCTGAGAGAGATTTATTTATTCTTTTGGAAATCCATAACACTTTAAATATTTCCCCCTGTCTGATCATTCCAATACATAATTTTTCTTCTGTCTTCCTTATCAAATATCCAACTTCATAAGCATATGAGGTTATTGAAAATACCACCATTGAGGTGAGGTGTGCACTTCAGTCCTCTTATGCAGTATCCTTGTTTTTCAACCCTTTCAAGAGGTTCTTTTGGAGCACATTTAACTACAGCAATGCAACCCTCCATCTCCGCACAGCTGTTTACATTAGCCTTGGTTGTGGATCCAAGCAAGAAGGAGTTCTTAACACCTTTAATAGCTTCTCCATTTATCATGATGGTAGTTAATAGTCCATTTGTAAGGATTTTTGGTTATCTATGTATTGAGTTGTAATTCATACTGAATGCTTTATGCTGGATCTTCATCAGCAAGTGATTCAAGTCCTCCTCCCTTTGGGCAAGCACAATTGTATCATCTGCATACTGCGGGTTGTTAATGAACTGTTCTTCAGTCCTGATGTCACATTCTTCTTCATATAATCCAGCTTCTCTAGTTATTTTTTCAGCATACAGACTTAATAAGTATGCCGAGAGGATGCAACCCTGAAATTCACCTTTCCTGATTTTATACCACACAGTGTTCTCTTGTTCTTTTCATGCATCAGTCTCTTGATCCACTCACAGTTTCCCCATGAGCACAATGGAGTGTTCTGGAAGTTCCATTTTTCTCAAGGCCATCTATAGTTTGTTATTGTACACACAGTTGGATGACTTTGCATTCTAAATAAAACACAGATAACATCTTTTTGATATTCTTTGCTTTGAGCCAAGATCTATCTGATATCAACAATGATACCCCTTGTTCAATGTACTCCTCTGAATCTGACCTAAACCTCTTGCAGCTCCCTGTCAATGTACTCCTGCAAACTTTGTTGGGTTATATTTAGCAACATTTTACTTGCGTGTGATATCAATGATACTGTTTTATAATTTGAGCATTCTGTTGGGTCACCTTTCTTAGCTGTCTTCCACATTTCTTAACTTAGATGAGTGAGTGCATCCAGAGCTCCAACAAATGAAATTGAAACATTTCAATTGGTATTCCATTATTTGATAGAGTCTTGATTTTGGTTAGTGCATTCAGTGTAGCTTTGGCTTCTTCCTTCAGTACCATTGTCTCTTATTCATATGCTTCCTCCTGACATGGTGGAATGCCATTTTGTTCTTTTTGGTATAGTGACTCTATATATTCTTTCCATCCCCTTTTTTTTTGAAGCTTCCTGCATCATTCAATTTTTGCCCATGGAATCTTTTAATATTTTAGTTCATGGCTTGAATTTATTCTTGAGTTATTTCCATTTAAAATATGTTGAACATATTCTCCCTTTCTAGCTTTGTAAATCTAGGTATTTGCATATTTCATTAAAATATTTTACTTTATCTTCTCAGCCTGCTAAATTCCATTATTTCTTCAAAGATTTTACCATGATGGGTTTAATGAGGTACAAGCTCTTACATAAATTGAATAGCTTTATTTTCTCAGGAACTAATGAAAATTAATTTGTTCTATTGATGATTTTATGTTTTTTAACCTTGAAGGCAAAACATTCTAAATAACTTGAACTAGTTATTATATGAAATATGTTTTATTTAAGGATAAGGGATAAATCCCAAATTAGTGGTCCTAAGTCACTTAGTATATAAGTAACTCTCAGCATATACTTAGTATATAATTATTATAGGCTAGAGAAATAAAAGCTGATAGTAAATACAAGCA